>NC_137094.1:2623641-3241282 GCF_951640355.1 Cnephaeus nilssonii | reverse complement strand
GTTAGCAAAGCCAAGGTTATTGGTTGGTGGGGCTGCAATAACATTTCTCTTGTCACTGGCCAAGGACTTTCCCAATGGCCTCCTTAAAATTGCAATGTCTCCAGGAGGAGAGACCAAAGGGAATATTAAGGGCTCCTTCTGACTGATCAATCGGGCAGAGGAAGTAACTGACTTTCTCTAAGGGGTGGTGTGAAAGGAAATTTAAGGCATAACGAGGAGAGGCAGTGAGTCCCGAGGCGGGTATTTACTCCTGGAGAACAAAACCACTGACCAGATCATCAGAGAATATATCCCCCAGGTCCCAACTCCTGAGCTGGCCCTCATGCTCTGTGGTCCTGAGCATCCCTTGGTGTCCTGAGCAACCCCTGCAACCCTGCCCAGCTGCCTCCCTCAGGGAGGTTTGTGTCTGGGCTCACACTGACTTCCCCTCACTGTGTGTTTTGCACAGTAATACATGGCATGTAAATCAACATGTAAATCAGGGACTGGAGACCACATGGATCATGAGACACATTGGATTCAGGTCAAAAAGCACAACCTCATATTTCTGAGCATAAGAAGAAGCACAGAAAGAAAAAAAAAAGATGGTGACCGGCAGGAAGGTAGGGAGAGAGAGAGTGTGAGTGAGGAACCCATAGAGGAGAGTGTAGACATGTGGTGTGTGTGTGTGTGTGTGTGTGTGTGTGTGTGTGTGTGTGTGTGTATGAGCTAGGGTCAGTTAGATTCTGCAGGTCTTCCAAGGAGCTGCCTAACCAGGCAGTCCTAGATGGCGGAGCCCCGCGCACAAAGTGGACACTTCTTGGAGGCTGGTGCAGACACGGAGACCACACCATCTTGAGAAACAGAGCTGCCTGAGACTAGGATCCTGTCTTCAGACACAAACCAGGACCCTGCAGCCACTGGGGACAGAGAACTGCTATCACAGCTTCAGACCAACAAACAACAAGATTCCAGACTTCCCGGCAGCAGAGTTCAGTGAGTCAAAGAGCCTATACCCCTCCCCGCAGGCTCGCGGATAGCGCCATAGTAACTGATAGACCTGCCCCTTGCCCAAGCTGCAGAGCGCCAGCACAGGGACCCGCTCCCCTTTAGGGAATTTGGTGTGCAGGATAGAAGCAGCTCCCCTTCGGGGAAATCTGACAGGGTGCACAGAGGGCTCCCCTTCGGGGAATTTGGGGGAATTTGGCTTGCGGGTCACAGCTCCCCTTCTGGGAATCTTAGAGTGCGCACAGAGGGGCTCTCCTTTGGGGAATTTGGCGCTCAGGACGGACTCCACCCCCCTTCAGGGAATCTGGGAAAGTGCACGGAGGCAGCTCCCTTTCAGGAATTTGAGAGTGTGCGAAGCCCTAGGTGGTTTGGCTCAGTAGAGAGAGCACACACAGGTCGCAGCTCCACTTCAGGGAATTTGGCACGCTGGACACAGCTGCCTGGGATCCCTGACTCACAGCGCATTCACACTAAGAGCCAGTGACCCCAATTGTTGGTGCATGCACAGACAGGGACCCTGATTCTCAATGAGAAACTGCACGAGGCAACAGAGACTCTGACACTCGATTCTTGGTGCAGACACAGGGAAACTCTGACTCCTGGAACATGCTAAGGATCTCATTTTCGGCACATACCAACAGTGTGGTGCAGACAGGGCCCCTGACTCTAAGTGTGCACACGAGACCACACGGAACACTGGGGACACTGACCCTGGGCAAGCCTGGTTCCCACCAACCAACGACAGCCACACGTCCTAGTGTCAGAGGACTTCAGTGAAACTCGGGTGGAGTGAAGTCCCCACAGCACACTGCCGGTGCACGCAAACTGAAGCTTGAGCTTTCTGGTGATAGTCAGAATGGGGAGAAGAAATAACTCACAGAAGAAAGAAAATGTGGAGTCGCCAAGAAAGGAAATTGGTGAAACTGAAGCTTGCAACATGACTGAAAAAGAGTTCAGAGTAATGGTCATGGAATTTATACATCGGATGGATGAGAAAATCAACAACTTATGCAAGAATCAGTTAGAAATGAAAAGTGATATAGCTACAATAAAAAAACACCATGAAAAGTTTCAACAGTAGACTAGAAGAAGCAGAGGACCGAATTAGTGAGTTAGAAGATCAGCTACAGAAACAAGCTCAATCTGAACAGCAATTGGAGAAAAAAATTAAAAAGCAGGAGGAAAGCCTAAGGGAGCTTCGGGACAACATGAAACGAAGTAACATGCATATAATAGGGCTGCCAGAAGGACAAGAAGAGCAGCAGGGATTAGACAATCTATTTGAAGAAATAATGACAGAAAACTTCCCAGATATGGGAAAGATAAAAGTTACACAAGTACAGAGAGTCCCAAGCAGGATCAACCCCAAAAGACCCACACCAAGACATGTCATAATTTCAATGGCAAATATAAATGATAAAGAGAGAATCTTAAAGGTGGCAAGAGAGAGACAGAGAGTTACCTACAAAGGAACACCCATCAGATTGTCAAATGATTACTCAACAGAAACACAACAAGCTAGAAGAGAATGGAAGGAGGTATACAAAGTGTTGCAAAGCAAAGGTCTGAATCCAAGAATACTATATCCACCAAGGCTATCAATCAAAATTGAAGGGGAAATCAGGTCCTTCGAAGACAAAAAAAGGTTCAGGGTGTTTATCAGCACCAAACCAGCAATGCAAGAAATGCTAAAGGGAATACTGTAAAAAGAAGAAATAAACAGGTAAGAAGGAATACAGACACAAAAATGGATATGACTACAAACAAATACCTTTCAGTAACAACTTTAAATGTAAATGGACTAAATGCTCCAATAAAAAGACATCGAGTGGCTGAATGAATAAAAAAACATGACCCATATATATGCTGTCTACAAAAGACCCACTTCAGAACAAGAGACTCACACATATTGAAAGTGGAGGGATAGAAAAATATCTTTCAGACAAGTGGAAATGAAAAAAAAGCTGGGGTAGCAATACTTATATCTGACAAAATAGACCTCAAAGTAAAGGCCATAACAAGAGATAAGGAAGGCCACTTCATAATACTAAAGGGAGAAATCCAACAAGAAGAAATAATTCTGGTAAACATATATGCACCCAATATAGGAGCACCCAAATACATAAAAAACTCCTGGAGGATACCAAGGGAGAGATTAATATCAATACAATCATAGTAGGAGACTTTAATACCCCACTATCACCATTGGACAAATCCTCTAAACAAAAAATCAGCAAAGAAACAGCAATCATAAATGACTCACTAGACCAGATGGAATTAATTGACATCTTCAGAACATTTCATCCCAAAGACACAGAATATACATTCTTCTCAAGTGCACATGGGTCATTTTCATAGATAGACCATATGCTGGGTCACAGGCAAAGTATCTTCAAATTCAAGAAGATAGAAATTACATCAAGCATCTTCTCAGATCACAGTGGCATAAAACTGGAAATCAACTACAATAAATACAATCCAAATAAATCAAACACATGGAGACTAAACAGCATGCTATTAAACAAGGACTGGGTCACCAGAGAGATCAAGGAGGAAATAAAAAACATTATGACAACAAATGACAATGAAAACACAACAGTCCAAAACCTATGGGACACAGAGAAAGCAGTCTTGAGAGGGAAGTTCATAGCTCTACAAGCCTATTGCACAAAACAAGAAACAATGGTAATAAATTACTTAACCCTACAACTCAAAGAGTTAGAAAAAGAGCAGCAAGAAAAGCCCAGTGTAACCAGAAGGAAGGAAATAACAAAGATCAGAGTGGAGATAAATGACATAGAGACCAAAGAAACAATACAAAAGATCAACAAAACCAAGAGCCGGTTCTTTGAAAAGCTAAATAAGATTGATGGACCTCTAGCCAGGCTCACCAAGAAGCAAAGAGAGAGGACCCAAATAAACAAAATCAGAAATGAAAGAGGTGAAATAACAACAGACCCCGCTGAGATACAAAGGATTGTTACAAAATACTACGAACAACTCTATTCCAACAAACTGGACAACCTGGAGGAAAAGGACATATTCCTAGAAAAATATAACCTTCCAAAAATCAATCAGGAAGAATCTAAACAGCTCAATAGGCCAGTAACTATGGACGAAATTGAAGCAGTCATCAAAAAGCTTCCATCAAACAAAAGCCCGGGGCCTGACGGCTTCACAGGAGAGTTTTACCAAACATTCAAAGAAGAACTAAAACCTATCCTCCTCAGACTATTCCAAAAAATCCAAGAGGAAGGAACATTTCCAAGCTCCTTCTATGAAGCCAGCATCACCCTAATACCAAAACCAGATAAAGACAACACAATGAAAGAGAATCACAGCCCAATATCCCTCATGAACATAGATGCCAAAATCCTCAACAAAATTCTAGCAAATCGGCTCCAGCAGTACATCAGAAAGATCATACACCATGACCAAGTAGGATTTATCCCAGGAATGCAAGGATGGTACAATATCCGCAAATCAATAAACGTGATACATCACATAAACAAATTGAGAGATAAAAATCACATAGTCATATCAATTGATGCAGAAAAAGCATTTGACAAAATCCAACACGCATTTTTGATAAAAACTCTCATCAAGGTGGGAATAGAAGGATCATACCTCAACATAATAAAATCTATATATGATAAACCCACAGCAAACATCATACTCAATGGACAAAAACTAAAAACATTTCCCCTAAGAACAGGAAGAAGACAGGGATGCCCACTCTCACCACTCCTGTTCAACATAGTACTGGAAGTATTAGCCATTGCAATTAGACAAGAAGAAGAAATAAAAGGCATCCAAATTGGAAAAGAACAAGTAAAGCTGTCTTTATTTGCAGACGACATGATATTGTACATAAAAATTCCTAAAGACTCCGTCAAAAAAACTAATAGACTTAATAAATGAATTCGGCAATGTAGCAGGATACAAAATTAACGCCAAGAAATCTATGGCCTTTCTATACACCAATAGTGAACTTACAGACAGAGAGACTAAAAAGGCAAACCCATTTACCATCGCACCAAAAAAATTAAGATACCTAGTAATAAACTTAACTAAGGAGGTAAAAGACCTATACGCGGAAAACTACAGGACACTGAAAAAAGAGATAGAGGAAGACGTAAACAGATGGAAGAACATACCATGTTCATGGATTGGTAAAATCAACATCATTAAAATGTCCATACTACCCAAAGCAATCTATAGATTCAATGCACTCCCCATTAAAATACCAACAGCATATTTCACAGACCTTGAAAGAACTCTCCAAAAATTCATCTGGAATAAAAAAAGACCCCGAATAGCCACAGCAATCCTGAGAAAGAAGAATAAAGTAGGAGGGATCTCAATTCCAGATTTCAAGCTGTATTACAAAGCCACTATTCTCAAAACAGCCTGGTAGTGGCACAAGAACAGACATATAGATCAATGGAATAGAATAGAGATTCCAGATATTGACCCAAACCACTATGCTCAATTAATATTTGATAAAGGAGGCATGAACATACAATGGAGTCAAGACAGTCTCTTCAATAAATGGTGTTGGGAAAATTGGACAGATACATGCAAAAAAATGAAGCTAGATCACCAACTTACACCATACACAAAAATAAACTCAAAATGGATACAGGACTTAAACATAAGACCGGAAACCATAAAAATACTAGAGGAATCCACAGGCAGCAAAATCTCAGACATATGCCAAAAAAACTTCTTCACCGATACTGCCCCTAGGGCAATGGAAGCTAAAGAGAAAATAAACAAATGGGACTACATCAAAATAAAAAGCTTTTTTACAGCAAAAGAAATTATCAACAAAACAACAAGAAATCCCACTGCATGGGAGAACATATTTGCAAATGGTATCACTGATAAAGATTTAATCTCCAACATCTACAGGCAGCTTATACAACTTAATGAAAGGAAGATAAATGATCCAATAAAAAAATGGGCAATGGACCTAAATAGAATCTTTTCAAAAGAAGACAGAAGAACGCCAAGAGACACGTGAAAACATGCTCAACGTCACTAATTATCCGAGAGATGCAAATCAAAACAACAATGCAGTACCATCTCACACCTGTCAGAATGGCTATCATCAACAAATCAACAAACGACAAGTGTTGGCGAGGATGTGGAGAAAAAGGAACCCTCGTGCACTGCTGGTGGGAATGCAGACTGGTGCAGCCACTGTGGAGGACAGTATGGGGTTTCCTCAAAAAACTGAAAATGGAACTCACATTTGACCCAGTAATCCCACTCCTGGGAATATATCCGAAGAAACTAGAAACACCAATTAGAAAGGATATATGCACCCCTATGTTCATAGCAGCACAATTTACAATAGCTAAGATTTGGAAACAGCCTAGGTGCCCATCAGCAGATGAGTGGGTCAGAAAACTATGGTACATCTACACAATGGAATACTATGCTTCCATAAAAAAAGAAGGAATTCTCATCATTTGCAGCAACCTGGATGGAATTGGAGAACATTATGCTAAGTGAAATAAGCCAGTCAATGAAAGAAAAATACCACATGATCTCAATCATTTATGGATAATAAAGAACATTATAAACTGATGAACAAAAAGTTAGAGACAGTAAAGCATCAAACAGACTTTCAAATTACAGGGGGAAGGTTAGGGAGAGGTGGGGGAGATAAGAGATCAACTGAAGGACTTGTATGCATGCATATAAGCATAACCAATGGACACAAAACTCTGGGGGGTGAGGGCATGTATGGGTGTGGGGTAGGGGGGGACAATGGTAAGATATGTACAGATATAATACCTAAATAAAAAATGTGAAAAAAAAGAAGAAGCACCGACTAGATGAGCAGGTTACACTTTTACCTTTTCAGCCATATTTCATACAGATATAAAATGGATTTGCATTTGTTCAGACCATTTCTGAATCTGAACACTCTAGTATGTTTACAATTTCCAGATTTTTTTCATAATTTCATAAAATAACTTCTACCTTGTGTATAAAAGGAAAGATAAAGGACAACCATTCTCAGTATCTTATATCTTAATTTATGATGTTACTTTGATCTGATAAACTGTTTGCCAAGAAATGCAGGTGGTCTTGATCAGCCATCTAGAATGGTTCAGGAACCTGGAGAAGGTGCTTTGCATAAATTAAATAAGAGTCCATAGACAAAACATAATTTTGAAAGGCATCATCGGAGTCAGAGAAGACTTAGCTAAAGAAACTAAGATCTCCTTGTCTCAGGACCCCTTACTTTTTATTAACACAATTTGTCCTAAGGCAAGGTAGATATACACATCAAAGGGTAGGGTTTGTTTCACAGAATCCATCATCAGATTGGAAGAATAACCTCAAGCTGTTCAGCTGTTTGGCCAGGAGGAGGCGATAACATGTAGATTGAAATGCCCTTAGCTGTCTGGCAGCAAGGCAATCATTTATGCATTTTTTTCAGGTTTGGGGAAATGCCCTCAGCCATCTCCAGATGATTCAGCCATGCTGACACGCTGAAATTGGCTTCCTGCAGCCAAGTACAGGCTGGTGGGACATTCTTGCTTCTTGGTGTTGGAAATGTTGGAATTGTGTCTACAGCTTCCTGTGCAAACTCTTCCTTTATGCAAGCCCATGGCCTAGTGCAGAGACTCCAAATTAGTGACATCAGAAATAGTCATGCACTGTGAGAGGGCCATAGAGGGAGTCCTGGGGACAGGGTGTCTGCATCCTGGCTCAGAGAGGGCTGACAGTGTCTTCAGGAAGGTAATGCCATGAATTATCAGGTTCAAGCATATGCAGGTCAAGGTCCTGAGCCTGGAATCAGCCCTTCCACTACCTACTTGTCTGTTTGCTCCCAGAAATATGTGTGACACAGGAAACCTGAGTGACATGGGAAGACTGGGACCCATGACCTTGTCCCCTTGGTGCACCTCCTGTCTCTCCACAGCCAGCAGGCCACTGGCCCTGGAAAACCTCATGTGGAATCCCCTGTCAGGATCAGACCTCAGCATCTTGAAAATTCTCATAACAAGCCATCCAATAGCCATAGCACACCATGGCACAGGGTCAATTCTAGTCAGGAGAGATCTCTCCCTCTCACTTGGAGCCTTTGCTTGAATTAGTTGATTCCCTTTCAATGGCTAGAGGAGAGCCCATGGATGGGGCCCTGGTGACAGGTGGGTGTGGTGTCAGTTCTATACCAGCTCAGGTCCTCAGAAGGAGGGGCTGGGGCAGCCTCCCCTGCACAAGCTAGGGAAGTCCTGATATGAACAGAGATGGCACTGGGAATATTGGAGCAGTATTGGATGTTGCAGGTCAGACCACTGAACTCTGACCTCCCCAACCTCTGTCCCCCCACAGATCAGCCTTCTCTTCCTTGGGGCTGGGAGCTCACTCTAAATACTAATGCATTTAATAGGAGTTTACAATGGAATTACTTACAGGGGTCCACAAACTTTTTAAACAGGGGGCCAGTTCACTGTCCCCCACACCGTTGGAGGGCCGGACTATAGTTAAAAAAAAACACAAAAAACTATGAACAAATTCCTATGCACACTGCACATATCTTATTTTGAAGTAAAAAACCAAAATGGCAAAAACACCCGCATGTGGCCCGTGGGCCGTAGTTTGAGGATGCCTCCTTAAGAATATTGCCAGTATGTGTAATTTGATTAAGCTCCTAGGAAAGTTAGTGTTAAATATAGTAAATATAAAGGCACCATGAGAAGGACATGATAAAGATAGGAAGTGGAGATTCCTCTGAAAGTGAATGGGATAAATTAATTGCAGAAGCTGAAAGTGGTCAGTGGGGGTGAAAGCTGTGAGGAGGCTGAGACACTAAGCCACAGTGGGACTGACTCCCGTTGACTTGAGATTTGCCTGTTTATGGAAGGTCTTCAATGGGACCAGGTACTGGACTGACAATTCTAGTCTCAGTGGATTTTCCAAGACACAGAATCATCCTTTCAAATGGGAGAACCAAGAGTTTTGCTCATTTGAAACACAGTTCTCATCTTCCTCCAGTAACATTGGCTATTTATTGTTTTTTTCATAAATGTGTTTCCAATGTGGACTCATCTCTCCATCCTCCTTTAGGTCTATTCTGTAATGTTGGCCTCACTGATACTGACTGGATATCTAGGCTATGGTCACTGTGGACAGTGGTGGCATTGGTATGACCAGCCGCCCGGCTTATTCTGGACTGTTGTCTGCTCCAGCACCCAGGGGCCTGTCGCTCATGCTGCTCCACAGCTGGTGGGTTCACCCAGATGACTGTGACCCCAGGTGTGTGACTGTAAGAGGGGCCCTTGGGTCAGCATCCCACAGGACTCACATATGAACCAGCTTGACCTGCAGCAGGACCCAGGGGACCTAAACTCACAATTGATAACATAGGGATCCTCATGAGGGGAGTAGAGACAAGACACAGGATGGGAGAATATGCATACTGTATGCAGCAGTATGCGTCCTGCTGGCAAATTGAACCCACAACCCTTCTGTATATGGGACAAAGCTCCATCCAATGGAGCCACTTGGCCAGGGAAACAGGCATGTATTTTTGTATGAACATAAAGATTCATTCTTCTACCCTAGTCGGTTTTGATCACTGGATAGAGTGTCTGCCAGGTTCAAGGACAAGTACCTTGGTTGAAGGCTCCTCCCTGGACTTTGGCCCTGGTCAGGGCATGTGCAGGAGGCAACCTATCAATGTGTTTCTCTCACATCGATGTTTCTCTCTGTCTTTCCCTCTCTTACACTCTCTCTAAAAAAACAAACAAACATAAAAGCAAGCAAACAAACACAAATATTCATTCTTTTGGAGCAAACACTCCTAGTAGGATCAGTGAGACATATGTGAAGTATATATTTAATTTCTTTTAAAAAAAACACAGATTCACTTTGTAAAGAAAAGAATAATGGGACATACAGGGATTTGGTGAGGAGAGTCCCCATGTACCGTTGATATGTCATCTGAAAACCGTAATATTACCTCCTCCTCTGGTGTCTGCAGAGAGAATATGAGAAATTAGAGCCACAGAGAAAGAGTGATTATCATCCCTCATTGCAACTGAGAGATTGAGAGAAAAACCTTGAACCCAACAGGAAGGTTTTTCCCTCCTCCCTCCCTCTGCACCTGCTACTGGGGCTGCTCTCAGTGCTGTGGGTCCTGAGCACCCCCTGGTGTCCTGAGAGCCCCCTTCAGCCCCAGCCTACTGTCTCCTTCAGAGAGGTTTGTGTCTGGGCTCACACTGACTTCCCATCACTGTGTGTCTGTTGCACAATAATACATGGCCGTGTCCTCTGTGGTCACAGAGCTCAGCTGCAGAGAGAACTGGTTCTTGGATGTGTCTCTGGAGATGGAGGTTCGGCTCTTGAAGGAGGGGCTGTAGTAAGTGTTTCCATCATAGCGTATGCACCCCATCCACTCCAACCCCTTACCCAGGGGCTGGCGGATCCAGGTCCAGCAGTAACCACTGGTGATGGAGTAACCAGACACAGTGCAGGTGAGGGAGAGTGTCTCTGAGGGCTTCACCAGTCCTGGGCCCGACTCCTGCAGCTGCACCTGGGACAGGACACCTGGAGACAAGGAGCATCAGTCCCTGTCAGTCACATGCAATCATAGCCTTCCCATGATCCCTGTCTGACCCCTGAAACCCTCACCTTGCGGGGCTGTCAACAGGCACAGGAGAAGACCCAGCAGTCTCATCTTCTTCTAGACCACAGCTCTGCCTTCCCAGAGACTTCAGCCCTGTGTGAGGAGAGAGCTGTGAGCCTGCTCAGCCCAAGAGAGGATTTACCCTGGAGCTTGAACAGAAATTTGCATGTAGTGCAGCCTTTCCTATAAGTGTAGGGCTTGCGATTGGGCTGCCCTGATCATTCTGGAGCCCCACTTCAGGCATCTGTTCCCTTGACCTCACTAACCATGTAAGTCAGGGATAGGGAACCATATGAATAATGAATCACATTGGAATTAAGTTAAAGAAAGTCCTAAACATCCTGAGCATAAGAAGAAATGGTGGACTAGATGAGTAGGTTATACTTTTAACTTTTCATGCATCTTTCAAACAGATGTAAAAGGAATGAACATTTGTTAAAATTCTTTGAATCTAATTTTATAAAAATAACACCTACCATTTTGAAAATAAAAATAAAGAACAGCCATTTTCAATGCCTTATGTCTTTATTTGTGATGTTACTTTGATCTGAGAAACTGCCTCCCAAGTACAGGTAGGTGAGACATTTGTAATTTTTAAAAATATTTTTATTGATTTTTACAGAGAGGAAGGGAGAGGGATAGAGAATTGGAAACATTAATGAGAGAGAAGAATTCATCAGCTGCCTTCTGCACGACCCCTAGTGGGGATTTAGCCCACAACCTAGGTACATGCCCTTGGCTGTAATTGAACCTGGGACCCTTGAGTTCTCAAATCAACACTCTATCCACTGAGCCAAACTGATTAGAGCACATTTGTAATTCTTCATGTTGAAAATTTTATGGTTTTGTTCTCAGCTTCCTGTGCAATGTTTTAACGCAAATTATTTGATATGCAAGCCCATGGCCTATGGCAGAGACCCTAAACTAGTTACATCAGAAATATCCATGGCTTTAAGTGGAGAAAAGCCAAGAAGTAAAAGCAGCAATCATGTATGTGCACAACACATAACTATTCATATGTTGAAATGATGATGGAAGAGGTTTGACCTGTTTTCTCAGTCTAGTGTTATCAGTGATGTTGGGGCTCAGAGGGAGGAGAGGGAAGAGAATTCCTACCATATAATTTCTCACAGGAAAGGAAACCTCAACCCTGAGAGGAATCCCTCACTCCCAGCCTCCCGCTGCCCTTCCTCTGGAGGTCACTGTGGTCACAGGGTGCTGGGCTCTCCCACAAATATACAACATCCTTATGTGTAATTTATATGTTCTCAGATAAGACATAAGATTTAGAAATATGTTCATTATATTTATGTTTGTATTTTTATTTGCTCAATGGAATCTTGGAGGGACAAAAGGTTTTAGTTTAAACCAAATATAAGTTAACAATATTTTCAGCAATAGATTTTATTTTGGGTGATTTTTTTCAAAGAACTTCCCAGAAAATGCTGAGCCTCCACTGTCCATGTGAATTGGCTGCAGCAGCCACAAGGACTGGAGCAGGTGCTGCTGGGAAACTACCCATAAATCTGGACGTGACTGTGGAACACAGTAAGGGGAGGAAGCTGGACTGTTTTGAGTCACATGACAGAAATGTGCCTGATATTCATGGACAGAGTTACTGGACATGTGGGCTTAATACCTCTTCCAGTGAAGGCCCAGAAGGAACTGCAGGGTATGAAAGAGACAGCTTGCATCATCGTAGGAAATACATGGATAATGATGAGAAGGAGGTTGTTAGAAATAGAAACGTTAAAGATCATCCAGGCAGGGATCAAGAGAAATAAGGAATATGTCACTGCAAACTGGTGGGAAGGGGACCCCTGTTTCATACATGCACATTCTCACAGTGTCTCTGTTCTAGAAAGTAACACCTTCCCAAGTCCAGGGGATCCAAACTTGGACACCATTGGAGTCATTACAGATCTACTCTCACGCTGAATCACCCAGGCTGCATCATTCACTGGGGTCCCGTTTATGAAATCTCACAACAATTACACGTAAGAGTGGACACCCCTCACACAGGAGCCATGGCAATGCTGTGTCTGTATGAGAAGCCATTTCATTGGACCAAGGCCATTTCCCTGTCCATTGTCATCCCCATTTGCTTACTTATAATTATTCTTCTCATTTTCTATAGATAATGTTGTTGAACCCACATAATGATACTTTACCTAATTTTTGTTCATTTTGTATAGATGTTAAGTAAAATAGGTTGCCGTACTCTATTTTATTTTTTGTTTGACTGCTGAAAACTGATGTCTTATTCTTGTCTTTTCTTCATCTGCCACATATGGGGAATCTGATAAGAAGTCATAATTTTGTCACTGGATGCCATTGTGAGATTCAAACCACACAAGCCCCTGGATGGAGAATTTCTCCCCCTCCCTCACCTCCTCATCAAATAAAAGCCCAGAGCCAGTCTTCTTCCCTGTCTCTATTAAAGCAGCTCTGACTTCTAAAAGGCCTTTCCTGTGCCTCCCAGAGAGCTTAACTACGTACACAAAAAACATTCCATGCCCTTGTGTGTGTTTGTCATCAGCCTGGACATCTGTACAAGCTGCTGTGTGTCCCTCTGCCTCTGCCTGATGTCACTCTCGGTGCTGTGAGCATGTTAAGTCAATGACCTTCACCTTCAAGTTTCTTCTTCTCTAGCTGTGGGAAGACATTACTCTGGTGCTCATGCCCTGCTGGCTGGAACGCTGAGATGTGTGGGGCTGAGCTGCACTGTTTCGTCAGAAGAGCCTCTGGTGGGATTTAGATGACCAGGTCTGGAGACTAGATGATTGTTATTTGGGCATAGGAGTGTCTGAAAGAAACACTCTGCCTTTCGTCCACGTTAGAAACTTGACTCTCTTTACAGCAGACTTTTCTAACTCAGAGATGTCAGAGATAAGAGAATAATCAGGAATCCAGAGGTTCCCTGAGGGAAACTGTGGCACGAAGAGGAAACCACATGGGAAACCAGCCCAGACCTCCAACTGCACCTGTTGCTGGGATGGTCCTTGTGTTCAGGAACCCTGAGCGCCCTCTGGTGGTCACATCCTCTCCTGCAGGGAAGTTTGTGTCTGAGCTCACACTGACTTCCCCTCACTGTGTGTCCCTTGCACAGTAATACATGGCCATGTCCTCTGCTCTCAGGTTGCTGAGCTTCATGTAGGCTGTGCTCATGGACTTGTCTCTGGTCATGGAGACTCTGCCTTGGAACTTCTGTACTTAATTTGTGTTTCCATGGTTAGGGTGAGCCCACCCCACCCACTCAAGCCCCTATCCTGGGGCCTGTCACAACCAGTACATCTGGTGAAGGTGTATCCAGAAGCCTTGCAGGAGACCTTCATGGAGGACCTAGGCTTCCTCACCTCAGCCCCAGACTGCACCAACTGCACCTGGGAGTGGACACCTGTGGAGAGGAGACAGGAGTGGGTGGAAATCCCCTTTGACTCTATCTGGTCCTTTCCTCAACCCAGGGACTGGGAAGCCCCTTACCTGTAGCCATGGCAACCAGGAGGAGGGTTCTGTCCATGGTGAGGGCTGTGCTGTGAGCACTTCTGTAGGGGAGGGTGAGGATTTGGGTGAAACTACCCCCCAAGTACAGGCAGGAACACAGACTTATCCATATTTAACCTAGTCTACCTCCTCTCTTTTGCATATTCATGAGGCAGAGTATTTCAGAGCTGAGATCGTGAATCACCTGAGAGAAGATTGAGGACACAGGGACCACGCTCAGTGTGAATCTATGGATACACGTCCTAATTCTTTCCTTAAAAAATTATATCTTTAGTGTTGACATTTTTACATATGTCCCCTTTTATTCGCCATTGACCACTTCTAGCTCTCCCTCTCCCTCTTCACCAAGCCTTTACCATCCTATTGTCTGTGTCCATGGATTATACATATATGCATGCGAGTTTTTGGTTGATCACTTTCCACCCACTCATCTTTTCCAGCCTTCCCTCTCAGATTCCATAATCTGTTCCATGCTTCTAGGTCTCTGGATCCATTTTGTTCATTAGTTTATTCTGTTCATTAGATTCCACATATGAGTGAGATCATTTGATATTTATCTTTCTCTGACTGGCTTATTTCCTTAGCATAATACTTTCCTGGTCCATTCATGCTGTCCCAAAGGGTAGAGGATCCCTTTTTTTTTTTTTTTTTTTTTTTTTACTGTAGCGTAGTATTCTATGGTATAAACTTGCGTTCCTGTTGCAGGAAGAGTCCTGCAATAGGTTTTCCTGCTGCACTCTACCCCACCCCGCCTTCTCTGCCAGCCCGCCTGCTTTTCTCCCTTCTCCGCCAGCCTGCCTGCTCTCCTTCCTTTACCCCCGGCCCCACCTGCGCTCCTCCTTTCCCCTCCCTGCCCCCCCCCCCCGGCTTGCTTGCTTCTCCGCAGCTTTGCTCCCTACTGTAGCTCTTGGCTTCTTTCTACGCTGTCTTGATATGCAAATTAACCGCCATCTTGGTTGGGGTAATTTGCACACTCGTCCTGATTGGTTTGTGGGCGTGGCTTGGCTGGTGGGCGTGGCTTGGGTGTAGCGAAGGTGCAGTCAATTTGCATATTTGTCTATTATTAGGTAGGATGCACCATAGCTTTTTAATGCATCCATTTACTGATGGTTCACTTGGGCTGTTTCCAGATCTTAGCTATTATAAATTGTGCTGGTATGAACATAGGGGTGAATATATCCTTTCTGATTGGTGTTTCTGATTTCTTGGGATATATTTCTAGAAGTGGGATCACTGGGTCAAATGGCCATTCCATCTTTAATTTTTGGAGAAAACTCCATACATTTTTCCATAATGGCTGCACCAGTCTGCTTTCCCACCAGCAGTGCACAAGGGTTCCTTTTTCTCCACATCCTCGCCAGCACTTGTCATTTGTTGATTTGTTAATGATAACCATTGTGACAGGTGTGAGATGGTACCTCATTGTTGTTTTGATTTGCATCTCTCAGATGATCGGTGACTTTGAGCAAGTTTTCATATGTCTCTTGGTCTTCTTTTAAAAAGTGTCTATTTAGATTCTTTGCCCATTTTTAATTAGATTGTTTATCTTCCTTTGGTTAAGTTGTATTGGTTTCTTAATTTGGATATTATTTTGGATATTTTGGCTGTTAACCATTTATCACATGTATCTTTGCCAAATATGTTCTCCCATTCTGTGGGATCCCTTTTCATTTTTTTGATGGTTTCTTTTGATCTGCAGAAACTATAATTTTGATGTAGTTCCATTTGTTGATTTTCTCCTTAGTTTTACTTGCCTTGGAGATGTATCTGTAAACACATAGCTATGAGAGATGTCTGAGATATTGCTGCCTATGGTTTCTTCTAGGACTTTTATGGTTTCCCTTCTTACATTTAAGTCTTTTGTCCATTTTTAGTTTACACCTGTATATGGTGTAAGTTGGTGGTCCAGTTTTATTTTTTAATGTTTATCTGTCCAATTTTCCCAACAATATTTATTAAAGAGACTGTTTTGACTCCATTGTATCATCTTTCCTCCTTTGTCAAATATTAATAGAGCATGATCTTAGGTAGATTTCTGGGTTCTCTGTTTTGTTCCATTGATCTATATGCCTATTCCTGTGCCAGTACCAGGCTGTTTTGATTACTATGGCTTTGGAGTATAAGTCAATACCTCGTATTGTCATTCCTCACACCTTTGTTTTTCTTTCTCAAGATTGCTGTGGCTAATTGGGATCTTTTTTGGCTCCATATAAATTTTTGGAGTATTTTTAATAGATCTCTGAAATATGCTGTTGTTATTTTAATAGGGATTGTATTGAATTTATAGAATATTTTGGGTAATATGGACATTTTAATGATGTTAATTCTACCAATGCATGAACATAGTATATTTTCCCCCTTGTTTATATCTTCCTCTATCTCTTTATTAAACACCCTTGAATTTTTCTGAGTACAAGTCTTTTACGAACTTGGTTAAGTTGATACTTAAGTATCATAATTTGTTGATGCACTGGTAAATGGGATTGTTAGTTTGGTTTCCCTTTCTGAGAATTCATTATTGGTGTTTAAAAATTCCATTGATTTCTGGGTGTTAATTTAGTATCCTGGTACATTGCAGAATTCATTTATTAAATCTAGTATTTATTTTGGTGGAGTCTTTGGGGTTTTCTATGTACAATATCATGTCACCTATGACTAATAAGAGTTTTACTTCCTCTTTTCCAATTTGGATGCCTTTTATTTCTTCTTCTTGTCTGATCACTGTGGCTAGGGTTTCCAGTACTATGTTGAATAAGAGTGGTGAAACTGGACATTTCTGTTTTCTTTCTTTTCTTTTGGGAAATGCTTTTCATATTTACTCATTGAGTATAACGTTGGCTGTTGGTTTGTCATACATGCCCTTTATTATGTTGAGATACACTCCCTCTTCTCCCACGTTGCTGAGAGTATTTATCAAAAGTAGGTGTTGGGTTTTATCGAATGATTATTCTAAATCTATAGATATGGTCATGTTATTTTTGTCTTTCAATTTGTTTATGTGATGTATCATGTTTATTGATTTGTTAATATTGTACCAACCTTGCATCCCTGGGATGAATCACATTTGGTTATGGTGTGTGATGTTTTTAATATATTGATGGATCTGATTTGCTAATATTTTTGAGGATTTTAGCATCTTTGTTTATCAGGGATATTGGCCTGTAATTACCTTTCTTAGTAGTGTGATCTGGTTTTGGAATTAGAATAATGCTGGACTCATATAAAGAGTTTGGAAGTTTTCCTTCCTGTTGTATTTTTTTAATAGTTTGGGGAGTATGGGGTTTAGTTCTTCTCCTTTTAATGTTTTGTGAAACTCCGCTGTGAAGTCAACCAGACAAGAGCATTTGTTTGCTGGAAGTTTGTTGATACCTGCTTCTGTTTCCTCAGTTGTTATTGGCCTATTCAGGTTTTCTGATTCTTCCTGTTTCAGTTTTGGGAGATTGTGCTTTTGTAGGAATTTTTCCATTTCATCCACAATGTCAAGCTTGTTGACATATAGTTGTTCATAGTATTTTATTGCAATCCTTTTTATTTCTGGGGTGTCATTTGTTACTTCTCTGCTTTCATTCTTGATTTTATTTATTTGGGTCATCTCTCTTTGTTTCCTTGGGGAAGCTTTGCAGACATAGTGGGTTCTCATAGCTCCTGGAAACCTATCAAAGAAGTCTGATGAGGAAGTGTCGGATCTTTCCTCCATCCTGGAGACGGAAGGTGAAGGTGGGAGTCACTACAACACCTAGACATGGAAGTTAGGAAAATGCTGAGATAGATAAACATAACCAGCAAGCACCCTCCACCTGGGTTATTATCCCATCTGATCCCTCAAAGGAGTAATCTACAGAGGATTCAACACCGTCATTATGAAATGTCAAACTTTAGCCCATGATTTTAAGTAAAAAATAATGGAAAACTGTATAAATGTCTCCTTCAGCAAGATATTTGTCCAGTTAGCTGCTTGTTGAAATCGTATGATTTCCAATGAAACTTGGTTAAACTTTCCTTTTAAACTACACTACACAGGATAGTGTATCATCTCACATCAGTGCTGGTGTGACACCTTTAGGGAGAGAGCTGAGGTTATTTCTTGCTCTTGTGGTACCTGTACAGGTGAGGTTACCAGGTAGAAGCCCTCAAGGGACCTTTGCACCATTCAGATGGATTTCATTCAGCTTCCACTGTCCGTGGGGTGTGCATATGATTTATTTACTGTGGGCCTGTCAGAAGGAAAGGCCCATATGGGGACTTGTGGGCATGTGGGTCAGACCTTGAGCTCAGCACACAGGTGCCTGGGCTGTGCTGGAGTCTTTTATAGTGGTAAAGTTTCTAACCATAGGCCCAGGAGAGCACTGAGGATGGTCTCTGTTGAGAAAGAAAAGCAGAAAATACAGGAACGTGGTGAGGACAGTTCCCAGTCATCACCCATGTGTCTTCTGCCAATAACAGTGTTATCTCCTCCTCTGGTGTTTGAAATGAGAATGCGAGAAATTAGAGCCACAGAGAAAGAGAAAGAACCATCCTGGAGGGAACTGAGAGCTTGAGAGGAAATCCTTGCACCCAATAGTAATCCCCTTCTTCCCTACCTCCCTCTGCCCCAGCTCCTAGGGTTGCACACTCTGGGATTGGTGAGTCAGGACCGCCCCTTGGTGTCCAAAGTGCCCCTTCTGCTCAGCCCTGCAGCCTTCCTTAGGGAGGTATGTGTCTGGGCTCACACTGACTTCCCCTCACTATGTCCCTCACACAGTAATATATGGCTGTATCCTCGGCTCTCAGGCTGTTCAATGTTAAATAAACTTGGCTCTTGGATGTGTCCCTGAATCGGGATTTCAGTGTTGGGTTATAGGCTGTACTTCCATCACCCCATTTACCCCCAACCCACTCTAGCCTCTTTCCTGAAGCCTGGCAGGTCCCATGTACAGCATAGCTCCTTAAAGGGAATCTAGAAACAGTGCAGGTGAGGTAGAGGTTTGCAAGGGCTTCACCAGTCTTGGGCCCGACTCCTGCAGCTGCACCTGGGACAGGACAACTGGGAACAAGGAGCAACAATCCCTGTGACCTGCAGTCACAGCCATCCCATGACCCCTGTGTGACCCCTAAGACCCTCACCTTGGGGGGCTGTCACCAAGCACAGGAGAAGACCCAGCTCGGTCTCATCTTCTTCTAAACCACAGCTCTGCCTTCCCAGAAACCTCAGCCCTGTTTGAGGAGAGAGCTGTGAGCCTGCACAGCCTAGGAGAGGATTTACCCTGGAGCTTGAACAGAAATTTGCATGTGGGGAAGCCTTTCTATAAGTATAGGGACTTAGGTTAGGCTTATCTTGTCTTTCTGAGGACTATATGGGGTCATCGCTTCCCTTGACCTCACTCAGCATGTAAATTGGGCTTAGCAGATCACATGAATCATGAGACTCATTGGTTTAAGTTCAAAGCGCAGCCTAAAATCTCTGAGCTTAAGAAATATGGACTACATGAACAGGTTACAGTATTATATTCTCATGCATCTTTCAAACAGATCTAAAAGGGTTTAGCATTTGTTCTGACAGTTTATGAATTCAACACACTAGTGTATCCACAATTTCCAAAATTTTTAAAGTAATTTTACATAAATTCTACCCTTGTGTAAAATATAGAAATAAAGGATAGTCAGCTTCAGTATCTTACATCTTAACTTAGATGTTACTTTACTCAGAGAAACCATTCCCTAGCACAGGAAAGTGGGATATTTGTGATCCTTGATGTTGAAAATTTTGTCACTGTGTCTACAGCTTCCTGTGCACACTCTTCCTTTATGCAAGCCCATGGCCTATTGCAGAGATTCCTAAGTAGTTACATAAGAAATAGTTATGGCTTTGAGGGGAGAAAGACATGAAATAAAAGCAGTATTCATGCAGGTGTACATCTCAGAATCATTCATATGTTGAATTGATGACGGAAGGACATTGACCTGTTTTCTCAATCTAGTGTTATCAGTGATGTTGGGGCTCAGAGGGAGGTGAGTAGAGAGAATTCCTACCATAGAATTTCTCATAGGAAAGGAAACT
The DNA here is from genome assembly GCF_951640355.1 of Cnephaeus nilssonii. Lineage (NCBI taxonomy): Eukaryota > Metazoa > Chordata > Mammalia > Chiroptera > Vespertilionidae > Cnephaeus > Cnephaeus nilssonii. The sequence continues at coordinate 3,221,102 of NC_137094.1, read as the reverse complement.
TCAACTCAGAGGAATCCCTCACTCCCAGACCCCTCTGCCCTTCCCCTGGTAGGTCTTTGTGGGTACAGGGTGCTGGGCTCTTCCACAAACATATAATGTTCTTAATGTATAATTTATGCATTCAATATGAGACAAGGGATTTGCAAATAGATTCCTTATGTATATGTTTATGATTTCATTGACTCAATGGAATATTTGACAGGGGAAAATTCTTGAATTATAACTGGGGCTAATTTAACAATATTTTCTTTATTAGGCCCCCTTTTGGGTGATTTTATAAGAACTCTCAAAAAAAATGCTGAGCCTCCACTGTCCATGATTCATCTGTTGCTCTGGGTCTGCTGGGCAGCTCCAGCAAGCAGTGCCCCATGTGAGGAGGAACACAATGAGACATGGTGGAAACCTCAAAAATGAAGAGTAATTGCATAGTAAGTAATTGGAGCCCCCTGGGAATTTCCAAGTTAGAGGACATTGTTTCTTAGATAAGGTTTTACAATGGGACAGCAGCTGTCTGCTAGGCAACAGCAATATAAACAGTTATTGAAAGCAAGTGGGGCCTCGGTTACAGAAGAGCAATTAAAGGGCCTGTTGCATACTGTTATAATTGATAATCCTTGGTTCCCTGATGCTGGACCGCTAGATCTTGACCTGTGGGAACAAGTGGGCAGGAATTTAAAGAGAAATCAGGCCCAGGGAAGTCTAGTGCCCTTGTCATCATTAACCATGTGGGCTCTTGTTTCAGCTGCACTATTCCCACTCCACATAGAGGATCAAAAGCCTACAGAGGCCATGAGGATTTACCACCACCCTTCTTCCTGAGGTAGAGCCTGTAGACCCCATAGTCCTAAGGCCCTGCTGCTGGAGGAAGTATTTCCTGATCCTCTGCCTCCTGAGTGGGAGAGTCCATCAACTAGATCCTCTGTTATGGGATCCTGTGTCAGGCAGCCATGTCAGAAGGAGAGCTTTTGGTTTGCCCAGTTATGCAAGATCAACAAGGCAATAGGATTAATGAGCTGCTCTCCGTTAATATTTTTAAGGAAATAAGGAAGAGTATCAGAGAAAATGGGGCTAACAGCCTGTTTATAAAAGGCTCCTCAATGCCTTGTCTGAATATTATCACATGACACTTCAGGACTGGCAGATTTTAGCTAAAACAAATTTAGAGACCAGTCAGTATTTGCTATGGAGAGAAGAATACGATGAGATCTGTGAACAACAGGCTGTTTGTGGGTGTTCACTGGCAGCCCCACCTGGCTGCCCTCTGGGCCACATTCTGACTGGAAGTCCCAGGCACTGCGAGACATCCTCTGAGGGATCCATAAAGAAGGAGCTTATTTTGCATCCTGTATTACCACCCAGAATATTACCTCCTTGAACATCAGCACTATCTGGTACTTAGGAGAAAAGCAAAAGTCCTAATACCCATATATCTCACCAGGGAATGACAAGGCCCATCAGCTACTAAAGACTTGTAAAGAACATTGGACCAATTATGGTCCAAAAGATGTTTGGGAATGCTCATTGAAGCCATCATCTCGGCTATTGTCATTCTGACCACTGCTAGCATTGCTGTGGCAGCCCTTTCTGACTCTGTGCACATGGCCACATTCGTAGACAATATGGCCAAAACTGCAACTAGGGAATTCAGTATACAACAGCACATAGATAAAAAATATTAACTAGACTACAGGCAATAGATGCAGTCATTGAATATCTGGGGGAAAGGCAGGAGGCTATAGCAAACAGGCAAGTGCTCAATTGCGATTGAGAGCATAAGCACATACGTGTCACCCCTTAAAATGGAACAGTAGTCACCATCAGTGGAATGCTGTTAAAAAGCATCTATGGGGATCCTTTCCTGATAACCTCACTGAAGAAGCAAACACATTGCAAAAGCAAATCAAAGAGTTCTTACTTGCTGTCAATGAACATGAACGACAGACTGCTGCTTAGAATGCAGTAAAGTAGCATTTGGAGTGGATAGACCCCACCACATGGTTTCCTAGAATCAATTGGCACCTGATCAGACTAACCATTGCTGTCATTATAATTCGCTTTGATTTTTTATAGTCTGTAAAATTGGAACTTGAGCAATGAACGCACTTCTCCGACCTAGACATTCCAAAGCAGAAAGTTCGCTGCCTCCCTCTGTCTTCTACATCCAGCAAAATAAGATAGGGGGACATGTGGAAAGCATGGGCCTTTGTTGGAAAGTCTGTAAGGAGGAAACTCCGACTGGTCAGAACCTTCTGGGGGAATTGGCTGAAGGCAACTACCCCTGCCTTGTCTTTTCCAAACAAGTCTGTGTATGGGTGAGCCCCCAGGTGTTTACTGGAATCTTTATGCTTAGTTCAGACGTCCTTGCTTAAAAGACATTGCAGACACATGTTTCTTCTCAAGGATGCTTGCCCTGCTGATAGTATCTAAAAGTTCATTTTAGTTCAAGATGTTGTTAAAATAATTGCCTAATGAAACAAGCAAACAGCGCTGTTTGGTTACTCTAGCCAGGCAGTCCCTAAGCCCTTTCTTTCACAGAACCGTGTGTCAGAGTAATGATTCATCTGTTGCTCAGGGTCTGCTGGTAAGCCCCAGAAATAATCACCATCACCAGAACCACCACCACAATTATTATCATCATTTGCCTATTTATAATTATTCTTCTCATTTTCAGTAGACTTTAATTTTGTACACACATAATGACATTTTATCTCAATGTTTGCTCAATTAATGTAATTGTTCAGTAAAATATGTAGCCATACTTTATTTTCGTGTTTGTTTGATTTCTGAAAACTGATGGCTTATTCCTGCCTCTTCTCACTTAACCTCCCATGGGAAACTGATAAGAAAGGTTAGGACTGTCAGGGCCAGCCTGACAGGTGAACCAGGCTGAGGTAGGGAGATGGGAATTAAGAAAAAAAGAAAGACAGGAAAGTGGGATCAGGAGGGCTGCAAGCCATTGACAGACTGCAGCAGCTTTATTAACTGTGCAATGCCTTAATAAGAGATTGAAAGGACACAAGCCCTTGTAATTCCTCCTCCTCCCCCACCACCTCAACTAACTAAAATCCTTGAGTCAGTCTCCTTTCCTGGCTCCATCAAAGCAGGTCTGACTTCCTGATGGGCCTTTCCTGTGCCTCTCAGAGATTTCAACTAGGAGCATAATAAACATTCTATGCCCCGTGGTGCGTGTGTTTGTTGTAACCCTGGACATCTGTACGAAGCTGCTGTGGTGTCACTTACACTGGATGCTATGAGCATCGTGACAAGTCAATGACCTTCACCACCTGGGATCCTTCTTCTCTAGCTTTGGGGTCACACTCCTCTGGTTCTCACTGTCCAGCACACATGTCCCACTGGCTGGCAGGGACCCTGAACTGTGTGTGGCTGAGCTGCACTGTTGAGTCAGCACAGCCTCTGGTTATATTTAGGTGACTTGGGCAGAATTTTGGATCGTTAATTGGTATTTAGCACAAGAGCATCTCAAAAAAAACTCTCTGCCTTCTGTCCACATGAGAAAGTTGTCTCTGTTTACAACAGACTTTCTAACTCAGAGACATCAGAGGTAAGCGCAGAGTCAAGAATCCAAGAAGGTTCCCTGAGGGAAACTGTGACATGAGGAGGAAACCATACAGGAAACCAGTCCAAACCTCCAACTGCACCTGCTGCTGGAATGGTCTTTGTGTTTATGGACCCTGAGGGCCCCCTGGTGGTCACAATCTCTGCTGCAGGGAGGTTTGTGTCTGGACTCACACTGACTACCCCTCACTGTGTCTCTCTTGCACAGTAATACATGGCCGTGTCCTCAGACTTGAGGCCATTGATCTGCAGATAGGCTGTGCTGATAGAGGTATCCATGGAGAAGACAAATCTTTCTGAGAAGCCCTGGGCATATGTGGGTGTTCCAGTATTTGTGTTGATCCAGCCCATATACTTCATGCGCTCCCCTGAGGTCTGTCTCACCCAGCTTATAATGAAGCTGGTGAAGGTGTATCCAGAAGCCTTGCAGGAGACCTTCACCGAGGCCCCTGGCATCCTCACCTCAGCCCCAGACTGCACCAGTTGCACCTGGGAGTGGACACCTGTGGAGAGCAGATAGGAGTGGGTGGAAATCCTTGACTCTCTCTGGTCTTCTCCTCAACCCAGGGACTGGGAAGCCCCTTACCTGTTGCTATGGCCACCAGGAGAAGGGTTCTCCAGCTCCAGTCCATGGTGAAGGCTGTGCTATGAGCACTTCTGTAGGGGAGGGTGTGGCTGTGGGTAATGCCCTCAAGGCACAGACTTATCCATATTTAACCTTGTCTACCTCCTCTATTTTGCATATTCCTGAGGCAGAGTATTTCATAGCTGAGGCCTTGACCCCACCTGAGAGAAGATGGATGACACAGGGACCAGGCTCAGTGTGAGTCTGAGGGTCCAAGTCTTAATTCTTGTAAAGAATGTGTGTCCCCTGCCAGGTCCCTGAGCTCCTTCTGAGGAACCAGCCCCCACAGGACATGCTCCTCATTGTGGGCCCACCTTTGTGTGACATGGGGCCACCTGAACCAGCTCTGGGTTATTTATACCTGAATGTCTTCTTCCTGGATCAGTGTGTCTCCAAAATGCTGCCCCTAGTGATGTAATAAATCCATCCCTGCCCCAGACCCTTACAATTCGGATATCCCAAAGCCATAGAAACACACCCTTGTGTGTGGTTCTCATGTTACATTGAGTTTGGTAAATGCTCTGATAGAGCAGGATCTTCAAGTCCCCTTAGCAGTCGTGACCAACTTTCAGTTTGGATTGTTTGTATGAAGAGAAGAAGCCCCAGGCCTCAGAGGAAATCCCTGCTCAGCTCCCTGTCACCTGCTCCTGGGGCAGCAGCCTGTGCTCCTGGTCCCTGAGTGCCCCCTGCTGCCCAGCCCTGGCTCTCCAGGGAGGGTCATGTCTGGACTCACAGGGCATTGAACTCTCAGTGTCTCTAATCCAGTAGTGAAGACTGTGCCCTGACATCAGATTGCTCCCTCAGGGACACCGTGTGGTTTTGACGTCTCTGGATAGAGTGAACTGGCCTTACAGAGCCCCAATGGCTCTGCAAGGAGACCCCAAACCAGGGCTTTATTGCGGGCAGCCAGGAGCCCTTCCCTGGAGCTGCCAGATGCAGGGACTTAGCCGACCCTCCCCTCATCCAGAAGCTCCTGGGGTTCCTGGGGCCTCTTATGTCCTTCACTTCCTCATGTTGTAGATCCCATCTGAGTATCCCAGCCTGTCGTCAAATCTCACTGCACTTCTTTTTAATAAATCATACACACACACACACACACACACACACACACACACACACACACACTGTGATGCTTTGCTTTACTATGAAATCCACATATGTCCTTCCTCCCGGTATATAGCACATGGGCAGGGACCACAAGTGGATTCTGGGCCTGGGTGTGACTTTCTCTGGAAGCAGATCAAATGCACCCATGATACAAACACAGACTTTGAAGAGCAGGCACTCGTGTGTCTGTGTTGTTGCAGGTCCTGTACACCCAGATGCAGGTTAGAACAGGTCAGGCTTGCTCAGGGAGAGTCAGAGGTGGGGCTAGGTCACCCCTTTGACTGCAGGGTACATTTTTTGGAGTCCCCTGAAGACTCCCCTCAGGAAGCAGGAAACACCTCAAAACTTGGAGGGGAGGAGGGAACAGCATTGTCAGCTGTCAAGTGAGGCTTCTCTCTCAGGTCATCTTGTGGGTGGGGCCACAATGGGCAGGTGAGTACCTGCTGCTGGTCCCAGAGACTCATTGTGGGACCTGCCCTCCCAGCGTCCACCTGAGACCCTGGCAGGAAAGGGATCTGGAGGCTGATTTTCTGGGAAGGGGCCTGTGAGCTCATGATGGGCTAAGACTACAGATGGAGGGAGGATCAAAGTGCAGAGCAGTTATATCTTGAACTAAATCACTTAACTGTTATTTACCTAATAATGAGATATCAGAAGAAAGGGCAATTGAACGCCCTGAAGAGACCTGATCATGTGTTTTAACAATAAAGGCCTAGGTGAAACTGCAATTATTCCCTGAGTTCACACCTTATAGCTCATGGAGTAATTCAGAATCCACACCTTTGAGAACTGCTCCAGTGCAGAACTACTAACTCACAATGCTCAGAATCCTCTAGAAGCTGCAATTCTGGAAGCAGAAGCTGACCCCTGACCTTCTGTACAAGGAGAGGATCAGACAGTGGAAACTTCTGTCAATGTGAGAACCAGACCCCACTCTCACTCGTGCTTTGTGCCTATTGACTTGCTCATCATCGCTGGTTGCCGTCCACTTCAAATACATGAGTCCCTCCCTTTCCCTTGTTATTGCAATTGTTAGGAGGACGCAGGAGTCTCACCTCAGGTTTGGTGCTGACGTCTGTCATTTTTCAAGCCTTGCCTTCCCTCCTCCACTTCTTCCCACATCTGGACATGCGGGTGAGAAATCCTGGTCATCTCTCCTCTGCCCCTAGAAAGGGTCTACCCGTTCCAGCCCCTGCCCAGTACAGCAATCCCACCAGTCCTCCCTCCTTGACATAGATCACCCTGAACCAGTCCCTCTCCCAGCACCCTGATGTCATTGCACCTGCTGGGAAGGCTTCCTTGCCTCCTGAGACCGAGTTTATGTCAGAGCTGAAAGTCATCGAATCCCCTGGTGTGTGGGTATCCTCAGACTCATCCTCTGAAGCTGCTGTGGGCAGGACCCTGCTGTCTTTGCACAGGGCCCACAGCCATTGTCTTTGTGCCTTTCTTCTCCATCAGGACTGACCGGCTCTATTTTTCCGAGCTGTTTTTGTCCTGATCATGAATCTGGAGAAGGTCCAGGAGCCAATGGCAGATGAAGATGTCAGGACCCAGCCTCCAACAGGATCCAGGCTGAGTCTCCCTGTGAGCCTGCTACTGGGCTGCCTGTGCTGATTTTTGGGTCCTAAATGCCCACTGGTGTCCTGAGCGCCCCTTGCAGCCTACGCCTGCTTTCTCCCTCAGGGAGGTTTGTGTCTGGGCTCACACTGACTTTCCCTCACTGTGTCTCCTGCACAGTAATACATGGCCATGTCCTCGGATCTCAGGTTGCTCATTTGCAGGTAGGCAGTGCTTTTGGAATCATCTCTGGAGATAGTGATTCTGCCTTTCACAGATGCAGCATATTGCATGGTGTGACCGTTGGCTTTGTTTCTTATGAAACCAATCCACTCCCATCTCTTTCCTGGGATCTGCCGATCTAGCCTATTTAGTAGTCACTGAATATGAATTCAGATCCTTTGCAGGAGAGTCTCAGAGAGGATCTGAATTCATGTTCAGTGACTATTAAATAAGCCTAGGGGATCTAGGCTGCACCACGCCTCCCCCAGACTCTACCAGTTGCACCTTACACTGGACACCTGCAAACACAGAGATGACCTGGCCAGGAAACTATCACACATTCTGTTTCTTTCACTCATGCCCACTCACATACTCAGACTCAGTGTCTCTTGTTCTCCATAAATTACGTCTTAAAAGAGCCACAAGTAAAACCCAGTTGAGCCCAAACCCCATGGTGAGAAGTCTGTGTTCAGTCCTGATCAGGGAATGGGAACACTTGGGAACCCTGGGGTTGGACTCCTGTCCCAGAGCTTCAAGGTCAAAGCTGGGCTGGCTTTTATGGGCAGAGAGGTCCCTATTTGCATGCCCTCCTGCTATATAGGGAGCTCTGGGTTGGACTCCGACATAAATTATACGGTTCCAGAGTGTGACATGTCCAAAGGTTTTGTCTATTATTAATTTATCCCCACTTCTTGGCCTATGAATTCCCCAGTGTACCCAAGTGCTCCTGGAGACCTGTACAAAGACCAAAGAGAAAATTGTCATAAAAAGAAAGAGAGGACATCTAAAATGAAAGATGCCTTTGACATTCACCAGTAATAACAACCAAGGGAAATCAACCCTCACAACCAGAGAAAGAAGTAAAAGTGCAGGAGGTTCATCTTCAGGAGACAGGAAATTTCATCTGACACTCTTTCCCCTACAAAGTGATCAGAGGATAAATTAAGACCCGAGTGTGAGCCTAGAGCCATTGGATCAAGGGTTGGGGAAGAGAGGAACATCTGCATGCATCCCTGGGAACCAGAAGCAAGAAATATAGAGACACAGACATAGCTCCCGGGTCCTATTCTTTCAGGGGAGTTTGGTGCTAAACATGTAGCAGCTGCACTGCCTCCTTTGTGGTGTTTATTCTCTAGACTCTATTGTAGATCTAGTTTCATACATTGGGATATAGAAGAATCTCCATCGTGACCAAGTGAAATTAGGGTTAGATGTGGGTAATGATTTAGGAAAAAATTAAGTTTAGATCAGGAAAACGTTGTTATTGAAAAACTTGATGTCTCCATGTGACTCTTGGGCTGCTGTCACCATGTTGTGGCTCAGCTTCAGGTATCCTGTCTATGACCCATCCTGGGGGTGTCCACAGATGGATGGACATGTGAAAAGGTTGCTGGTGGATGAAGGGGGCCAGGTAGGTTTTTACCGGGGGAGCTCTGCATTTGATGCTGTGGGAAGATCTAGGGAGAGTCAGCAGGCCTCTGGCCATGGAGCTCAGGGTTTGACAGATCTAGGGAGAATGTGGATAGTGGAAGGCAGCTAGGAGTTTTTTTCTCCTTTGGAATATTTTGGGAATATTTTGAGAGGGATAGGTGCTAGTTCTTTGAATTTCTATTGAAATTCACCTGTGAAGTCATCTGGTCCAGGAATTTTGTTTCCTGAGAGTTTTTTTGTTTATTTTTTTAATCCCTTATTTGACTTCACTAGGTTAATTTGGTCTATTTAGATTTTCTGATTCTTCCTCATTCAGTTTTTAAAGAATATAGGCTTCTAGGATATTATCCATTTTGCCCAGGTTGTCCAATATGTAGGTATATGGTTGTGCATGGTAGTTTATTACAATCCTTTGTATTTCTTTGGTGGTAGTTTTTACTGATTATTTTGGGTGATTTTACAAAGAACTCCCAGAAAATGCTGAGCCTCCACATCGGATTGGCTACAGTAACCACAGGGACTGGAACAGGTTCTGGTACCAGAAGGGAGTGCTGCTGGGAAACTACCAATAAATCTGGATGTGACTATGGAACTGGGTGAGGGGAGGAAGCTGGACTGGTTTTGAATCACATGACAGAAATAAGTCTGAATTTCATGGACAGAGAGTTACTTGACATATGGGTTTAAAGCCTCCTCCAGTGAAGGCCCAGAAAAATGTGCAGGGAATGATAGAGACAGCTTGTATCCTTATAAGAAATATCTGAATAATTATGATTAGGTGTTTGTGAGACATAGAAACATTAAAGATCATGCAGGCAGAGATCAAGATCAATAAAGAAATTGTCATTCCAAACTGGTAGGAAGGGGATCCCTGTTTCCTACATGCACATTTTCACAGTGTCTCTGTTCTAGAAGGTAACACCTTCTCAGGTCTAGGGGATCTGCACTTGGACACCTTTAATATCATTAGTCACATGATTACAGCATGGATCATCCAAGTTGCATAATTCACTGGGGCCCATATATTAAATCTCTCAACACTTTTGGCAAAGAGTGGACACCCCTCTCTGGAGTAGCCATGGTGATGGTGTGTCTATATGAGGAGACTTCATTTCATTGGACCAAGATCCATGTCTCTGTACATCATCGTTATCTTCATTATCTTCATCGTCGTCATCATCACCATCTTCATCATTACCCTCATTACCATTTGCTCATTTACAATTCTTCCCATTTTTATAGACATGGTAGTTGTCCACACACAATGACTTTATAGGAATAGAAAGCAGGCATCTTCTATTTAGATGTACTTTAGAAACTGAAACCTCAAAAGCCCAACTCTAAGTTGTCAAAACGCCTTCTAAAAAATGTTGACATTGGATAAAGTACACATTACCACTAAGACATTGGACCACTGTCCAATTCTATCATTAACATCACCACCTCCATGACCATCACCAACACCATCACTATCATTATCACCTTCATCATCCTTATTTGCTTAATTATAATTATCCTTCTTATTTTCTGTGGACCTCGTTTATGAACACACATAATAACACTTTATTTCAAATTTTGCTCATTTTGTATAGTTGTGTCTAGGTTCACACTGACTTCTCCTCATTTTTTCTCGTGCATAGTAATACATGACCATGTTCTCAGTTGTCACAGAGCTCAGCTGCAGGGAGAACAGGTTCTTGGCTGTGTCTCTGCAGATGGAGTTCCGGCTCTTGAGGGATGAGCTGTAGTGTCTCCATTGTAAATATGCACCCCATCCACTCCAGCCTCTTCCCCCGGGGGCTGGTAGAACCAATTCCAGCAAGTATTCAGTGGTGAAGGATTAATCAGAGACAGTGCAGGTGAAAGGGAGGGTCTGTGAGGGCTTCACCAGTCCTGGTTCCAACTCATGTAGCTGCACCTGGAATAGGACACCTGGAGACAAGGAGTATCAGTCCCTGTCAGTCATGTGCAGTATCAGCCATCCCATGACCCATGTCTGACCCTTGAGACCCTCTCAATGGGAGCCAGGCACCAGGCACAGGAAAAGACCCAGCAGTCTCATCTTCTTCTAGACCATAGCTCTGCCTTCCCAGAGACCTCAGCCCTGTGTGAGGAGAGAGCTGTGAGCCTGCACAGCCCAGAAGAGGATTTACCCTGGAGCTTGAACAGAAATTGGCATTTGGGGCAGCCTTCTCCTTATAAGTCGAGGGACTGAGGTTGAAGTGCCCTGGTCATTTGGGGACCTCTGTGGGGGCATCTCTTCCCTTGACCTGGCTCAGGATATAAGTCATGGAAAAAGGATCACCTGGGTCATGAGTCTCATTGGATTCAGGTCAAAGCACAGCCTCACCTTTCTGAGCATAAGAAGAAACATGGACTAGATGAGCAGGTTGTACTTTTAACTTCCCAGGCACCTTTCATAGAGATGTAAAAGGGATTAGCTTTTGTTCAGACAATTTCTGAATCTGAACACTTTAGTGTGTCTACAATTTCCAGATTTTTATTTCATGCTAATAATTTATATCTTGTGTAATAAAGAAAAATACAGGACAGCCAGTCTTCATATCTTATAGATTAATTTATGATGCTACTTTAATCTGAGAACTACCTCCCAAGAACAGGCAGCTGAGACACTTTTAATTCTTGGTGTTGGAAATTTTGTGATTTTGTCTACAGCTGCCTGTGCAAACTCTCCCTTTATGAAAGTCCATGGACTATTGCAGAGAACCCAAACTAGTTACATAAAAAATAGTAATGGTGTTAAATTTTAAAAGGCTTTTATTAATTTCTCACAGAGGAAAAGTGAGGGAGATACAGATAGAAACAAAGTGATGAGAGAGAATCATAGATTGGTTGCCTCTTGCATGCCCCCTACTGAAATGCCCTGACCAGAATCCACTGTGACTCCTGGTCCGTGGGTCAATGCTGAACCACTGAGCATGCTGGCCAGGCTAGTGATGGTTTTAAATGAAGAAAAGACAGGAAGTGAAAACAGTGATCATGTATATCTACAACTCAGAATCATTCATATGTTGAAATGAAATGATGTAAGGAGATTGACCTGTCTTCTCAGTCTAGTGTTATCAGTGATGTCAGAGTTCAGAGGGAAGTTAATGAAGAGACTTCCTACCATAGAATTTCTCACAGGAAATGAAGTCTCAACCCTGACAGGAATCCCTCACTCCCAACCTCCCTCTGCCCTTTCCTAAGGATGGTCATTGTGAACAGAGGGTGCTGGGCTCTCCACCATAACATATAACGTCCTTATTGTATAATGTATACATTCTCCAATCAGGCTAGTGATTTGGACATATATTCTTTATGTTTGTCTTTTCATTTGCTCAATGAAATTTTTGATGGTGTATGTGTTTATAACAAAGGCTGGTTTAACAATATTTTCTTTAATGGGACGTATTTTGGATGACTTTACAAAGAACTTCCAGAAAATGCTGAGTCTCCACTGTCCATCGGATTGGCTACAGCAGCCACAGGGACTGGAGCAGGTTCTGGTACCAGAAGGGAGTGCTGCTGGGAAGCTACCCATAAATCTGGAAGTGACTGTGGAACTGGGTGAAGGGAGGAAGCTGGACTTGTGTTGAATCACATGACAGAAATATGACTGATATTCATGGACAGAGAGCTACTGGACATAAGGGTTTAAAGCCTCCTCCAGTAAAGGCCCAGAAGGACATGCAGTGAATAATAGAGACAGCTTGTGTCATTGTAGGACATACATGAGTAATAATGATTAGGTGTTTGTGAGAAGTAGAACCGATAAAGATCATGCAGGCAGGGATCTAGATAATTAAGGAACCTGTCACTGAAAACTGGTGACAAGGGGATCCTTGTTTTCTACATGCACATTCTCACCGTGTCTCTCTCCTAGAAGCTTACACCTTCCCAGGTCCAGGAGATCTGCACTTGCACACCTTTGGGTCCATTATAGATCTAATCTCAACATGAATAACTAAAGCTGCATAGTTTGTTGGGGTCCCATTTATGAAATCTCTCAACACTGTCAGTGAAGAGTGGACACCCCTCACTGGAGGAGTCAAGGTGATGGTGTGTCTATATGCAGAGCCTTCATTTCATTGGAACAGGGTCCTTGTCTCAGTCCATCATGGTCACCATCATCAACACCATTGTTTTACTTATAATCACTCTTCCACTCATTTTTTAAAGTCATGATTGTTATCAGAAAATTATGACCTTTTACCTCATTTTTGGTTATTAATTAAAATTATTAAGGGAAATAGGTGGCCAGATTCTATATTATTTTATGTTGGACTTCTGGTAAGTAATGTCTCATTCTGCACATCTTCATCTGCCCCACAGAGGAATGTGTAAGAAAGCCTGTGTCTCCCCTTCATTTGTCACTGAGAGATTGAAACCACACAGGCCTCTGTAAGGAGAATTCTACCCCTCCATCCTCATCTGCAAAATAAAAGTCTGATGTCTGCATGTAACACCTGGGACAAATGTGACCATGACCATCAATGGTGGGGTCACCTGGAACCTGCACCTGGCCCAGTGCCACATTGGGGGATAAGCTACCTGGGAACATGATGGGGAATTAACCAAGACTGAAAACTGGATTAGAGAGAGTGGAAAGTATATATATATATATATATATATATATATATATATATATATATACTTCCAGGATTACTGCTTCATTAGGTTGTCATCTCCTTGTTGTTTAGCCAGTTCAAGTTTTCTTCCCTCACTTTCCTCTGAAACAGCCCCACATATTTCCTAGTCTTGAAGACACATTGTTGAGAGTGTGCAGGAGCACAAATCATTCGTGTGTGAATGTTGTACCTTATGTCATTCCTGAGTTTACTTTTTAGTTTTTTCTGTCTTCTGGTGCAGTTTTCAGGGTTTGCTGTATACAAGATCATGTCATATGTATGGAGACAAAGAAAGATCTTTTAACATGTTTCTTTCTGATTTATACATTTTGTATATCTTTTTCTTGGCTAAGTATTCTGACAAAGACTTCAAGTTTTGTACAATAGATGTAGTCACAGCAGCGCCCTTGTCTTGATCCTGATCAAGAAGAATAGCTTTGAATTTTTTTTTTTTGGTATAGCATGATGTCACTTGTTGGCTTCTTAAAATGTGGCCTTTATTATATTGAGGTCCTTCACTTCAACACCTAATCTGTTAAGAATTGTAATTCTGGCCCTAGCTGGTTTGGCTCAGTGGATAGACCGTCCACCTGCAGACCCAAGAGTCCCAGGTTCTATTCCACCAAGGGCACATACCTTGTTGCGGTCTCCTCCCTGGCCCAGGCTCTGGTCAGGGCATGTGCAGGGGCAACCAATAGATTTCTTTCTCTCAAATACATACATATCCTACCTAATAAAACACTAATATGCAAATTGACCGTACCTTCGCTACACCCATAAGCCACGCCCACCAGCCGCGCCCACCAGCCAATCAGGAGCAAATATACACGTTAAACCAGCAAAGATGGCGGGGCGGGGGAGGGCAGCACCCATGCCAGTGAGATCCAAGCCATGATGGTGGACTGGGGCAGGCGGTTAGCGCCGGCAGCCGGCTGACCAGGTCCGCCATCACCGATCATGGACCAGGGCAGTTGGCATGGGTTAGTGCCTGCAGCGGCCTGACCAGGTCCCGGATAAGGGCTTCGAGTCAGCCGCCGCTGGCAGCGGCTGACTCAAAGCTTCTATCAGGGATCATGGACCAGGCCAGGCAGCGTGGGTTAAAGCACGCAGCCGGCTGCCCAGGTCCGCGATCACCGATTTCAGAGCAGGGCAGGCGGTGTGGGTTAACGCCCACAGCCGCCTGCCCAGATCCGCCATCACTGATCTTGGAGCAGGGCAGGCAGTGTGGGTTAACACCCACAGCTGGCTGCCCAGGTCCACGATCACAGATCACGGACCAGGGCAGCTGCCTGCCCAGGTCCATCACCGATCATGGACCAGGGCAGGTGGTGTGTGTTAGCACCCGCAGCCGCCTGACCAGGTCCCGGATAAGGGCTTCGAGTCAGCCGCCGCCAGCAGCAGCTGACTCAAAGCCACTATCAGGGATCATGGACCAGGGCAGGCAGCGTGGGTTAACGCCTGCAGCAGGCTGCCCAGGTCCACGATCACGGATCATGGACCAGGGCAGGCGGCATGGGTTACCACCCACAGCCGCCTGACCAGGTCCCCGATAGGGACTTGGAGTCTAGCATAACGAAAAGAATATTCAGCAAAAGCAGGAGACAAGGTTTCATAAGTTCTCCCCCAGGTCACCACTGTTCTCTTATACATTTTAATTATCCCAGACTTTGCATGATGGGATTTGATTTGAATTATGCCTGATAGAGATTACATGGCATGAAATGTAGGCTCATTCTTTCTTTTTGTGGTTGCCTGACTGAGAAAGGCCTTGGAATGAGAGAAGGCACTTTTATTTTCCTTTTTCATTCTTTAGAGGCTGAGGAATTACAGTTATATGAAGAACTTAGTGAGAGAATGAATTTTTCTGTAAGTTTTATCATGTGGACTATCAAAAACTTGGTGGGATCCTTTTCAAGAGGTGTTACAAAAATTATGTTGGAATTAACATTCAAGAGTAAAAGGAGAGAAGTGAGTGGTGGGTAAAGGAAAGAACTTTGTCCTAGAAACCAAATAGAAGCCACATAAACCTTCAGATTCTTACTCATTGTGCTTTGGAGGTATTAAAGGATAATTTTTTAAAAAGTTAAAATCATGACTCATAATCTGTATAGATAAAAGGCTAAGTGACCGACATTTGTCCATCCGTCCGACCAACCGGTACATATGACGCACTGGAAATATAAAAATAAACTTTGACTCACACACGTGCCATACATATAAAGCTCTCGCTGGCGGTAATTTGAATGTTGCATTTGGTGGGAAAGTTCTTTTCAGAGGGGATTTTTGTGTTGCCATGCTATACGATTGGCCATAGTACAAATAAGTTTTAAAGTACTGTAGTGTTTGGGGATGTTTCAGACAGTTGTCTCTTAAAACAAATATGAGATCAGAGGATTCTGCTTATAGTGAATGGTTAGTAAAATTTGGAGATGGCAAACTTGATAGCAGTTTTCATTTAGGAATGGAGATTATTGAAATTCCCCATGAAATAATTTTTAATGGATCTATTATTAAAGCTACCTTTGGAAATAGTATATCTATAGATAGTATTAAAAATATATCTAAACATGCAATTCTTTGTTCAAAAAATGATCACGTTCAAAAATTAAATGAAGAAATTTTGGATATACTTGATGGAGACTTTCACGCCTATTTGAGTGATGATTCCATTGACTCAACAGATGATGCTGAAAAGGAAAAATTTCCTATTGAATTTCTTAATAGTATTACTCCTTCTGGAATGCCATGTCATAAATTAAAATTGAAAGTGGGTGCAATCATTATGCTATTGAGAAATCTTATAGTAAATGGGGTCTTTGTAATGGTACCAGATTTATTATCAAAAGATTGCGACCTAACATTATCAAAGCTGAAATATTAACAGGATCTGCAGACGGAGAGATTGTTCTGATTCCAAGAATTGATTTGTCCCCATCTGACACTGGCCACCCATTTAAATTAATTTGAAGATATTTTCCTGTTATGCCAGCATTTGTGATGACTATTAATAAATCACAAGGACAAACTCTAGACAGAGTAGGAATATTCCTACCTAAACCCATTTTTGGACATGGTTAATTATATGTTGCTTTCTCTCTCTCTTTTTTTAAAGTATTTTTAAAAATATTTTATTGATTTTTTTTTACAGAGAAGAAGGGAGAGGGATAGATAGTTAGGAACATCGATGAGAGAAAAATATTGATCAGCTGCCTCCTGCACACCTCCTACGGGGGATGTGCCCGCAACCAAGGTACATGCCCTTGACCGGAATCAAATCTGGAATCTTTCAGTCCACAGGGTGACGCTCTATCCACTGAGCCAAACCAGTTACAGCTGTTGCTTTCTCTTGAGTTCAAAGAGCATGTTACGTTAAAGTTAAAGTTGTAAATACTTTATCTCAAGGGAAATTAGTCAAGCACTCTGAAAGTGTTTTTACTCTTAATGTGGTATACAGGGAAATATTAGAATAAGTTTAATCACTTTATCAATCATTATTTGCATCAATGTTGTTTTTATATTACGAGTTTGTTATTATTATATCAGTTTGTTATTGTTTACTTATTAATAAATTTATGTATTATTGTCATATACATTGTACTCATTTCCTTTTATCTCTCACACTTTTATTATAGAGAAAGGGCAAATAGCAATATTAAAATATTTCATCTAATTAATTCCCTTTCAATGTGCACGGATTTCATGCACCGGGCTACTAGTGTATATATATGTGTATATATATATATATATATATATATATATAGAGAGAGAGAGAGAGAGAGAGAGAGAGAGAGAGAGAGAGATGCTAATTAACCATAACGGGTTGACCAGACAGGAAGAGGTTGCACATGAAGCATCGGGAACAGGGGCAGCAGGGGCTTCATGGCGCCTGCGCTGGAGGAGGGCCTGATCAGCAGCAGCCGTGGCTGCTTCAAGGGCTGGAGAGGGAGTGGGTGGCACCCCATGATTTTGAATTGTGTGCTGGGCTCCTAATATATATATACCTTCAACTCTTTCTAAAGATCAATGGGAAAATATCCTTGGGTGAGAATAAAAAATAGAATTGTAATTTTGAAGGGATTTTCAATTTTAAAGGCTTTTTCTATATCTATTTATATGATGGTATACTTTACCCCTCATTCTGTGGATGACATGAATCTTATTAACTGTTGTGCATATGTAAACCAGCCATGCATGCTAGGATGGTATCCCACTTGATCAAGGCAAAAGATCCTTTCAATGTGCTGTTAAGTATGCTAGTATATTATTGAGGGTTTTTGCATTTATGTTCATCAGGGATATTGACCTGTCATTTTTGTGTGTCCTTAATTGGTTTTGGTATCAGTGTAATAGTCATCTCAATGCATCTGTTTGGAAGTGTTATCTCTTCTATGAATTCTTGGAAGATTTCAGGAAGGATTGATTAAAAAGTTATCAATTCTTCTTTGAAGTTTTGGTGAAATTCACCCTTCCAACATTTGGTCATTGGCTTTTATTTGTTGGAATGTTTGCACTACTACTTCAATTATCTTTTTTTTAAATTCATAGCAATCTAGCCAATTTGGGATCTAATTCCTAATTTGAGAACCTTCTAAGTGGACTGAGAAATACAACTGTTGATCTTCACAGGGTGTGGTCAGTGTTGAAATAATAGTTGGTTTCAGACCATATGTTTATTTCATATGCCATCAAAGAGAATGAAATAAACCATGTTATCTTGTATAGAATTCATAAAGAGCCCTTGTTCTGAAAACGTACCTCCCTTTCCCCATCTCCATGAAGCACAAGGAACAGGTCCCAGCCTCTGCTGAAATCCACCATAGTTTGTACTGAAGACACATCTGTGCACGACTGCTAGATCACGGCTGAGATCATTTGTGACACTAGGGCAGGGCCATCCCTGGGAGACACAGTTTCGTCTGTTTGAAACATAGGGCTCAGGAAATCTCCAGTGGATTTGCTGGGCCTTCCTGAAATGCAAGCAGGTTAACCAAGTTCTACATTTTGTGGAGAGACTATGATTGTGTGCTGAAGGTTTCCCCAGGCTCACCGACCCCTCTGCATTTTTCTTCCTCCGTAAGTCATACATGTGTGTTACCTTGTGAGAATGTTTCTATTAGTAGAGCAAATCTTTTAAAACACAAAGCCATCAGTGGTATTCACTGCACCGTGGGTCTAGAAAGACTCTTGGCGAAAGTGTTATATGGAGAGGAAGGCAAGTGCCTTCAGAGAAATCAGCCATGACCACCACCTGCAACTGCTCTTGGGGCTGCAACTCAGATTGGTGGGTCTTGAGTGCTTCCTGATGGCCTGAGCACCCACTGCAGCCCAGCCCTCATGTCTCCCTCAGGGAGGTTTGTGTCTGGGCTCACACTGACTTCCCCTCACTGTGTCTCTCACACAGTAATGCATGGCCATGTCCTCGGCTCTCACACTGTTCATTTGCAGATACAGCGTGTTCTTGGCATTGTCTCTGGAGCTGGTGAAGCGGCCCTTCACAGAGTCTGCATAGTATGTGCTACCACCTGTATTAGTAATGCGTGAGACCCACTCCAGCCTCTTCCCTGGAGACTGGCAGACCCAGTTCATATGGTGGCTACTGAAGGTGAATCCAGAGGCTGCTAAAGAGAGTCTCAGAGATCCCCCAGGCTGCACTAAGCCTCCCCCAGACTCCACCATCTGCAACTCACACTGGACACCTGCAAACACAAAGATGTCCTGGTAAGGGAACTCTCACACATCCACTGTTTCTCTCACTCATATCCACTCATATACTCAGTGTCTCTTGTTCTCCATAAATTACCTCTTAAAAGAGCCACAAGGAAAACCCAGCTGAGCCCAAACCCCATGGTGTGTGGTCTGTGTTCAGTCCTGATCAGGGAATGGGAACCTGGGGATCCTGGGGCTGGGATCCTGTTCCCAGAGCTGCAGGGTCAGGGCTGGGCTGGTTTTTATGAGCAGAGGGTGCCCTCTTTGCATGTCCTCCTGCTATATTGGGAGCTTTGGGGTTGGAGACCTACTAGGATGGCAGTGCCTCTTTGCAGGTTAGAGTGTCCTGAGGAGAATTGTGCTAAGCAAACAATTCAATAACAAAATACAGAATCATAAGGAGGTTTGGAACTTGTTCAAGTGTCCACCTCTGGGTACTGGGAAGCCCAGCATGTGGCCTGTGCCCTCCCTACTTGTCGTCCTCACAACCAGACGTCCACTTTCTGAGGGCCTCTCTGCCTAGGCAGGTCTGGAAAACCTTAAGGATGTAACATAATAGAATAATTAGGGAGATAATATAAGTCAGGTTACCTGTGGTCAGTGAGAATGCTCAGATTTAAGGTACATTACTCATGTCTGAAATGTACATATTTGCAGCTTAAATTCACAGTCAATGCCATGGCGATATGAATTTCATTGATCACAGGGCCTGGTCCTTGGCAAGGTTGGTTATTACATTTCTGAGAGTTTGTTGTAAAAAGAGGAAAGCTCTGTGTTTATATGGCGTTTAGATAATGGTTGGTAGTGACTGCATGTAATAAAAATATTTCAGAGAGTGGCGATGAAAACCTGGACAGTAGAGAAGCCCACAGCCTACCTCCTCAGGTGGGACAGGAGCTCAGTGAATCCTGAGCAGCCCCTGGTGTCCTGAGAGCACGTTTTCCTTCAAAGCCCACAGAGGACCAGAGACTGCCCATCGCCCTCCCCTCATCCAGCCTGCCTGTGGGTCCCTTCCTTCAGGAGCACCATGGTCCCTGCTGTGCAGAGGATGTGATTGGATTTGGACTTTTCAAATTATGGCATTCAGATGAAATTGGACTGGGGTTCCTGCTTCCTTGAGCAGCATTTGGGAGATGTTGGGATACCTGTGGGGTGGATGTGAATATGTGGATGACTGAGGAGGCTATGGTCATCTGAATCAGGCTTGGAGCCTGTGAATATTACATATTTGATTAATTCAGAGATCTTGAGATCCAACCATTTCCCAGGATAATCTGGGAGGTGGAGGGAGGTTAGACTCCAGGAGAACAAGAACCCCATTTGACCAGGGACCTCAGGTGACTGTGGAGATGGAGGAGGAGGTCGGGGACAAGAAATGCAGTTCTAGAAGCAGGAAAAGACCAAGACCCCTGTCTGAGACTGTTCCATCAGCTGTCATAAAATGTCAAGAGCTGGGAAGGCAATAAACCCCAAACACGTGAGTCCCACAGTCCTGGAGATGCGAAGTCCTCGAGTAAGGTGGCAGCATGGTGTCTTCTGGGCAGGGAGTTCTTCCTGTGTTTCTTTTAAAAATATTTTGTATTGATTTCAGAGAGGAAGGGAGAGGGAGATAGAAACATCAAGGATGAGAGGGAATCATCAATTAGCTGCCTCTTGCATGCGCCCCTGACCAGAATCAAACCTGGGATAGATGCTCTATCCACTGAACCACACCAGCCAGGGCTCCTCCTGGTTCTTATCTGACAACCTGGTGCTGGGTCCCCATGTGATGGGGAAGAAATGTGGGTAGCAGGACACTAGGAAGCAGAGAGCCCAATTTATAGCCCTGGATGTACGTCCTTGGGAACATTACGCTCAAATAATGACTACACTCTTTAATAAAAGGGAAATCACCACCCTGTGCAGAAAAAAAAATGATCGCTGTACCTTTGAGTGAATTTACCATCCCCTCCTTAAGAAACTTCACAATTGGATAAAAACATGTAAAATATTGGTTCTCTCCTGTCGGACACCCGCAGAGGACCACTGTGTCTTCAGGAGAGAGCTTGTCAGCATGTGCAGATGAAGCAACTCTCAAAGGCCAGGATAGAACCACAGGGAAGGACTCCAGGGAACATGCCTGGGGCTCCCACTGGGCCAGAAGTCCTTTCCACTGTCGCCAGCTGGAGGAGGAAAAGGGAAAGCTCTTCCAGGAAGCCTCAGGTAGACACTGGGAGACACTTCACTCACTAGGCCCCAAAGAGCTTCGAAGCAGCAATCAGCAGGACCTCACGGTTGGAAAATATCTTAGCTGCAAACCAGAAGAAGACACATATAGTTACAGAATTAAATCCTTTCAACATCTATGAGGGTAAAATTAACAAAGCCCAGCTCACCCCCGAGAGGCGTAGGGAGAATCGGCCCCCTTAGCAAGGAGAACAGTGACCCCTGGGAAGTGATGCAGGCGCGCTGTGACTACAGGGTTGTAGGGACTTTAACTGCTGAAACTACACAGCATGAGGGAAGTCTGAGGTGTGCAGGGGAGTCATGGCTCTGCTTCCTTCTCTATTTCCACCTTAGCATTCAGACCTGCCTCTCACCTCTCCCACCTCCACCCCAATTGAATGCATGTCCAGCCCCATCCACTGCCACGCCCCGTCATTGTTACCTCTGCTGACCCAGCCAAGGTGGGTTTTCTGTCACTATCCCCTTGGCAGGAAGTGGCCCCAGCAGATGGTGGGGACCCGGCTTCACTGAGGACCCTCCCTCTCCCGTTCCCATCGACAGTTCTCCCCCACCAAGGGCATGAGGCTGGCAGAGGGCCCAGTCACCCTGAGGACACCCCTTTCACTGCTTGGGCTCTGGGTGGTGCTGGCTCCCTCCCAGTGTTCTCAAGGTCGTCCCTCCTGGCGCTACATCTCCTCGGAGGTGGTGATTCCCAGGAAGGAGCTGCACCATGGCAAAGGCATGCAGGCATCAGGCTGGCTCTCCTACAGCCTGAGATTGGGGGCCAGAGACATGTCCTCCACATGCGGCGCAAGAGACTGTTTTGGCCTGGACAGCTGGTGATGATGGCTCAGGATGACCAGGGGGGCTTTCAGGTGGACTACCCCTTTTTCCCTCTCGACCATTACTACCTGAACTACCTGGAGGACGTCCCTGTCTCCATGATCACCGTGGACATGTGCTATGGGGGCCTGGAAGGTATCATGAAGGTGGATGACCTTGCCTATGAAACCAAACCCCTCAAGGATCCCCAGAAATTTGAGCACATCGTTTCACAGATCGTATCCAACACCAACTATGTAGGTCACCAACACCACAGGACCCATGTCCAGGCTGGAACACAAGGCAGAGAGGCACCCCCTGTTCTCCAAAATGAACACCAGGGCAGCCTCCAGGGCAGCAGTAAGCTCTAAGCATCCCACAGAGGAAACATGAAAGCCTGTCTCATGAGTTCCAATCCCATTTATAACCCTGTACACAGATATGTCAGAAAATATTTAATTCCTAATATATCAAGGTAGTTTAATGGGCTCCATGTGCTGAGGTCATGACATAACTACATCAGCATCATGGTAATTTATTACATGAGAGATGGACAACATAGGCTATGGACAACTTTTCTTGTCAGTGGGTCCATTTGCTCAGAATTATCCGAACAATATTTTTTACTTCTTTTCAGCCCTATTCAGGCTTAATGGTGCTTAAAGATGCACCCCATGAACATAATTTTAATTCATTTGTAAACAGTTGGTGCTTGTCCAACAGTCTGGTCTATATAGGTCACCTGTATAGACATTATTTATTGTTGTTGGTTGTAGCCATCCAGCAAGTTGCAAGGACTAGTATTTGGATGAAAAGTCTTGTGTTTGCCAGCGAAAGACCATCTGCATCATGAGCAGGTACCCTGTGTTGATAGATGCCTTTAGCGACTGCTCCATGGTACACCTACAAGACTCCTCTAGTGTTAACCATGCAGAATGCCTCTACTTAACTGGATTTGCCTTTCCAAACTGAAGCCTGACAGTTACTTGATGAGGAAACTCTGTGGTGGAAGGCAAAGAGCAATGTGAGTGTGGATGCTTCAGGAAGTGTTACAGTAACTCCTGCTGTAAAACCGACTGCCACTTCATGCCTGGAAGCATTGGTAATAGAGAAATATGCTGCACAAACTGTACCTATGTGTCCGCGGGGACACTCTGCAGACCCATCCTGAATATCCGTGACCTTCCAGAGTACTGAGTTGGGAAGTACATGAGGTGCCCCAGGAATTATTATCTGCAAGATGGAACCCCATGCACCGAGGATGGCTACTGCTGTCATGGAAATTGTATGGACCACTGTATTCACTGCAAGATCTTTGGTGAAGGTGCCCTGTACGCTCCAGAGATCTGCTACCGCATCTATAGAAAGGCTGACTGATTCAGAAACTGTAACTCAGAGACTTCAGAGATAAGCTCAGAATCAGGAATCCATAAACTTCCCTGAGGGAAACTGTGACATGAAGAGGAAACCACACAGGAAACCAGCCCAAACCTCCAACTGCACCTGCTGCTGGGATGGTCCTTGTGTTCAGGGACCTTGAGCACTCCCTGGTGGTTTCAGCCTCTCCTTCAGGGAGGTTTGTCTGGGCTCACACTGACTTCCCTTCACTGTGTGTCTTGCACAGTAATACAGGGCCGTGTTCTCAGCTCTCAGACTATTAATTTGCAGAAACAGTGAGTTCTTGGCATTGTCTCTGGAGATTGTGAATAAGCTCTTCACAAAGTCTGCGTAGTACGTGCTACCACCAGTATTATAAATGTCTGAGACCCACTCCAGCCCCTTCCCTGGGGCCTAGTGGACCCAGTTCATGTAGTAGCCACTGAAGGTGAATCCAGAGGCTGCACAGGTGAGTCTCAGAGATCGCCCAGGTTGCACTAAACCACCCCCAGACTCCACCAGCTGCACCTCACATTGGACACCTGCAAACACAAAGATGCCCTACTTAGAAAACTCTCACATGTCCACTGTTTCTCTCACTCACGTTCACTCACATATTCAGTGTCTCTTGTTCTCCATAAATTACCTCTTAAAACAGCCACAAGGAAAATACAACTGACCTCAAAGCCCATGGTAAGTGGTCTGTGTTCAGTCCTGATCAGGGAATGGGAACCTGGGGGTCCCGGGGCTGGGCTGGTTTTTATGAGCAGAGGGGGCCCTATATGCATATCCTCCTGCTATATAGGCAGATCTTGGGTTGGCCTCTGACATAAAGTGCATCATCCATTAGTATGACATGTTCACAGGTGCATGTATGTTAAATAAGTCTCCACATCTGGGCCTGTGCACTTCCCACGAAACCCAAATGCTCCAGGAGACCTGAACAAATACCCAGGAGAGAAATTTGTCATAAAAAGAAAGAGAGAAGGTTTAAAATGAGAGATGCCTTTGACAGTCACCAGTAATGAGAGCCAAGAGAAATCAACCCTCACAACCTGAGAAAGAAGGAAAAGTGCAGGAGGTTCATGTTCAGGAGACGGAAAGTTCCATCTGACACTATTTCCCCTACAAAGTGATCAGAGAATAAACTAAGACCAGAGTGTGAGCCTAGAGCCAGTGAACCTAGTGTTGGGGGGAGAGGAGCATCTACGTGGGTCCCTGGGAAGCATAAGAATGAAACATAGAAACACAGACAGAACTCCCAGGTCCTGCTCCATCAGGTGAGTTTGGTGCTGGGCATGTAGAGACTTCATGGCCATCTTGTGGTGTTTATTCTCTAGACTCTATTGTAGATCCAATTTAATACATTGGGATATAGAAAAAATAATCATGACCAGATGTGTGTATGGGAAGATGGGGGTAATGATTTAGGATTAACTAAGTTTAGGTTAGGAAAATGTTGTTATTGGAAACCTTGATGTCTGCATGTGTCCCTTGGGACTGCTGTCACCAAGCTCTGGCTCAGAAACCTCCATGCGTTTCACATCTGGGTGCTGTGTGGGTGCCTATTCAAGTCTCTGGCTCTCCAGGTGGGGCCTGGTCTTGATCTAGTCTTCACACCTCTCAAGGAAACCTCTGCAGCTGAGCTATCCCTCCATCACCTTGGCTTGACAACCAGAGGAAGGGGGCCAGCCCCTTTCCAGTGTCCCCCTTCCTTCCAGTCTCGAGGTGGCTTCTCCTGGCTCCTAGGTTAAATGTCTTCTCTTCAGATAGTCTTTAGTTGGTAATCAGGGTGGTTGATCCCCAATTCAGTTGTAATTTCCAGTTGGTTGTGGGAGGAGTTGAGAATAAGTCCACCTACATCCAAGCCACCTTGCACCCTCACCCTCTGCATTTCTCTTCCAGCAAACATGAAACTTCACCTGTTCTGCATGTGAGAGTGTTCCTACTAATATGCTAAAACTGTTAAAACACAGAGCCATCGGTGGTAGTCACAGAGGCTTAGGTCTAGAGAGACTCTTGGATAGACTGTTATATGGAGTGGAAATCCAGAACCCTCAGAGGAAACAGCCATAAACACCACCTCCAACTTCTCCTGGGGCTGCATCACTAAGTCTGTGTGTCCTTATCGCCCCCTGGTGGTCGCAGCCTCTGCTGCAGGGAAGTTTGTGTCTGGGCCCACACTGACTTCCCTTCACTGTGCCTCCTGTGCACAGTAATACATGCCAGTTTCCTCAGTTCTCAGGCTGCTCATTTGCAGGTAGGCAGTGCTTTTGGAATCGTCTCTTGAGATAGTGAATCTGCCTTTCACAGGCGCAGCATATTCCGTGGTGTGACCCTTGGCTTTGTTTCTTATGAAACCTATCCACTCCCATCCCTTTCCTGGGGTCTGCCGGATCCAGCTTATATAATAGTCACTGAATTTGAATCCTGAGCCTTTGCAGGAGAGTCTCAGAGAACCCCCAGGCTGCACCAAGTCTCCCCCAGACTCCACCAGCTGCACCTCACACTGGACACCTGCAGACAAGAGAATTGTCATTAGGAGCAGGCGCACACACACAATCACACACACTCACAAGCCATAGCTTCTCTATAACCTTACCATGTAAAAGCATCGAAGCGAGAGCCCAGATGAAACCACACTTCATAGTGCTTTCTCTGGGTTGACTTCTGGAGCGAATGGAGACTGCTGGTCCCAGGCGTGGGGATGCTCTCCCAGAGGTGCAGGGACAGGGGCTGGTCTGGTCTTATCAGCACAAGGAGCTCCTCATTTGCATAGGCTCCTCCTCTTAGGGACAGAGGAGTGGAGTCACTGGGGGACAGTCCTCCTGTCCTCAGAGGGACAAGCACCTTCTGTGAGCATGTATATATTTATGAGGGGTGGCTCATCTGTGTGCTGCAGTGTGGCTGTTGTTGTTATTAATACCATCATCATCAATTAGCAGCACAGGAAGGTGATACATTCATGATTCTTGTTGGAAATTGTGTGACCGTGACTACAGCTTCCTGTGCAAACTCTTCCTTTATGTAAGCCCATGGCCTATGGCAGAGTCCCCAAACTAGTTCCATCAGAAATAGTCACGGCTTTGAGTGGAGAAAAGACAAGAAATAAAAACAGTGATCATGCAGGTGTACAACTCAGAATCATTCATATGTTGAAATGATGATGGAAGGAGATTGACCTGTGTTCTCAGCCTAGTGTTATCATTGATGTTGGGGTTCAGAGTGAGGGAAATCGGAGAATTCATAGCATACATTTTCTCACAGGAAATGGAACTTCAACCCTGATAGGAATCTCTTATTCCCAGCCTCCCTCTGCCCTGGGGATGGTCACTGTGGTCATAGAGTCCTGGGCTCTCCCCATAACATACAACAGCCTTAATGTGTAATGCACATGTTCTCTCTTTAGGCACATGATTTAGAAATATATTATCTTGCTAAGCCTGTCATTTAATTCCCTTGAGGGAATATTTGGTGGGACAAACGTTTGCATTTGAAAAAATATGTATTTTTATTGTTGATGGTATTACTGATATTTCCTTTATTGTCCCCCCCAAGCCTTAGGTGTCCTCTAAGATTTTTATGGTTTCATGCCTTACATTTAAGTCTTTTATCCATCTTTAGTGTATTCTTGTGTATGATGTAGGTTGGTGTCCTCTTTTGCATGTGTCTGCCCAGTTTTCCCAGTAACTTTTGTTGAAGAAACTGTCTTACTCCATTGTATGTTCCTGCATCCTTTGTCAAATATTAATTGACCATAACGTTGTGTGTCAATTTCTGGGGCTTCTGTTCTAGTCAATTGGTCTATATACCTGATCTTTTGCCAGTACCAAGCTGGTTATAATGGTTTTGTGGTATAGTTTCAAATATAGTATTGTGATACCTCCTCCTTCGTCCTTTCTTTTCAAGATCACTGCAGCTATTCAGGATCTTTAATGGTTCCATATAAATATTTGGAGTATTTGTTCTGTGAAGTATGCCATTGGTATTTTAATAGGGATTTCGTTTTATCTGTAGATAGCTTTGGGTAGCATAGACATTTAATGATGTTAATTCTTCCAATCCATGAATATGGTGTACATTTCCATTTGCTTGTATCTTCCTGTTTCTTTTTTCAATGTCCTATAGTTTTCCAAGTACAGGTCTTTTACCTCCTGGGTTAAATATATTTCCAGATATCTTATTTTTTACTACAATGGTAAATGGGATTTATTTTTTAGTTTCTCTTTCTGAGAGTTCATTGTTGGTATATAAAAATGCCATTGAATTCTGGATGTTGATTTTGTATACTGCTAACTTGATGAATTCATTTATTAAGTCTAGTAGTTTCCTGGTGGAGTCTTTAGGGTTTTCTATGGACAATAACATGTCATATACGAATAATGACAGTTTAATTCCTCCTTTTATATCTTCTTCTTGTCTGAGCACTGTGGCTAGGACTTCCAGTATTATGTTGAATAAGAGTGGTGAAAGTGGACATCCTTGTCTTGTTCCTGTTCTTAAGGGAAACACTTTTAGTTTTTGAACAAATGTTTTTACTTTTATTACAGATCAATTCATCTGAATTTTTGATGTTTGTTTTTTGGGGGGTGATGTTACAAAGAACTCCCCAGAAAATGCTGTGCCTCCGTTGTTCATGGGGATTGGCCCAGGAGCTACCAGGACTGGACTAGGTTCTGGTGTCAGAGGGGAACGCTGCTGGAAAACTACCCATAAATCTGGATGTGAATGTGGAGCTGTGTGAGGGGAGGAAGCTGGGGTTGTGTTAAGTCACATGAGAGAGATATGCCTAATTTTCATGGACAGAGAGTTACTAGACATAGGGTTGAAAGCCTCCTTCAGTGAAAGCCCAGAAGGAAGTACAGGGCATGATAGAGACAGTTTATATCATCATAGGATATACCTGAATAATGATGAGCAGGAGTTTGTTAGACATAAAATCATTAAAGATAATGCAGGCAGGGATCAAGAGAAATAAGGAACATGTCATTGCACACTGATGGGAAGGGGATCCCTGTTTTCTACATGCACATTCTACAGTGTCTCTGTTCTTGAAGGTAACACCTTCCCAGGTCCAGGGGATCTGCATTTTTACAACTTTGGGGTCATTACTGATCTGGTCTCAGCCTGAATCACCAAGCTTCATAATTCATTGTAGTGCCATTTATGAAATCTGTCAACACTTATAGGGAAGGGAGGACACCCCTCATTGGAGACGCCATGGTGATGATGTGTCTGTATGAGGAGCCATCATTTCATTAGATCAAATCCCTATCTCAATCAGTAGTCATCATCTTTTATTATGTGTGTATGATTATTTTTTTCACAAAATCTGTATTGTGTGAAGTTTACATAAGTCCCTCCTGTCCCCCATTGAGCATCATCTTAATCATCATCACCATTTGTTTACTTATAATCATTCTTCTCATTTTCTATAGACATGTGGTTGTCCACACACAATGACTTTTTATAGGAAAAGAAAGCAGTCATCTCCTCTTTGAATTTCATTGGGAAATTGAAACCTCAAAGGCCCAACTGTAAGTTGACCCAAGGACTTCTAATAACTGGTGACCTTGGATGACATTAGACCACGATGTTTGTCCAATTCTATAATCACCATCACCACCTCCATCACCATCATCACGACCACCACCATCATCATCATCATCATTCTTATTTGCTTACTTATAATTATGGTATTCTTCCCTTTTTCTGTAGACTTGGTTTTCAAATACACTAATGACACTTTATCTCAATTTTTGCACATTTTGTATAGTTTTTAAGTAAAAAGGAAGCCATACTCTATTTTATTTTTGTTTGACTGATGACAACTGATGGCTTATTCTTGCCTCTTCTCCATCTGGAACTCTGGAGAAATCTGATAAGAAACCATGGTTTTTCTTTAGATGCCATTAGGAGATTGAAACCACAAAAGACCCTGGAAGCAGAATCGCCCACTTCACCTCACAAAATAAAATCCCTGAGCCAATAGCCTTACCTGGCTCTATGAAAGCAGGTCTGTATTATGAAGGGCCTTTCTTGTGCTTCCCAGAGATTTCAAGTATGTACATAATATACATTCCCTGCCCCTGGTTTGTGTGTTTGTCATCAGCCTGGTCATCTGTACCAAGCTGCTATGGGAACCTCTGCCTCTGCCTGGTGCCACCTACTCTCAGTGTTATAAGTATGATGACAAGTCAATGACCTTCACCTCCTGGGGTCCTTCTTTCACTTTGGGGTCACAAGACTCTGGTGTCCACTGGCAGCACATATGTGTCCTGCTGCTGACTTACTGGGCCCTGAACTGTGTGGAGCTGAGCTGCACTGTTGAGTCTGCAGAGACTCTTGGTGGGTTTAGCTGAATTGGGCAGAAGATTTGATCATTATTTGGTACTTGGCACAAGAGTGTCTGAAAGTGACTCTCTGCCATTTGTCCATGTGAGAAAGTTGTCTCTGTTTACAACAGACTTTCTAACTCAGAGACTTAAGAGGTAAGAACAGAATCAGGAATCCAGAGGTTCTCTGAGGGAAACTATGACATGAAGAGGAAACCACACAGGAAACCAGCCCAAACCTCCAACTGCACCTGCTGCTGGGATGGTCCTTGTGTTCAGGGACTCTGGGTGCCCCCTGGTGGTCACAGCCACTCCTGCAGGGAGGTTTGTGTCTGAGCTCACACTGACTTCCCCTCACTGTGTGCCTTGCACAGTAATACACAGCCGTGTCCTCGGTTCTCAGGCTGTTCATTTGTAGATACAGTGTGTTCTTGGCGTTGTCTCTGGAGATGGTGAATCGGCCTTTTACAGAGTTTGCATAGTTTGTGGTACCACCATCAGTATTAATTATACCCACCCACTCAAGCCCTTTCCCTGGAGCCTGGCGGACCCAGCTCATCCAGTAGCTACTGAAGGTGAATCCAGAGGCTGCACAGGAGAGTCTCAGAGACCCACCAGGCTGCACCAAGCCTCCTCCAGACTCCACCAGCTGCACCTCACACTGGACACCTGCAAACACAAAGATGTTCTGGTCAGGAAACACTCACACATCCACTGTTTCTCTCACTCACGTTCACTCACATACAGTGTAACTTGTTCTACATAAATTACCTCTTAAAAAAGAAACAATGAAAATCCATTGAAGCCCAAAGCTCATGGTGAGTGGTCTGTGCTCAGTCCTGATCATGGAATGGGAACACCTGGGGATCTCAGGCTGGGCTCCTGTCCCAGAGCTGCAGGGTCAAGGCTGGGCTCATTTTTATGAGCAGAGGGGGGCCCTATTTGCATGTCCTCTTGCTATATAGGGCGCTCTGGGTCGGACACTAATATAAAGGACATGGTCCCTGTGTGTAACATGTCCATTTGTGCCCATTCATTGGTGCATTTCTGTTAAGAATTACTCCCCACATCTGGACCTGTGCCTCCCCCAGTTGTTCCAACTGCTGCAGGAGACCTGTACTAAGTCCCAGGAGAGAAAATTTTCATAAAAAAAGAGGAGGTTTAAAATTAGAGATGCCTTTGACTTTCACCAGTAATGACAATCAAGATAAATCAACCCTCACAACCAGAGAAAGAAGTAAAAGTGCAAGAGGCTCATGATCAGGAGACAGGAAGTTCTATCTGACACTATTTCCCCAACAAAGTGATCAGAAGATAAACTAAGACCAGAGTGCGAGCCTACAGCCAGTGGATCAAGTGTTGGGGGAGAGAAGAACATCTGTGTGTGTCCTTGGGAACCAGAAGCATGAACTATAGAGAAACAGACAGAGCTCCCGGGTCCTATTCCTTCAGAGAATTTGGTGCTGGATGTGTAGCAGCTGCATGGCCTCCGTTGTGGTGTTTATTCTCTAGTCTCTGTTGTAGATCGTTTCATACATTGGGATATAAAAGAATCTCCATCATGACCAGCTGTGTTTAGGGGAAGATGTGGGTAATGATTTAGGAATAACTACGTTTAGATCAGGAAAATGTTATTGGAAACCTTGAAGTCTGCATATGACACTTGGGATCCCTGAAACCATGTCCTGGTTCAGCTTCAGGTCTCCTGTCTGTTACCTGTCCTGGGGTGTGCACAGGTGGGTTGACCTGTGAGAGGGGTGCTGGTGGATGAAGGGAGGCAGTTAGGTTTTTACAGGGTATGCTCTGCCCTTGACACTGTGGGAGGAGCTGAGGAGAGTCAGAAAGGATATGGCCATGGAGCTCAGGGTCTGGGACAGATCTAGGGAAGATGTGGACAGTGGAAGGCAGAGAGTGATCTTGGGGCACTTTTCCTGGGGACACTGGAGTAACAGCTGGGTGTGTGTGTGGACCAGG
The DNA here is from genome assembly GCF_951640355.1 of Cnephaeus nilssonii. NCBI lineage: Eukaryota > Metazoa > Chordata > Mammalia > Chiroptera > Vespertilionidae > Cnephaeus > Cnephaeus nilssonii. The sequence goes on along the minus strand of NC_137094.1, from coordinate 3,189,534 downwards.
ACTCTGACCAGCTGATTCTCATGATCCATGTGGATTCCCCATGTGGAAGCTGAGATACATGTCAGAGCAGAGCCCAGAGGGCTCTCAGGGACACACAGAGAGGGCTGCCCAGCAGGCAGCGGAGGGTTTCATCTCTCGGCTCCTCTCCCTCTCTGCTCCACCTGGACTTCTGAGAGCAGAGTCAGGTTTTCCATTGGGCCGGTTCTGGTCCAGGAGACTGAGGGGTGGAGAGACTGAGGGGCAAACCCTGGCCATCACCCTCATCCTGAGTGCCTGCGGAGCCAGAGGGTGTACTGCCCCAGGGAGCTGAGACTTCCTGGGCAGCTGTTGGGGGATCTCCTGGGGGTATATCTGTGCCTGTCTGAGGGAGGGGGGGCCTGGAGCAGATCTGTGCCTGTCTGAAGGGAGGGGGGCCCTGGGGAAGATGAGAGCTTGTCTAGAGCAGAGGGAGTGAGCTCAGACACAGGGTGTGACTTCACTGATGTTTCTCTTTGTGGAAATCGCATCCCTCTCCCAGGGATGGAGAGGTGCCCTGGGTGTCCAGTGTGTCAGAGAGAAGAGAACCTACTGGGAGAATGGTCCCTGAGACAGGAAAGAGGTCATCTAGGAAAAGAGAATGGTGTTCGCACCATCTTTGTCCTCAGTGAGAATGTGAGCACTTAGAGCACAGATGACAAGTGAAGTGTGTCCCTGGGCCACTGAACAGTGAGGAGAGAAGGGAAACCCAACCACAAGGGGCAGATGGCCCTCAGCCCCTCAGTGCCTGTTCCCAGCTACATGCCCTGACTCGGGCCTGAGTGCCCCCTGCTGAGTGCCCAGAGTCCTGAGCACTCTGTGGTGTCCAGAGCATCCCTGGTGCCCGCCCCATCCTGGCTGACTTGGGCATCTACTGCAGCTCAGCCCCTTCCTCTCCCTGCAGGGATGTCTGTGGCTCAAACAGACATGCTGGTCAGGCAGAGGGCACATGTCCAATGTTTCTCTAACACATATTAATTCACATACTCAGTGTCTCTCATTCTCCATAAATTGCCTTTTAAAATATCAGTAAAGAAAATCCAGCTGATCCAAACCCATGGTGAGTGGTCTGTGTTCACTCCTGATCAGGGAATGGGAACAACTGGGGATCCTGGGTCTGGGTTGTAATTCACGAGGTGAGGGGGCCTATTGGCATAGCCTCCTACTATATAGGGAGGTCTGGGGTTGGACACTGATATAAAGGATGTCGTTGCAGAGTATGGTGTGTCGAAGGGCACTCATGGCTAATGAGCATTAGTCCTGGTACCTGGGTTTCTGCTCTTCCCATTTGGACCCAGCTGCTTCCCTGAATCATCTCCTGACTTGTGTGCATTCCCGGTGAGTGCTCAGTACTGCCTGCCTGGATAAGATAGTGTAATAATCCAGCATGAAAATGAATGTAATAGAAAAATAGGAGAAAGGGTAAAGATTTACATGTGCTACCTTGGAAGTTTACCTGTATTAACATAGTGAGGTGTTCAACAGTCACAACCAGAGGGAGGTTAAAGTGTGAGAGTGTCATGTTCAGGAAACAGAAGTTCCACCCGATCCCTTATTTCCTCATAAAGTGATCACAGGGTGAATTAAGAGCAGACCTTGAACCTAGAGCCAGTGGACCAAGTGCTGAGTGAGCATTGTGTGGGCGTTTTCGCGCCACTCTCTCTGACAGCTCGCTGGCCAGCATCTGCAATAAAGCTTGAGCACCACACGTTGGCATCCTGCGCAGTTCTTCTAGGTCTTTAAGAGCCCGGAGTGAGCCCCAGACTCGGGCCTGGAGAGGAGACCTGGTCAGCAGCTGGTTTTACACTGTGAACACTTGTCCCAGGATTAGGGACAGTGACCACAGGTTCCTTTAGGACCAATTCCTGGCAATTCCCCACAATTGTGCCCTTGAGCACCGAGTGTCCCCCAGTCCCTAGGAAAGGTCTCCTTTTCTAAACAAGTGTGGTTCAGGGCAATGGCATGCTCCTGCCACCCAGCCCTGCCTGTTTCACACGGGGTGGCTGTGAGCGTGGGCTGAGAGTGAGGATCTTTGTCTGCTAGTGACACCTGAGCCCCCTGGAGAGCACCCTTCCCTGTGTGGAGGCAGACCAGCCAGTAGCACTCAATCAGAAAGGAGGAAGGAGTGGCCTTCTTGACTCTGGCTTCAGGATGGACTGAGCATGTGGACACTTCCTACTCCCTGGGCACTGCAGAGAGTGGCAGTGAGTATGAGCTGAGTCCTGGGGAGGCACCAACACTCTCTAACCCACAGGCCTGTAGAGGTGGGAAACCAGCCTCCTCTGTGTCTTCATAGTTTCCCATGAAATGTCATTGTACAATGTCATGTAAACCTGATGGAAGTAAAACTTTATCTGAACATTAAAAATTAAATATTTCCTCCATGCAACACAGGTCCATCATGTGGAATTGAAAAGCCAAAAATTCCCACAAATTCAAGGACCTGGGTGTCTGTGGTGGACAGACATGTCAGGTGGATGTTAGGGGCTGAAGTGGGGGCCCATGTGGTCCCTTATTGATTGAAAGTTTCTTCTGTGACAGGTAATGTGTGGGAGCTGGGGAAAAAGAGCAGAGCCCTGGGCCCATGGAGCTCAGGTCAGGGTCCAAGTCGGTGAGAACTAGAACAGCAGGTGACAGTAGGTCCTGCTGGGGTGGCTTCTACATGCACCTGAGTAACTGAGCAGCCAGATGGACAGATGGACACCACACCCGAAGGTGGAGGTCCCATGGGATGATCATAACACCTGTGGGTCAGGTGGGCATGTCAGGAGGCAGGAGAGTGGGACAGGTGGGAATGTGGGGACAGGGTCTGAGATCAGCACAAAGCTACTTGGACTGCCATCCCCTGCTGGCCATCTTGTGGTGGCCATCTTGTGTCCACATGGGGGCAGGATCTTTGACCACATAGGGGCAGCCATCTTGTGTGTTGGAGTAAGGGTCAATTTGCATATTACTATTTTTTTTTAGATAGGATAGGTTTCTCTTGGTGGGAAATTTTCCAACCACAGGCTCATGATAGCACTTAGGATGGTCTCTCTTGAGGAAGAAAAGCAGAAAATACAGCAACGTGGGGAGGAGAGTCCCCAGTCATTGCCCATATGTCATCTGCCAACAGCAATGTGACCTCCTCCTCTGGAGTCTGCACTGAGAATGTAGGAAATTAGAGCCACAGAGAAAGCAAGAATCTTCCCTGGAGGCAGCTGAGAGCTTTGAGAGGAAATTACTGCTCCCAATGGGAAGGCCCTTCCCTCCCCACTTCCCTCTGCCCCTGCTCCTTTCTGTGCTGTGGGTCCTGTGCACCCCCTGGTGACACAATTTCTCCCTCAGGGAGGTTTGTGACTTCTCCTCACACTGCCTCTCCAACACAAATACACAGCCTTGTTTTTAGCTTTCAGGCTGTTCAGTATTAAATAAACTTGGCTCTTGGAGGTGGCCCCACCATTACTTCTTATGCTCAGAAAGTGTAAGCATTCATTGATCTAATTCAAATCTTCATTTCCCATGTGATCCCCTGTCCCTGACTTATACGGTGAGTGAGGTAAAGAGAAGAAATGACTGAAGAGGGGCTCCAGAATTACCAGGGCAGCCTAACATCAGGCCCTACATTTATAGGAAAGTTGATGCTGAGTCTGGATCTCAGTGTTGAGTTATAGGCTGTACCTCCACCAGCCAATATAACCCCGACCCACTCAAGCCCCTTTCCTGGTGGGTGCAGTGAACACCAATGTTCATTAAGGAGAATCCAGAGACAGTGCAGGTGAGGGAGAGGGTCTGCAAGGGCTTCAACAGTCCTGGGCCCAACTCTAGCAGTTGCACTTGGGATAGGACACCTGGGGACAAGGAGCATCAGTCCCTGTCAGTCACAAGCAGTCACAGACATCCCACGACCCTGCCTGACCCCTGAGACCCTCACCTTGGGGGGCTGTCACCAGGTACAGGAGAAGACCCAGCAGCCTCATCTTCTTCTAGAGCACAGCTCTGCCTTCCCAGAGACCTCAGTCCTCTGTGAGGAGAGAGCTGTGAGCCTGCACAGCCCAGGAGAGGATTTACCCTGGAGCTAGAACAGGGATTTGCATGTGAGACAGCCTTTCCTATAAATGTAGGGCCTGATGTTAGGCTGCCCTGGTAATTCTGGAGCCCCTCTTCAGTCATTTCTTCTCTTTACCTCACTCACTGTATAAGTCAGAGACAGGGGATCACATGGGAAATGAAGATTTGAATTAGATCAACGAATGCTTACACTTTCTGAGCATAAGAAGTAATGGTGGACTCGATGAGTAAATTACACTTTTAATTTTCTTGCATCTTTCTAACAGGTATAATGGGGATTAGCATTTGATCAGACCTTTTCTGAATATCAAAATGTTTTTTTATACACACTTTCCTGTTTTGTTTTGTTTTTTTTTTTACATTGAATTTTATAGAAATAACTAGAGGCCTGGTTCATGGAATTCGTGCATGGGGGGTGGTGTTCCTCAGCCCAGCCTGCACCCTCTCCAATCTGGGACCAGCTGGATCAGGCCTTAACAGGCAGTTGGACATCCCTCTCACAATCCAGGACTGCTGGCTCCCAACTGCTCACCTGCCTGCCTTCCTGATTGCCCCTAACTGCTTCTGCCTGCCAGCCAAATCACCCCCTAACCACTCCCCTGCCAGCCTGATTGATGCCTAACTGCTCTCCTGCCAGCCTGTTTGCCCCTAACTGCCCTCCCCTGCAGGCCTGGTCACCCCTAACTGCTCTCCCCTGCAGGCCTGGTCACCCCTAAATGCCTTCCCCTGCAGGCCTGGTCCCCCCCAGCTGCCCTTCCCTGCAGGCCCGATCACCTCCAATTTTCCACCTCTGCTGGCCTGGTCACCACTAACTGCCCTCCCCTGCAGGCTTGATTGCCCCCAAATGCCGTCCCTTGCAGGCCTGGTCCCTCCCAACTGCCATCCCCTGCTGACCATCTTGTGGTGGCCATCTTGTGTCCACATGGGGGCAGGATCTTTGACCACATGGGGGCAGCCATCTTGTGTGTTGGAGTAATGGTCAATTTGCATATTACTATTATATTAGGTAGGATAGAGGCCTGGTACATGGGTGGGGGCCAACTGGTTTGCCCTGAAGGGTGTCCCAGATCAAGGTGGGGGTTCCTTTGGGGCATGGGAGGCCTGGGTGAGGGGCCTATGGTGGTTTCCAGGCCGGCCATGCCCCCTCACCCCATGACCCAAGCAGAGGCCCTGGTATCTAGGATTTATTTATCTTCTACAATTGAAACTTTGTAGCTTTGAACAGAGCCAAACCTTCTGCTTGCTCCGTGGCAGCAGCCATTTCTGTTGGGATTTCTTTATCTTCTATAATTGAAACTTTGTAGCCTTAAGTGTAGGCCAAGGCAGGCCAGGGCTGCAGGAGCTTGGCTTCCTCTATCACAGGGAGCAACCCTAGCCTCCTGCTCTTTCCAGCTCCATGGCCGCCACCATTTTTGTTGGGATTTATTTATCTTCTATAATTGAAACTTTGTAGCCTTGAACAGAGCCAAACCTTCTGCTTGCTCCGTGGCAGCAGCCATTTCTGTTGGGATTTCTTTATCTTCTATAATTGAAACTTTGTAGCCTTAAGTGTAGGCCAAGGCAGGCCAGGGCTGCGGGAGCTTGGCTTCCTCTATCACAGGGAGCAACCCTAGCCTCCTGCTCTTTCCAGCTCCATGGCCGCCACCATTTTTGTTGGGATTTATTTATCTTCTATAATTGAAACTTTGTAGCCTTGAACAGAGCCAAACCTTCTGCTTGCTCCGTGGCAGCAGCCATTTCTGTTGGGATTTCTTTATCTTCTATAATTGAAACTTTGTAGCCTTAAGTGTAGGCCAAGGCAGGCCAGGGCTGCGGGAGCTTGGCTTCCTCCATTGCCTGGGAAACTCAAGCCTCCCTCCTGATATCTCTGTGGCCACAGCTATCTTGGTTGGGTTAATTTGCAGACTACTCCTGATTAGCTGGTGGGCATGGCTTTGTGGGTGTAACAGAGTGATGGTTAATTTGCATATTAACATTTTATTAGATAGAGTTACTACTGTTGTCAAAAAATAAATGACAGCCATTCTCAATATCTTATACCTTATTTTATGATGAAAAACTACCTCCCAAGCTCAGGCAGGTGGGACATTCATGATTCTTTACATTGCACATTTTGTGATTGTGTCTACTGCTTCTTATGCAAACTATTTGATATGCAAGCCCATGGTCTATGGCAGAGACCTCTAACTAGTTATATCAGAAATAGTCACAGCTCTAAGCAGAGAAAAGACAAGAAATAAAAGCAGTGATCATGTATGTGCACAACTCAGAGTCATTCATATGTAGAAGTGATAATGGAAGGGGATTTACCTGTTTTCTCAGTCTAGTGTTATCAGTGATGTTGGGGCTCAGAGGGAGTTGAGAGAAGAGAATTCCGGCCATAGAATTTCTCACAAGAAGGGAAACTTCAACCCTGAGAAGAATCTCTCACTCCCAGCCTCCCTCTGCCCATCCCCTGGGAGGTCACTATGGACAGAGGTTCTTCCACAAACATATAATGTCTTTAACGTAAAATTCATTAATTTTCCCATCAGACATTTCATGTGGAAATACGTATTTTATATTTATGTTTTAATTTTCTCAATGGAATGTTGGATGGGAAAAAAATCTTTAATTTAGATCAAGGCTAATCCTATATAATAAAGGCCTAATATGCAAATTGACTGAACTGTGGAACAACCGTCACTATGATGCACAGTGATCTTTAGGCGGCAGACAACACAGGAGCTGTCCCCTGGTGGTCAGTGCGCTTCCATAAGGGGAGCACTGGCTTATGGCTGGTAAGCAGAGCAGCAGTGGAGGGAGCCTTTCCAGCCTCTGCTGCAGGCAGGCAGTAAGGAGCAAGGGATGCTGAACTGCAAGAGCCCCGGACTGCAAGAAGGATGTCTGAGTGCCAGCTTAGGCCTGAGGATCAAGCCTAAGCTGGCAGGCAGACATCCCATGAGGGTTTCCAGACTGAGAGAGGGCACAGGCCAAGCTGAGGGACCCTTCAATGCACTGGGTGTATAGTTTAATAATATTTTCTTTAATGGGACAAGTTTTGGGTGATTTTACAAAGAACTCCCCAGAAAATGGTGAGCTGCCACTGTCCATGTGGATTGGTTACATCAGCCACAGGGACTGGAGCAGGTTCTGGTACCAGAGGGGGGCACTTCTGGGAAACTACCCATAAATCAGGACGTGACTGTGGAACTGGGTGAGGGGTGGAATGTGGACTGTTTTGAGTCACATGATAGCAATATGCCTGATATTCATAGGCAGAAAGTTACTGAGCATATGGGTCTATAGTATCTTCTTGTGAAGGCCCAGAAGGAAGTACAGGACATCATAGAGACAGCTTGTATCATTGTAGGAAATTTATAATAATAAAAGTGTGACATACTAATTAGACTGGATGTCCTTCCGGATGTCCTTCCAGATGATTTTCTGGACTTAGCTGTGGCGGGCAGGGGCCAAGAATAAGGTGGTCGCCATGGTCGGGGGTGGTGGCTGAGCCCCTTACATGAATTTTGTGCTTCAGGCCTCTAGTACCTTATGAGAAGTAGTTGTTAGAAGGAGAAACTTTAAAGCTCATGCAGGTAAGGATCAAGAGATAAAAGGAACATGACATTGCAAACTAGTAGTAAGGGAATCCCTGTTTCCTACATGCACATTCTCACAGTGTCTCTATTTTAGAAGGTAACACCTTCCCAGGTCCAGGAAAGCCACACTTGGACACCTTTATGGTCATTAGTCACATGGTCTCACCATGGATCATTCAAGCTGCATAATTCATTGTGGTCCCATTTATGAAATATTTCAATATCTACAGGGAAGAGTAGACACCCCTCACTGGATTACTCATTTTGATGGTGTGTTTCTATGAAGAGCTATCATTTCATTGGACCAGGACCTGTGTATCAGGCCATTGTAGTGATCATTATCACCATCACCATCATCATCATCATCATCATCATCATTATCCTCATCCTCATCACCATAGTCATCATCACCATCATCACCATTTGTTTACTTATAATCATTATTCTTATTTTCTATAGACATGGGGGTTGTCCACACACAATGATATTTTATAGGAAAAAAGGAAAGCTTCTTCTCTTTAAATGTTATTGGGAAATTGAAACCCCAATGGCCCATCGTAAGTTGACGCAAGGCCTTCTTAAAACTGATGACCTTGAATAAAGTACATATCCTAAGACATTGGACTAAAACCAGTGTCTAATTCTATCATCTCCATCACCACTACCATCACCATCATCACCAACGTCATCATCATCATCATGATCACCTTTATCATCCTCATTTGCTTACTTATAGTTATTTTTCTCATTTACTGTACACCTGTTTTTAGAACACATGACACTTAATGTCAATATTTGCTTACTTTGTAAATTTGTTAAGTACAATAGGTAGCCATACTCCATTTTATTTTTGTTTGCTAATAACTGATGGCTTGTTATTACCTTTTCTCCATCTGCCACTAAGAAGAAATCTGATAAAAAATCATGGTTTTGTTTTTAGATGTCATTGGGGTATTAAAGCCACAGAAGCCTTTGCAAGCAGAATCCTTCCTGCTTCCCCAGAACCTCAACAAAATCAAAGCCCCAAGCCAGACTCCTTTCCTGTCTCCTTCAAAACAGGTCTGACTTTCCTAGCATCCCAGAGGTTTCAACTCTGTGCACAATAAACATGCCATGTCCCCTTGGTGTGTGTGTGTGTGTGTGTGTGTGTGTGTGTGTGTGTGTGTCATAAGCTTGGACATCTGTACACAGCTGTTGTGTCATCTACTCTACATGCTATGATCATGATCACAAGTCAATGACCTTTACCAGCAAGGACTTTCTTCACTAGCTTTGAGGTCACAATCCTCTGGTGCCCACTGTGCAAGATGCTCGTGCCTTCTGCTGTGTGGGGCTGAGCTGCACTGTTGAATCAGCAACATCTCTGATTGCATTTAACTGACTTGGGCAGAAGACTTCATCATTAATTGGTACTTGGCACAAGAGTGTCTGAAAGAGACAACCTGTGGTTTCTACACATGAGAAAGTGGTCTCTGTTTACAACAGACATTCTAACTCAGAGACTTCAGAGGTAAGCATAGAATTAGAAATCTAGAGGTTCCATGATGGAACTGTGTATAACATGAAGTGGAAACCACACAGGAAAACAGCCAAAACCTCCAAATGCACCTGCTGCTGGGATGGAGCTTGTGTTCAGTGACTCTGAGCGCCCCCTGGTGGTCACAGCTTCTCCAGCAGGGAGGTTTGTGTCTGACCTCACACTGACTTTCCCTCACTGTGTGTCTTGCACAGTAATACATGGTCGTGTCCTCAGATCTCAAGCTGTTCATTTGCAGATACAGCATGTTCTTGGCGTTGTCTCTGGAGATGGTGAATCGGCCCTTCACAGAGTCTGCGTAGTATGTGCTACCATCAGTATGAGTAATAGTAGAAATCCACTCCAGCCCCTTCCCTGGAGCCTGGCGGACCCAGTTCATCCAGTAGCTACTGAAGGTGAATCCAGAGGCTGCACAGGAGAGTCTCAGAGATCCGCCAGGCTGCACCAAGCCTCCCCCGGACTCCACCAGCTGTACCTCACACTGGACACCTGCAAACACAAAGACATTTAGTTCAGAAAACTCTCACACATCCACTGTTTCTCTCACTCATGTCCACTCACATATTCAGTGTGTTTTGCTCTCTATAAATTACCTCTTACAATAGCAACAAGGAAAACCCAGCTGAGCCCAAACCTCATGTTGAGTGGTCTGTCTTTAGTTCTGATCAGGGAATGGGAACACCTGGGGATCCCGGGGCTGGGCTCCTGTCTCAGAGCTGCAGGGTCAGGGCTGGGCTGGCTTTTATGAGCAGAAAGGGCCTTATTTGCATGTCCTCCTGCTATATAGGTATATCTGGGGTTGTGCTCTGATGTAAATGACATAGTCCCAGAGTGTGACATGTCCGAGGATGCATGTCTGTTAACAATTACTCCCCACATCCAGGCCTGTGCCCTCCCCAGTGGACCCAAATTCTCCAGGAGACCTGTACAAAGACCCAGGAGAGAGAATTGTCATAAAAAGAAAAATAGAAGGTTTAACAAGAGAGATGCCTTTGACAGTCACCAGTAATGACAACCAAGAGAAATCAACTCCCACAACCATAGAAAGAAGTAAAAGTGCAGGAGGTTCATGTTCAGGAGATAGGAAGTTCCATCTGACACTATTTCCCCTACAATGTGATCAGAGGATACACTCAGATCAGAGTGTGAGCCTAGAGCCAGTGGACCAAGTGTTTGGGGGAGAGCGGAGCATCCGTTTGGGTCCCTGGGAGTCAGAAGCATGAACTATTAGAGACACAGTCAGAGCTCCATGTTTGGTGCTGAACTTGTAGCAGCTGCACTGCCTCCTTTGTGGCATTTATTCTCTAGTCTCTGTTGTAGATCCAGTTTCATCCATTGGCATATAGAAGAAAATAATCATGACCAGGTGTGTTTAGGAGAAGATGTGGGTAATGATTGAGGAATAATTAAGTTTAGGTTATGAAAATATTGTTATTGGAAACTTGATGTCAGCAATGTGATGCTTGGGACCACTGTCCTATGTCCCCACATGATGGGGGTCAACTGGAACATGCACCTCATTCAGGGCCACATGGGGGGGCGCTTTCTGGGAACATGATGGGGGATTAACCAGGACCAAGGGCATACACTTCCAGGGTTCTTGTTTCATTTGGTTGCATCTTCTTGTTTAGGCAGTTCAAGTTTTCTTTCCTCACTTTCCTCTGAAACAGCACCACATATTTCCTAGTCAAAAAGGCACTTTGTTGAGAGTGTGCAGGGGCACAAGCCATTTGTTTGTAGATTCTGTACCTTATGTTGTTCCTGAGTTTACTTTCTAACTTCTTCAGTTTTCTGTTGCAGTTTTTAGGTTTTTCTATGTTCAAGATAATATCATCTGCATAAAGATATAGAAAAACATTTGAACTTGTTTTTTTTTTTTCTGATATAGTTTTTATTGCTTTTTCTTAATTTTTCATACAAGCACTTCTAGTGTTGTAGAATAGAAGTAGTCACAATGGGCACTCTTTTTTGGTCCTGATATTTAGAAGAATAATGTTCAATTTTCTGTGTTTAGCCCTATGCTACTTGATGGCTTCTTTAATGTGGCTTTTGTTATTTTGAGGCACATACCTTGTATAACTAATTTATTTACAATTTAGTCATGAATGGATTTTTACTTTTTCTTTTTTCTATCTATTTATATGATGATATATTTTGTCTTTCATTCTATGGATGAGGTGTGGCTCAGTTATTGGTTTTACGTGCCATGAACCATCCTTGCATTCTAAGATGATATCCCACTTGATCATACTAAATGAGCATTTCAATGTGCTGTTAAATTTCCTTGTACATTGCTGACTTTTTACCTTTGCTAACACAGGGTGTTAGACTTGTTTTGAGTCACAGCATAGAAATATGGTTGCTTTTTAAAATCAGAGAGTTACTAGACATAGGTGTTTAAAGCTTCCTCCAGTGAAGGCCCAGAAGCTAATAGAATGCATGATAGAGAGCTTGTATCATTGTAGGAAATACCAGAATACTTATGAATAAGAGCTTGTTAGAAGTAGAAACAACATGCAGGTAGAAATCAAGAGAAATAAGGAACTTGTCATTGCAAACTGGTAGAAATGGGCTTCCCTGTTACCTGCATGCACATTCTCACAGTGTCTCTGTTCTAGAAGGTAACAATTTCATAGGCATAGGGAGTTAGGACCTGGACACCTTTATGGTAATTACATGGTCACACCATGAATCACCCAATCTGCATATTTTGATTGAGTCTCTATTTATGAAATCTCTCAACACAGAAGAGTAGACACCCTCACTAGAGAATCCATGATGATGGTGTGTCTGCAAAGAGCCATCATTTCATTGTACCAGGGCCCCTGTCTCAGTCCAGCTCCATCATCATCATCATCATCATCATCATCATCATCATCATCATTTGCTTTTTTATAATTGTTCTCATTTTCTGTAGAGATGGTGTTTGTCCAAACACAATGACTTTTACTCAGAAAAGAAAGCAGGCGTCTCCTCTTCAGATGTCATTGGGAGATTAAAACACCAATGGCCAAACTGTATGTAGACACAGCCCTTCAAAAGAGCCAATGATCTTGGATAACATACAGATTCCCACCAAGACATTGCACCAAGATTCCTTTTCCATTCTCTCATCACCATCATCATCACAACCATCACCACAATCACCATCATCATTGATATCACCATCATCACCATCATTTTCCTACTTTTAATGATTCTTCTCATTTCCTATAGACCTGGTTTTTGTACACTAATAAGGACCCTTTATCTCAATTTGTGGTCATTTTTCATAATTGTAAGTAAATTGGAGATCCATACGCTATTTTATTTTCCATTTGACTTCTGACAACTGATGGCTCATTGCTGCCTCTTTTCTATCTGTCCCCCCACCCCTCACACACAGGAAATCGGATAAGAAATCAGTTTTCCTTTTATATATCATTGTGAAACTGACACTACATGAGCCCCTGAAAGCAGAATTCCTCCCCCTCCCGACTACCTCTCCAAAATAAAAGCCCAATCCAGTCTCCTTTTCTGGCTCCATTAAAGCACATCTGACTTCCTCAAGGGCCTTTCCTGTGCTTCTCAGGGATTTCATTCATATGTATAATAAACATTCTATGTCCCTTGGTGTGTGTGTGTTTGTCGTCAGTATGTACATATGTACCAAGCTGTTGTGGTTCCCTATGCCTCTGCCTGGAGTCACCTACTCCCTGTGCTGTGAGCATGATTACACATCAATGACCTTCACTACCTGGGTTCTTAATCTCTAGCTTTGGGTTCAAGTACCTGTGGTGGCTGCTGTACAGCATTCAGGTGAACTGCATTGTTAAGTCGGCAGAGCCTTTTGTGAGATTTAGGTGACATGGGTCTGAAATTAGATGATTAATTGTCATTTGGGGACATGAGTATCTGAAAGGTATCAAAGCCCAGAGCTGGTGCAGGTGGCCCCATGACACCCAAAGGTGGGCTCACAATGAGGAGTATGTCCTGTGGGTGCTGGTTCCTCAGAGGGAGGAGCTCTGTCTGCACAGAGCTCAGGGACCTGGAATGGGAAACACATCTTCAACAAGTATTAGGGGTTGGACCCTCCCATGGAGATTCTCTGCCTTTTGTCCACATTAGAGTATTGTCTCTCTTTACAGCAGATTTTACTAACTCAGAGGTAAGTGCAGAATCATGAATTCAGAGTTTCCCTGAGGGGAATTGTGACATGAAGGGGAAACCAGCCCAAACCTCCAACTGCACCTGCTGCTGGGATGGTCCTTGTGTTCAGGGACCCTGAGTGCCCCCTGGTGGTTGCAGCTTCTCCCTCAGAGAGATTTGTGTCTGAGTTCACACTGACTTTCCCACACTGTGTGTCTCACAAGGTAACACAAGGCCATGCCCTTGGCTTTCAGGCTGTTCATATAGAGATACAGCGTGTTCTTGGTATTGTCTCTGGAGATGGTGATTCGGGCCTTCACAGAGTCTGCATAGTATTTCTGACTTCTATTATTCCATATAATTGCCACCCACTCCAGCCTCCTCCCTGGGCCTGGGGAATCCAGTCCATGCCATAACTATTGAAGATGAATCCAGAGGCTGCACAGAAGAGTATAAGAGATCCCCCAGGCTACACCAAGCCTCCCCCAGACCCCACCAGCTGCACCTACTTGACACCTGCAAATACAAAGATGTCCTGATTAGGGAACTCTCACACATCCACTGTTTCTATCACTCATGCCACGCACATACTCAGTGTCTTTTGTTCTCCTAAATTTACCTCATAAAAGAGCAACAAGGAAAACCCAGCTGAGCCCAAACCCCATGGTGATTGGTCTGTGTTCAGTCCTGATCAGGTAATGGGAAACTGGAGATCCCGGTCTCAGAACTGCAGGGTTGGGGCTGGGCTGTTTTATTTTATTATTATTATTATTATTATTATTATTATTATTAGTGGGCCCTATTTCCATGCACTCCTATTATATAGGGAGCCCTGGCATTGGCCTCTGAGGTTATGGACATGGTCCCAGAGTGTGACATGTCTGATGGTGCCTGTCTGTAAAATAATTCCCCATGTCCAGGCCTGTGCACTCCCCATGGAACCTAACTGCTCCAGATTCCCTGTACAAAAAAAGAGAAGTACTGAAAATGACGGGTTCCTTTGACAGTCACTAGTAATGACAACCAAGATAAATTACGGTAACCTTCAAATCGGGTAACTAAAATTGCAAGTAGTTCCTGTTCAGGTCACGGGAAGATCCATCTGACACTATTTCCAGCAAATTGATCAAAGGATAAACTAAGACCAGAGTGTGAGCCCAAGAGTTGGCGAGAGAGGTACATCTTTGTTGGTCCCTTGGAACAGAAGCATGAACTATAGAGACACAGACCGAGCTCTCGTGTCCTATTCCTTCAGAGCAGTTTGGTGCTGAACGTGTAGCAGCTGCACTGCCTCCTTTGTAGTCTTTATTCTCTAGTCTCTGTTGTAAATGTAGTTTCATACATTGGGATATAGGTGAATCTTTGTCATGACCAGGTGTGTTTAGTGGGAGATGTGGGTAATGACTGAGGAATAATTAAGTTTAGGTTATGAAAATCTTGTTATTAGAAACCTTGGTGTCTGTATGTGACCCTTGTGACCACTGTCACCATGTCTCCACATGATGAGAGTCAATGGGACCTGCACCTGACCCAGTGCCACCTGTGAACATGAATGAAGGAATTAACCAAGACCAAGGACACACACCTCCAGGGTTCTTATTTCATTAGGTTGTCATCTGCTTGTTGTTTAGCCAGTTCACAATATCTTTCCTCAGATTCTTCGAAACAGCTCCACATCTTTCCTAGAGTCGTGAGGACACTTTGCTGAGAATGTGCATTGGCACAAGCCATTTGTGTGTAGATTGTGTACCTTATGTCATTCCTGAGTATACTGTCTTGTTTAATCACTTTTCTCCTGCAGTTTTTTAGGGTTTTTCTATATAAAGATCATGTCATCTGCGTAAGTTAAGGAGAAACATTTTAATTTGTGTTGTTTTTTTTCTGGTAATGTTTTTATTTCTTTTCCCTGTGTAATTTTTTTGACAAGAACTTCTGGTTTTGCAGAATAGAACTAGTCACAATGGACACTCTTATGTTTGTCCTGATATTAGAAGAATAATGTTCAATTTTCTCAGTTTAGTATTGTGTTACTTGTTTACTTCTCAAATGTGGCCTTTGTTATGTTGAGGTACAGACCTCATATAACTAATTTATTTATAATTTAGTCCTGAAAATAATGTGGATATTTAAAATATACTTTTTATTTTTTACATCTATTTATATGATAATCTCTATAATATAGAGACGGGATGTAACAGCCTTATGACCTAATCTCCACCAGACCAGAAGTCAGTGCTGGGTTGCTGTGGCTTCAATGAAGGATGGCAAATGGTACCTAAAGAAGTTCATGGGAACTGAGTTGAATGGAAAGACTCTGGGAATTCTTGGCCTGGGGAGGATCCTGAGAGAGGTGGCTGTGTGGATGCAGTCCTTCAGGATGAAGACTGTAGGATACAACCCCAGCATCTCACCTCCTTTGGTGTTCAGCAGCTGCCCCTGGAGGAGATCTGGCCCCTCTGTGACTTCATCACTGTGCACACCCCTCTCCTGTCCTCCACGACAGGCCTGCTGAACAACAGCACCTTTGCCCTGTGCAAGAAGGGCGAGCGCATGGTGAACTGCGCCTGTGGAGGCATCTTGGATGAGGGCGCCCTGTTCCGGGCCCTGCAGTCCCGGCTGTGTGTAGGCACATCACTTGATGTGTTCATGGAGGAGCTGCCTTGGACCGCGCCTTGGTGGACCAAGAGAATGTCATCAGCTGCCCCCACCTGGGCGACAGCACCAAGGAGGCCCAGAGCCACTGCAGGGAGGCGATCTCTGTCCAGTTCATTGACAGGGTGAAGGGGAGAGCCCTCATGGGGGTCATGAATGCCCAGGCCTTTACCAGTGCCTTCTCTCTACACACCAAACCTTGGATCAGTCTGGCAGAAGCTCTGCGGAGTCTGGTGTGAGCCTGGGCAGGGTTCCCCAAAGGGACCATCCAGGTGGTAAAACAGGGTTTATCCCTGAAGAATGCCAGGAACTGCCTGAGCCCCGCAGTCATTGTCGGCCTCCTCAAAGACGCTTCTAACCATGCGATGTGAACTTGGCAGATGCCAAGCTGCTGGAGAAGTAGGCCGGCCTCAATGTAACCACTTCCCATAACCCCACTGTGCCAGGAAAGCAAGGATGCAGGGAAAGCCTCCTGAACGTGGCCCTGGAAGGTGCCCCCTACCAGGCTGTGGGCTTTGTCCAGGGCACCGCACCTGTGCTGCAGGCACTCAACAAAGCTGCCTTCAGACCAGAAGTGCCTCTCCACATGGGTCTGCCCCTGCTCCTGTTCCGGGCTCAGCCCTCCAACACTGCCATGCTGCCTATAATGATTGGGCTCCTGGCAGAGGCAGGCGTGCAACTGCTGACCTACCAGACCTCGGTGGTGTCCAATGGGGAGACCTGGCATGTCATGGGCATCTCCTTCCTGCTGCCCAGCCTGGATGCCTGGAAGTGGCATATGACCAAGGCCTTTCAGTTTCATTTCTGATCTTAGGGCTCACCAAAACCAGCCTTGGGGGCTTTGTGATCAATACTGACAGGTCGCATTCCCGGGGCTGACACCACTTATGAGGTCTGACCCCTGTAATAACCACTTAATAAACAGCCACCCCCCCCAAAAAAAAAAAAAAAAGAAGAAGCAAATCTGGGTCAACTGTGAGGAGCCAATGGCTGCCTAGAAGGTGGAGCTTTTGACTCTGACAGGTATAGAAATCGACCAATCAGAACTAAATTGGCCGGCAGAGGAGGGCAGTTGGGGGCAACCAGGCCGGCAGGGGAGGGCAGTTGGGGGCGAGATCAGTACAGCAGGGGAGGGCAGTTAGAGGTGATCAGGCAGGCAGGCAGAGGCAGTTGGGGGTGATCAGGCATGCAGGCAGGTGAGCAGTTAGGAGCCAGCAGTCCCAGATTGTGAGGGGGATGTCCAACTGCTGGTTTAGGCCCAATTGGAAAAGGTGCAGGCTGGCCTGAGGGAACCCCCCCAAACTCTGTGCATGAATTTTGTGCACTGGGCCACTAGTATATAAATATATAATATATAGGTTTATATGATAATATATAGGTATATATTTAAAGCCTCTTCCACTAAAGCCCTAGGAGGAAATACAAGGCAAGGTATGGACAGCTTACATCATTGTAGAAAACACATGAATAATTATGACCAGGAGTATTTTTTAGAAATAGAAACTTTAAAAATCATGCAGGTAGGGGTCAAGAGACATAAGGAACGTGTCATTGAAAACTGGTGGGAAGGGCATTCCCTGTTTCCTACATGAATATTCTCACAGTGTCTCTCTTCTATGAGGTAACACCTTTCCAGGTCCAGGGGATTAGGATTTGGACACCTTTGTGGTCAGTACTCACATGGTTTCACCATGAATCACCAAAGGTGCATAATTCGTTGGTTCTCCAATTACAAAATATATCAACACATGGAGGGAAGAGTGGACACCCCTCACTGGAGTAGCCATGGTGATGGTGTGTCAGTATGAGGAGCAATCATTTCATTGTATCAGGATCCCTCTCTCAGTCCATCATGGTAGTCATCATCATAACCACCATCATCATCATCACCACCATCATCATCATCACCACCATCATCATCACCATTTGCTTACTGATACTTATTCTTCTCATTTTCTGTAGAGTTTGTTTTTGCACAAGCATATGGACTCTTCATCTCAATATTTGCTCATGTTTCATAGATGTAAGTAAATGGGTAGCCATACTCTATTTTCTTTTTTAATTGGCTTCTGACAACTGGTGGTCATTCCTAACTCTTCTTCATCTGCCACTCCCCTCCCCCAGAAATTGGATAAGAAATCATGGTTTGGTCTTTAGAATTCATTGTGAGATTGAAATCACACAAGCCTCTGGTAGGGGAATGCCTGCCTCTCCAACCACTTCACAAAAATTAAAGCCCTGAGCCAGTCCCATTTCCTACATCCATGAAAGCACCTCTATCTTACCGGATGACCTTCCCTGTGACTCCCAGAGATTTCAACTATTTGCATAATAAACATTCCATATTCCTTGGTGTGTGTGTTTGTTGTCAGCCTGGTCATCTGTAACAAGCTGCTGTGGGTCCCTCAGCCTCTGCCTGTCTTCACCCACTCTTGTTGCCAAAAGCATGATGACAAGTCATTGACCTTCACCACCAAAGTCTTCCTTCACTAGATTTGGGGTCACATGACTCTGGTGCCCACTGTCCAGTCCACATGTGTCCTGCTGCTTCCTGGCTGTGCTCTGAGCTGTGAAGAGCTGAGCTTCACTATTGAGTCTGCAGAGCCTCTACTTGGGTTTAGGTGACATGGTTTTGTTTTTTTTTTATTAACTGGTACTTGGCACAAGTTTGTCTGGAAAAGTCTTTCTGCTATTTGCCCACATGAGAAAATTGTCTCTATTTACAACATACTTTCAGAGACTTCAGAAAGTATTGTCTCTATTTACAACAACTCAGAGCCTTCAGAGGTAAGCACTGAGTCAGGAATCCAGAGGTTCCCTGAGGGAAATTGTGACATGAAGAGAAAACCACACAGGGAATCAGCCCAAACCTCCAACTGCACCTGCTGCTAGGATGGTCCTTGTGTTCAGGGACCCTGAGCGCCCCCTGGTGGTTGCAGCTTCTCCCTCAGAGAGATTTGTGTCTGAGCTCACACTGACTTCCCCTCATTGTGTCTGTTGCACAGTAATACACAGCCATGTCCTTGAATGTTAGGCTATTTATTTGCAGATATATCATGTTCTTGGTGTTGTCTCTGGAGTTGGTGAATCGGCCCATCACAGAGGCTGATTGTTTTCACAATCTCTATATATAAAAGCCTAAGTGACTGGCCAACCATCCGACCCACTGACCAGCCCATAGGCCAACTGGCCAGTTGCTATGATGCACACTGACAACCAGGGGGCAAATGCTCAACACAGGAGCTGCTAAGCTGTGGTGACTTGGCAGCTGTGGTTCTTGGGGGACACATCTGGAACTAGACAGGAGGGAGCCTGATTCTGGGGCACGTCACCCAAGACTGTCCTCTCACAATCCAGGACCCCTTGGGGGATGTCAAAGAGCTGGTTTTGGCCCAATCCCCACAGGCTAGGCCGAGGGATCCCTATGGTGCATGAAACCATGTACTGGGTCTATTAGTTACCAATAATAGCACAAATCCACTCTAGCCCCTTGCCTGGAGCCTGGCAGACCCAGTTCATGTAGTAGTTACTGGAGGTGAATCCAAAGGCTGCACAGGAGAGTCTCAGAGATCCCCCAGGCTGCACCAAGCCTCCCCCAGACTCCACCAGCTACACCTCACACTGGACACCTGCAAACACAGAGACATCCAAGTCAGGAAACTCTCACACGTCCACATTTTCTCTCACTCATGTCCACTCACATACTCAGTGTCTCTGGTTCTCCATAAATTATTTCTCAAAATATCCACAAGGAAAACCCAACTGAGCCCAAACCCAACGGTAAGTGTTCTGTGCTCAGTCTTGATCAGGGAATGGGAACAACTGGGGATGCTGGGGATGGGCTCCTGTCCTAGAGCTGCAGGGTTGGGGATTGGCTGTTTTTTATTTGCATGTCCTCTGACTATATAAGGAGCTCTGGGGTTGGACTCTTACATAAAGGCTATTGTTCCAGAGTGTGACAGGCCTAAGGATGTTGTCTGTTAGGAATTAACTCCCCATATCTGGGCCTCTGCCCTCCCCACTGGGCCCATCTGCTGTGAAAACCTGTACAAAGACACAGGATAGAAAAGTGTTGTACATATAAAAAGAGGAGGTTTAAAGTGAGAGATACTTCTGACTTTCACCAGTAATAGCAACCTTGAGAAATCAATCCTCACAACCCTAGAAAGTAGTAAAAGTGAAGGAAGTTCATGTTCAGGAGAAAGGAAGTTCCCTCTGACACTATTTCCCCTACAAAGTGATTAGAAGATAAACTAAGACCAGAGTGTAAGCCTGCAGCCTGTGGACCTAGTGCTGGGGGAGAGTGGGGTGTATGTGTGGGTCCCTGGGAACCAGAAACATGAGCTATAGAGACACAGACAGAGCTCCAAGGTCCTATTCCTTCAAGGGGGATTGGCGCTAAAGTTGTGGCAGCTGCCCTGACTCCTTTGTGGTGTTTATTTTCTAGACCAGTGGTTTTTAACCTTCCTAATGCCATGACCCTTTAATACAGTACTTCATGTTGTGGTGACCCCCAACCATAAAACTATTTTCGTTGCTACTTCATAACTGTAATTTTGCTACTGTTATGAATCATAATGTAAATATCTGTGTTTTCTGATGGTGAAAGGGGTCGCGATCCACAGGTTGAGAACTGCTGTCAGGCCCAGGGGGGCGGTCAGCAAACCTCCAAAGGCACCCCTGGATCCTCCTGTTCCTGCTCCACCTGCTGACTGGCTATTAACCTTGGTACCTGGAAAGGCTCAGTCTCATAAAGAACCCCTGGTGGAATCAGGAGGATGGGGCTCTAGGAATTACTGATCAGACTTCAGGGAAGATGTTGGGTATGTTCCCCTGCTTCAGAGCCACTTGACTGAGTCTGTCCCTGATTTTTTTCTGAACTTGGTACCTTGGACTCCTTGGAGGTCAGGCATTTGGGGACTGTGCAGACCAGAGGTTGGGTCTCCCAGAGCCCAAAAGTGGGGTGACAGGGTTCCAGAGGTTGGGAATTATTTTCCCCAGTTTGATGCCATTGGGTGGGGATTGCTCCTCCCAAGAAAGGAATGGAGAGGGCTCAGTACAGGGTCCTGGAGGATCTTCCCCAGATACCTCCCCAAAGCCACCCATCCTGACTCTTCTCAGGCAGGTGCCTTCTGACCACCCACCTTCCCAGAGAGCACAGCATGAGTGGCTGCTAACACACACTTTGCTAGTAGGTCCTTTAAAGTGGTGGCCTTGTCTCCAGCAGGCTCTGGCAATTCTTGGCAGACAAAAACCTCCCTGCATTTCACAGCTGGGTGATATGTGTGTCCTATTAATGCCTCTGGCACTCCAGATGGGGCTTGGTCTTGGTCTAGGCTGCACACCTGTCAGGGGAACCTCTGCAGCTTAACTATCCCTCTATCACCTTGGCCTGCCAACCAGGGGAGAGGGGCCAGCCACTTTTGAGTGTTCTCCCTTCCTTCCAGCCTCTAGGTAGTTTCTGCTGCTCCATGGTTAAATGTATCCTCTTCAGTAGTCTTCAGTTGGTATTTCAGGGTGATTGAGCCCCAATTTAATTGTAATTTCTAGTTGGTTCTGGGAGGAGGTGGGAGTAAAATCCACCTACATCAGAAACACCCTGCTCACCCTCTGCATTTCTCTTCCTGCAAACATGAAACTTCACCTGTGCTACATGTGAGACTGATCCTACTAATATAATAAAACTGTTGAAACACAGAGTCATCAGTGGTATCCACAGAGGCATAGGTCTACAGAGACTCTTGGATAAAGTGTTATATGGAGAAGAAATCCAGAATCATCAGAGGAAGCAGCCATAAACACCACCTTCAACTGCTCCTGGGACTGCAACACAAAGTCTATAGGTCCTGCTTGCCTCCTGCTGGTCACAGCCTCTGTCACAGGGATGTTTGTGTCTGGGCTCACACTGGCTTTCCCTCACTGTGCCTCTTGCACAGTAATATACTGCAGTGTCCTAGGCTCTCAGACTGTTCACTTCCAGATACAGCATGTTCTTGGGATTGTCTCTGGAGATCGAGAAGTGGCCCTTCACAGAGTCTGCACAGTATTTCTGACTTCCATCATACCATATAACTGCTACCCACTGGAGTCCCTTCCCTGGAGCCTGGCAGACCCAGTGCATGCCAGATCTACTAAAGGTGAATCCAGAGGCCCCTCAGGCTGCACCAAGCCTCCCTCAGAATCCACCAGCTGCATCTCACACTGGACACCTGCAAAAACAAAGACATTCTGGTCAGGAAACTCTCACACACCCACTGTTACCCTCACTCATGTCCACTCACAATACTGTGTTTCTCTTTCTCCATAAATTACCTCTTAAAAGAGCCACAAGGAAAATCCAGTTGAACCCAAAGCCCATGGTGAGTGCCTGTGTTCAGCCTGATCAGGAAATGGGAACACCTAGGGATCCTAGAGCTGGATTTGTGTCCCAGAGCTACAGGGTCAGGGCTGGGCTGGTTTTATGAGCAGAGGAGGCCCTATTTGCATGTCTGCCTCCTATATAGGAAGCTTTGGGTTTGGATTATGTCATAAAGTACATGGTCCCAGAGAGTGACATGTCCAAGGGTGCAGTGTGTGAAGAATTACCCCCCACATCTGGGCCTGTGCTCTCCCTAGTGGACCCAAAGGCTCCAGGCGACCCGTACCAAGACTCAGGAGGAAAATTGTCATAAAAAGCAAAAGAAGAGCTTTAAAATGAGATTGACAGTCATCAGTAATGACAACCAAGAGAAAGCAACCCTCACAACCCAAAAAAGAAGTAAACGTGGAGGAGTTTCATGTTTTGGAGATGGGAAGTTCCATCTGACACGATTTCCTCAAAGTGATCAGAGAAAAAAGTAAGACCAGAGTGTGAACCTGGAGCCAGTGGGCCAAGAGTTGGGGAGAGGAGGGTCTGTGTGGGTCCCTGGGAACAGAAGCATGAACTATAGAGACACAGCCAGAGCTCCGTGTCCTATTCCTTCCCAGGAGTTTGGTGCTGGACATGTAGCAGCTGCACTGCCTCCTTTGTGGTTGTTATTCTCTAGACTGGGTTGCGGAGGCAGTTTCAAACACTGAGACTTAAAGGATTCTCCATCAGGAACAGATCTTTTTAGGTGAAGTTGGTGGTAACAATTTGGGATCAGTTAAGTTTAAGTTTTGGAAATTTAATTATGTAAGGTATTGATGCAGATCACTGATAGAAACCTGGTCACCCTTATGGGTTCCTCCTTGTTTTTACCATCAGGGTCTGTGTCCATGCGGACACGTGACATGGTTCTTACCTGGGAGCAGGAGGGCATGTTGGGCTTTCCTGCTTCATCAGCAGCTCATTTCAGAAGCATCATCTGTGCCCTCTTGGGTCTCTACTCACGTCTGCTTGTGGCCCTTGGCAGTGCCATCACCGTGTCCATACATGATGGGCATCCCCGGGAATCTGAAGCCCCTTCACTGGATGGACCACTGAGCAACACGGGAAAAGCCACCCCGAGCCTGGAGATGAATTACCATGGACGGGAATTCACCACATCTGAGCAGACACACCTCCAGGATTGTCCCTTCATTATGTGGTGATTTCCTCGTTGTTCACCTAGTTCAGTCTGTCTCCCTTTTTTTCTGAAATAGCCACACATATCATCCAGAGTCATTCTGATAAGGAAGCACTGACTTAAAATTTAACCCAAGTTCCAGTTTCCAGGTGAGGTCCAAACTACTGTGTTCTGCATCCCAGACAGACAAGTGCCATGGCTGAATTCTAAACAGATTAACATGCACATACACATATGCTCACTCCACTCTCACACACACAACTCCCAGGTGTTAGGAAGGAAACCCATCCCCAGGTTCCTGAGGGGTAGTGGAGGCCATGACTCTCAGGGGACTGTAATAGCTGGACCCTGACCTCAGGAATATCTAGATTCTCATCGCTGGGGCCTGTGGGTGTTTTTATATGACAGGAATTTGCAGATATGGTTAAGGTTGGGAAAAGGGAGCTAAGGGTGCTGACCTGGGGATTATCCTGAGCCATCTGCTGGGATATTCCTGTAAGCACAGGGTCCCCTTCAGAGGGAAACAAAGCCAATCAGACTAAAAGTTTTGTGATAATTGAAACCAGACATTGGAATGGGTTTGCATATCCACCGAAGTGAATGAGGACCAGGAGGGAAGTGTGAGGTAGGGAGGATGGACAGCTGTGGTGGGAGGTCCTGGGGTATGACCCTCATAGCTGTGGGGACAGGTGGGCCTGTCAGAAGGAAAGGTGGAGGCAGGTGGGCCTGAACTCAGCACATAGGGGCCTGGGCTGCACTGGGCTCTCTTGGTGGGAAGGTTTTCCAAATCCAGGACTAGGAGAGCACTGAGGATGGTCTCCTTGCAGAGAAAGAGAAATAGAAAATATAAAGACTTGTGAAGGAGAGTCCCCATCACTGCTGACATGTCACTTGCAAACAGACAATGTCCCTTCTTCAATGTTGTCTCCAGTGAGAATATGAGAAGAAAGAATCATCCCTGGAGGCAGCTGAGAGCTTGAGAGGAAATCCCTGCACCCAACAGGAAGGTCCTTCCCTCCTCCCCTCCCTCTGCCCCTCCACCTGGAGCTGCTCTCTGTGCTGTGGATCCTGAGGGCCCCCTGGTGTCCTGAGCGCCCACAGCATCCCAGCCCTGCTGCCTCCCTCAGGGAGGTTTGTGTCTGGGCTCACAATGACTTCCCCTCACTGTGTCTGGCACAGTAATACAAGGCTGTGTCCTCCGTGGTCACGGAGCTCAGCTGCAGGGAGAACTGGTTCTTGGATGTGTCTCTGGAAATGGAGGTTCGGCTCTTGAGGGAGGAGCTGTATTTAGTGTCTCCATCATAACGTATGCCTCCCATCCACTCCAGCATCTTCCCTGGGGGCTGGCGGATCCAATTCCAGCGGTAATCACTGGTTGTGATTGAGTAACCAGAGACAGTGCAGGTGAGAGAGAGAGTCTGCGAGGGTTTCACCAGTCCTGGGCCCAACTCTTGCAGCTGCACCTGGGACAGGACACCTGGGGACAAGGAGCATCAGTCCCTGTCAGTCACGCGCTGTCACCACCATCCCATGACCCCTGTTTGACTCCTGAGACCCTCACCTTGGGGGGCTGTCAGCAGGCACAGGAGAAGACCCAGCAGTCTCATCTTCTTCTAGACCACAACTCTGCCTTCCCAGAGACCTCAGCCCTGTGTGAGGAGAGAGCTGTGAGCCTGCACAGCCCAGGAGAGGATGTACCCTGGAGCTTGAACAGAAATTTGCATGTGGGGCAGCCCTATTCTTATAAGTGTAGGGCCTGAGGTAAGGTCTTTCTGTGGCCTGTGTGGGGCTATATCTTCTCTTGACCTCACTCAGCTTGTAAGTCAGGGACAGGGGAACACATGGATCATGAGACACATTCATTTCAAAGCACAGCCTCACCTTTCTGAGCATAAGAAGAAACATGGACTAGATGAGCAGTTTACACTTTTACCTTTTCATGCATCTTTCAAACAAGTATAAATGGGATTAGCAGTTGTTCAGACCATTTCTGAATCTGAACACTCTAGTGTGTCTACAATTTCCAGATTTTTATTTCATATAAATAATGTCTACCTTTGTGCAAAAAAGAAAATATAAAGGAAACCCATTCTGAATATCTTACACATTAATTTATAAGGTTACTTTGATCTGAGAAACTACTTCCCAAGCACAGGCAGGTGGGACATTCTTGATTCTTGTTGGAAATTTTGTGATTGTGTCTACAGCTTCCTGTGCAATCTCTTACTTTGTGCAAGTCCATGGTATATTGCAGAGATGCCAAATATCAGAATCATTCATATGTTGAAATGATGATGGAAGGACATTGACCTGTTTTCTCAGTCTAGTGTTATCAGTGATGTTGTGGCTCAGAGGGAGGTGAGGGAAGAGAATTCCTACCATAGGATTTCTCACAGGAAAGGAAACTTCAGCCCTGAGAGGAATACCTCACTTCCAGCCTCCCTCTTCCCTTCCCCTGGGAGGCCACTGTAGTCACAAGGTGCACTCACCCACAATCATATAATGTCCTTAATGTGTAATGTATATGTTCTCATATCAGAAATATGACTTGGAAACGTGTTTGTTATGTTTATGTTTTAATTTGCTTAATGGAATCTGATAGGACAAAAGTCTTTGATTTTGACCAAGGCTAATTTGATAATATTTCCTTTAATGGGACTTGTTTTGGGTTATTTTATGAAGAATTCCCCAGAAAATGCTGAGTCTCCACGATCCATGTGGATTGGCTACAGCAGCCACAGGGACTGGAGCAGGTTCTGGTACCAGAGGGGAGTGCTGCTGGGAAATTACCCATAAATGTGGCTGTGGCTGTGGAACTGGGTAAGGGGAGGAAGCTGGACTTATTTTGAGTCACATGACAGAAATATGTCTGGTGTTCATAGACAGAGAGTTACTGGAAATATGGATTTAAAGCATCCTTCCACCCTAGCTGGTTATGCTCAATGGTTAGAGCGAAGGGCTGTGACTGAATGATCTAGGGTTTGATTCCAGTCAAGGGCACATGCCTGGGTTTCAGGCATTATCCCCCATAGGGTGTGTGCAGGAGGCAATCAATCAATGATTCTCTCTCATCATTGATGTTTCTATCTCTCTGTTCCTCTCTCTTCTTCTCTGAAATCAATATATATGTATATTTAAAAAGCCTCCTCCAGTGAAGGCCCAAAGGAAGTGGAAGGCATGATTAAGACAGGTTGTTATCACCATCACCACCTCCATCACCATCACCAACATCATCATCATCATCATCACGATCACCTTCATCATCCTCTTCCTCACTTTCTTACTTATAATTATTCTTCCCATTTTCTGTTGCCCTGGATTTTTGAATACACATATGACACTTTATCTCAACTTTTGCACATTTTGTATAGTTGTTAAGTAAAGTAGGTAGGCATAGTCTATTTTATTTTTTGTTTGCCTGCTGACAACTGATGGCTTCTTAATGCCTCTTCTCCATCTGCCACACAGGAGAAATCTGATAAGAAATCATGGTTCTGTCTTTAGAGGTCATTGGGAGATTGAAACCATTCAAGCCCATGGAAGCAGAATTCTTTCCCTCCCCCATCACCTTGAAAATAATAAAGCAAAAAGCCAGTCTCCTTTCCTGACTCCATCAAAGCAGGTCTGTCCTGCTGAAGGGCCTTTCCTGTACTTCCCAGAGATTTTAACCATGTGCATAATAAATATTCCATGTCCCCATGGTGTGTGTATTTGTGATCAGTGTGGACATGTAAACCAAGCTTCTGTGGGTCCCTTTGCCTCTGCCTGGCGTCACCTACTCTTGGTGCTATGAGCATGATGGCGAGTCAATGATTGTAACCACAGTGGGTTCTTGATCTCAAGCTTTCAGGTCACATGCCTCTGGTGTCTGTTTTCCAACACGATCTTGTCCTGCTGCTGGCTGGGACCCTGAGCTGTGTGAAGCTGAGCTGCACTATTGAGTCAGCAGAGTCTGGTTGGATTTAGCTGACTTGGTTCAGAAGATTTGATCATTAATTGGTATTTGGCACAAGAGCATCTGAAACAGTCTCTCTGACATTTGTCTATTTGAAGAAGTTGTCTCTCTTTACAACAGACTTCCTAACTCAGAGACTTCAAAGATAAGCACAGAGTCCGGAATCCAGAGGTTCCCTGAGGGAAACTGTGACATGAAGGGGAAACCACACAGGAAACCAGCCCAAACCTCCAACTGCATCTGCTGCTGGGCTGGTCCTTGTGTTCAGGGACCCTGAGCGCCCCCTGGTGGCCACAGCCTCTGCTGCAGGGAGGTTTGCATCTGGGCTCACACTGACTTCCCCTCATTGTATCCAGGTCCCTGCCCTCAGCTCTCAGGCTGCTCAGCTCCATGTAGGCTATGCTCATGGAGGCTCTGGACATGGAGACTGTGCTTTGGAACTTTTGTGGGTATTTGTGACTCCATTGTTAGCATAATCCCTCCCCATCCACTCAAGCCCCTGTCCTGGGGCCTGTCCCACCCAGTGCATCCAGTAGCTGGTAAAGGTGCATCCAGAAGCCTTGCAGGAGAACTTCACGGAGGCCACAAGCTTCCTCACCTCAGCCCCAGACTGCACCAGCTGCACCTGGAAATGGACACCTGTGGAGAGGAGACAGGAGTGGGTGGAAATCTCCCTTGATTCTCCCTGGTCTCATCCTTAACCCAGGGACTGGGGAGCCCTTTACCCTGTAGCCATGGCCACCAAAAGGAGAGTTCTCCAGCTCTAGTCCATAGTGAGGGGTTGTGAGCACTTCTGTAGGGGAGGGTGTGACTATGGGTGATGCCCTCAGGACACAGACTTATCCATATTTAACCTAGTCTACCCCCTCTCTTTTGCATATTCATGAGGCAGAGTATTTCATAGATGAGGTCTTGATCCCACCTGAGAGAAGGTGGGTGACATAGAGACCATGCTCAGTGGTAGACTGTGTCTCCAGGTCCTAATGCTTTTTTTAACAACTGTATCTTTATTATAGAAGGTATTACATGTCCCTTTTTATCTCCCATTGACCCCTTCTAGCCCACCCCAAACCCCTGCCCAAGGCCTTCACCAGCCTATTCTCTGTGTCCATGAGTTATACATATATGCATAGGAATTCTCTGGTTGATCTCTCCCCTCCCACCCACCCTCCCCACCTTCCCTCTGAGATTCTGCAGTCTATTCCAAGCTTCTAAGTCTCTGGATCCATTTTGTTCATCAGCTTATTTTGTTCATTAGATTGCATATATGAGTGAGATCATGTGATACTTGTCTTTCTCTGACAGACTTATTTCACTTAGCATGATACTCTCCAGGTCCCTCCATGTTGTCTCAAAGGGCAAGGGATCTTTCTCTTTTATGGATGTACTATAGACTCAGTATACGGAATTTATGCAGTGGGGGTAGTCTGGGGAGGCTGTTCTAGGCCTGGCTTGTGTTCAGGGCCTATTGGGGCTTTCCTTCCTCAAGCTGCAGGCAGCTCACCCAGCCCACGCTGCAGCCACTGCTTGCCATCTGTGCAGCAATGCCCCCCTTCCCGACCACCCATTCCCTCCGTCTGTGGGCAACAGGCATGGGGTGCCATCGCTTGGCTGACCTGGACCTTCCTCCGTGGGGCAATCACTGGCCAGCCCCACATACCTGCCACAGTGTCACTGGCTGGTGGCCTGAGCCTCCCTCTGTGGGGCAATCCATAGAGGGAGCCCCAGATCCATAGCCCTGCAGAGGGAGTCCCACCCACCTGCCTCAGTGCGGCTGGCAGGGTGGTCTGAGCTTCCCTCTGTGGGGCAATCATGGAGTGATGGCAGGGCCCCGACCAATCACATCAAACCTGCCTTGGCTGGCCTGGTACCAGTTCATGTCATAGCGTGGTCATCCGGAAGGTCATTCAGATGGTGGTTCTGCTAATTGGTCATTTGGTTGATTTGCATATTACCCTCTCATTATTATAGATAACTATATAATAAAGAGGCCCAGTGCATGAAATTCAAGCACTGGGCTGTCCCTCAGCCCAGCCTGCAACCTTTCCAATCTGGGACGCCATAGGGGATGTCAGATTTCTGGTTTAGGCCCCCAACTGCCCTCCCCTGCTGGCTTGATCATCCACAACTGCCCTCCCCTGCCGGCCATCTTGTGATGACATGGGCGTGGCCATCTTGTGACCACATGGGGGCGGCCATCTTGTGCGAGAGCGTGGTCATCAATTTGCATATTACCTCTTTATTATATAGGATACTTTGTGGTATAAATATACCACAGATTTTTTATCCACTCATCTATTGATGGTGTCTTGGGCTGTTTCCAGGTCTTAGCTATTGAAATTTGCTGCTATGAACATAGGGGTGCAGGCATCCCTTCTGATTTATGTTTCCAGTCCTTTAGGATATATTCCTAAAAGTGGGATCACTGGGTTAAATGGTAGTTCCATAGTTAAATTTTTGAGAAACCCTATAATGTTTTCTTTTTCTTTTTTTTTTTAAATATATTTTATTGATTTTTTACAGAGAGGAAGAGAGAGGGATAGAGAGTTAGAAACATCGATGAGAGAGAAACATCGATCAGCTGCCTCCTGCACACCCTCTACTGGGGATGTGCCCGCAACCAAGGTGCATGCCCTTGACTGGAATCGAACCCGGGACCCTTGAGTCCGCAGGCCGACGCTCTATTCACTGAGCCAAACCGGTTTCGGCAAGAAACCCTATAGTGTTTTCCATAGTGGCTATACCAGTCTGCATTTCCACTAGCAGTGTACCTGGGTTCACTTTTCTCCACATCCTCAGTGCTCCACACACAATGTGTTGGTTTGCTAATGGTAATCATTCTAACAGGTGTGGGGTGATACCTCATTTTCTTGTTACTTTGCATCTTTGGATGATTAGTGACTTGAGCATTTCCTCATATGTCTCTTGGTCATCTGTATGTCCCTTTTGGGGAAATGTTAATTTAGGTCCTTTGCCCATATTTTAATTGGATTGTTTGTCTTCCTTTTGTTAACTTGTATGTGTTCCTTATATATTTTGGATATTAACCCTTTATCAGATGCATCATTGGCAAGATATTCTCCCATACAATGGGCTCTCTTTTCATTTTGTTGGTTTCTTTTGCTGTGTAGAAACTTTTTATTTTGATGTAGTCCCATTTGTTTATTTTCTACTTAGTTTCCTTTGCCCTAGGAGATGTACCTGTAAACATGTTGCTACTAGAAATGTCTGAGATTTTGCTGCCTATGGTTTCTTCTAGGATTTTTATAGTGTTCCGGCTTACATTTCTGTCGTTATCCATTTATAATTGTTTCTTGTATAAGTTGGTGGTCTATTTTCATTTGTTTTTTCATGTACCTGCCCAATTTACCCCACGGCATTTATTGAAAAGTCTTTTTTGACTCCATTGTAAGTTCTTGTTTCCTTTGTCAAATATTAAATGTGTGTAATGGCTTGGGTCCATTTCTGGGGTCTCTGTTGTGTTCCATTGGTCAAGATGCCTGTTCTTATCCCAGCACCAGGCTGTTTTGTACTATAACTTGATATCTAGAATTGTGATCCCTCCAACTCTTTTCTTCTTTCTCAAAATTGCTGCATCTAGTTGGGGTGTTTTTTGGTTCTATATAAATTTTTGGAGTGTTTTCTTCTAGCTCTGTGAAACATGCTGCTTTAATAAGGGTTGCATTAAATCTGTAGTTTGCCTTTGGTAGTATTGACATTTTAATGATATTAATTCTACCAATTCATGGACACTGTATATTCTTACACTTGTTTATGTCTTCCTCTATCTATTTTTTCAAAGTCATGTAGTTTCCTCAATACAAGTCTTTTACTTCCTGGGTTAGGTTTATTTCTAAGTATCTTAATTTTTTTGTTGCAATAGTAAATTAGATTGTTTAGTTTCTCTTTTTCAAATTTATCATCAGTGTATAAAAATATCATTAATTTCTTGGTGTTAATTTTGTATCCTGCTGTATTGCCAAATTCATTTATTAAATCTAGTAGTTTTTGATGGAGTCTTTAAGGTTTTCTATGTACAATATCATGTCATCTGAATATAATGACACTTTTATTTACTCCTTTCCAATATGCTGTCTTCTTTCCTTTGCTGGTTGTAGGACTCCCGTTCTGCTAGCTTTCAGGCTGTTCTGATTGATGGCTGTTCTGTATTTTAGTTGTAATTTTGATGTGGTTGTGGGAGGTGGGGATTACCCGCATTTACCTATGCCACCATATTGGTTCTTTCCCAGGCTCTATTTTTGGTGTCTGATGCTGACATGTTAAGGTTCATCTCTCTCTCCCTCTCTCTTCTCCTGTGCATGTGGGAAAATGGAAAAGAAAGCGGGATGCCCCCTGTGTCCTGCAGGTGAGACACTGAAACCACACAAGCCCCTCTGTGTGCAGGACCCTCCCTGTTCCCACCTTGATACACATTAAAACACTGAACCAGTGTCCTTACCTGGGGAATCCAAACATTTCTTTCCTTTTTAAAAATATATTTTTCAGTAATTTCAGAGAGGAAGCAAGGGAGAGGGAAAGATAGAAACATCAATGTTGAGAGAGAATCATCAATCTGCTACCCCCTGAATGCCCCACACTGGGATTGAGACTGCAATCTGGGCATGTGCCCTGACCAGCAATGGAACTGTGACACTGAACCACTGAGCCAGGTCACCAGGCAGCCATTTATTTCTCTTTTTTTTTCTGAAATTGGAGTTCCCATCCTATATTTAATGGGAATTAACATTTACAGGGTGCATCGCATTTACATATCCTATAATACAGGAATGATGTTCCTTTGCCATAAGATAAAATTGTACATTTCTTGCTATTTCTTGGTTCCAACTTGATAATTTCTTAAGATTGTAAATTATATAGTATTTGGCTGAAATATGTATTCATAAATAGTAACAAAACCTGCCAAAACACAAGGGGGAAATATTTTTCTTTTTAAAATTACTGACATTTGGATGTCACACAAGAAACAATGCTTAGAGACATGGTATTGTTTCCAGAAGAAAGTGGGTCAGGAAGCTACTAAGCTGAAGATAAAAGACTACGCTTCCCCAGGATCATATTGCACAAAAGCAAAATTTCAAACAACAGTACGTCAAAGCAAAATAAAGGTCTGAGGATGAAGCCAGCTCACTTGTAATCCTGTTAAAAGAATGAGTCACTGTTTAGGTCCAATGTACTAGAAAACATTAGCTAGCTCAGAATACTGTATTTGTAGAATCTGCTAAGAATTCAGCCGAGGATACTGAAGGCATTTGCCTGCTGAGGCTTGTTTTTCTGGAATGATTTCTAACATCGAAATCTGGAAATCTGTAAACTGTGCAACATCTTCATGGGGCCACCCATACTTTCCCCAAGTACATCAAGGAGGCTCCAGGGCTTCAGCTTGGTGATGTGCCGCAGTTCTCCTCTATGATTGAAGAATTCCGAGAGTATCTTGCAGGTAGAGCAAAGTGTCTTGGGATGCTGCCTAGCAGCTCTATGATGTGGGATTGTCATCTTCCTCTCTGGAATAGTCCTCTCCAGAACGCAGTTCAAGCAAATAATCTCCTGTCGCCAGCTCAAATGCCACACATGCCGTGCTCCAGGTGTCAGCAGTTGTGCTCCTATTAAAACCTTGATGGCAAACTACAGTGGGAAGGCAGGGGAGGATAGGAAGGGGGTAAGAGATCAATGGAAGGACTTGTATGCATGCATATAAGCCTAACCAATGGACACAAGACACTGGGGGTGGCGGTGAAGGCATGTGCCGGGGGGAATGGGGGAGAACTGGGGGAGGTCAATGGGGGGAAAAGGAGACATATGTACTGCTATTTGTAATACTTTAAACAATAAAATAAAATTTTTAAAAAAAACCTCAATGGATCTGTACTGACGTGTCTGGATGTCTTCTATGAAGTGTTTATGTACCCAACAAGCATTTCCCAGGTCAGCAATTTTAACTTGGAACTTTATCGGAATTATTTGGATCCAGGGGATTCACCAGTAAGTCTGCTGCCCGTGTTTTGGTTTTTGGCAAATCCCCAGTGGTGGAGGCCAAAACCATCCTGCTCCTGTCATGGGATGGGCTGCTTTCCTCCTGCTCTATAAGTGGGGATCCCTCAGAAAGTGTGGAGCTACAAGCCACAGGTTCTAAGGGCCCAGAAGACAATGATGTGGAAAACTCTGAAAACTGTGATTTGGGAATTTTATGCCGTCCATTTGGCAATTTACCATTGAATCATTCATAGGAGCTGCTATATGTGTAACCACTTTCTGTGTTTGGCGCATCAAGGTTATACTCCTGGGGTTTGCGGAATCTTCTTCATCATCATCTTCATCATCCAGCGGCTGCTGCTGCAGGAACAGCTGTTCCTAATGTGGCCATTGGTTTTGGGTGATTCTATCCAGGTGGGGTCTATTTTCCCAAGCTCCTGTTCACCATCGTCTTCATCCTTCTAAATATTTCCTTTCTCAGCATCTTTTCTCTTCCTTGTCCTCAGCTTCACCACTGTCAAGCACAAGCTCTCCCTCAGCAGCCTCCTCTAGTGCTGCTGCTTTTAGTTTCACCTCTGGGCGGTACTCATCGTCTTGCTCATTGGAATGTATGGCTGATGTGATGTTTTCTTCTTTTATTTTCCTTTGGTTTTGCGCTCCAATTCTATTTCCTGCAGGCATTTTCCCAGTAACTCAGCCTGCCTTTTCTGCTTCTTTTTCATTTTCTTCTTTTTGTTTTTAGAATTTTTTCCTATAGGTTTATGGTTTATGCTGTGGAGCCATACTCACTGCATTGCCTCAGCTGCCATTTTTGTCACATGTGCATTGTCTGCACACATCAAGATGTCCTGTGGCTTGCCCTAACCGGCTTGGCTGAAGGGCATGCACCTTGGTTGTGGGCACATACCCAGTAGGGGGTGTGCAGGAGGCAGCTGATCTATGTTTCTCTCTCATCAATGTTTCTAACTCTCTATCCCTCTCCCTTCCTCTGTGCAAAAAATCAATTATATATATATATATATATATATATATATATATATATATATATATTTTTTTTTTTTTTTTAAATGTCCCCTGGCTTGATGTCAGTATGAATGATCTTGCATTTAACCCCTGGAGTACTTGTCGAATGATATTCTTCACACAACGTAAAAGAAGGCCTTGATAGTTGGACTTGATGATCGATTTGAGGAGATGGTGGCCAAACGCTTCAAAGATCATGCAGACATGGATTGCATTCATGACTGAAATCTTGAAGTCATCAATTAGCTGTACTACCATATCATTATTTGGGTCACTGGGATCACTTACTCTAACACATTTGAGCAATTTTATTTAATCCAAGGCTGTCTTCATATAATGCTGGGCACTTTTTACAACTTTCATTGCAACAATTTTATTCCCCTGCATGTCCCAGCACAGCCAGACAGTAAAGAAGGGCCCCCATCCTAGCTTCTTAATAACATGATACTGGCCATTGAAAAGCTCTCCATTTTCACAGGATGTTGGCCACCTTTGCATTAGTCTGTGGGGTCCTCCTGCTCCTCATCGTCTGAACTCAGGGTTTCCTCCTCTGGATCTGGGGGCGTGGGGTCTAGCAGAGGTGACAGTGGTGGTGAAGGTGGTGGTGGAGGAACTAAGAGAGCTTTCTGTTGAGGCTCCGGCCTTTCTGAAGAGGGTGACTTCTCAGAGTTAACTGACATCAGCTCAATCTTCTGCTTGATTTCATTTCCTTTACTCAATCTGCAGGGCATCTTATTATCCACCATAGTATTCCCAGTAGTCACTCATTTTTATTATTTTGGATGTTTTTTCTCTTTTTGGCCTCTGCTTTCTGGACTGAATGGCCAGCACCTTCCAGGAGCTCATCCCGACAGTGAAGAAGCAGACAGGCAGCCATTTCTGACTGGCTGAAAAGCCTTCCCTGCTCGCAGTAGATGCGCAAGTGACATGATAAACCTATCGAAGGGCACTCTGTGTGGGAGACATGATCAGCCTGCACATCCACTCCAAGGCACGGTGGGTCCCTCTACCTCTTCCTGGTGGTGTCACCTGCTATTGGTGCTATGAACATGATGACAAGTGAGTAAACCTCACCACCCGGGTTCTTCTTCTCTAACTTTGGGGTCACACTCCTCTGAAGCCTGCTGCCCACCACACATGTCTCCTGCTGCTGGCTGGCTGGGACCTGAGCTGGGTGGGGCTGAGCTGCACTGTCGAGTCAGCAGAGCCTCTGGCTAGATTTAGGTGACTTGGGTCAGAATATATATATATATATATATATATATATATATATATATATACACACATATAAAAGCCATGTAACCAGAACAGCAGAACTACTGAAACAAACAGAACGGCCAGTTGTTATGTAATGCACTGCAGTGGCCAACCAGCCTAGTGGGGGCCCTGATTGTACCCCCAAAATTGCCTACAACCCCTCCCCCAGGCCACGCTGCCACTGATTGCCCCCCCTGCCACCCTGATCGGGGGCAGGCTGGCCAGCCAACCTCCTCCTTATCCTCCCCATGCCATCCCAGCCCCCCATAGCTGCTATCTGCACCAGCCGGACCCCAAACACACAAGATTTCATACACCAGGCCTCTAGTTAGATCATTAACTGTCATTTGGGCAAAAAAGTTGTATTTCTTTACAACATATTTTCAAACTCAGAGACTTCAGAGGTAAGCATAGAATCAGGAATCTAGAGGTTCCCTGAGGGAAACTGTGCCATGAAGAGGAAACCACACAGGAAACTAGCCCAAACCTCCAACTGCACCTGCTGCTGGGATGGTCCTTGTGTTCAGGGATCCTGAACACCACCTGCAGCCTCACCTGCAGGGAGGTTTGTGTCTGACTTCCCCTCACTGTGTGTCTGGCACAGTAATACATGGTCCTGTCCTGGGCTCTCAGGCTGTTCATTTGAAGATATAGCGTGTTCTCAGCATTGTCTCTGGAGATGGTGAAGCGATCCTTTACAAAGTCAACATAGGATTTCTGACTTCCATCACTCCATAAACTGCCACCCACTCCAGCCCCTTCCCTGGAACCTGGTGGACCCAGTTCATGCCATAGCTGAATGCAGAGGCTGCACAAGGGAGTCTCAGAGACCCCCAGGCTGCACCAAGCCTCCCCCAGACTCCACCAGCTGCACTTTATACTGTTCACCTGCAAACACAGACATCCTGGTCAGGAAACTCTCTCATGTCCACTGTTTCTCTCACTCATGTCCACTCACATACTCAGTGTCTCTTGTTCTCCATAAATTACCTCTTAAAAGAGCCACAAGAAAAACCCAGCTGAGGCCAAACCACATGGTGAGTGGTCTGTGTTCAGTCCTGATCAGGGAATGTGGACACCTGGGGATCTGAGGCTGGGCTCCTGTCCCAGAGCTACAGGGTCAGGATTGGGCTCATTTTATGAGCAGAGGGGGGCCTATTAGCATGTCCTCCTGCTATATAGGACTCTCTGGGTTGGAGACCTACAGTGGGGGCAGTGCCTTCATTCAGGTGAGAGTCCTGAGTTAGAATCCTGGTCATGATACCATGTCAGTAACTAATACAGAATCATAAGGAGGTTTGGAGATTTTCCAAGTGTCCACATCTGGTAACAGTGAGCCTAGTATCTGGGCTGAGCACTCCCCACTGGTCCCCAGTGCCCCCCTAAACTGACCCCAGGGAGGAGCAGAACCTGCCCAGTGAGTGTGCAGAAACCTGGTATGAGATGAGAGCATGAATGAGCGTCTGTGCTGTGGTGTTACCCCCACTTCAGGGTGGGGTCCACCTGTGGCCTCAGAGTCCTCACTACCAGGGAGAAGGCCATGCTTCACCTGGGAGGTGGTCACATAAGGGGAGTCAGGTTCCCCCAGGTCTGTCACATGCACCTGAGGTCTGTGTTAGGCCCAGGACCACTACTGTGAACCCGACAGTCCCTGTCTGTCTACTCTATTATCAGAGGCCTGAGGCCCTCTCCAGCCCTGATGTGCATGGACATCTCCATATGGGTGTTAGGAGGCCAGCAATAACTGTCACGGCTGCAGCTGGACCTGGGGTCAGACGTGGCATTCGTCATTGCCCCTCCGGGAAACTCCAGGAGCCTCTGGATTCACTAAATCTGTCCAATACTCTGGGGAGTAGGCTGCTGGGTGTGGCTGTTAGTTGGGAAGACCTAAACCCAGAGTCCCCAGGGGCCATGTCCCTGCATCACCTGCCCTTCATCAGGCATTTGGATGATACAATTTTCCTGCTGGTGTTGAATTCAATAGAGACAGGAGCATACCCTGCCCAGGCCAGACTCACCCCACTCTGTGCCTGTTGGGAGCTGCCACCATATCCCCAAAGGGACAGCAGTCACATGTCCCCACCTGTACAGAAAGGCTTTCTTCTGCAGATGGGCCAGAGCTGTGAGCACTCCCAGGACAGGGCAGCAGTCACACCCTCGATCTCATGGATCCCTAAATGTGCCAACTGTGGACAAATCCCTTTCTGGGACCAGGGACTTATCACCCACTTCAGGGAAAGACTGTGGAGACTGAAAGAACATTCTGCAGGCTGTCGTCCTACCTGTGGTGGAGACTCTTCCTCTCTAACCCTGTGTGCACCTGTTTGCTCTCCTCCTGCTTCCCTGTGATGTGTACTCTGACAGGACCCT
This sequence comes from Cnephaeus nilssonii, assembly GCF_951640355.1. Classification (NCBI taxonomy): domain Eukaryota; kingdom Metazoa; phylum Chordata; class Mammalia; order Chiroptera; family Vespertilionidae; genus Cnephaeus; species Cnephaeus nilssonii. The sequence continues at coordinate 3,151,449 of NC_137094.1, read as the reverse complement.
GGAGGGAGTCCTCGGAGACAGGATGTCAGGCTCAGGGAGGCTGAGAGTGTCTTCAGGAAGGTAATGCCATTAATCCTCTGGTTCAAGCAGTTCTTACTAGGCTGCTGCTCTCCAAAAATCTGAGTGACAGGAATCTGAGTGACAAGGAAACCTGAGTGACACGGGAAGACTGGGACCCATGACAGTGTTCCCGTTGTGCACCTCTTGCTCCTCCACAATCACCAGGTCATTGGCCCTGGAAGACCTCATGTGGGATCTCCTGTCAAGATCAGACGTCAACATCTTGGAAATTCTCATAATAAGCCGTCCAATAGCCATAGCACACCCATGGCACAGGGTCAGTTCTGGTCAGGAGAGATTTCTCCCTCTCCCTGGGAGCCTGTGCCTGAATCAGCTGATTCCCTTTCAATGGCTGGAGGGGATCCCATGGATGGGGCCATGGTGATAGGTTGGTGTGGTGTCAGTTCTGTAGGAGCTTAGGTCCTCAGAGGGAGGGGCTGGGGCAGCCTCCCTGGCCCAAGCTAGGGAAACCCTGATATGAATGGAGAGGGAACTGGGAACACTGGAACAGTATTGGATGAAGCAGGTCAGACCACTGAACTCTGACCTCCCCAACCTCTGACCCCACAGATCAGCTTTCCTTGCTTGGGGCTGAGGACTCACTCTAAATACTAATACATTAAATAGGAGTTTACAATGGACTTACTTAAGAATATTGCCAGTATGTGTAATTAGATTAAGCTCCTAGGAAAGTTAACATTAAATACAGGCAAATACAAAGGATCCATGAGAAGGACTTGATAAAGATAGAAAGTGGAGATTACTCAGAAAGTGAATGGGAGAAATTAATTGCAGAAGCTGAAAGTGGTCAGTGGGGATGAAAGCTGTGAGGATGCTGTGCAGAAGAAGACACTAAGCCACAGTGGGACTGTCTCCCGTTGAATTGAGATTTGCCTGTTTATGGAAGATCTTTAATGGGACCAGGTGCTGGCTGACAATTCTAGTCTCAGTGGATTTGCCAAGACAGAATCATCCTTTCAAATGGGAGAACCAAGATTTTTGCTCATTTGAAACACAGTCCCCAACTTTCTCCAGTGATACTGGCTATTTATTACAGTTTTCATTAATGTGTTTCCAACGTGGACTCATCTCTCCATTCTCCTTAGGTCTATTCCATAATGTTGGCCTCACAGATATTGACTGAATATCTAGGCTGTGGTCACTGCGGACACTGGTGGCATTGGGAGTGACGAGTCCCCCGGCCTATTCTCAGACTTCCATTTGCTCCAGCACTGAGGGGCCTGTCCATCAGTGTGCTCCACAGCTGGTGGGGCCGCCCAAATGACTGTGACCCCAGGTGTGTGACTGTAAGAGGGGCCCTCAGGTCAGCATCCCACAGGACTCACACATGAACCAGCTTGACCTACAGCAGGACCTAAACTCACAACTGATAACATACAGACCCTGATGAGGGGATTAGAGACAGGGCACGGGATGGGAGAGTATGCATACCTAGGTATGCACCATGATGGCAAATTGAACTCACAACCACTCAGTGTAAGGGACATAACAGGCATATATTTTTGCATGAACATAAAGATTCATTCTTCTGGGACCAACACCTCTAGTGGAACCACTGAGACACGAAGTACATATTTAATTAAAAAAAAAAACACAACTCGATTCACTGTTTGAAGAAAGAATGACTTGACATACAGGGACTTGGTGAGGAGAATCCCCAGTCACTGCTGAGATGTCATCTGAAAACGGCAATGTTACCTCCTCCTCTGGTGTCTGCAGAGAGAATATGAGAAATTAGAGCCACAGAGAGAGAGATAGAGAGCAATTACCATCCCTCATTGCAGCTGAGAGCTTGAGAGGAAATCCCTGCGCCCAACAGGAAGGTCCTTCCCTTCCCACCCCCCTCTGCCCCTGCTCCTCTTTGCTGTGGGTCCTGAGCAACCCCTGGTGTCCGGAGGGCCCCCTGTAGCTCAGCCCTGCTGCCTCCCTCAGGGAAGTTTGTGTCTGGACTCACACTGACTTCCCCTCACTGTGTATCTCACACAGTAATACAGGGCCGTGTCCTCGATGGTTACGGAGCTCAGCTGCAGGGAGAATTGGTTCTTGGACTTGTCTCTGGAGATCGAGGTTCAGCTCTTGATGGAGGGGCTGTACTTAGTAACTGAATCATACCATATGCACCCCATCAACTCCAGCCCCTTCCTCATGGGCTCGCGGATCCAGCCCCAGCAGTAATTACTGGTGATGAAGTAACCTGAGACAGTGCAGGTGAGGGAGAGGATCTGTGAGGGTTTCACTAATCCTGGCCCCGACTCTTGCAGCTGCACCTGGGACAGGACACCTGGGGACAAGGACCATAAGTCCCTGTCTGTCAAGTGCTGTCACCGCCATCTCATGACCCCTGTCTGACCCCTGAGACCCTCACCTTGGGGGGGGGGGCGGGCTGTCAGCAGGCACAGGAGAAGACCCAGCAGTCTCATCTTCTTCTAGACCACAACTTTGCCTTCCCAGAGACCTCAGCCCTGAGTAAGGAGAGAGCTGTGATCCTGCACAGCCCAAGAGAGGATTTATCCTGGAGCTTGAAGACAAATTTGCATGTGAGGCAGCCTTTCCTATAAGTGCAGGGCCTGAGTTCTGAATTCCCTGGTCATTCTGGGGCCCGTATGGGGGCATCTCTTCCTTTGACCTCACTCACCATGCAAGTCAGGGAAAAGGGACCACATGGGTCATGAAGCACATTGGAATTAAATTAAAAAATGGCCTAAATTTCTGAGCATAAGAGGAAATTGTGGACTAGATGAGTAGGTTACAGTTTTAACTTCTCATGCATCTTTCAAACATAGGTGAAAAGGATTAGCATTTGTTCTAACCATTTCTGATTTTCAAAATCTCATGGTACCCACAATTTCCAAATTTCTTGAATTTAATTTTATAGAAAAAGTCCCTACTTTTGTGAAAAATATAAAGGACAGCTATTCTCAATATCACATATCTTAATTAATGATGTTATTTTCATCTGAGAAACTACCTCCCAAGCACAGGCAGGTGAGACATTCTTAGCTCTGGATTTTGTAAATTTGGTGATTTTGTCTATAGCTCACTGTGAAACCTCTGTCTTTAAGCAAACCCATAGCCTATTGAAGAGACTCCAAACTAGTTACATCAGAAAGAGTCGTGGCTTTTTGTGGATAAAAGACAATAAATAAAATCAGTGATCATGAATGTGCACAACTCAGAATCATTCCTATGTTGAAATGACAATGGAAGGAGATTAATCTATTTCCTCAGTCTAGTGTTATCAGTGATGTTGGGCTCAGAGGGAGGGAGTGAAGAGAATTCCCACCACAGAATTTCTCACAGGAAAGGAAACCTCAACCCTGAGAATAATCCCTCACTCCCAGCTTCCTTCTGTCCTTCTCCTGGTAGGTCAATCTAGTAAGAGGGTGCTGGGCTCTCCCACAAACATATAACACCCTTAATGTATATATCCTATCTAATAAGAGAGTAATATGCAAATTAACCATCACTCCGCTACACTCGCAAGCCACGCCCACCAGCCAAACAGGAGCAAGTATGCAAGTTAACCCAACCAAGATGGCTGTGGCCACAGAGTGAGCAGGAGGCTAAGTTTCCTCGGCAATGGAGGAAGCCAAGCTTTCCGCACACCCTGGCCAGCCCAGGCCTCCACACAAGGCTACAAAGTTTCAATTATAGACGATAAATAAATCCCAACAAAAATAGTTAGCAGCCATGGAGCTGGAGAGAGCAGGAGGCTTGAGTTTCCCCCTGTGATGGAAGAAGCCAAGCTTCTGCAGCCCTGGTCTGCCTTGGCCTCCACTCAAGGCTACAAAGTTTCAATTATAGAGATAAATAAATCCCAGATACCAGGGCCTCTGCTTGGGTCGCCGATGGGCATGGCCGGCCTGCAAATCACCACAGGCCCCTCACTCAGCATGCCCCACACCCCAAGGGACCCCCACCCTGATCCGGGACAAACCAGCTGGCCCCCACCCATGCACCAGGCCTCTATCCTATCTAATAAAATAATAATATGCAAATTGACTATCGCTCCAACACACAAGATGGCTGCCCCCATGTGGTCAAAGATGGCTACACCCATGTGCACACAAGATGGCCACCATAAGATTGCCAGCAGGGGAGGGCAGATGGGAGGGTCCAGGCCTGCAAGGGAGGGCAGATGGGGGCAATCCAGCCTGCAGGGGAGGGCAGTTAGGGGTGACCAGGTGGGCAGAGGAGGGAAGTTGGGCATGACTGGGCCTGCAGGGGAGGGCAGTTTGGGGTACACAGGCCTGCAGGGGAGAGCAGTCAGGGGGGACCAGGCCTGCAGGGGAGGGCGATTAGGGGTGACATGGCCTGCAGGGAAGGGCAGTTAAGGTTGACCAGGCCTGCAGGGGAGTGAAGTTAGGGGCAAACAGGCTGGCAGGGGAGTGGTTAGGGAGTGATCAGGCTGGCAGGCAGAAGCAGTTAGGGGCAATCAGGAAGGCAGGCAGGCAAGCAGTTGGGAGCCAGCAGTCCTGGATTGTGAGAGGGATGTCCGACTGCCCATTGGGATCGGGCCTAAATGGGCAGTCAGACATCCCTGGAGGGGTCCCAGTTTGGAGAGGGTGCAGACTGGGCTGAGGGACACCTTCCACCCCCCGTGCACAAATTTAATGCACTGGGCCTCTCTCTCTCTCTCTCTCTCTCTCTCTCTCTCTCTCTCTCTATATATATATATATATATATATATATATATGTATACACATTCTCCCATCAGACATATGATTTAGAAATATATTCCTCATGTGTGTGTTTTAATTTGCTCAATGGAATCTTTGGGAGAAAAATGCTTTAATTTTTACCAAGTATAATATAACAATATTTTCTTTATTGGGACCTGTTTTGGCAGATTTCACAGAGAACTCCCAGGAAATGCTGAGCCTCCACTGTCCATGTAATTTAGCTACAGCATCTACAGGAACTGGAGCAAGTTCTGGTACCAGAAGGGAGCACTGCTGGGAAGCTACCCATAAATCTGGGCGTGACTGTGGATTTGGGTGAGAGGAGGAAACTGGACTAGTTTGAGGCACATGACAGAAATGTGCCTGATGTTCATGGACAGAGAGTTATGGGACATATGGGTTTAAAGGCTCTTCTAGTGAAGGCCCAGAAGGAAGTGCAGGGCATGGTAGAGACAGCTTGTATCGTCATAGGAAATACCTGAATAATTATGAGCAGGAGTTGTTAGATATAAAATCATTAAAAATCTTGTAGGACGGGATCAAGAGAAATAAGGAACCTATCATTGCAAACTGGTGGGAAGGGGTTCCCTGTTTCCTATATGCACATTCTCACAGTGTCACTGTTCTAAAAGGTAACACCTCCCAGGTCCAGAGATGTGCACTTGGAAAACTTTGTGGTCATTACTGATCTGGTCTCACCCTGAATCACTAAAGCTGCCTAATTCATTGGGGCCCCTTTTATGAAATCTCTCAACACTTAAAGGTAAGAGGAGCCATGGTGATGGTGTGTCTATATGAGGAGCCATATTTCATTAGACGAAGACCCTCAATCTGTAGTCATCATCTTTTTTAATGTGTGTGATTCTTTTTTTAAGAAATCTATATTGTTTGAAGTGTTATATAAGTCTCCCCTTTGCCTCATTGTGCATCATCTTAATCATCATCATCATCATTACTATTTTCTTATTTATAATTGTTCTTCTCATTTTCTATAGACAAGGTGGTTGTCCACACACAATGACTTTTTATAGGGAAAGAAAGAAGGCATCTCCTTGGATGTCAAGGCATCTCCTTGGATGTCATTGGAAAATTTAAATCCTAAAAGCCTAATTCTAAGTTGACACAAGGCTTTCTAATAACTGGTGACCTTGGATAAAGTACAGATTCCCACAAAGACATTGGAACAGAGAGTTGCTGTTGTCCAATTTTATTATTATTTCCTTTATTTATTGTCTAAAGTTTTACATAGGTCTCCTTTTCCCCCGCTGATCCCCTCCTTCCAGCCCCCAAGCCATTCCCACCCCAGGCAAGCCCGCTTCAGTGACTGTGTCCATTGGTTATGCTAATATATATGCATACAATTCCTTTGGTTGCTCTCTAACCTCCCCACCTCCCCTGCCATTTTTCTCTGGATCTATTTTTGTTCATCAAATTATGTTGACCATTATATCCCACATATGACTGAGATCATGTGATATTTATCTTTCTCCAAATGGCTTATTTTGCTTAGCATAATGCTCTCCAGTTCCATCCATGCTGTTTCAAAATTTTCCTTCTTTTTTATAGCTGCATAGTATTCCATTGTGTAGATGTATCACAGTTTTTTAATCCAGTCATCAGCTGATGGGCACTGAGGTTGTTTCCAAATCTTAGCTATTGTAAATTGTGCTGCTGTGAACATAGGGGTGCATATATCCTTTCTGATTGGTGTTTCCGGTTTCATGGGACATAGTCCTAGAAGTGGGATTACTGGGTCAAATGGGAGTTCCATTTTTAACTTTTTGAGGAAACTCCATACTGTCTTCTACAGTGGCTGCACCAGTCTGCATTCCCACCAGTAGTGCAGGAGGGTTCCTTTTTCTCCACATTCTGGCCAGCACTTGTCCTTTGTTGATTTGTTGATGATAGCCATTCTGACAGATGTGAGATGGTATCTCATTGTTGTTTTGATTTCCATCTCTCAGATGATTAGTGACTTGAGCATGTTTTCATATGTCTCCTGGCCTTCTGTATGTCCTCTTTCAAAAAGCGTCTATTTAGGTCATTTGCCCATTTTTTGATTGGATCATTTATCTTCCTTTTGTTAAGTTGTATGAGTTCTCTGTAAATTTTTCAGATTAAACTCTTATATGAATTATCATTGGCAAATATGTTCTCCCATGCAGTGAGCTTTCTTGTTGTTTTGTTGATGGTTTCTTTTGTTGTGCAGAAACTTTTTATTTTGATGTGGTCCCATTTGTTTATTTTCTCTTTAGTTTCCATTGCCCTAGGAGCTGTACCGGTGAAGATATTGCTACGACAGATGTCTGCTATTTTGCTCCTTATAGAGTCTTGTAGGATTTTTATGGTTTCCCATCTTACATTTAAATCCTTTAGCCATTTTGAGTTTGTTTTTGTGTATGGTGTAAGTTGGTGATCTAGTTTCATTTTTTTGCATGTATCTGACCAAATTTGCCAACACCATTTATTGAAGAGACTAACTTGATTTCATTGTATGCTCTTGCCTCCTTTCTCAAATATTAATTGAGCATAATGGATTAGGTTGATTTCTGGGTTCTCTGTTCTGTTCCATTGGTCTATATGTCTGTTCTTGTGCTAGTACCAGGCAGTATTGAGAACCGTGGCTTGGTAATATAGCTTGGTATCTGGTAATGTGATCCCTCCAAATTTGTTCTTCTTTCTCAGGATTGCTACAGCTATTCGAGGTCTATTTTTATTCCAGATGAATTTTTGGAGAGTTTTCCCATCCCTGGCTCTGCAGTGGAAGGTCCTGTCTGGACTCACAGGGCATTGACCTTTCAGTGTCTCTTGTCCAGTACTGAAGGCTGTGCCCTGAGGTCAGATTGCTCCCTCAGGGACACCGTGTGGTTTTGGCATCTCTGGGCAGAGTGAACTGGCCTTACTGATCCCCAATGGCTCTGCAAGGAGACCCCAAACCATTGAGGGCAGCCAGGAGCCCTTCCTTGGGGCTGCCAGATGCATGGGCACAGCCAACCCTCCCTTCATTGAGAAGCTCCTGGGGGTTCTTGGGTCTCTTATGTCCTTAGATTCCTCTCATTGAAGGTCCCATCTTCATATCCCAGTGTGTGGCCAAATCTCACTGCACATCTATTTAATAAATCACACACACACACACACACACACACACACACACACACACACAGTGATGATTTTCTTTGCTATGAAATCCACATTTGCCCCTCTTCCCTGTACATCGCACATGGGCAGGGACCACATGTGGATTCTAGGCCGGGATGTGACTTTCTTTGGAAACTGAACAAATGCACCCACAATACAAAAACAGACTTTAATGAGCAGGCACTCATGTGCCTGTGCTCTTGCAGGTCCTGCACTCCCAGATGGAGGTGGAACAGGTCAGGCTTGCTCCAGGGAGAGTCACAGTTGGGGTTGGGTCACCCTTTGACTGCAGGGGTGCATTACTGGGAGTCCCCTGGCCCTGCCAGTGACCATGCAGGGGCCACCCCTATCTCAGTCCAGCTCTGGGGAACAGGCCTTGCTGGGGAGCGCCTGCCTCCCATGAGCACAGCCCAGGCCACGCAGCAGAGACAGGCTCACACTCTGTCCCTCCTCTCTCCTCACTGCTCCCAGCAGGAACCCCCTCCCACAGGGAGCAGCTCAAGGAGGTCTCCCAGGTCTTGAACCACAGAGAGGCTCTGAGACACTGGACTCACCTTCTCCCAGAGGGACATGGGCACTGACTCTGGACCAGCAGGTGCTCTGACATGGGTGTGGACATGGGCCTTCCCCTGGTCACAGAGAATCATTCTGGGACCTGCCCTCCCAGTGCCCACCTGAGACCCTGGAGGAAGTGAACCTGCAAGCTGACTATCTGCGAAGGGGCCTGTGAGCTCATGATGGGCTAAGACTACAGATGGAGGGAGAATCAAAGTGCAGAACAGGTGTATCTTTTTAAAAATCACTTAACTGATATTTACCTAATAACAAGATATCAGAAAAAAGGGTTTTTGAACCCCCTGAAGAGACCTGATCATGTGTTTTAACGATAAAGGCCATCATGAAACTGCAGTTAGCCCCCGAGTTCACACCTTACAGCTCACAGAGAAATTCAGAATCCACACCTTTGAGAACTGCTCCAGTGCAGGACATCTAACTCCGGATGCTCAGAACCCTTTAGAAGCTGCAATTCTGGAAGCAGAGGCTGACCCATGAAATTTGGTACAAATTGAGGATCAGACAGAGGAAGCTTCAGTCAATGTGAGAACAAAACCCCACTCTTACTCCTGCTTTGTTCCTATTGACTTGCCCATCATCGCTGGCTGCTGTCCACTCCGAATGCATGAGTCCCTCCCTTTCCCTTATTATTGCAATTGTTAGGTGGACACAGGAGTCTGACCCCAAGTTTGGTGCTGACATCTGGCAGCTTTGAAGCCTCGCCCTCCCTTCTCCACTTCTGCCCACATCTGGCCATGCAGGTGAGGCAGCCTGGTGGTCTCTCCTCTGTCCCTGGGAGGGGTCCATCCACTCCAGCCCCTGCCCAGCAAGGAACCCCCATAGTTCTCCCTCCCTGACACAGCTCACCCTGAGCCAGTCCCCTTCCTGGCTCCCTGAGGCCATTGCACCTGCTGAAGACGCCTCCCTGTCTCCAGAGACCGATGTTATGTCAACGCTGCAGGTCATCTCATCTCCTGGTGTGTGGGCATCCTTAGACTCAGCCTCTGAAGCTGCTGTGGGTGGGAGTCCTATTGTCCTTGCACAGGACTCACAGCTATCATCTCTGCATGAAGGGGGCTGGGCAATGGCCACCCCGCGGCCTCTCTTCTCCATCAGGACTGACAGCTCTTTGCTGCTGAACTGTCTGTGTCCATAACATGACTTGGGAGAAGGTCCAGGAGCCAATGTCACATGAAGAGGAAACTCAGCCTCCTACAGGATCCAGGGGTAAAGCTGCTCATCCTCCTGCTCCTGGTTTGGATGTTCTGATCTATGGGTCCTGAGCGCCCCCTGGTGTCCTGAACGCCCCCTGCAGCCCAGCCCTGCTGTCTCCCTCAGGGAGGTTTGTGTCTGAGCTCACACTGACTTCCCCTCACTGTGTCTCTTGCACAGTAATACATGGCTGTGTCCTCAGTTCTCAGGCTGTTCATTTGCAGATACAGAGTGTTCTTGGCATTGTCCCTGGAGACGGTGAATCGGCCCTTCACAGAGTCTGCATAGTATGTGGTACCACTACTACTAACACCAGAGACCCACTCCAGCCCCTTCCCTGGAACCTGGTGGACCCAGTTCATGCCGTAGCTACTGAAGGTGAATCCAGAGGCTTCACAGGAGATTCTTAGAGACCCCCCAGGCTGCACCAAGCCTCCCCCAGACTCCACCAGCTGCACTTCACACTGGACACCTGCAAACACAAAGATGTCCTGGTCAGGAAACTCTCACACGATCACTGATTCTCTCACTCATATCCACTCACATACTCAGTGTCTCTTGTTCTCCATAAATTACCTCTCAAAATAGCAACAAGGAAAACCCAGCTGAGGCCAAACCTCATGGTGAGTGGTCTGTGTTCAGTCCTGATCAGGGAATGGGAACACCTGGGGACCCTGGAGCTGGGTTCCTGTCCCAGAGCTGCAGGGCCGGGTCTGGGCTGGTTTTTATGAACAGAGGTGGCCCTATTTGCATGCCCTTCTGCTATATAGGGAGCTCTGTGGTTGGAGACCTACAGGGATATCAGTGCCTCTTTGCAGGTGAAAGTGTCCTGAGGGAGAATCATGTCATGAAAACATTTCAATAACTAAATACAGAATCATAAGACGTTTTAAGGCATGCCTATGGGATCACATCTGGTGACACTGAGACCTGTTTCTGGACTGATCCCTCCCCACTGGCCACCACTGCTCTCCTGAATCAACTCCAAGGCAGAGCAAAACATGCCAGTGAGGGTACAGAACCATGGTGTGAGATGAGAGCATGGATGAGTGCTCTGGTACTACCCCCAATTCAGGGCTGGATTCCCCTGTGGTCTCAGATTCCTCACTATTATGGAGAAGGTCATGCCTCACATGGGAGGTGGTCCTCCATCACATGAGGGGAGTCAGGTTCCCCTGGTCTGTTACATGCACCTGAGGTCTGTGTTTGACCCAGGACCACTATTGTGATCCCCACAGCCCCTGTCTGTCCACTCTATTACCAGGGGCCTGAGACCTTCTCCAGCCCTGATGTGCATGGATATCTCCATGTGGAGGTTAGGAGGTCAGCAGAAACTGTCACAGCCTCAGCTGGCCCTGTGGTCAGACGTGGCGTCTGTCATTGTCCCTCCATGTGCCTCTAGACCCGCTAAGTCTGTCCAACGCTCTGGGGAGTAGGCTGCTGTGCGTGTAGCTGTTTGTTGGGAAGAGCCAGAGCCAGAGCCCTCAGGGATGTGTCCCTGCATCACCTGGCCTTCATCAGGCATTTGAAAGATGCGATTTTCCCTGCTAATGTTCAATCCAATAGAGAGCAGAGCAGACCCTGCCCAGGCAATACTGACTCCTCTCTGTGTCTGTTGGGAGCTGCCACCATATCCCCAAAGGGACAGCAGTCACTTGTCCCCACCTGCACAGAAAGGCTTCCTTCTGCAGCTGGGCCAGAGCTGTGAGCACTCTCAGGACAGGACAGCAGTCATACCCTTGATCTAATGGATCCCTAAGTGTGCCAACTGTGGACAAATCCCTTTCTGGGATCAGGGACTTATCACCCACTTCAGGGAAAGACTGTGGAGACTGAAAGAACATTCTGCAGGCTGTCGTCCTACCTGTGGTGGAGACTCTTCCTCTCTAACCCTGTGTGCACCTGTGTGCTCTCCTCCTGCTTCCCTGTGATGTGTACTGTGACAGTGCCCTGGAGGGAATTCTGGGGGACAGGGTGTCTGCAGCCTGGCTCAGGGAGGCTGAGAGTGTCTTCAGGAATGTAATGCCATGAACCATCAAGCACATGCAGGTCCAGGCCCAGAGCCTGGAATCAGCCCATGCACTGTTCATACTAGCCTGACTGCTCCCCAGAAATCTGTGTCATACTGGGAATATGAGTGACAGGACATCTGAGTTTCAGGAAATCTGAGTGACAAGGGAATTCTGAGTGACAAGAAATCTGGGTGACACAGGAAAGCTGAGTGACTATGGAAATCTGAGGTGCAGGGAAAATGTGAGTGACAGGAAATGTGAGTGACATGAGAAACCTGAGGCGAATGGTAAATCTGAGTGACAGGAAATCTGAGTGACAGGACATCTGAGTGATATGGGGAGACTGGGACCCATGACATTCTTCTCTTGCTGTACCACCTGGCCCTCCACAGCCACCAGGTCACTGGCCCTGGAAGACCTCATGTGGGATCTCCTGTCAGGATCAGACATCAGCATCTTGGAAATTCTCATAACAAGCTGTCCAATAGCCATAGCACACCCATGGCACAGGGTCAGTTCTGGTCAGGAGAGATTTCTCCCTCTCCCTGGGAGCCTGTGTCTGAATCAGCTGATTCCCTTTCAATGGCTGCAGGGGAGCCCATGGATGGGACTGTGGTGACAGGTAGGTGTGGGGTCAGTTCTGTCCCAGCTCAGCTCCTCAGAGGGTGGGGCTGGGGCAGCCTCCCTGGCCCACGCTGGGAAGCCCTTATATGAACAGAGACAGCACTGGGAACACTGGAGCAGTATTGGATGGAGCAAGTCAGACCACTGAACTCTGACCTCCCCGACCTCTGACCCCACAGAACAGCCTTCTCTTGCTTGGGGCTGTGGGTTGACTTTAAATACTAATACATTCAATTGGAGTTTATAATGGAATTACTTAAGACTATTGTCAGCATGTTTAATTCAATTAAGCTCCTAGGAAAGTTAACATTAAATATAATCCTATATAATAAAAGGCTAATATGCAAATAGACCAAACAGGGGGAAAACTGGTCACTATGACACGCATTGACCACCAGGGTGCAGACGCTCAGTGCAGGAACTGCTCCCTGGTGGTCAGTGCTCTCCCACAGGGGGAGCTCCGCTCAGCCAGAAGCCAGACTCAGGGCTGGTGAGTGCAGCTGTGGTGGCAGGAGCCTCTCCTGACTGTATGGCAGTGCTAAGGATGTCTGAGGGCTCCCAGACTGCAAGAGGGCGCAGGCTGGGCTGAGGGACCCCCCAGTGCATGAATTTCGTGCCCTGGGCCTCTAGTCAAATATAAAGGAACTGTGAGAAGGACATGATAAAGATAGAAAGTGGAGACTGGAGGGGTCAGTGCCAGGGAATGTACAGGTGGCTGGCTCCGTCTTGTCCAACTTGGAGGAGTCGTGTCTCCCCCAGGAGCTCGCCCTGTGGCCTCTGTCTCCCTGCAACTCCCGCTCAGCAGCTCGGCCCCACAGAAGCACACTGACATGCACAATGCTCAAGTAACACCTGTAGTTTCCCTGGAAAAGTGACTTAAAAAACAACAACAACAGGACTCTAGAAAAACAAGGCTGACACGGCATTCTGAGAGTTGCCTAACTGACCCTTTACACGACACAGTACTAATGCCCAACGAGGGGTATACATGTGTCAGAGGTTAGATTCCATGCATACAGGTTCAATAACTGCAAGAGAACATCAAAGCTAAAAGAAAAGTACAACACCCAAACACACTCTGCGATCACGGTGTCCCTTGTGCATTGCAGTTCAGAAGGGGGACCAGCAGCACCTGGGCCCCCAGTAAACCCAGGGCGACTCCGCAGGAGATGTCAGCATCCCTCCATCCCCGCTCCAACTGTGCAGGTGCTGTACCTTCAGGAAGGAGACAGGGAAAAATTCCGGTAAGATCTTCCTCGCATCCATAAATGTAGTCATCTGCAGGTGGGCAGCGCCTCTTGTCTCCTGGGAAATCACTTTCAAGCTTGGGCATAGAAGACCTTATATGATTTGCACAAACAACGGCTGAGAGTAAATGAGATTATCAGGAATAAACACGAGGAACTTATATTTATAGTGGTAGATTTGATTGCTACTGAAGACAGATAGCTAGGGGTATAAAGAGAAGTTGATAAAAAGATTGTGCATTTCGTTTCCTTGTGATTCCCTTGTTCAACCAACCTCCAGAGGGGTTTATAAACGCTCGTGCACCTAGGATGTGACCTGCTCTAGAGATCGGGTTCAATGTCTGAGAAGGAAAAACCTCATTCAACTGGGGAGTAAAAACAGAAGGGGAGGTTTCTAAAAAAGCACAGCTCTAAATATACATTTAAATGAACAAACAAACAAAAAGAAAAAGAAAAATGACACAATGCTGTTTTGTTCCGATGCTGCGGCCTCAGTCCCAGGTTGGAGGAGGGACGTCTGCCCAGTGAGCAGGTCACCACGGTAAGGCTGCACCAGCAGTCCTTGCCCTTTTATTGATTGAATTGTTTATCTTCATTTTGTTAAGTTGTATGAGTTCCCTATACATTTTGGAGATTAAATCCTTATCGGATGTCCCATTGGCAAATACTGCCTCCCATGCAGTGGGCTTTCTCACTATTTTGTTGATGGTTTCCTTTGCTATGTGGAAGCTTTGTATTTTGATGTAGTCCCATTTGCTTACTGTATTTTCTCCTTAGTTTCCATTGTCCCTAGGAGATGTGTCAATAAGTATATTGCTATGAGAGATGTCTGAGATTTTCCTGCTTATGGTTTCTTCTAAGATTTTCATGGTTTCCAGTCTTACATTTAAGTCTTTTATCCATTTTGGGTTTATTTTTGTGTATGGTGTAAGTTGGTGGTCTAGTTTTATTTTTTTGCATGCATCTGTCCAATTATCCCAACACCATTTATTGAAGAGACTAACTTGACTCTATTGTATGCTCTTGCCTCCTTTGTCAAATATTAATTGAGCATAACAGCTTGGGTTTATTTCTGGGTTCTCTGTTCTGTTCCATTTGTCTTTATGTCTATTCTTGTGCCAGGACCAGGCAGTTTTGAGAACAGTGGCTTTGTAATACAGCTTGATATCTGGTATTGTCATCCCTCCAACTTTGTTCTATTTTCTCAAAATTGCTGTGGCTATTTGGGGTCTTTTTTTATTCCATATAAATTTTTGTAGAGTTTGTTCTAGGTAGGTGAAATACACCATTGTTATTTTAATGGGGATTGTATTGAATCTATAGATTTCTTTGGGTAGTATAGACATTTTAATGATGTTGGTGCTACCAATCCTTGACCACAGTGTATTCTTCCATTTGTTTATGTCTTCCTCTATCTCTTTTTTCAATGTCCTATAGTTTTCTGAGGACCGGTCTTTTACCTCCTTAGTTAAGTTTATTCCTAGGTATCTTAATTTTTTTGGTGCAATGGTAAATGGAACTTTTCTTTTTTTTAGTTTCTCTTTTTGTGAGTTCATTATTTATATACTAGAGGCCCGGTGCACGAAATTCGTGCACGGGGGTAGGGTGTCCCTCAGCCCAGCCTGCACCCTCTCCAATCTGGGACCCCTCAAGGGATGTCCAACTGGGAAATCACTACCAATAGGATCGGGCCTAAACGGGCAGTTGGACATCCCTCTCACAATCCAGGATTGCTGGCTCTGAACTGCTCACATGCCTGCCTTCCTGTTTGCCCCTAACCGCTTCTGCTTGCCAGCCTGATCACCCCCTAACCACTCCCCTGCCAGCCTGAGCAATGCCTAACTGTTCCCCTGCCAGCCCAGTCATCCCCAACTTCCTTCCCTTGACAGCCCGGTCACCCCCAAATGCTCTCCCTTCCATATTACCTCTTTAGTAGATAGGGTTTTTTTCTTTAACATATTGGACAGTGTACCTGCCGTGGTCTTCACAAACCAGCAAAAATGTAAACCCAAACTAAAAGTGTCATAAAATAAACTTAAACAGGAATTTCATGAGACCTTAGAAAGGTGATATGATGTGGTTGTTTCTTCCTTTTTTCCTTCTTTCTTTTTCTTGATGTTTCAACTTTTGTCCTTTCTTTTTTCCTTTTATTCCTTTTCTGTCCTCTCTTTCTCTTAACTTTTCCATTGGTAGAATCGTCAGTACTTGAATCTGTCTTGCTTCCAGAAGACAAAGAAGAGGGAAACACACCATCATCTGAAAAAAAAGATGATCTATGATGGGATCGGTGGTGTTTCTGGTTTTGCTCTTTTCCGGGTTTGATTGTCATTTCTTCCGGCCCCAGCATCTTCAGGACTTGTGCTTGGGCACTTCTTATTCATGTCTACAAAACCTCCCTGCCTTGGTGAAAACTGTAGGGGAAAAGGCCTTTCTAGGTGGGCTCAAGCCCTGCCCAAGGTGCTGAGGAACCAGGGTGGGGAGCACTCTGCACTGCCGCTGCAGAGCCAACCTCCGGATCTTGGGGTACTCTCCAGTAATGTAACTGCAATGTCCAGGTTTGCCTTCAGAAATTAGTTGTAAGTTACTTCCGATGTGAAACCCTACCTCAGACATTTCCATTGTGGTTTCTAAAGATTTTAAACAAAACCCATTTACCTCCCTATCCTGGTCAGAAGTTTCTACCCAATGGTAGTGGTTTGCTGGGTATCATAGCCCAGATATCACCACGCATCTCCAATCACTCGGCAGGTGGCAAGGGAAGTTCCAAGGCTATAGTGTGTGGGGGGGATAACTCCATGGGGGTTCTGCCTGACACCCAAGGCTGCCTCTTGGTGGGAATAGCTCTGGGGGGCATGGCTTCCTCCCAGGCCTACACCCCCCAGCTGCAGATAGGAGCTGATCTCAGAGTGGGGGGAAGGTGTATAGGCAGATACTGGGTCTCTCAGGCCCAGAGCCCAGGCAGGACAGGCAGCAGATGGCACCGGCCCTGCATGGGCACCTTGCAGGCCCAAGGCCTGGGCCGCTGTGGGCAGCTGATCGCGCTGGCTGTGCGTGGGTGCTCCCAGACCCATTCCTGGGCCTCTGCGCACAGCTGATCACGCTAGCCCAGTGCGGGTGCCTCCCAGACCCACAGCCCGGGTTCCAGCAGGCAGCTGATCTCACAGGCCATGCGTGGGCGCCTCCCAGACGCACAGCCCTGGCCTCCACAGTCAGCTGACCGTGCCCTCCTAGTACTGGCGCCTCCCAGACCCATGGCTTGGGTTGCAGCGGGCAGCTGATCACACTGGCCCAGTACTGGTGCCTCCCAGACCCACGGGCCAGGTCACGGAGGGCAGCTGATCTCAGCGGCCATGTGCAAGCACCTCACAGACCCACGGCCCGGGGCGGGGCAGGCAGCTGATCTCAGCGGCCATGTGCAGGCACCTTCCAGAACCATGGCCCGGGCCTCCATGGGCAGCTGATTGCGCAGGCCGTGTTCAGGCGCCTCCCAGATCCAGGGCCCGGGTTGTGGAGGGCAGCTGATGGCGCCGGCCCAGTGTGGGTGCCTCCCAGACTCAGGGCCAGGGCCTCCATGGGCAGTTGATCATGGCAGCCGTGCACAAGTGCCTCCCAGACCCACGGCCAGGTTCAGGGCTAGGTGAGGATCTGGCCGGGGTGCAAAGCCTCCTCCCAGGCCAACAGGCTGAGCTGCTTGCTTCTTGCTCTCAGCGGCAGCCCTCCCTGGGACTGGGGGACTCCTACAGGCCTGAGAGGACTGGGCGCCGCCATCTTGTGTCTATGGGTGCTGCCATTTTGTCGCGGAGTGATGATTAATTTGCATATTACTCTTTTATTAGATAGGATATAAAAAGCAAGTGTCCATGATGACCATGATGACCAGTAACCATGAGGTGCATTGAGCACTTCCAGCCTACAGGCTCCAATTGATCAGGGGATGGCTCACGGGGGAACCAGGGTTAGTTGGGACTGGCAAGCAGGTGGAAGGCAGACCTCTTGGTCTCTCCTCTGGGCCCTCAGGCTCCAATCAATTGGTGGCAGCGGCAGGGCGGAAATGGGGACTGGCTTCCTAAGCAGTCCTGCAGGATCAATCTCCAGAGGACAGGACAGGGACCAATGGACCAGTGCCACCAGCACGATCCCAACAGAGCTGCAGGGCCTCCTGGAACTCGGCCTCAGGCACTGCGGCTGCTTTCCTTCCCTAGATGCTCCACAAGGAAGAAAGGATACTGCCAGCAGTGCCAGGGGTGACCAGCAGTTACTGCTCTGCCCATGCTTTCTCCAGATCACGCGAGCTAGCCCCTGCCTGCCCCGCTCCAGATGAAGTGTGAGCACTGCACACAGAAGGAAAATAGTAAAAAATAAATAAATAAGATAAAATAAAAATACAAACACACACAAAAATTGATGATCAAGAGAATGCTGCAGTCAACATCCCTGTAAAAAGCCATCTGGACCTGGGTTTTTGATTGGTGGTTGTTTATTATTATTATTACTAGAGGCCCAGTGCATGATTGAATCATGCATGTGTAGGGTCCCCTACACGCTTTCGCTTTCGATCGCGGTGGAGCTGGGTGCCTGTCTGCTGGTGCACCAGGCCTTTCAGAAACCTCCGGCTCGGCAGAGGTTTCTGAAAGGCCCAGTGCTGGAGAAGACAGGCACCCAGCACCCCCGCTTTTGATGGTCCACAGCGGGATGTGAGCTCGCTGCCCCAGAGGCCCCTTCTGTGCTGCAGCACAGCCATGGAGCAGACGCTGAGCTTGCGCCGCTGCTGGTGATGCGAGCTCAGCGTCCCACTGGCTCAATCATCTACCCTGGCCACCCTGAGTCCTGCCCCCTGTGCCTCCCGCTGGCCCAATCGTGGGCGTAGTGGAGTGATGGTAATTTACATATTACCATTTTATTAGGTAGGATTATTATTATTATTATTATTATTATTATTTCTTCTATTTCCTCAGTTGCTATTGACCTATTCAGGTTTTTTCATTCTTCCTAATTCAATTTTGGGAGATTGCATTTTTTTTTTTTTTTTTAGGAATTTGTCTATTTCCTCCACATTGTCCAGCTTGTTGGCATATAGTTTTTCCTGGTAGTTTGTTACAATCCTTTGTATTTCTGTGGTGTCAGTGGTTACTTCTCCACTTTTGTTTCTGATCTTATTTATTTTGTGTCCTCTCTCTTTGTTTCTGGCTAACAGTTTATCAATTTTGTTTATCCTTTCAAAGAACCAGCTCTTGGTTTTAATGCTTTTTTATATTGCTTTTTTAGTATTTATGTTATATATTTCTGCTCTGATCTTTATCATTTATTTCCTTCTACTTATTCTGGGATTTTCTTGTTGTTCTATTTCTAGTTCTTTAAGTTGTAGGGTTAAATTGTTTATTGCTGATTTTTTTTAGGTATGCCTGTACTGCTTCTGTATTGGGTTCACATATGTTTACCAATGTTATAACCTCTTGTTGGATCAATCCCTTTAGTTCCATGTTGTGAGCAGCTTTGTTGTTTCTTATAGGGCCTTCATTTTGAAGTCTATTTTGTCAGATGTGAGTATTGCTACTCCACCTTTTTTTTTCCATTTGCATGGAAATATTTTTTCCCATCCCTTCACTCTCATCCTGTGTGTGTTTTTGTTTTTAGGTGGGTCTCTTATAGACAGAATATAGTTTGGTCATGTTTTTGTACCCATTCAGCTACCCTACAACTTTTGATTGGAGCATTTAATCCATTTACATTTAGGGTTATTATTGATATGTACTTATTTATTGCCATTTTAATACTGTATGGCTATGTTTCTCCCTCTGTGTCTTTTTCTCATTACTACAATCCCTTTAGCATTCCTTGTAATGCTGGGTTAGTAGTGATGTACTCCCTTAGCCTTTATTTTTATTTTTATTTTTATTTGTCTGGTAAGCTCTTCATTTGACTGTATATTTTGAATGATAGTCTTGCTGGAAGGTCTCAGATCCTTGCTTTCCATTACCTTGAGTATGTCATGCCATTCCCTTCCATCCTGTACAGTTTCTGATGAGAAATCAAGTGTCAGCCTTATGGGAGCACTTTTATAGGTAACAGTTTTCTTTTCTCTTATTGCCTTTAAGATTCTCTATTTGTCTTTAATTTTTGGCATTTTAATTATGATATGTCTGGGCATGGGCCTGCTTGGATTCTTCTTGTTCAGAGTTCTCTGTGACTCCCAAACTTGTGTGACTGTTTCCTTTACCAGGTTAGGGAAGTTTTCTACCATTATTTCTGCAAATACCTTCTCTATTATTTTCTCCCTTTCTGGAACACCTACTATTCTAATATTATTACATTTCATGTTGTCCCACATCTCCCTTAAGCTGTCCTGTTTTTTAATTGTTTTCTTTTCTTTTTGATTCTCTGATTAGTGATATTTTCAACTCTGTCTTCTAATTCACTTATTCAATCCTCAGCTTCCCATAATCTGCTGTGTATTCCATCCAATATGTTCTTTATTTGTGTTATATAATTCTTTATCTCAGACTGTACTTTTTAAAGTTACTGTATCTTTTTTCATGCTGTTGAGCATTTTTACCACCATTACTCTGAACTCTGTTTCAGGTAAATTTCTTATCTCTGCTTCATTTATCTCTTCTTCTGGAGAATTCTCTAGTTATTTCATTTGGGGGTTGTTTATTTGTCTCCTCATTTTGGCTGTCTGGGTATTTGACTATGTATTAGGTAGATCCTCTACACCTCTCAATCTCTAGTTCAGGACAGTGTTAAAGACTGTTTCTGACTAATTAGATCAGGCAAAGACTTAAAGCCTCCAGAGACTGCTTCAGTCTATAGACTGATAGGATTTATACTTGAATTGCACCTCAGGCAATTGACTTCAGGTGTGGCAAGATGTTTGTGTGTGTGTGTGTGTGTGTGTGTGTGTGTGTGTGTGTGTGTGTGTTTTCCAACAGGGAGGGGTAGTTTCTTCTGCCAAGAGACTGATTTCAATCCCTTAAGTGGCCTCAGAGCAAGGTGTTTTCCAATAGGGTGTATCAACTGTCTCTCCCCCCTCCCCAGGCAAAGCAAATGTCTATGTTGGAAAGATGTCCTCCACTGTGTGGAAACATGGGTATCTGCCTTCTGAGCTCTATCCCCCGAGTACCCAGCCATGGCTTCTGCTCTCACAGCTCCAGTCCATTTAACCCTTCCTCTGTTGGAGTATAAGCTGGGTAGCTCCACAGGAAATTATGTGCATTGGCCCTTTAAGAGGGTACCTGGATTTTCAACTGTTACTTTCTGGCAGAGAGTACCCAACTTATTTTCACAGCCAGATGTTATGTGGGTACCCTCTTCAGTTTTGGTGCTCTCTGCTGGGGGGAGGGGCAACTTGGGGATTAGATCCCAGAATTCTCAGTGGAAAGCTCCCAAACGATATCTCTTCAGGACTTCAGTTGCTGTCTATGGGTTCCTGGCATCCACCCTCCTACCAATCTCTATGTAGTCTCCACTTTCAGTCCTCGGGTATCAGGGTTACCTCCTGCAAGTTTTCTTTTGATTATTCTTCTATATATGTCTATATGATGGTACACTTTATCCTTCATTCTGTGGATGAGGGCAGCATATTTGCTGCTTTACAAACATTGAACTATCCTTGCATTCTTGCTCAATACCCCACTGGATCATCATAAATGACTTTTAATGTGGTGTTAAGGTTCTTCATATATTATTGAGGGTTTTTGCATTTGTGCTTATCAGGGATATTGTCCTGTGATTTTTGTGTGTCCTTACTTAACTTTGGTATCAGTATAATGATCACCTCAATAAATCTCTTTGGAAATGTTGCCTCTTTTCATTCTTAGAAGAATTCAGGAATGATTGATTAAAAAGTTATTAATTCTTCTTTGAGTTTTTGGTGAAATTCACCTTGATTCCATTTGTTCATTGGCTTTTATTTGTTAGAAGGTTTCACTACTACAGCAATTATTTTTTTCAAAATGATAGCAATCTAGCCAATTTGGGATCCAGTTCCTAATTTGAGCTCCTACTAAGTGGACTGAGAAATACAACTGTTGCTCTTCACAAGGTGTGGTCAGCATTGAAATAATAGTTGGTTTCAGACCATATGTTTATTTCAAATGCCATCCAAGAGAATAAAATAAAACAATGTTATCTTGTATAGAATTCATGAAGTGCATTTGTCCTGAGAATGTACCTCCTTTACCCCATCTTTATGGAGCACACAGAACAGGTCCCAGCTGTTGCACTCTGAAATCCACCATAGTTTGTGCTGAAGACATAGCTGTGCATGACTCCCAGACCACGGCTGAGCTCCGATGTAACACTAAGACACGACCATCACTGAGAGACACAGGTGTCATCTGTCAGAAACATAGGGCTCAAGAAATCTCTGGTGGATTTGCTGGGCCTTCCTGAAGTGCAGGGAGGTTAACCAAGTTCCACATTTCATGGACAGACTTTGATTGTGTGCTAACAGTTTCCGCAGGTTAACGAGCTCCTCCACATGTTTCTTCCTTCGTAAGTATTACATGGGTGTTTGCATGTGAGAATGTTTCTAATAGAGTAAATCTTTTAAAAAAACAAAACCATTAGTGGTAGTCACTGCACAATGGGTCTAGAGAGTCTCTTGGAGAAAGTGTTATAGTGAGAGGAAGGCAAGGACCTTCAGAGAAATCAGCCATAAACACCACCTCAAACTGCTCTTGTGGCTGTAACTCAGGATAGGAGGGTCTTGAGTGCACCCTGCAGCCCAGCCTTCATGACTCCCTTAGGGAGATTTGAGGATCACACTGACTTCCCATCACTGTGTCTCTCCCACGGTAATACCGCCCACATCCTCAGCTCTCAAGCTATTCATTTGCAGAAACAGTGTGTTCTTGGCGTTGTCTCCGGAGATGGTGTAGTGGCCCCGCATGGAGTCTGCATAGTATTTCGGACTCCCATCACTCCATACAACTTCCACTTACTCCAGCCACTTCCCTGAAACCTCTTGGGCCCAGTGCATCCAGTGGTTATTGAACGTGAATCCAGAGGCGGCACAAGAAAGTCTCAGAGACTACCTAGACTGCACCAAGCCCTCCCCCCCCCCCCCCACCCAGACTCCACCAGCTGCACATCAAATTGGAAACCTGCAAACACACACACAAAGATGTCCTGGAGGTCACCTCTCACACATCCATGTTTCTCTCACTCATGTCTACTCACATAATCAATGTTACTTGTTCCATATATTATCTCTCAAAAAAGCCACAAGGAAAACCCAGCTGAGCCCAAACCCCATGGTGAGTGGTCTGTGTTCAGTTCTGATCAGGGAATCAAAATACCTTGGAATCCAAAGGCTGGGCTCCTGTCCCAGAGCTGCAGGGTCAGGTCTGGGCTGCATTTTATGAGAACAGGAACTCTATCTCCATGTCCTCCTACTATATAGGGAGCTCTGGCGTTGGACGCTGATATAAAGGACATGGCCTCAGAGTGTGACATGTCCAAGGGTGCATATCTGTTAAAATAAATCCCCACATTCGAGTCGGTGCCTTCTGCATTGGATCCAGCTGCTCTAAGAGACCTGTACAAAGATACCAGAGAGATAATTGTCATAAAATGAAAAAGTGAAGGATTGAAAATGAGAGATGCCTTTGACAGAAACCAGTAATGACAACTAAGAGAAATTAATTATCAAATCTGAGATGAATTAAAAGTACAGGAGATTTATGCTCATGAGATGGAAGTTCCATCTTACACTATTTCACCTACAAAGTGATCAGAGGATAAACTAAGACCGGAGTGTGAACCTAGAGCCAGTGGACCAAGATGGGGAAGAGAGGAGCATCTGTGTGGGTCCCTGGGAACCAGAAGCATGAACCATAGAAACAAGACAAAGTTCCCAGGTCTTATTCCTTCAGGGGAGTTTGGTGCTGGATGTGTAGCAGAAGCACTGCCTCCTTTTTAGTGTTTATTCTCTGGAATCTGTTGTAGACCCAGTTTCATACATTGGGATATAGAAGAATGTCATGACCCGTTGTGTTTAGATGAAAATATTGGTAATGATTTAGGACTATTTAAGTTTTGGTTATGAAAATCTTGCTATTGGAAAGCTGATGTATGTATTTGAGCCTTGGGACTGCTGCCCCATGTCCCCATATGATAAGGGTCACATGACTCAGTGCCACATTGGGGGGAAAGCTATCTGGGAACATGAATGGGGGATTAACCAAGCCCAAGGACACACATGACCAGGGTTCTTGTTTCCTTAGGTTGTGATCTTGTTGTTTAGCCAGTTCAAGTTTTCTTTCCTCACTTTCCTCTGAAGCAGCCCCGCTTATTTCCTAGAGTCATGAAGACACTCTGTTGAGAGGGTGCAGTGCACAAGCCACTTGTGCTTTAGTTTTTGTTTGTTTGTTTGTTTTTTAAATATATTTTATTGATTTTTTACAGAGAGAAAGAGAGAGGGATATAGAGTTAGAAACATCGATGACAGAGAAACATCAATCAGCTGCCTCCTGCACACCCCCCCACTGGGGATGTGCCCGCAACCAAGGTACATGCCCTTGACCGAAATTGAACCTGAGACCCTTCAATCCACAGGCCGACGATCTATCCACTGAGCCAAACTGGTTCCGGCTGTGCTTTAGTTTTATATCTTACATCTTTCCTGCGTTCTAGTTCTATTAGCTTCTCATACATTTTTTAGGGTTTTCTCTGTACAATATCATGTCATGTCTTGCATACAGATAAGGAGAAACAATTTAACTTGGTTATTTCTGATATAAACATTTTAAATTTATTTTTCTTGCCTACTTAGTCTAACAAGGAATTTTAGTTTTGATGAATAGAAGTAGTCACTGGGGAGCCCTGGTCTAGGTCTAGATGTAAGAAGAAAAGCTTTGAAATTTTCTCTGTGTACCATGATGTCATTTGTTGTCTTCTCAAATGTGCCCTTTATTATATTGAGGCCCATCACTTCTACACCTTATCTGCTAAGAATTTTAATTCAGGAGTGATTTTCAATGTTAAAGATTTATTCTATATCTATTTATATGATGGTATACTTTACCCTTCATTCTGTTGATGAGGTGTATCACAGTTACTGATTTACATACTTTGATCCATCCTTGCATGCTAGGACAGTATCAACTTGATCTTGGTAAATGATCCTTTCAGTGTGCTGTTAAGATTCCTAGTATATTGTTGAGGGTTTTTGCATGTATGTTCACCAGGGATCTTGACCTGTTTTTTTGTATATTTTTATTTAGCTATGATATGAGTGTAATGATCACCTCAATACATTTGTTTGGAAGTGTTGCCTCTTTTTTTTTTTTTTTTTATTCTCACCCGAGATTTTTTCCATTGATTTTTAGAGAGAGTGGAAGAGACAGGATAAGACTGAGAGAAATATTGATGTGAGAGAGACACATTGATTGGTTACCCCCTGCATAAGCCCTGACCATGGCCTTACTCAGGGAGGAGCCTGCAACCTACATAGGTGCCCTTGACCAGAATCAAACCCAGGACCCTTTGGTCCACAGGCCAGTGCTCTATCCACTGAGCCAAACCAGCTAGGGCTAGAAGTTTTGTCTATTTCTTTAGTACTTGGAAGAGTTTGAGAAGAGATGATTAAAAAGTTAACAATTCTTATTTGAAATTCCAGTGGAATTCATTCTTGAGTACATTTGGTCCTTGGCTTTTCTTTGTTGGAAGGTTTTCACTATTACATTAATTTTTTTTTTTAATTTGTAGCAATCTTGCAAAGTTGGGATAAAATTCCTAATTTGAGCACCTACAAAGTGGACTAAAATATACAATGTTGATCTTCACAGGGTATGGGCAGTGTTGAAATAATAGTTGCTTCCAGATCACGTATTTATTTCATACTAGAGGCCTGATGCATGAAATTCATGCATGGGGGCAGAGGGAGGAGTCATTCAGACCGGCCTGCACCCTCTTACAATCCGGGACCCCTTGGGGGATGTCTGACTGCCAATCTAGGCCCAAGTCCACTGGTATTGGTCCTAAACCAGCAGTCTGACATGCCTCGCGCAATCCGGGACCTCTGGCTCCTAACTGCTCTCCTGCCTGCTTGCCTGATCACACCTAACCACTCTGCCTGCCTGCTTGATTGCCCCTAACTGCTCACCTGCCTGCCTGATCAACCTTTACTGCCTCTGCCTCATCCTCCGCCACCATGGCTTTACCTGGAAGGCCTTCCAGAACGACATCCGGAAGGTCGTTTGGCTGTCGGGTCTAATTAGCATGTTATGCTTTTATTATTATAGATTATTATAGATGGTATCCAAGAGAATGAAATATAACCACAATTTCTGATATAGAATTCATAAAGTACTGTGTGTAATTACATGAATAGTTTCGTATCACTGCTCAAGTGTGAATGCATGTGTTTTACAAAAACAAGTGTGCAACTGGGTATAGGTGTGACTGTGTGTGTGATTTTGTGTGTCTATTTGACTCAGTAGTAAGTAGTAAGAGGACAGTATGGACACAGGGGGTCCTATGGACAGCTTCTCAGCTTCCAACATGCTCCCGATACACATCTCACACATAGTGAAGCTAGAAAACCTTGGATACAGGAGGAAAGGTGGAGGGAGGAGTTTGATGATGCACATCCCAGCTGTTAGGGTCACCTGTCTCCACTGAGGAGGAACCTGCAACCCAAATAAATGGGGTTAGCATTGCTTCCTGCAGGACAGCAGGGGCCCCTCGTGTAGATGGATGTGGGGGGTCTCTGTATTTACTGCACTGAGCTGACAGCTCTTCTGTGGATCAATATGGACCACGAGAGGATGGGTAAGGTCCACCAGCCCTGAGTGATCTCCCTGTAATAGGAGAGGGAGGGCACAAAGAGTGTCGGACACTGAGGGTAGATGTGTCCTCCCTCCCCAGGGATGGATGCAGAGCTGTGCACACTGCCCAATCCCAGCAACCCACCTGCAGAGTTCACACTCATCAGTGAAACGTTGAAAAGACACTGAAAAAAGACCCGTAGAATTTGTGGATGAGACTTCATGGAGAGTCCCCATCACTGCCAACATGTCACCTGCAAACAGACAATGCTCCTTCTTCATGGTTGTCTGTAGTGAGAATATGAGAAGGAAGACTCCTCCCAGAACACAGCTGAGAGCTTGAGAGGAAATCCCTGTGCCCAACAGGAAAACCCTTTCCTCCTTCCTCCTTCTGCCCCTGATCCTGGGGATGCTGTCTGTGCTGTGGGTGCTGAGTGCCCCCTGATGTCCTGAGCAGCCCCTGCAGCCCAGCCTTGCTGCCTCCCTCAGGGAGGTTTGTGCCTGGGCCCACGCTGACTATCCCTCACTGTGTCTCGCCCAGTAGTACCTGGCTGTGTCCTCAGATCTCAGGCTGTTCAGTGTTAAGTAAACTTGGCTGTTTGACGTGTCCCTGGTGATGCTGACTCGAGATTTTAGTGTTGGGTTATAGATTCTACTTACATCGGCCTATATAACCCCGATCCACTCCAGCCCCTTTCCTGGAGCCTGGCGGGTCCAGTGCACACCATAGCTTGATAGAGAGAACCCAGAGACAGTGCAGGTGAGGGAGAGTGTCTCTGAGGGCTTCACCAGTCCTGGGCCTGACTCCTGCAGCTGCACCTGGGACAGGACATCTGGGAACAAGGAGCATCAGTCCCTGTCAGTCACGTGCAGTCACAGCCATCCCATTACCTTGTCTAACCCCTGAGACCCTCACCTTGGGGGGCTGTCACCAGGCACAGGAGAAGACCCAGCAGTCTCATATTCTTCAGACCACCTACAAAGTGGACTAAAATATACAATGTTGATCTTCACAGGGTGTGGGCAGTGTTGAAATAATAGTTGCTTCCAGACCACATATTTACTTCATACTATGAATTCTTTGAGTTTTTAGTGGAATTGACCCTTGATCCCATTTGCTCTTTGATTTTTATTTGTTTTTCACTACTACATCAATTATTTCTTTTTAAATTCATAGCAATCTAGCCAATTTGGGATCCAGTTTCTAATTTGAGCTCCTACTAAGTGGACTGAGAAATTCAACTGTTGATCTTCACAGGGTGTGGTCTGTGTTGAAATACTAGTTGCTTGCAGATCACATATTTATTTCGTATGACACCCAAGAGAATAAAATATAACCATTTTTTCTTATATAGGATTAATAAAGTGTGTAATGACATGAATGGTTTTGTATCACTGCTCATGAGTGCATGTCTTTCCCAAAAAAGAATATGTGTCTGTGTGCATGTGTGTGACTCTGTGTGCATCTCTGTGTGTCTGTGTGTTACTGTTTGTGTGTGACTGCGTTTGTGTCTGTGAGTGACGCTCTGTGTGTGTGACTATGTGTCTATGTGACTGTGTTTCCTGGGCAAATAGGAAGATAATGGCATGGATACAGGGGGTCCCATGAATGCTCCTAGGCTTACAACATTCTCCTGAAGCACATCTCACCCACAGTGAAGCTGTGGATGCAAGAGGAAAGGTGGACGGAGGAGTTACATGATGCACATCCCAGCCCTTAGAGTCACCTGTTCACACCATGGTCTTAGCACTGCTTCCTGCAGGACAGCAGGGGCCCCTGGTGTGGACAGATGTGGGGGCTCAGTGTACTTGGTGCACTGAGCTGACAGCTCTTCCAGGGGTCAATGTGGACCCAGAGAGGATGGGTGAGGTAGGCCATCTCTGAATGTGCTCAGGCCTTTCAGCAACAGTATGTCACTGTGATCTCCCTGGAAACAGGAGGGGGAGGGCACAGGGAGAGTCAGACATTGAGGGTAGCTGTGACCCAGGAGGGATGGATGCAGAGCTGTGCACATAGCCCAATCCCAGCAACCCACCTGCAGAGTTCACATACATAACCGAAAAGTTGAAAAGACAGTGAAAAAAGTCACTTTTGGAATTTGTGAAGGAGACTTCATGAAGGAGAGTTTTCGTAACTGCCGACATGTCACCTGCAAACAGAAAATATCCCTTCTACATTGTTGTCTTCATTGAAAATATGAGAATGAAGACTTGTCCCTGGATGCAGCTGAGAGCTTGAGAGGAAATCCTTGGGCCCACAGGAAGGCCCTTCCCTCCATACCTCCCTCTGACCCTGCTCCTGGGGCTGCTCTATGTGATGTGGGTCCTGATTGCCTCTGGTGTTCAGAGTACTGCCTGCAGCCTAGCTCTGCTGTCTTCCTCAGGGAGACTTGTGTCTGGGCTCACACTGACTTCCCCTCACTGTGTCTTGCACAGTAATACATGGCAGTGTCCTTGGTGTTCACGAAGCTCAGCTGCAGGGAGACCTGGTTCTTGGATGTGTCTCTGGAGATGGAGGTTTGGCTCTTCAGGGAGGGGATTTAGTAAGTGTCTCCATTATTATTTATGCACCCCATCCACTCCAGCCCCTTCCCCAGTGGCTGTCGGATCCAGTGCACATGATAGCTCATTAAAGAGAATCCAGAGACAGTGAGGGAGAAGGTCACAGCCACTCCTGCAGGCAGGTTTGTGTCAGGGTTCACACTGACTTCCCCTGTTTTATCTGTTCTCAGATGAAAGGCTCTGGTAATCTGAAGGCAATTCATGTCATCAAGAAGCTAGGAGGAAGTCAGGTGGATTCCTATTTAGATGAAGGCTTTCTGTGGGATAAAAAAAAATTGGAGTAAATCAACCAAAACGAATTGAAAATGCTAAAATTTGTATTGCAAATACTGGTCTGAATACAGGCAAAATAAAGATATTTGGTTGTGTATAAAAGTTAATTCTACAGCAAAGGTTGCCGAAATAGAACAAGCAGAAAAGGAAACAATGAAGAGAAAAATTAAATGTATTCTTAAGCAAGGGATAAATTGCTTTATTAATAGGCAATCTATAATAATAAAAGCATAATATGCAAATCGACCAAACCACCAAACAGGAGAATGACTTTCAGGATGACTTTGAGATAACCAGGCTATCATGCTGGATCATGCTGGGTCATCAATCACGGTGCCCTGAGATTTATTGCCCCAAAGAGGGAGCCCAGGCTAGCCAAGAAATTGTACCCCACATCTGTCTCCTGAAGAAGGAGGCCACACAGAGGTGGCTGGGGAGGAGGGAAGCACCACACAGATGCCAAGGAGTGGCAGCAATGGGAGTGGGGACAGCTGTCAGCAGCCAGGGGAAAGAAAGCCCCATAGGCCCTGATCACAGCCAAGCCTAGGGACCCTACCAGAGGGGTTCCAAATTGCGAGAGTTTGCAGGCCGGACTGAGGAAACCGCCCCCTCATGCATGAATTTTTGCACTGGGCTTCTAGTTAATTTATAATTGCTTTATTAACAGGCAATAAATTTATAATTTTCCCAATCAGCTTTTAGGAGCTGCTGGGGTTATGGCTATTGAACATGTAGAACACCTGGCTCTTGTCACAGGTGGTGAAATTGCCTCTACCTTTGACCTCCCAGAACTAGTGAAGCTTGGAAGTTGCAAGCTCATTGAGGAAGTCATGATCGGAGAAGACATGTTTATTCACGTTTCTGGGTAGCCTTTGGTGAGGATCACACTATTGTCCTTCGTGGTGCCACTCAGCACATGTTAGATGAGGCGAAAAGATCTTTGCACGAGGCCCTTTGTGTTCTTGCACACACTGTGAAGGATTCTAAAACAGTTTATGGAGGAGG
Source organism: Cnephaeus nilssonii (assembly GCF_951640355.1). Classification (NCBI taxonomy): domain Eukaryota; kingdom Metazoa; phylum Chordata; class Mammalia; order Chiroptera; family Vespertilionidae; genus Cnephaeus; species Cnephaeus nilssonii. The sequence continues at coordinate 3,121,288 of NC_137094.1, read as the reverse complement.
CTGTTCTGAACTGATGATGGCTCATGTTGTGTCACAGCTGCCAATAAACACCAGGTAAAGAAGCTGTTGCAATGCTGTCGTAGGCTCAAGCACTGAGGATGTTGCCTACTGTTACAGCTGACAACACTGTCTATGACAGTGTGCTTCTGGTGGCACAGCCCTGAGCTGCCCATCCTAAAGGCAATATAACTGCTAAACTGGATATGAAGGAAGGTTCTATTGGTGATATGGCAATGCTGGGCATCACAGACAGTGTCCAAGTGAAGTGCAGGTTCTTTTGAGTACAGCTGAAGCAGCAGAGGTAATTCTATGTGTGGATGATATCATCAAAGCAGCACCAAGGAAAAGTATCCCTGATCACCCCCCTTGATAGGCATTCCTATATGTTGTTATGCTCTGGACCAGTTCATAGCAACATTGTTTGATGGACTTTGACTTCTTAAAGAAGACTGTGGCATGAAAGTTTATGTGTGGTTCTTATATCCTTAAGTTTAGAAATTTAGTTGATCTTTTATTTTAACATGGGTCTAATTTATTTGCTGTTCATTTTCCATAAAGTTCAACTGTTTTAAAGTCTATTTCTCATATAGTACATAAAAATAAAAATATGAACAATTAAAAAAAATAAAAAGGAGGTAAAAATATAAATGAGATGCCTTTGACAGTCACAAGTAATGAACACACCATGGAGAACCAACCCTCACAACCCGAGGAAGAATAAGGAACATCTCACTGAAAACTGGTGCGAAATGGATCCCTGTTTTTTACGTGCACATTCTCCCAGTGTCTCTGTTCTAGAAGGTATCACCTCCCCAGGTACAGGGGATCTGTACTTGAATACCTTTGGGGTCATTATTCACATGACATCCCCCGGATCACCCAATCTGCATAGTTCATTGGAGTCCCAGTTATGAAATATCTCAACACATGCAGGGAAGAGTGGACATCTCTCACTGGAGGAGCAATGGTGACAATGTGTTTGTATTTGTGCCATAATTTCTTTGGAACAAGACCTCTCTCTCAGTCCATCATAGTCATCATCACCATCATCATCATCTTAATCATCACCAACATTACCATTTGCTTTTTTTTTTTTTTTCTGCACTGCTGCCCTGCGCCAGGCACTCACTGCCCCAGTGTCTGTGGCCATGGGCCATGCATATATGCATCCAAGGTTCTTGGATGATTACTCCCCACCCATCCTCCCATTTTTTCTTACTTTTAATCATTCTTCTCATTTTCTGTAGACGTGGTGGTTGTCTACACAATGGCTTTTTATAGGAAAAGAAAGCAGACACCTCCTCTTTAGATGTCATTGAAAAATTCAATCCCCAATGGCCCAACTCTAGGTTGATACAAGGCCTCCTAAAACTGATGACCGTGGCCCTAGCCAGTTTGGCTCAGTGGATAGAGCATTGGCCTGTGGACTGAAGGGTCCCAGGTTTGATTCCGATCAAGGGCATATGCCTGAGTTGCAAGCTCAATCCCCAGTGTGGGGCATTCACGAGGCAGCCAATCAATGATTCTCTCTCATCTTTGATATTTCTATCTTTCTCTCCTTCTCCCTTCTTCTCTAAAATAAATGAAAATATATGTTTAAAAGTAAACAAACATAAAATAAAAACTGATGACCTTGGATAAAGTAAAGATTCCCATCAATACTTCAGAACACAACCTCTGTCCAATTCTATCATCACCATCACCATCACCATCACCACCACTACCACCACCACCACCACCACCATCATCATCATTTGCTTTACTTGTAATTATACTTCTCATTTATATAGACTTATTTTTTTAACACACACAATGACACTTTATATATTTTTTTGTTCATTTTGTATAGTTGTTAAGTAAAATAGATAGCCATACTCTTATTTTTTTAATATATATTATTGATTTTTGCATAGAGGAAGGGAGAAGGATAGAGAGTTAGAAACATTGATGAGAGAGAAACATAGATCAGCTGCCTCCTGCACACCCCCTCCTGGGGTTGTGCCCTCATCCAAGGTACATGCTCTTGACCGGAATCGAACCTGGGACCCTTCTGTCCGCAGGCTGACGCTCTACTCACTGAGCCAAACCAGTTAGGGCCACACTCTTATTTTTAATTTGACTGCTAACAACTAATGGCTTATTATTACCTCTTCTCCATCTGTCACTCAGGAGAAATCATGACTTTGTCTTTAGATGCCATTGTAAAATTGAAACCACACATGCCCCTGGAAGGAAAAATACTCTCCCTCTGCCACCACCTCGATGAATAAAGCCCCAAACCAGTCTCCTTTCTTGGCTCCATCAGAGCAGATCTGACTTCCTGAAGGGCCTTTCCTGTGCGTCCCAGAGATGTCAGTTACGTATGGAATAAACAGTCTATGATTACTTGGTGTGTGTGTTTCTTGTCGGCCTGGACATGTGCACCAAGCTGCTTCAGGTCCCTCTACCTCTGTCTGGTGTCACCTACTCTTGGTGCTGTGAGCATGATGATAAGCCAGGTTCTTCCTTCTCTAGTTTTGGGGTCACACTCCTCTGGTGCCCACTGTCCACACACTCCTGTCCTGCTGCTGGCTGGTTGAGACCCTGACCTGTGAGGAGCTGAGCTGCACAGTTGAGTCAGCAGAGTCTCTGGTTAGATTACAGTGACCTGGGTCAGAAGGTTAGAGAATGATTATTTGGGCACAAGAGTGAGTGTCTGAGGTTTGTCCACTTGAGAAAATTGTCTCTGTTTACAACAGACTTTTCTATCTCAGAGACATCAGAGGTAAGTGCAGAGTCAGGAATCCAGAGCAGTTCCCTGAGGGAAACTGTGATGTGAAAGTGAAACCACACAGGAAACCAGCCCTAACCTCCAACTGCACCTGCTGTTGGGATGGTCCTGCGCGCCCCCTGGTGGTTTCAGACTCTCCTGCAGGGAGGTTTGTGTCTGGGCTCACATTGACTTCCCCTCACTGTGTCTCTTGCACAGTAATACACAGCCGTGTCCTCGGCTTTCAGGCTGTTCATTTGCAGGTACAGCATGTTCTTGGTGTTGTCTCTGGAGATGGTGAATCGGCCCTTCACAGAGTCTGCGTAGTATGTGCTACTTCCATCAGGATTAATCAGTGAGACCCACTCCAGCCCCTTCCCTGGAGCCTGGCGGACCCAGGTCATCCAGGAGGTACTGAATGTGAATCCAGAGGCTGCACAGGAGAGTCTCAGAAACCCCTCAGGCTTCACAAGGCCTCCCCCAGACTCCAACAGCTGTGCCTCACACTGGACACCTGCAAACACAAACACATCCTGGTCAGGAAACTCTTGCACATCCATGGTTTCTATCACTCATGCCCACTCACATACTCAGTGTCTCTTGTTCTGCTAAATTTACCTCTTAAAAGAGCAACAAGGAAAACCAAGCTGAACCCAAACCGCATGGTGAGCGGTCCTGTTCAGTCCTGTTCAGGGTATGGGAACACCTGGGGATCCCGGGTCTGGGTTCTTGTCCCAGAGCTGCAGAGTTGGGGCTGGGCTGGTGTTTATGAGCAGTGGGGGCCCTATTTGCATGTCTCACTGCTATATAGGGGGCTCTGGGGTTGGACCTTGACATAAAGTACAGTGTCCCTGAGTGTGACATGTCCAACGGTGCATGCATGTTCAGTAATTCCCCACATCTGGGCCTGTGCACTTCCCACTGAACCTAAATTCTGCAGGTGACTTGTACAAAGTCCAAGGAGAGAAAATTATCATAATAATAAAGGGAGGAGGTTTAAAATGAGAGAGGCTTTTGGCAGTCACCAGTAATGACAACCAAGAGAATCAACCCTTACAACCTGAGAAAGAAGTAAAAGTGCAGGAGGTTCATGTTCATGAGTCTTGCTTTCTTATCCAATCATCTACCCTATGTCTTTTTATTGTAGTATTTAAGCTATTTACTTTTCAAGTGATTATTGATTGGTATATATTTATTGCCATTTTATGCTTTTACCTCTGAATTTTTTCTTCTTTTTCTCCTTCTTCTCTTTCTTTTCCTTGTCCTCCTGCTCCGTTCCTCTTCTTTCTTCCAGCAGAAGCTTTAACATTTCTTATAACACTGGTTTGATATAACAAACTCCTTTAGCTTTTGCTTGTCTTGGAAAGTCTTTATTTAGCCTTCAATTCTAAAACCTTGCTGAGTAAATAGTCTGTTTGTAGGTTCTTGCTTTTCTTCACATTGAATATTTCTGCCAATCCCTTCTGGCCAGAAAGGTTTCTATTGAGAAATCAATGGACAGTCTTATGGGAGCTGCCTTGTAATCACCTACCTTAAGGTATTTAACTATCTTTCTCTTGCTAGTCTTAGGATCCTCTCTTTGTTTTTAACTCCTGTCATTTTAATTATGATGTGACTTGTGGGCCTCTTTGCTTTCATCTTATTTGGGGCTCTTTGTACTTCCTGGACTTTTGTGTCTTTTTCCTTTACCAGTTTAGGGAACATTTCTGTCGTCACTTGGTCAGTGTCTCCTCATTCTGATACTGCTATGATGCAGATGTTTCATTCCGTGTTGTCCAAAATTTTCCTAAAATTATTCTCACTGTTTTTCTTCTCTGAATGACTGTTTCCCTCTCCGATACTTTTTCTCCAAAATCACTGATTCAGTCCCCTGCTTCATCCAATCTACTTTTAATTCCATCCATTGTATCCTTGATGGCATAAATGGTGTTCTTCATTTTCAACTGGTTCTTATTTATAGTTTCTATGTAATTTGTTACGACAGTGTAGTTCTCACTAAGGTCATTGAACATCCTTATAAACGTTACTTAGAACTCTATATCTGATAAATTGCTTGCTTTCATTTGATTTAGCTTGTTTTCTGGAGACTGTTTTGTTTGCTCTGGGGCTTGTTTCTTTGTCTCCCCAATATGGAAGTCTCTTCGTTTTTTTTTTGTGTGTTTTTTTTCTATGTATTAGATGAAACTTCTATGACTCACAGTCTTTGTGGAGAGGCCTTATGTAACAGGTGTCCTGTGAGCCCCACTGGTGCAGTCTCTTTGATGTCTTGAACTAGATGCTCTGGAATGTCCCTATGTGGGTTATGTGGGCCCTCCTGTTGTAATTGAGTCTTGATTTCTGTTGGCTCATTCATGGATGCCATTGACCTTCAGACTGGCTGTCTGAGGCTCAAAACAGACCACATCATGGAAGCTATATACTGGTGCTTAAAATATAAAAGAGAGAGAGAGAGAGAGAGAGAGAGAGAGAGAGAGAACAGAAGGTCATCACCACCAAGAACAACAACTAAAAAAATAAATAAATAAATAAACAGGGAAAGAAAAAATAAAAATGGAAAAAATAAAAGTAATAAAATATGAAATGAAATAAGGAAAAATACAGAATAAGGAATGTAAATGAGAAAACATAAAAACAGAATAGGAAAAGGAAAGATAAAAATAAGAAATGTAGCTGAAACCAGTTTGGCTCAGTGGATAGAGTGTCAGTCTGCGGACTCAAGGGTCCCAGGTTCGATTCCGGTCAGGGGCATGTACATTGGTTGTGGGCACATCCCCGGTAGGGGGTGTGCAGGAGGCAGCTGGTCGATGTTTCTCTCTCATTGATGTTTCTAGCTCTCTATCCCTCTCCCTTCCTCTCTGTAAAAAATCAATCAATATATATATATATATATATATATATATATATATATATATATATATAAAATAAAAATAAGAAATGTAAAAGAGAGAAGGGATAAATAGAAAAGAAAACATAATTAAAGGAATAAAAAAGAAAAAAATGGGGTTCATCTTAGCAGAGCATATAGTGCCTGCTGCGATCTCCCTTTGGATAGGCTATATGGGAAGCTTGTTGGATGATGCTCCTATGTTGTCTGCAGATGGCCAGTGAGTGTGCTGGTTTAGGGCATCTTGGGAAGTTCTCTGGTGAAGGCCAATCTTAGGTACTGTCTATGCCTAGCCCGTTTGTCTACTGTCTACGGCCTGTTTGTCTACTGTTTACGGCAACCAGTTTGAAGTTACTTGTGACCCCAAAGTTTGTAGTTTCTCTGCTGGGCTTGGCTGGGCACCAGAAAGACCAAGCTAATCTCCAAGGCTTGTTTTTTACCACCACAGGGCCCAGGGGCAGATCAGCAAATGTCCCAAAGCATCCTTGGATCCTCCTTTGCCTGCCTTTGCCTACCTGCTGGCTGTTAACCTCAGTCATGGGAAAGGCTCAGTCTCTGAAAGAGCCTCTGGAGCAGTGGTTCTCAATTTTTCTAATGCCGTGACCCTTTAATACAGTTCCTCATGTTGTGGTGACACCCAACCATAAAATTATTTTTGTTGCTACTTCCTAACTATAATTTTGCTACTGTTAATGAATCATAATGTAAATATCTGTGTTTTCTGATGGTATTAGGCTCTACAGTTCGACCCACAGGTTGAGAACCACTAGCAGGGTTGCCTAAGACCATTGGAAAACACAGATATTTACATTACGATTCATAACAGTAGCAAAATTATAGTTATGAAGTAGCAACGAAAATAATTTTATGGTTAGGGGTCACCACAACATGAGAAACTGTATTTAAGGATCACAAAATTAGAAAGGTTGAGAACAACTGCTGGAGGAATCAGAAGGATTGGACTCTAGGATCTTCCTTAAGGGGGAGGTGCTGATTAGACTTCAGGGAAGATGGTAAGTGTGTTCCCATACTCCACAGACAAATGTCTGAGTCTGTCCCTAATTTTTTCCTGAACTTGGTATGTCGGAACCCCTTATGGTCAGGTGGATGGGGCCTGATGAGACCCGAGTTTGGGTCTCCCAGAAGCCAGGTGAGTGTTTCTATTAGATCTCCTCTGAGGAGCAGGCACCAGTGAGGTTCAAGGGAAAGTGGGTCAATGGCCTCACCAAAGCCATTTTCTGACGCCTCCTGAGATGCCCAGATGTCTATGCCTAGGCCTATGCCCCTGACTCCTCAGCAGGGCTTATGATGCAGGGTGGGGTGACAGGGTTCCAGAGGTGGGGGAATTGCTTTCCCCAGTCTGATGCCATTGGGTGGGGGATTATTCCTCCCAGGAAAGATGGCTGCTGAGGAATGGAGGAGGGCTCAATACAGGGTCCTGGATGCTCTTATCCCACATCCCTCCCCAAAGCCACCCATCCTGACTCCCCTCAGACAACTGCCATCTGACTGCCCTCCTTCCCTTGGAGCATAGCATGAGTGGCAGCTAACACACATTTTGCTGGTAGGCCCTTTCCAGGGATGGTTTTGTCTCCAGTAGATTCTGCCTCTTTTTTACAGACAGAAACTTCCCTGCATTTGAGAGCTGGGTACTATGTGGGTGCCTATTCATGTCTCTCCAGGCAAAAGCCTAATCTTGGTCTGAGCTTCACACCTCTCAGGGGAACCTCTGAAGCTGAGCTATGCCAACCAAGGGAGAGGGGGCAGCCTCTTTCCAGTGTCCCCCCTTCCTTCCAGTCTCATGGTGGCTTCTCGTGTCCCCTTGGTTAAATGTCTCCTCTTCAGATAGTCTTCAGTTGGTAATTTATGGTGAATGATCCCCAATTTAGGTATAATTTTTCAATTGGTTGTGGGAGGAGGTGAGAGTAAATCCACCTACATTCAAGCCACCTTGCACCCTCACCCTCTACATTTCTCTTCCTGTAGACATGAAACTTCACCTGCCAAATCTGAGAGTGTTTCTACTAATACAATAAAATTGTTAAAACACAGAGCCATCAGTGGTAGTTACAGAGGCATAGGTCTAGAGAGACTCCTGGATAAACTATGTGGAGAGGAAACCCAGAATCCTCAGCAGAAACTGCCATAAACACCACCCACAAGAGCTCCTGGGCTGCAACACAGTCTGTGGGTCCTGAGTGGCCCCAGGTGGTACAACATTTTCTGCAGGGAGGTTTGTGTTTGGGCTCACAGACTTCCCCTCACTGTGTCCCTTGCACAATAATACAAGGCCGTGTCCTCGGTTCACAGACTGTTCATTTACAGGTAAGCAGTGCTTTTGGAATCATCTCTGGAGATAGTGAATCTGCCTTTCATAGATGCAGCGTATTCCGTGTTGTGACCTTTGGCTTTGTTTCTTATGAAACCTACCCATTCCAATCTATTTCCTGGGGTCTGCCAGATCCAGTGTATATAATAGTCACTGTACTTGAATCCTGAGCCTTTACAGGAGAGTCTCAGAGACCCCCCCATGCTGCACCAGCTCTCACCAGACTTCACCAGCTGCACCTCACAATGGACACCTGCAGACAGGAGAGTTGTTGTCATTAGGAGCAGGCACACACACACACACTCACACTCACACTCACCTGTACTCACACTCACAATGCCCAATTTCTCCATAAAGTTACCATTTAAGAGCATCAAAGTGATACCCAAGCCCAGCCCACACTTCATGGTGCTTCATGACACTGGAAAGAGGCTGCCCCCTCTCCCTTGGTTGGCATAGCTCAGCTTCAGAGGTTCCCCTGAAGAGGTTGATGCCTGGGGCAAATGGAAACTGCAGGTCCCCGGTGTGGGACTGATCTCCCAGAGGTGCTTGGACAGGGGCTGGGCTGGGCTTATCAGCACAAAGAGATCCTTTGCATGGGCTCCTCTTCTTAGGGACTGAGGAGGGGAGTCCCTGGGGGATAGTTCCCTTTGTCCTCAGAGGAACAATCACCTCCTGTGAGCTTGGAGATGAAGGGTGACTCATCCATGTGCTGCAGTTCACCTGCTGTTAATACCACCATAATCAGTTACACCCTAGATAATTTACAATCATGTCCCACTCACAGGGCCAGGATAATCCAGCTCAGAGTAAATTCTTCCTTTGTCCTTGTCCACGTGTCCATATCCAGAGCAAGCTTCCTCCCCATCTCCAGCTCCCAGGGCTGGAGCCCTGCAGAGCTGCTCTTCTGTGCTGTCCAGACATAACCACTGCCCATGCCCTTCTGTGGCCATGGGTCCATCAGAGCAGAGAGAGAGAGGGAAAAAGGATCCTGCACACTTAGAGCCTTTTGTCTGCCATAGATTCTTTCTGGGCTCAGCCTCTTCACCGCCCCCCCTCCCCACAGTGGCTTACCAACTATTACAACAAGCGACTCCTCTGTGGGCTCACATCACAGGAATTATTATTCAATGCTCTGTAGGAAGCCACTAGGATTCAAATACCCACTGTCATTATTACATGCAATCTCTGGAAAGTTGAGAGAATGACATCCTTAAGTTAATACAATCAAACCTAAGTGCACCCTTAAAGCCTCTTGGCAAAGATCCTCCCACGTGGCCTTGGTGTCCACTGCATCAGGAGGACATCAGCCATCTCCCTGTGACTTGGTGACTGGGAGGACCAGGTATTTACAGATTTATCCTCCAGTGACCCTCTGCCTTGCTGCATGCTGATGTGGGAGATACTGAAAAGGCTCATGCCTTCCCCCTGCTCTAAAGCTGCCTTTCCACCTTAGCTATGTCAGAGCCTCCCCTGACCTTCCACCAGGAGACTCTGACTGTTGAAGGAAACATCTGAGAAACATTGTCCTTGCCTATCACTGGGGGAAAACGCAGGTTGTACTTTGATCAACCAATGCATCAGTGAAACTCCAGGGTTAGTCCTGATGGTTATGTGACACCTCACTCTTCATATTTTCTGGGGCTGTGACACAGTCCACCAAGTGAGGGGTTCACAGGTGAGGAGGCTGGGAAATCCAAGACTTATTGCTGGCAGATTGGGTTTCTGTTTAGGGCCCGAGTTATAGTGGCTTATTTTTCTCTGTAATCACAGAGGTGGAAGGACCAAGGGAGCTTCCCTAGCCCTCCTTTTCTAGGGCACTAATCCCACTCATGAGAACTCCACCCTCAAGACCTAAGCAGGGCCCCAGTCTCCACATATTAACACTATCACCTTGGGTATTAGGTTATAATGTGTGGATAATTGAGGACACATACATCGTGTCAATAGCAGCAACTCAAGGATCAATCATGACCCCACTCAGTTGGAAGGCTGCTCCAATAGAGCTCCCCCACCTGAGAATCCTCATTCTGAGGGAGCTCCTGGTCTTTGGAAGAAGAAAGCTGAGCCACATCCTTCAGAACAAGCTGATGACCATGAAGCAACCCTTGACCTTGACCTAAGTCCTCTGGGTAATCCTGTTATTGTTCCATATCAGTGCTTACAGGTGCTCATTATTCTCCTGCTTGAAGAACTGTTTTCTACCCACAATGGTCAGTAGCTCCTTGTGTTCACTCAGATTTTGTAGGTGTCAGTGGAATTAGTAGTCATGTTCTATTTTTATTCTTTTATTTTTAAAGTATTACAGATGTCCCCTTTCCCTTCATTGTCTCCCTCCATCTGGTTCCCACCCCACCCCAAATCTTCACCACCCTACTTTCTGTATTCATAGGTAATATCTTTGTTTAATCTCTTCTCACCCTTTCTCCCCTTCTTTCTTCTGAGATTTGTCAGCCTGTTCCATGCTTCCATGCCTGAGATTCTATTTTATTCACCAGTTATTTTGTTAATTAGTTTCTTGTTCACTTATTTTGATTTTTAGATTCAATTGTTGATATATATGTATTTGTTGCCATATCATTGCTCATATTTTTATTTCTTCTTCTTCTTCTTCTTCTTCTTCTTCTTCTTCTTCTTCTTCTTCTTCTTCTTCTTCTTCTTCTTCTTCTCCTTCTCCTCCTCCTCCTCCTCCTCCTCCTCCTCCTCCTCCTCCTCCTCCTCCTCCTCCTCCTCCTCCTTTTCTTCTTTCTTCTTCCTCTTCTTAAATAATACCTTTCAACATTTCCTGTAAGACTGGTTTGCTAGAGGTGAACTCCATTAGTTTTTTTTTTTTTTTCTTGTTTGTGAAGCTATTTATATGACTCTCAATCTAAATGAGAGCTTTTCTGGGTAGAGTAATCTTGGTTGTAGGTCCTTACTATTCATCACTTTGAATATTTCTTGACATTCACTTCTGGCCTGAAAAGTTTCTGTTGAGAAATCAGCTGAAAGTTGTATGGGCTCTCCCTTGTAGGTAACTAACTGCTTTTCCCTTGCTGCTTTTAAGATTCTCTCTTCATCTTTAATCCTTGGCATTTTAATTATGATGGTCTTAGTATGGGCCTCTGAGTTCCCCTTGTTTGGTATTCCCTGTGCATGTGGACTTGTGAATCTATTTCTATCACCAGGTAGGAGAAGTTTTCTGTCATTATTCCTTCAAATAGGTTTTTAATATCTTACTCTCTTATCCTTTTGGTTCACACATAATGCAAATGTTGGTACCCTTGAAGTTGTCCCAGAGGCTCCTTACACTATCTTCATATTTTTGGATTCTTTTTTCTTTTTGCTCTTCTAATTAGGTGTTTTTTGCTTCCTCGTATTCTAAGTCATTGATTTGATTATTGAAATCCTCTACTTTACTGGTGAATCCCTGTAGATTATTTTTATTTCAGTTAGTGTATGCTTAATGTCTGACTCTTCCTTTTTCATATCATTGACATTCTCACTAAGATCCTTGAAAATCTCATGAAGATCCTTGAATAACCTTATAAACATGGTTTTGAACTCTGTACCCAATAGTTTGCTTGCTTCCATTTCTTTCACTTGTGAAATGTTTCTTTGTCTCCCCATTTTGGCTGTTTCCCTGTGTTTGTTTCTATGTATTGGGTAGAGCTGCAAAGTCTCCTTAAATTGATAGAGTAGCCTTGTGTAATAGGTGTCTTGTAGGGCCAAGAGTCTCAGCCTCCCCATTCACCTGAAGTGGTGGACACTTTAGTTGGAACACATTGGGGGCTGTGTGCACAGTCTTGTAGCTGAACCTTGATTGATGTTGGTGTCACTTGAAGGGATTGTCCTCTAGGCTAATTGGCTGTGAGGACCAGCTGTGGCCATAGTGGGAGAGCTGCTCTGCAGGAGACACCCATATGGAGCAAGACTTGCTTTAGTGGGGCTTTGGTGCTCAGTAAGTCTGCTTCTTGAGTGTGTCACTTGTGGGTGTGTAGAATTGTAATCCAGTATGGTCTGAAACTGTTCACTGGGTGCGCTGACTCTAGGAGGTCCAGAAATGTCATCCACTTCCTGGGGCAACCTGGAAATAGCTACAAAGGGAACTTCATACGGCTGCTATTTGCTATTTATATTGGATTTAGAAGTACCCAGGAGAGGCCCCAGTGTGAAGCAAGGCAGGCTGGTGCTAGTTCCCTGCCTTTGCCCTTTTATGGATAAGTTCATGGCATGCTCTCACCAGGTGCAGCTTGTTTGAGAGATTTTAGCAAAGTCTGAAATCTGAGTCAGGACAGGCCATTCATATGGAAAAGCTACTGCAAACAGCTTGGATGGGGCTGCAAATTGGATGGGGTAGGTCTCAGGGAATCCCCAGGATGGGGTGAACAGTGTGCTATAGGCTGATGGGGACACAGATATGACTACCAGTCATCCTTGGGAAGGAGGATGTCCCAGCACAGGAACAAAGACCCCTGTGTGCACCCTAGTCTGTGAAAAATACCCCAAAGTTCCTGCCCCAGTGCCAGAAAATCCAGTTCATCCCCATATGAGTCTGGGCCCATTGGCGCTGGAGCTCAGAAGAAGTGGGACTCTATGAATTCCTGCCCTGTTTCTCTCATAGGAACACCTGTGATTCCAGTAGCTTTCTTATCACTCAGCAACAACTCCTACTGATATTTATAGCCAGAAGTTACAGGGGCTTCTCTTCCCATTGTTGCAACTCTGAACTGGGAGTCTGGTGTGGGGCTGGGACCACATGCTCATCACGGGTGGCCTCCATATAGATGATCTCCCTCTCAATTAAAATAAAAAATCAGTATAGGTAGGTGTTAGACCATCCCATTCCTGCCTCTGCCCCTCCTAACAGTCTCAACCTGCTTTCTTCTTAACTTTTCTAGTGGTAGGACTTACATTCAGCCAGCTTCCAGGCTCTTCTGAATGATGGTTGTTTCATATTTTAGTATGAGGCAATGAGTACCTGTGGAGAGCAGCTAGAGTATTTGGACAGGTTCAAGCCTTGGACTAATGAGAGGACACGATCCTCTTGTGGCAAAGCCACATGCAAGTCCTAGCACAATTATAGCCAAAGACTATAGTTGTAAGCTTGACCTTATGGTCCGAACCTGTGATCCCAGGAGGCTGAGTGATGTGGGCTTGATAGAGTTCTGGTGCATATAATTGAGTAAGATTTGAAACCTGTGAGAATATTGTAAACATCTTGACTACGCCCTTGCTTTGCCTTGTAGAATCTGGCTATAAAATAAAGACTTGGCTTGCAGCCGGTGGCACTGTCCCTCTAATCCAGTGGTCGGCAAACCGCAGCTCACGAGCCACATGTGGCTCTTTGGCCCCTTGAGTGTGGCTCTTCCACAAAATACCACGGCCTGGGAGAGTCTATTTTGAAGAAGTGGTGTTAGAAGAAGTTTAAGTTTAAAAAATTTGGCTCTCAAAATAAATTTCAATCATATTGTTGATATTTGGCTCTGTTGACTAATGAGTTTGCTGACCACTACACTTATCAGAAGCAGCATCCCACCTAGCCCCAACTTTATTCTCTTGTCTGCCTTCTTTAATCCTTCACACCACCACCACCACCCTCCTCAGGTTCACCATTGGCCGTGCTGAGCACGGCACAGGTATCCACATTTATCTATGCCACCATCTTGGTTCTTTCCCAGGCTCTATTTTTGATGTTTGATGTTGACATGTTAAGGTTCATCTCTCTTTCTTTTTCTTGGCACTGGTAAAGTAGAATAATTGTGGATGCTTCCTTGTGTCCTGCAGGTGGGATATTGAAACCACACAAGCCCCTTGGTGAGCAGGACTCTCCCCATCCCCATGTTGATCCACAATAAAACCCTGAACCAGTGTCCTTACATGGGACATCCAACCATTGTTTTCCTTTTATAAAAATATAATTTTTGTTGATTTCAGAGAGTGGTGGACAGGGTGAGAGAAATATAAACATCAATGATGAGAGAAAATCATCGATCTACAGTCTCCTGCATGCCCCACACTGGGGACTGAGACAGCTACACAGGCATGTGCCTTGACCAGGAATCGAATGCTGACTTCCTGGTTCATAGGCAGATGATTAACCACTGAGCCACACCAGTTGGGCCACCATTTCTGACTGGATTAAAAGCCTGTCTTGCCCCCCCCCCCCACCAGGCACTTCCATGAAGTGATAAACTTTTTCAATGTCCCTCAGTGTGTGGGCCATCCTCAGCCTGCACATTCATCGTAAGGTACCTCCATCTCCACCTCATAATGTCACCTGCTATAGGGGCTCTAAGCATAATGACAAGTCCATAACTTCCACTACCATGTATTTCTTCTCTAGCTTTGGGGACACACTCCTCTGGGGCCCATTGTCCAGCATACACATGTCCTGCTGCTGGCTGGGACCTGAGCCATGTGGAACTGAGCTATACTTTCGAGTCAGAAGAGCCTTTTGTTACAGTTAGGTGATGTGGGTCATATTTGATGATTAATTGTCATTTGGGCACAAAAGTGTCTTGAGGAGACTCTCTGTCTTTTGTCCACGTGAGAAAGTTGTCTCTCTTTACATCAGACTTTTCTAACTCAGAGACTTCACACGTACGTGCAGAATCAGGAATCCAGAGGTTCTCTGAGGGAAACTGTGACATGAGGAGGAAACCTCAAAGGAAAACAGCCCAAACCTCCAACTGCACCTTCTGCTGGGATGGTCCTTGTGTCTAGGGACCCTGACAGCCCCCTGGTGGTCACAGCCTCTCCTGCAGGGAGGTTTGTGTCTGGGCTCACACTGTCTTCCTCTCACTGTGTCTCTTGCACAGTAATACACAGCCGTGTCCTCGGCTCTCAGGCTGTTGCAGATACAGCATGTTCTTGTCATTGTCTCTGGAGATGGTGAATTAGCCCTTCACAGAGGTGCCATAGTTGGTGATACTTCCATCAGTTTTAATTTCACCAAGCCACTCCAGTCCCTTCCCTGGAACCTGACGGACCCACTGCATCCAGTAACTACTGAAGGTGAATCCAGAGGCTGCACAGGAGAGTTTCTGAGACTCCCTGAGGCTATACAAAGTCTCCCCCAGACTCCACGAACTGCACCTCGCACTAGACACCTGAAAACAAAAAGACATCCTGGTAAGAAACTCTCACACGTCCACTCTTTATCTCACTCATGCCCACCCTCATACTCAGTGCCTCTTGTTCTCCACATATCACCTCTTGAAACAGCCACAAGGAAAATGCAGCTGAGCCCAAACCCCATGGTAAATGGTCTGTGTTCAGTCCTGATCAGAGACTGGGAACACCTTAAGATCCCGAGGCTGGGCTCCTGTCCCAGAGCTGCAGGGTCAGGTCTGGCCTGTTTTTTATAAGCAAAAGGGTCCCTATTTGCATGCCCTCCTCCTTTATGGGGAGCTGTAGGGTTGGGTTCTGTCATAAAGGACATGGTCTCAGATTGTGACTTGTTTAAAGGTGTTATCTGTGAAAAATTCCTCCCCACACCTGAGCCTGTGCCCTTCCCTCTCTGCAGGAGACCTGTACAAAGACCCAGGAGAGCAAATTGTTGTACATATAAAAAGAGAAGGTTTAAACTGAGAGATGCTATTGATTTTCACCTGTAATGTAAACGAAGGGAAATTAACCCTCACAACCTGTGAAAGAATTGATAGTGTAGGAGGTTCATATCCAGGAGACAGAA
Source organism: Cnephaeus nilssonii (assembly GCF_951640355.1). Lineage (NCBI taxonomy): Eukaryota > Metazoa > Chordata > Mammalia > Chiroptera > Vespertilionidae > Cnephaeus > Cnephaeus nilssonii. The sequence goes on along the minus strand of NC_137094.1, from coordinate 3,105,651 downwards.
AATTCCATCTGATACTATTTCCCCGACAAAGTGATCAGAGGACAAACTAAGACCAGAGTGTGAGCGTGGATCAAGTGGACCAAGTGATCATGGACAGTTGAGCTTCTGTGTGGGTCCTTGGGAACCAGAAGCATGGACTGTAGAGACACAGACAGAGCTCCTGGGACCTATTCCTTCAGGGGAGTTTGGTGCTTGATGTGTAGCAGCTGAACTGCCCTAATTTCTGTTTCATTTTCTAGAATCACTTGTGAGACTCATTTCTATTATTGGTGATGTAGATGACACTCAGTCAGATCTAGAATTTGGTAGTGAAGATGCAGGTTAAAGAGTAGGGGGTAATTAAGTTGAGTTTATAAAAATCTTGTTATTGGAAACCTGATGTCTGCATGTGACCTTACCTCTGTCACTGTGTTACCGCATGATGGGGGTCACCTGGAACCTGCACCTTACTCAGTGCCACATTGTGGGAGGGAGCTACCTGGGTACATGATGGGGCATTAACCAAGACCGAGGACGCACATGTCCAGGGTTATTGTTTCATTAGGTTCTCATCGCCTTGTTGTTTAGCCCATTCAAGTTTTCTTCCAGCCCACATATTCCCTAGAGTCATGAAGACACGTTATTGAGAATGTGCAGGGGCACATGCCATTTTTGTGTAGATTTTGTATCTTATATCTTTCCTGAGTTCACTTTATAGTTATCTTGTGAAGTCTTCAGGATTTTCTATATTTATTATCTTGTCAGATCCATAGAGTTAAAGAGAGATATTTTATGGGCTCCTTCCTGATTTAGAGACTTTTTATTTATTTTTCTTGCCAAATTATTCTGATAAGGACTTCCAGTTTTGTTCAAAAGAAGTAGTCACTGGGGTGCTTTGGTCTTGGTCCTGATGTTAGAAGAATTGCATTGAAAATTTTTCTGTGTAGCATAATGTTACCAGTTTTCTATTCCAATGTAGCATGTATTATGTTCTTCACCACTTCTATACCAAATTTACTGAGAATTTTTATCATAAAAGTGTTTTCAATGCCCTTTTTATATCTTTTTATATGATAACTCAATGCCTGGTGCATGAAATTCGTGCATGGGTGGGGTCCCTAGGCCTGGCAGGTGATCAGGGCCATGAAGATCAGGGCCCGAAGGCCCTGGCAGGGTCAGGAGAGGAGGTGACAGTGGCTGGGCTGGGTGTGGAATGAACAGATGCTAGACACTGACACTGCCCTTAGCGCCCCAGCATCCCATGATTCCCCGCCTCACCCCTCTCCTTCCCTCAGTGCTGTGTTGCCACTGGGGGCCTGCTGGCCAGGGGAGAGATGGGGGAAGGGCCAGAGGAGGTTTGCATCCCCAGTTTGGAACGTGCAGGAGGCAGCCGATGAATGATTCGCTATCATCATTGATGTTTCTATATCTAGTTCCCTCTCTGAAACCAATAAAATGTATATTTTAAAAATGCAAGGTTTTTAGAGGAAGAAAGGTAGGGCCAGGGAGCTATTGACAGGGGGCATTTGAGATCTTGCTCACATTTCAAATAGGGTAACATAAGGTGGTCCTCAGGGGTGACAGGTGAGGAGTGGCAGTAGGTGGAGCAGGACACTGTGGGCTGAGGAACAGGCTGTAATGACTGGGAATGTCTGTGACAGTGACACCATGCATGTATTGGGGCCATCGCTGGGATCATTCGTCCCCACGAGGTTTGATTCCGGATGGGAGGAGAAACACAGAGATCAGCAGGCTGTTCTTAGCCTAGAAGGTGACACGGGCAGCAGGAGTGGGTTGCCCTGCTTCTCTATAAATGTAAACAAGCAGTGTAACTGCACATGGATGTCAGTCACTGGGCCAAATCAATGCCCAGCCAGCACTGGTGGCTGTGTCCTGCCACTCTAGCACTGTGCTGCAGCGCTATTGGCCAGGGAGGCCCAAGCCATACCCCTGAGTCACTTAGTATAGGAAGAGCTGGGCAGGAAGCCTGAGCTGAGGCAGTGCAGCCCAGCAGCGCTGTGTGCACCATGGGCAGGGCTGGGAGCAGCTGTCAATGCGACTGTCTTTGGAGTCTGAGGGGCTGAGCTTATTGCGTGTCACCAGTGAGTTGCCACCAGCCATGGGACCAAGTAGCAGCAGGGTGGGGGGTGCCGCCATGATCAGTGGTGGTCCTTCCTGGTGGGCCAGCCAGGCAGGGTGGGGCTTGGGGAGGCTTCTCCTTCCTGGAGTTGCTCTTCCCAGGGCAATGGTGTCTGGACACGCTTTTTTTCCCAATTTTTTTTTTTTAATTGCTAAGCAAATTCTGGGTTTGTGGTTCCTGGGATCCCTGGGCCATAGCATGCACCTCCAAGCCTCGCTGCACCCCACTCCCCCTCCTCCTGCTTTGAGCATCAGCCAGGCCTGCACCTCTCACAATCCGGGATCCCTCAGGGGATGTAGCAGCACACCAAGCAGCAGTGGGCCAGGGAGGAGCCAGAACAAGGACCAAGCTCTGCTGGCACTCATCACACCTGCTACACCTGCTATACCTGCTGCTGCTGCTTGGTAGTGCTGTGCAGGAGTCAGGAGAGGCTCCCAGCCCCACAGCTGCGCTCGCCAGCCATGAGCCCAGCTTCTGGCTGAGCAGTGCTCCCCCTGTGGGAGCTCACTGACCACCAGGGGGATACTCCTGCATTGAGCGTCTGAACCCCCTGCATAGAGTCCAGTTGTTCCAGTCATTCTGCTGTAACGGTCACTTAGACTTTTATATATTTTTTCCTTATATTTATGTTTGTGTTTTCATTAGCTCAATGGAATCTTTGGCGTGGGAAAAGTCTTTAGATTTAACCAAATATAATTTAATAATATTTTATTTAATGGGTTTTGTTTTGGGTGATTTCACAAAGAAATTCCTAGAAAATTATGAGCCTCCACTGTCCATGTGGATTGGCTACAGGAGCCACAGGGATGGAGCAGGTTCTGGTACCAGAGGGGAGCGCTGCTGGGAAACTACCCATAAATCTGGACATGACTGTGGAACTGGGTGAGGGGAGGAAGCTGGACTTGTTTTGAATCACATGACAGAAATATGCCTGATGTTCATGGACAGAGAGTTATTGGACATAGGGGCTTAATACCTTTTTCAGTGAAGTTTCAGAGTCAGTGCAGGGCATGATAGAGTCAGCTTGTATCATTATAGAAAATATCTGAATATTTAGCAACAGTTTTTTAGAAATAAAAATGTTAAAGATCATGCAGGAAGGGATCAAGAGAAGTGAGTTTGTAACTGCAAACCAGCGGAAGATGATTCTCACATTGTCTCTGTTCAGCTTCCCAGGTCCAGGGGATCTGTACTTGGACATCTTTGGGGTTATTACTGATCTGGTCTCACCCTAAATCACTGAAGCTGCGTAATTCATTGGGGTCACATTTATGAAAACTCAGAACAAATACAGAGAAGAGTGGACACCCCTAATGCAGGAGCTATGGAGATGGTGTGTCTGTATGAGGAGCTATATTTCATTGGGTCAAGACCCTTTATCAGTCCATTGTCATCTTCTTAACATCATCATATCATTTGCTTACTTATCTTTTTCTTATTTTCTGTAGACATGGTGGTTGTCTACACACAATGACTTTTATGGGAAAAGAAAACAGGCTTCTCCTCTTTCGATATCATTAAGAAATTGAAACCCCAAAGGTTCAACTCTACGTTGACACAAGGAATTCTAAAAACTATTGATCTTGGACAAACTCCAGATTCTAAGCAAGACATTGGACCATGACCTCTATCCAATTCTATCATCACCTTGACCATCTGCATCACCATCTATGCCATCATCATCATTTGCTTACTTATAATTATTATTCTTATTTTCTTTTGATCTTATTTTTGTACACACATAATAACACTCTAATTTTTGCTCATATTATATAGTTGTTAAATAAATTAGGTTCCATACTCTATTTTTTGTTTGACTGTTGAAAACTCATGGCTTATGCTTGCATCTTCTCCACCTGCCATACACAAGAAATCTGATAAATCATGGTACTGTCATTAGATGTCATTGTGAGATTGAAACAACACAAGTGCCTGGAAGGAGAATTCCTCTACCTCCTCACCAAATAAAATCCCTGAGTCAGTCTCCTTTTCTGGCTCTATCAAAGCAGCTCTGACATCCTGAAGGGCCTTGCCTGTGCCTCCCAGAGATTTTAAGCATGTGAATAATAAACAATCCAGGTCCACAGGTGTGTGTGTTTGTCATCAGCCTGGGCACCTGTACCAGGCTGCTGTGGGTCCCCCAGTCTCTGCCTGGTGTCACATACTCTGGGTGCTATGAGCATGATGACAAGTCAATGAATTTCACCACCAAGGTCTTTCCTTTCTAACTTTGGGGTCAAATGTCTCTGGTGCTTCTTGTCCAACGTGCCCATGTCCTGCTGGCTGGGGCCCTGAGCTGTGTGGGGCTGAGCTGCACTGGTGAGTCAGCAGAGCCTCTGGTTGGGTTTAGGTGATGAGGGTCAGGAGATAATTATTATTTGGGCATAAGACTGTCCAAAATAAACTCTCTGGTCTTGGTCCACAGGAGAAAGTTGTTTCTGTTTACAACAGACTTCCTAACTCAGAGACTTCAGAAGTAAGAGCAAAATCAGGAATCCAGAGAGGTTCCCTGAGGGAAACTCTGAAATGAAGAGGAAACTACATAGGAAACCAGCCCAAACCTCCAGCTGCACCTGCTGTTGGGATGGTCCTTGTGTTCAAAGATCCAGAGCGCCCCTGGTGGTCATAACCTCTGCTGCAGAGAGGTTGTTTCTGAGATCACAGTGTCTTCCCTTCACTGTGTGTCTTTTGCACAGTAATACACAAGTGTGTCTTCACCTCTCAGATTGTTGAGCTCCATGAAGGCTGAGCTCATGGACGTGTCTATGGTCATGTAGACTCTGCCTTGGAACTTCTGTGCATATTTTGTGTTTCCCTTGTTAGGATAAACCCTCTCCACCCACTCACACCCCTGTCCTGGAGTCTGTCCCAGCCAGTGCATCCAGTATCTGGTGAAGGTGTATCCAGAAGTCTTGCAGGAGACCTTCATGGAGGCCCCAGGCTTCCTCACCTCAGCCCCAGACTGCACCAGCTGCACCTGGGAGTGGACACCTGTGGAGAGGATACAGGAGTGGGTGGAAATCCCCCTTGACTCTCCCTTGTCTCCTCTTCAATCCAGGTACTGGGGAGCCCCTTACGTGTAGCCATGGCCACCAGGAGGAAGATTATCCAGCTCCAGTCCATGGTGAGGGCTGTGCTGTGAGCACTTCTGTAGGGGAGGGTGTGGCTGTGCATGATGCCCTCAGGGCACAGACTTATCCATATTTAACCTATTCTATCTCCTCTCTTTTGCATATTCTTGAGCAGAGTATTTCATAGCTGAGGTCTTGACCCCACCTAAAATAAGATGAACACAGGGACAATCCTCAGTGGGAGTCTGAGTGTCCAATGCCTCAATCATTTGTTGTTGTGTTTTTGTAATTATATTTTACTAGAGGCCTGGTGCATGAAATTAGTGCATGGGAGGTGTCCCTCAGGCAAGCCTGCACCCTCTCCAATCTGGGACCCCTCGAGGGACCCCTGCATCCCTCTCACAATCCAGGACTGCTGACTCCCAACTGCTCACCTGCTTGCCTTCCTGATTGCCCCTAACCGCTTCTGCCTGCCAGCTTGATTGATGCCTAACTTCTCCCCTGCCAGCCTGGTCACCCCTAACTGCCCTCCCTGCAGGCCTGGTCCCCCCCAACTGCTGTCCCCTGCAGGCCTGGGTCCCCCCGCAACTGCCCTTCACTGCAGGCCCGTTTACCCCCAACTTCCCTCCTCTGCCGGCCTGGTCACCCCTAACTGCCCTTCCCTGCTGTCTTGATCGCCCCCAACTCCCCTCCCTTGCAAGCTTGGTTCCTCCCAATTGCCCCCCCCCCCCCCACTGCTGGGCTGATGACCTACAACTGCCCTCCCTTGCAGACCTGGTCCCTCCCAACTGCCCTCCCCTGCTGGCTCTCTTGTGGTGGCCATCTTGTGTCCACATGAGGACAGTCATCTTTGACCACATGGGGACAGCCATCTTGTGTGTTGGAGTTACGGGAAATTTGTATATTATTCTTTTATTAGATAGGATTAGATAGGATAGGGGCCTGGTGCACAGGTGGGGGCTGGCTGGTTTGCCCTGAAGGGTGTCCCAGATCAAGATAGGGGTTACCTTGGGGCATGGGGAGGCCTGGGCGAGGGGCCTGTGGTGGTTTGTAGGCTGGCCACACCCCACGGTGATCCAAGTGGAGGCCCTGGTATCTGGGATTTATTTATCTTCTATAATTGAAATGTAGCCTTGAGCAGAGCCAAGCCTGCTGCTTGCTCTGTGGCCACTTCCATTTTTGTTGGGATTTATTTATTTTTTTAAAATATATTTTATTGATTTTTTACAGAGAGGAGGGGAGAGGGGTAGAAAGCTAGAAACATCGATGAGAGAGAAACATCGACCAGCTGCCTCCTGCACGCCCCCTACTGGGGATGTGCCCACAACCAATGTACATGCTCTTGACTGGAATCGAACCTGGGACCTTTTCGTCCACAGACCGATGCTCTATCAACAGAGCCAAACCGGTTTCACCTATTTATCTTTTATAATTGAAATGTTTTAGCCTTAAGTGGAGGCAAAGGCAGGCCTGGGCTGTGGAAACTTGGCTTCCTCCATCGCCGGGGGCAACTCAAGCCTACTGCTCTCTCCAGCTCCGTGGCTGCTGCCATTTTTGTTGGGATTTATTTATCTTCTGTAATTGAAACTTTGTAGCCTTGAGTGGAGGCCTGGGCCTGCCAGGGTGTGTGGAAAGCTTGGCTTCCTCCATTGCCAGGGAAACCCAAGCCTCCTGCCCTTTCCGTGGCCGCAGCCATCTTGGTTGCATTAATTTGCATATTTGCTCCTGATTGGCTGGTGGGAGTGGCTTGTGGGTGTAGCTGATGAATGGTCCATTTTCATATTACTATTTTACTAGATAGGATTTTTGCAAGTATTACATATGTCTTCTTTTATCCCTATTGACTCCTTCTCACCCAACCCAACCCCATGCCCCAGGCCTTTAACATCCTATTGTCTGTGTCCATAGTTTATGCATATATGCATACACATTCTTTGGTTGACCTCTTCCCACCCACCCACTCTCCACTGCCTTCCCTCTGAGATTCTGAAGTCTGTTCCATCCTTCTAGTTCCATGTATCAATTTTGTTCATCAGTTTATTTTGTCTCTTATTCCACATATGAGTGAGATCATGTGATAATTGTCTTTCTCTGACTGGATTGATTTGCTTAGCATAATACTATTTAGGTCCATCCTGCCATGCTTTTTCAAAGGGTAAGAGATCCTTCTTTTTATTGCTGCATAATATTCCACTGTATAAATATGTGTGTGTGTTTTTATCCACTCATTTACTGATGTGCACTTGGGCTGTATCCAGATCTTAGCTACTGTAAATTTTGCTGCTATGAACATAGGGGTGCATACATTCTTTCTGATTGATATTTTGAATCCCTTAGGATATCTTCCTAGAATTGGAATAAATTGGTGAAATGGCAGTTCCAAATTTAGTTTTTAGAGGAAATTCCAACCTGTTTCCTATAATGGCTGTACCAATCTGCATTCCCACCAGCAGTGTACTAGCGTTCTCTTTTCTCCATATCCTTGCTAGCACTTGTCATTTGTTAATTGGTAGCTATTCTGACAGGTGTGATGTGATACCTCACTTTTTTATCATTTGCATTTCTCTCTGATGATCAGTGGCTTTGAGTATTTTTTCATATGTCCCTTGGACATCTGTATGTCCCATTTGGAGAAGTGTCTATTTAGGTCCTTTGCCCATTTTTTAACTGGATTGTTTGTTTTCCTTTGGTTAAGTTATATGAGTTTCTTATATATTTTGGATATTAACCCTTTATTACATGTATCCTAGCCAAATATTATCTCTATTACTGTGAGCTCCCTCTGAATTTTGTTGATGATTTCTCTTGCTGTGCAGAGGGTTTTTATTTTGATGTAGTCCCATTTGTTTATTTTCTCATTAGTTTCATTTACCCTAGGAGATGTATCTGTATATACAGTACACTGCTATGGCAGATGTCTGAGATTTTGCTGCCAACAATTTCTTCTAGGATTTTTACATTTTCACAATTTATATTTAAGTCTTTTTTCCATTTTGAGTGTTTTCTTGTTGATAGTGTAAGTCAGTGGTCTAGTTTCATTTTTTTGCACATACCTGTCCAATTTTCCCTGTTATTGAAGAGGCAGTCTTAACTCCATTGTTTGCTCTTGTGTCATTTGTCAAATATTAATTGAGCATAATGGCTTGAGTCTATTTTTTGGAGTCTGCTCTCCTCTGTTGATCTATATGTCTGTTCTGGTGCCAGTATCAGATTGTTTTGAATACCGTGACTTTGTAGTATGATTTGATATATGGTATTGTGATTCCTCCCGTTTCTTCTTCTTTCTCAAGATTGCTGTGACTATCCGTGTTCTTTTTTTGTTTCCATATAAATTTTTGGAGTATTTGTTCTAGATCTGTGAAGTATGCTGTTGGCATTTTAACAGGGATTTCATTGAATCTATAGATTGCTTTGGGTAGTATAGACATTTTAATGAAGGTAATTCAACCAATCCATGAACATGGTATATTCTACAACTTGTTTATGTAATCTTCTATCTCTATTTTTAACATTCTGTAGGTTTTTTAGTACAACTCTTTTACATCCTAGGTTAAATTTATATCTATGTGTTCTCATGTTTTTGTTGCAATGGTAAATGAGGTTGTGTGTTTAGTTTCTATTTCTGATAATTCATTATTGGTGTATAAAATACACCATTTTCTGGGTATTAATTTTGTATCCTGCTACATTACCAAATTCCTTTATTAAACTACAAGTTTTTTTGTTGGAATCTTTAGGGTTTTCTATGTACAGTATCATGTTGGTGAAGGCGAGTCCTCAGTCACTGCCATATGTCATCTGCCAACAGCAATGTGACATCTTCCTCTGGAGTCTGCAGGGAGAATACAGGAAATTAGAGCCACAGAGAAAAAGCAAGAATCATCACTGGAGGCAGCAGAGAGCTTGAGAGAAAACACCTGCTCCCAACAGGAAGCCCCTTCCTTTCATACCTCCCTCTGCCCCTGCTCCTGGAGCTTTTTCTGGGCTTCTTGTGTCAGGAGTGCCACCTAGTGACCTGAGCATCCCCTGTTGTCTCTAACCTCTCCCTCGGGGAGGTTCTTGCCTGGGCTCACACTGACTTCTCCTCACTGTGTGTCTTGCACAGTAATACATTGCTGTGTCCTCGGTGGTCATGGAGCTCAGCTGCAGATAGAACTGGTTCTTGGACATGTCTCTAGAGATGGAGGTTCAGCTCTTGAGGGAGGGGCTGTAATAAAGGTTTCCATTATGATCTATGCACCCTATCCACTCAAACCCCTTCCCTGGGGGCTGACGGATCCAGTTCCAGCAGTAACCACTGGTTGTGATTGAGAATCCAGAGACAGCACAGGTGAGGTACACTGTCTGTGAGGGCTTTACCAGTCCTGGGCTGAACTCCTGCAGCTGCACCTGGGACAGCACACCTAGGGACAAGGAGCACCCATCCTGTCAGTCACCTGCAGTCACAGCCATCCCATGAACCCTGTCTGACCCCTGAGACCCTCACCTTGGGGGGCTTTCACCAGGCACAGGAGAAGACCCAACAGTCTCATCTTCTTCTAGACCACAGACCTGCCTTCCCTGAAAACTCAGCCCTGTGTGAGGAGAGAGCTGTGAGCCTGCATAGCCCAGGAGAGGATTTAACCTAGAGCTTGAACAGAAATTTGCATGTGGCTCAGCCCTTCCTATAAGTCAAGAGACTGAGGTCTGGCTGCCCTGGTCTTTCTGGCCCTGTGTGGGGGCATGTATTCCCTTGACCACCCTCACCCAGCAAGTCAGGGACAGTGGGCCACCTGGATCATGAACACAGTGGACTTAGGTCAAGGATAACTCATCCGAGCATAAGAAGAAATGTTGGACTAGATGAGTAATTACACTTTTAACTTATCATGCATCTTTCAAACAGTTGTAAAATGGATTAGAATGTGTTCATACCATTTTTGAATCTTAAAAACTTATTGTATCCATATTTCCAGATGTTTTAAATCTAGTGTTTTAGAAATAATTTTTACCATTGAGCAAAAAATAAATAAAGGACAGCCCTTCTCAATATCCAATACTTTAATATATGATGTTATTTTGATCTGAAAAAAATACCTCCCAAACACAGAAAGGTGAGAGATTTGTGATACTTGAAGTTAGAAATTTTGTGATTGTGTCTGCAGTTGCCTGTACAAACTAATTAACATGCAAGTTTATGGTCTATTGCAGAGACCCCCTAACTAGTTACATCAGAAATAGCCATGACTCTAAGTGGAGAAAAGATACAAAATAAAAGCACAACTAAGAATCATTCATATGTTGAAATGATGATGGATGGAGTTTGATCTGCTTTATCATACTAGTACCATCAGTGATTTTGAGGTTCAGAGGGAGGTGAGTAAAGAGAATTCCTACCAGAGCATTTCTCTTAGAAAAGGTAACTTCAACCCTGAGAGGAAACCCGCATCCCAGCCTCTCTTGTCCTTCCCTTGGGAGGTCACTGTGGTCAGAGGGTGCTGGGCTCTCCCACAAACATATAATGTCCTTAAAGTATTATGTGTACATTCTGTCATCAGACATATGATTTGGAAATACATTATTGGTGTTAATGTTTTAATTTGCAAAATGGAATCATTGATGGGACAAAAGTCTTTAGTTTTGACCAAGGCTAATTTAACAATATTTTCTTTAATAGGACCTATTTGGGTGATTTTACAAAGAACTCCCCAGAAAATGCTGAGCCTCCACTGTCCATGTGGATTGGCTACAGAAGCCACAGGGACTGGAGCAGGTTCTGGTACCAGAGGGGAGCACTGCTGGAAAACTATTCATAACTCTGGATGAGTTATGGATCTGGGTGAGAGGAGGAAGCTGCACTGTTTTGTGTCACATAACAGAAATGTGCCTGATGTTCATGTACAGAGAGTTACTGGACATATGGGCTTAAAGCCTCCTCCAGTGAAGGCCCAAATGAAGTGCAGGGCATCATAGAGCCATACATGTAGGCATTAAGAGAAACAAGGAATTTCTCATTGCAAACTGATGGGAAGGGGATCCCGTTTCTTACATGCACATTCTCGCCATGTCTCTGTTCTAGAAGGTAGCACCTTCCCAAGTGCAGGACATTCCACTTGGACAGTTTTGGGTTAATTAATCACATGGTCTGACAATGAACCCCAGAAGTTGCACAATTCATTGGGGTCAATTTATTAAATCTCTCAACACTTATTGGGTAAGGTGGACAATCCTCCCTGGAGGCGCCATGGTGAAGGTCTGTCTGTAGGAAGAGCCTTCATTCCATTAAACCAGGACTCCTTTCTCAGTCCATCATCCTCATTGTAGTCATTGTTGTCGTCATCATCATCATCATCATCATCATCACAATTTGCTTACTTATACTCATATTTCTCATTTTCTATAGACACGGTGGTTGTTCACACACAACGACTTCTTATAAATAAAGAAAGCACACTTCTCCACTTCAGATACCATTGGGGTATTGAGAACACAATGTCCCAATTTTATCTTGACATAGGCCTTTGAAAAACCGAAGACATATTGGTGGGAAAATACAGATTCCCACCAAGACATTGGACCAAGTTTCCTTTCTAATTCTACCATCACTCTCACCATCATCATCATGATCATTGTTAACATCATCATCACCATCTTCCTTATCATTTGATTAGTTACACTTATTCTTATCATTTTATTTAGACCTGTCTTGTTTTGTACACAAGGACTCTTTTTCTCAATTTTTGCTCATTTTGTATACTTGTTAAGTAAAACACATGGCCATATTCTATTTTTTTTTTGTTTGACTCCTAACAACTGATGGTTCATTGCTGCCTCTTCTCCATCTGCCCCTGACTAGGGAAATCAAATAAGAAATCATAGTTTTCTTTTTATATATCCTTGTGAGCTTTAAACCACCCACTAGAAGCAAAAATAACCCCCTTGCCCACCACCTTGCCAAAATAAAAGCCCTAGACCTGTCTCCTTTCCTAACTCTATAAAAGAAGTTCTGACTTCCTCAAGGGCCTTTCTTGTGCTTCCCAGGGATTTCAACTCTGTGCATAATAAACATTCCATGCCCCTTGTTGACATTCCATGCCCCTTGTTGTGAGTGTTTGTAAACAGACTGCACATCTGTAACAAGCTATTGTGGCTCTTTCAGCCTCTGCCTGGAGCATGATAACAAGTAAAGGCCTGTCATCATCAGGGATCCTTCTTCTCTGTCTTTGGGTTCACATACTTGTGGTTCACATTATCCAGCATTCAGGTGAGCTGCACTGTTGAGTCATCAGAGCCACGTGTTAGAATTAGGTGATGTGGGTCAAAAATTTGGTGATTAATAGTCATTTTAGCACAAGTGTGTCTGAAAGATACTATCTTTTGTCCATGAGAGAAAGTGATCTCTCTTTACAACAGAATTTCTAACTCAGAGACTTCAAAGATAAGCACAGAATCAGGAATCCAGAGGTTCCCTGAGGGAAACTGTGACATGAAGAGGAAACCACACAGGAAACCAGCCCAAACCTCCAACTGCACCTGCTGCTGGGATGGTCCTTGTGTCAGTGACCTTGTGCCCCCAGCCCTGGTGGTCACAGCCTCTCCTGCAGGGAGGTTTGTATCTGGGCTCACACTGACTCCCCTCACTGTATCTTTCTTGCAGAGTAATGCATGGCCATGTCCTCGGTTCTCATGCTGTTCATTGTTAAATAAACTTGGCTCTTGGATGTGTCCCTGGTGATGCTGAGGTTGGATTTCAGTGTTGGATTATAGTTTGTAATTCCACCAGCCCACATAACCCCAACCCACTCCAGCCCCTTTCTTGGAAGCTAGCGGGTCCAGAGCACACCATAGCTCCTTAATGAGAATCCAGACAGTGCAGATGAAGGAGAGGGTCTGCGAGGGCTTCAACAGTCCTGGGCCCAATGCCTGCAGCTGCACTTGGGAAAGGACACCTGGGGACAAGGAGCATCAATACTGTCAGTCACATACAGTCACCGCCATCCCATGACCCCTCTCTGACCTCTGAGATCCACATGTTGAGGGGTTGTCACCAGGCACAGGAGAAGACCCAGCAGTCTCATCTTCTTCTAGACCACAGCTCTGCCTTCCCAGTGACCTCAGCTCTGTGTGAGGAGAGAGTTGTGAGCCTGCACAGCCCAGGAGAGGATGTATTCTGGAACTTGAACAGAGATTTGCATGTCGGGTAGCCTTTCCTATAAGTGGAAGAACTGAGTTCAGGCTTCCCTGGTTATTCTGAAACCCCTCTTCAGTCATCTCTTCCCTTGACCTCACTCACCATGTAAGTCATGGACATGGATTACCTGTTTTATGAGACACATTGAATTCAGGTGAATGGATATGCTCATTTCTGATAAAGGGTGGAGTAGAAAAGCAGATTAGCCGAAAACCGGTTTGGCTCAGTGGATAGAATGTCGGTCTTCGGACTGGAAGGTCCCGGGTTTGATTCCAGTCAAGGGCATGTACATTGGTTGCGGGCACATCCCCCAGTGGGGGGTGTGCAGGAGGCAGCTGGTCAATGTCTCTCTCTCATCATTGTTTCTAGCTCTCAATCCCTCTCCCTTCCTCTCTGTGAAAAATCAATAAAATATATTTTTTAAAAAGTAGATTATATTTTAATTTCTCATGCATCATTCAAATAGATATAAAAAGGATTAGTATTTGTTCAGACCATTTCTGAATCTCAGCCTCTAGTGTATCCAGTTTTCAAAAATTTTAATCTAATTTTATACAAATAATTTTACCCTTGTGCAAAACATCCTATATAATAAAAGGCTAATATGCAAATAGACCAAAAGGTAGAACAACTGGAACAACAGAACAACCAGTCTCTATGTCATGTGCTGACAACCAGGGGGCATTTGCAGAACATGGCAGTTGTTGGTTGTGGCCGGATGGTGGAAGAGTTGAGCAGGGTAGCCAGATCAAGGCAGGGCATGGTCGCTGTCATTGGGGCGAGCCTCTGGTGGTTACTGAAAATTCTTTGCTCCTGCACACTGCAGTCCCACCCGGTCCTCACACCTGCTGCCAGTGCCAGCCCCGCTTGCACCCGCAGCCGGCACTGGAGCCTCTGCTTGCACCCACTGCTGGTGCCCAGTGCCAGTCCCAATAACTCAGCGCCATTAGTGGGTGCGGGCAGTGGCTGCTGGCCCTGATCACCCCTGAGGGCTTCTCTTCCTCCCCCTGCTCCTAAGGGGTGATCAGGGAAGCAGCCGCCATTCGCACCCACTGACAGTGCCAGCCACACTTGCACCCGCTGCTGGCACCAGCCCCTATTGCTCCATGCTGTCAGCGGGTGCGAGTGGGGTCAGCACTATTAGCACATGGGAGTGGAGGCAGCGGGAGCAGGCCTGCCAGCCAACAGTAGACCAGGGGCCATGTCAGGAGGGGCCGGGCCGGGACTCAGAGGATGGGCCAAGACCCGCCCCTGTGCCTATCACAGCCTTGTGGCCCACAGTTTCTTTCCAGGTGCACGGATGTGTGCACTGTGCCCCTAGTAAAAAATAAAGGACAGACACTTATAATATCTTATGTCTTAATTTACCATGCTACCTTGATCTGAGAAATTACCTCCCAAGCACAGACACATGGGACAATCTTGATTCCTAATGTTGGAAATTTTGTGATTGTGTCTACAGCTTCCAAGCAAACTATTTGATATGCAAGCTCATAGCTTATTGCAGAGACACCAAACTAGTTACATCATAGTCATGGCTTTGAGTGGAGAAAACACAAGAAACAAAAATCGTGATCATGCATGTGCATAACTAAAAATCATTCAAATGGGATGAGAAAGATGGCAGCTGGCAGGACGGAGGTGAGGGAGAGGGTGTGAGTGAGTGAGGGGGTGAAAGGGAAGTGTGTGGATGTGTGTGGTATGTGTGTGTGAATAAGTGAGAGACAGTTAAATCCAGCAGGAGTATCAGAGGCTGGCAGACCAGGCTCTCCTGGACAGGGAGCACCTACCACCACTGTGGGCCCTCTCTGGCCTATGGGACTCAGGCACAGAGCCCACGTCATCTTGAAGGGGAGAGCAGCCTATTCTAGGAACTCATCAGCACCATCACCCAGACTGGCCTTGGACACTGCCTGCGACCCTGTAGCCACTCCAGCCAAAATCCTGCTGCTCCACCCACAGTCCTACAAACCATGGGATGTCCACCTCCAAGGGTACATGGTTCCTGCACCAGTAAATGCTACTTTCCCCTCCTTGGCTGCTGACCACCTGACACCACAGTCACGCCTTTCCAGTGCTTAGGCTTCCTGAGCTTGCTGCTCCAAAGGATGCCTCTGCTCCAAAGGATGCCTTTTGGGTGCCTCTGTCATCTCCTGCTGGGCTTGCACATATCCTAAGGGTACACATATCCAGAAACAGAAACTTGATCTTCCCTCTCCTCACCTGCCTGCACACAGACACCACAGTCACGCGGCTTCAGCACAAGGGCCCTTCTGAGTGTGCCGCCCTGGCAAAAGGCTCCTGGGTGCCACTGTGAGCTACTGCTGGGTGCATGTGAATCCAACCAAGGGTACAAGGCCCTGGAAGCAACAATTGAGTTTTCTTCCTTCCCAGCTGCCAAACGCCAGAGACTGAAATGGAGCCTTTCCATTGTGCATGCCTCCTGAGCCCTGCCACCCCAACAGATGGCCCCTGGGTGCCTCTGTGAGCCCCTGCTAGGAGTGCACAAATCCAAACAAAAGCACACAGCAGCAAAAATTGGGACTTTCCCCTCCCTGGCTGCTGACATTGGGACAGCACAGTTGCGCCTTTCCAGCATGCAGGCCTCCTGAGCCCGCTGCCCCTACAGGGGGCTCTTGGGTACCTCTATGAGCCCCTGCTGGGAATGCTCATATCCAAACAAGGGTGCATGGCCCAGGCAGTAGAAATTCGGACTTTCCCCTGCCCGGGTGCCTGCCCACAGACACTGTGGTCACTTGTTTCAGCATTCAGGCCCCCTGAGTCCGCCACCCTGGCAGGCACTTCTAGGTGTCTCCACTAGGCACACTCCTATCCAAACAAGGGTACAAGGCTGCGGTAGCAGAAACTTGGACATCCCCCTCCTCAGCTTCCAACCACCAATGACCACAGTTGCACCAATCAAGCATGAATGCTCCCTGAGCCCACTGCCCTGGCAGGCAGCCTCTGGTTGTCTCTCTGAGCTGTTGCAAGGCACAACCCCAGCTGCCTGCATCTGGTTCCCATGGTAGCACCACTCCAGCACAGGGGCGCCCTGAGCCCACTGCCCCAGCAGACAGCTTCTGAGTGCCTCTGTAAGCAGCCATTGGGAGCACATATGAACGAAGGGCACACATATCCTGAAGCAGAAACTGGGGCTTCTCCCTCAACAGGGCCGGTGGCACAACGTAATCACTCCGATCCAGCATGTGGGCCCCATGAGCACACACCGCTGGCAGATGGCTCCTGGGCACCTCTTTGAGCTGCCACTGGAAGTGTGCCTCTCCAACCAAGGGTGCTCAGCTCCCTCAGCAGAATTCATGACATCTCCCTCCTGGCTGCCTACCTCTGGGCATCTTGGTGAGTTAATGAGGACTTGCCTCCCTGGAAAAGGTCACATTGTTTCAGCCACAGACTCTGAGATTCCTACATCTCTAGCTGCTGGCTCCTGAGCCCCCTCATGCTTCAGAGAGGGAAATCACTTTGGCCAGAGTCCCACTGCCTCAACCACAGACTAGGAGACCCCCCCCCCATGTCATGGGCTCTGGGACCCTTGTAGTGAGGTTCAGAGGGATGCTAGTCCAGCAAGAGTCATGCCACACCAGCCAAAATCACAGTAACTGATCCTCTGGCCTCAAGACTCCTTCCTTCCAGGCTGTAAACTGTGGGAACACAGTGAGCACATACCAGTGAGACCTCAGACAACTATTTTCAGAAGTGCCAGAACCACAATCACATCCACAGCAGCTTGCACAATGAAGCCAAGTGTGAGTCACACTACCAACTTGTGATGAGACTTCATCCACGAATAAGAAACTAACATTAAAGATACAACTACATCATGATAACCCAAATAGCTCAAATAGGGAGCTCCACTAGATCACCAAACCCAGGAGAATTGAGAGATCGCACCAGTAGCACTACCCTCAGAATCATCTGGGTAGCAAAGCAGTTTGATCTAAGATACAGAAACAATTAAAATGTTATAGCAAAAAAACGGGGAGCAAAAAAAAAAAATCCCCAAAGGAAAGAAAAACAGAAATAACCAGAAAGGGAATTAAATGAAATGGAGGCAAGCAACATGACAGAGAAAAATTTCAGAGTAATGGTTATAAGGATGCTCAAAAGGCTGGATGACAAATATACACAACTCAATGAGAATTATAAGGAGCTGAATGAGAATGTCACCAACATGAAAAGTAACCAAGAGGAAATGAAGAATGAACTAGCTTCAATAAAGAACACAATGGCAGGCTTAAACAGTAGACTAGAATAGGCTGAGGACCACATCAGTGAATTAGAAAACAAGATAGGGAAAAACACACAAACACAACAGCAACTGGAAAGAAAACTTATAAAAGCAGGAGGAGAGCCTTAGGGTGCTTGGGGACAACACAAAATGAAACAACATCCACATAATAGAGGTTCCAGAAGAAGAGGAAGTGGAGCAAAGATTAGAAAACCTGTTTAAAGAAACAATGACAGAAAATTTCCCTGATGTTGGCAAGAAACACACACACATACACACACACACACACAAACACACACACAAGTCCAAGAAGCACATAGAGTCCCAAACAAGATGAACCCAAAAAGACCGACACCATGACACATAATTAAATTGGCAAACATCAATGACAAAGTGAAAATCTTAAAGACTGCCAGAGAGAGACAGAAAGTTACCTACATGGTATCTCCCATTAGAATATCAACTGATTTCTCAACAGAAACACAGCAGGCCAGAAGGGAATAAAATGAAATATACAAAGTCATGCAAGGCAAGGGACTGAATCCAAGAATACTATACCCAGCAAGGCTATCCTTCAAAATTGAAGGTGGTATCAGAAGTTTCGCAGACAAAAAAGGGCTAAGAGGGTTTATTACCACCAAGCCAACAATTCAAGAAATGCTAAAGTAACTGCTGTAAAAAAGAAGAAATAGAAAGGCAAGAAATAACACAAACTAAAGCATAAAAATGATAACAAACAAGTACTTATCAATAATAACATTGAATGTAAATAGATTAAATGTTACAATCAAAAGTCATAGGGTAGCTGAATGGATAAAAAAAAAAAAAGCAAAACAAAAAAACAACATGACCCATATATTGCTGTCTTCAAGAGACCAACCTCAGAACAAAGCATTCACCCAGACTGATACTGAAGGAATGGAAAAAAAAAATTTTCAGGTGAATGGAAATGAGAAAATATCTGGGGTAACAATATTTATAGCTGACAAAATAGACCTCAAAATAAAAGCCATAACAAAAGATAAGGAAGGCCATCTCATAATAATAAAGGGAGCAATTCAACAAGAGGATATTCCACTGGTAAACATATATGCACCCAATACAAATGCACACAAATACATAAAAAAATCACACAAAAATATCAAAACAAAACAAACAAACAAACAAAAAACATTCCGAATGACTTCAAGAGAGAGATCATCAGGAATATAATCATATTAGGGGACTTTAATATCCCACTAACACCACTGGATAAATCCTCTAAACAAAAAATCAACAAAGAAACAGCAATCCTATATGACTCACCAGATCAGATGGACTTAATTGACATCTTCAAAACATTTCACCACAAAGGTACAGAATATACATTCTTTTCAAGTGCACACAAGACATTTTCAAGGATAGACCACATATTAAAACACAGGCAAGGTCTGCTCAATTTGAAGAAGATGGAAATCATACCAAGCACCTTCTCAGATCACATTGGCATAAAATTATAAATCAACTCCAATAAAAACAATGAAAAAAAAGTCAAACACTTGGATGCTAAATAGCATGCTATTAATCAATGATTGGGTTACCAAAGAGGTCAAAGAAGAAATAAAAAGCTTGCTGGAAACAAATGACAATGAAAACACAACAATCCAAAATCTATGGGACACAATGAAAGCAGTCCTGAGAGGGAAGTGCATAGCTCTACAGGTCTAGTTCAAAAAAACAAAATAAAACAAAACAAAACAAAAACCCAAAAATAAATGGTAATAAATAGTCTAACTTTGCAACTTAAAGAATTAGGAAGAGAACAATGGGAAAAGCCCAGGGGAACCAGACAGAATGAAATACTACAGATCAGAGCAGAAATAAACAACATAGAGACAAAACAAAAATACAAAAGATCAATGAAACAAAGAGCTGGTTTTTTAAACGGATAAACAAAATTGATGAATCTCTAGATGGGCTCACGAAGAAACAAAGAGCAAGAACCCAAATAAACAGAATCATAAATGAAAGAGGTGAAGTAACAACCAACCGCACAGACATAGAAAGGATTGTAAAAAAAAAAAAATACTACACACAGCTCTACTCCAACAAACTGGACAATCTCATCGAAATGGACAGATTCCTAGAAACATATAACCATCCAAAACTCAATCAGAAAGAATAAAAAAACCTGAATCGGCCAATAATCACTGATGAAATCGAAACAGTAATCAAAAAGTTTCTAGCAAACAAAAGCCCTGGAAAGGATGGCTTCACAGGGGAGTTTTACCAAACATTTAAAGAAGAACTAAAACCAATACTTCTCAGGCTATTCCAAAAAATTCAAGAGGAAGGCACACTTCAAGAACTTTCTATGATTCCAGCATTACCCTAATCCCAAAACCAGATAAAGACACCACAAAGAAAGATAATTACAGACCAATATCCCTGATGAACATAGAGGTTAAAATTCTCAACAAAATTCTAGCAAATCAGATTCAGCCTTACATTAGAAAGATCATATACCATGACCAAGTAGGATTTATTTCAGGGATGCAAGGCTGGTGCAATATTTGCAAATCAACAAATGTGATACATCACATAAACAAATTGAGAGACAAAAATCACATAATCATATCAATTGATGCAGAAAAGGCAGAGTCAAGACAGTCTCTTCAATAAATGGTGTTGGGAAAATTGGACAGGTACATGCAAAAAATGAAACTATATTACCAACTTACACCATACACAAAAATAAACTCAAAATGGATACAAGCCTTAAACATAAGACGGAAAACCATAAAAATACTAGAGGAATCCACAGGCAGCAAAATCTCAGACATATACCGAAAGAACTTCTTTACTGATACTTCTCCTAGGGTAATGAAAGCTAAAGAGAAAATAAACAAATGAGACTACATCAAAATAAAAAGCTTTTGCACACCAAAAGAAACCATCAACAAAACAACAAGAAAGCCCACTGTATGGGAGAGCATATTTGCAAAAGTTATCACTGATAAAGGTTTAATCTCCAACATCTACAGGCAACTTATACAACTTAATAAAAGGAAGATAAATGATCCAATAGAAAATGGGCAACAGACCTAAATATAATCTTTTCGAAAGAAGATAGAAGGAATGCCAACAGACACATGAAAACATGCTCAAAGTCACTAATTATCCGAGAGATGCAAATCAAAACAACAATGTGGTACCATCTCACACCTGTAAGAATGGCTATTATAAAAAAAAAAATCAACAAATGACAAGTGTTGGCGAGGATATGGAGAAAAAGGAACACTCATGCATTGCTGGCGGGATTGCAGACTGGTCCAGCCACTGTGGAGAACAGTATGGAGTTTCCTCAAAAAACTAAAAATGGAACTCTTATTTGACCCAGTAATCCCACTCCTAGGAATATATCCTAAGAAACTGGAAACACCAATCAGAAAGGATATATGCACCGCTATGTTCATAGCAGCACTATTTGCAATAGATGAGATTTGGAAACAGCCTAGGTGCCTGTCAGCAGATGACTGGATCCGAAAACTATGATACATCTACACAATGGAATACTATGGTGCCATAAAAAAATAAGGAATTCTTACATTTGCTGCAACCTGGATGGAACTGGAGAACATTATGCTAAGTTAAATAAGCCAGTCAATGAAAGAAAAATACCACATAATCTCACTCATTTATGGATAATAAAGAACATTATAAACTGATGAAAAAAAGATACAGAGGCAGTAAAGCATCAAACAGACTGTCAAATTACAGTGGGAATGTTAGGGAGAGAGGGGGAGATAAGAGATCAACCAAAGGACTTGTATGCATGCATATAAGCATAACCAATGGACCCAAAACACTGGGGGGGTGAGGGCATGTATGAGAGAGGAGTGGGGGGGAAGTGGTAAGATATATACACGTATAATATCTTAATAAAAAATGGAAAAAATAAAAAAAGAAAGAAAAGCCTATATAATACAGGAATGTGGGGACAAGATTCACCAGTCGCTGCCCATATGTCATCTGCCAACAGTAATGTTGCCTCCTCCCCTATTGTCTTCAGTGAGAATGCGGTAAATTTAGAGTCACAGAGAAAGAGCAAAAATCATCCCTCGAGGCAGCCCAGAGCTTGAGAGGAAATCCCTGTCCTAACAGGAAGTCCCTTTGCTGCCATCCTCCCTCTACCCCTGCTCCTGTGGCTCCTCTCTGTGATGTGAGTGCTTCGTGCCTGTCCCCCCTGGTGGTTGCAGCTTCTCCCTCAGGGAGGTTAGTGTCTGGACTCACACTGACTTCCCCTCACTCTGCCTCTCACACAGTAATACAGGTCCCTGTCCTCTGCTCTCAGGCTGTTCAATGTTAATTAAACTTGGCTCTTGGACTTGACCCTGGTGATGCTGAGTCTGGATTTCAGTGTTGGGTTATAGTGTATCTCCACCAGCCCACATAGCCCTGACCTACTCCAGCTCCTTTCCTGGGGGATGGTGGATCCAGTTCACATCTTAGCTCATTAAAGAGAATCCAGAGACAGCACAGGTTGGGGAGAGGGTCTGCTATGGCTCCACCAGTCCTGGGCTGGACTCCTACAGCTGCACCTGGGACAGAACACCTAGGGACAAGGAGCATCAATCCCTGTCAGTCACTTTCAGTCAAAGTCATCCCATGACCGCTGTCTGACCCCTGAGACCCTCACTTATGGGGGCTGTCACCAAGGACAAGAGAAGACCTAGCAATCTCATCTTCCTCTAGACCACATCTCTGCCTTCCCAGAGACCTCAGCCCTCTGTGAGGAGAGAGCTGTGAGCTTGCACAGCCCTGGTGAGGATTTACCCTGGAACTTGAAGGGAAATTTGCATGTGGCACAGCCTTTCCCTGACCTCACTTACCATATAAGTCAGGGAAAGGGACCACCAGGGTCACGAAGAACATTAGAATTAGGTCAAAGATTGACCTAAACTTTCTGAGCATAAGAGGAAATGGTGGACTAGATGAGAATGTCGCACATTTAATTTTTCATGCATCTTTCAAACTGATGTGAAAGGGATTACCATTTGTTCAGACCATTTCTGAATCTCAAAATTTTATTGTATCCACTGTTTCCAAAATTTTTGAATCTAATTTTGTAGAAACAATTTATATTGTTTTGAAAAATATAAAAGACAGTCATTCTCAATATCTTATATCTTAATTTATGATGTTACTTTGATCTTAGAAACGACCTCTAAAGCACAGACAGGTGAAACATTTGTGATTCTTGATGTTGGGAAATTTTTTACTGTATCTACAGCTTCTTGTAGAAACTATTTGATATGCAAGCCCTTGGCCTATTGCAGAGAGCACAATCTAGTTACATCAGAAATATCCATGGCTTTAAGTGGAGAAAAGACAAGAAATAAAAGCAGTAATCATGCAGGTGTACAGCTCAGAATCATTCATATGTTGAAGTGATAATGATAGGGGATTTACCTGTTTTCTCAGTCTAGTGTTATCAGTGGTGTTGGGGTCCAGAGGCAGGTGAGGGAAGAGAATTCATATCATAGAAATTCTCATTGGCAAGGAAACTTCAATCCTGAGAGGAATCCCTAATTCCAAGCCTCCCTCTGTCCTTTCCCTGGGAGGTCACTGGGGTCAGAGGATGCTGGGCACTCTCACAAATTGTTACATCCTTAATTTATTATTTATTAAATCTGCCATCAGGCTGATTTGGAAATATATTCTTTATGTTTTAAGTTGCTCAGTGGAGTCCTTGATGGGACCAAAATCTTTAATTTTGACCAAGGCTAATTTTATAATATTTTCTTTAATGGGACATGTTTTGGTGATTTTACAAAGAATTCACCAGCAATTGATGATCCTCCACTATCCAT
Organism: Cnephaeus nilssonii; assembly: GCF_951640355.1. Taxonomy (NCBI): domain Eukaryota; kingdom Metazoa; phylum Chordata; class Mammalia; order Chiroptera; family Vespertilionidae; genus Cnephaeus; species Cnephaeus nilssonii. Next base: position 3,082,193 of record NC_137094.1, on the reverse strand, counting down.
GTGGATTGTCTAGAGCAGACACTGGAGCAGGTTCTGGTACAAGAGGAGAGCACTTCTGGGAAACTACCCATAAATATGGATGCAACTATGGGACTGGATAAGGGAAGGAAGCTGGACTTATTTTGATTCATATGACAGGAAGATGACTGATATGTATGGACAGTTACAGGACCTGTGGGTTTAAAGCTTCCTTCAGTGAAGGCCCAGAAGGAAGTATAGGGCATGATAGAGACAGCTTGTATCATTGTGGGAAATACTGCAAATTGATGAACAGGAGTTGTTAGAAATAGAAATGTTAAAGATCATGCAGGCAGGGATCAAGAGAAATAGGAGCATGACATTGCAAACTTGTGGAAAGGTGATCCCTTGTATCCTACTTGAACATTCTAATCGTGTTTCTCTTCTAGAAGGTAACACCTTCCCAGGTCCGGGAGAGAGTATCCACACTTAGACAACTTTAGGGTCTTACTGACATGGTCTGACCATGGATCATCCAAGCTGCCTAATTCATTTGGGTCACATTTATGAATTCTCTCAACACTTACAGGAAAGAGTGGACAACCTCACTGGAGGAACCATGGTGATGGTGTGTCTGTATGTGGAGCCATCATTTCATTGGACCAAATCCCTGTCTCAATCTGTAGTCATCAACCTTTTTTAAGTGTGTGATTATTTAAAAAAAAACAAAACTGTATTGTTTGAAGTGTTACATAAGTCCTCCATTTCCCCTATTGTGCCTCATCTTAACCATCATCATCATCGTCATCACCATCATCAACATTTGCTTACTTATAATTGTTCTTCTCATTTTCTATAGACAAGGTGGTTTTCTACACACAATGACTTTATAGGAAAATAAAGCAAATGTATTCTCCTTGGATGTCATTGGGAAATTCAACCCAAAGGCCCAACTCTAAGTTGACACAAGGCCTTTTAAAAACTGATGACTTTGGATAAACTACAGATTTTCACAAAGACATTGGACCACAACATCTGTCCAATTCCATCATCACCATCACCTCCTCCATCATCATCACCAACATCATCATCATCATGATCACGTTAATCATCCTCATCCTCATTTGCTTCCTTACAATTATTCCTTTTATTTTCTGTAGCCCTGGATTTTGAACACACATAATGACACCTTATCTCAATTTTTTTGCACAGTTTGTATAGTTGTTAAGTAAAATAGGTAGCCATACTCTATTTTACTTTTTGTTTGACTGCTGACAACTGATGGCTTCTTAATGCCTCTTCTCCATGTGCCACCCAGTAGAAATCTGATAAGGAACCATGGTTCTGTCTTTAGATGTCATTGGGAGATTGAAACCATTCAAGTTCCTGGAAGCAGAATTCCTTCCCTCCCCCACCAGCTTGAAAATAATAAAGCAAAAAGCTAGTCTCCTTTCCTGACTCCATCAAAGCAGGTCTGACCTACTGAAGAGCCTTTCCCATACTTCCCATAGATTTCAAATATGTACATAATAGTCACTCCATGTCCCCGTGGTGTGTGCATTTCTCATCAGCATGAACATGTGGAACAAGCTTCTGTGGTTCACTCTGCCTTTGCCTGGTGTCCCCTACTCTTGGTGCTATAAGCATGATGTCAATTCAGTGATTTGAACCACTGGGGGTCTTTATCTCTAGCTTTCAGGTCACAAGCCTCCAATGTCCACTGTCCAAAACGATCATGTCCTGATGCTGGGTGGCTGGCACCATGAGCTGTGTTATGCTGAGATGCACTGCAGAGACTCTGGTTGTATTTAGCTGACTTGAGTCAGAAGATTTAGTCAATATTTTGTATTTGGCACAAGAGTCTGAAAGAGACTCTCTGATATTTGTCCATATGAAGAAGTTGTCTCTCTTTACAACAGACTTTTCTAACTCAGAGACTTCTGAGGGAGGTAAGTGCAGAATCAGGAATCCAGAGGTTCCCTGAGAGAAACTGTGACATGAAGAGGAAACCACACAGGACACCAGCTCAATCCTTCAACTGCATTTGCTACTGGGATGGCCCTTGTATTTAAGGACCCTGAGTGCCCCCTATTGGCCACAGCCTCTACTCTATAGGGAGCTCTGGTGTTGGATTTGCCCTCCCCACTGGACCCAACTGCTACAGTGGACCTGTATCAAGACCCAGGTGAGAAAGTTTCCATAAAAAGAAAGGGAGAAGGGTTCAAAATGAGAGATGTCTTTGGCAATCACCAGTAATGACAACCAAGTTAAAGCAACCCTCATAATACAAGAAAGAAGTAAAAGTGCAGGAGGTTCATGTTCAGGAGATGGGAAGTTCCATCTGACACTATTTCGCCTACAAAGTGAGCAGAGGATAAACAAATACCAGAGTGTGAGCCTAGAGCTATTGGACCACGTGTTGGGGGAGAATGGGGGGTCTGTGCGGGTCCCTGGAAAACAGAAGCATGAACTATAGAGACACAGACAGAGATCCAGGGTCCTATTCCTTCAGGCGAGCCCGGTGCTGAATTTGTTGTAAGAAAACGCGAACTGGCTAAACAATAAGGTGATGACAACCAGATGAAACAGGAACCCTGGACCTGTGGGTCCTTGGTCTTGGTATTAAATCTAGACTCTGTTGTAGATTCAGTTTCATACATTGGGTTATAGATGAATCTCCATCATAACCAGATCTGTCCAGATGAAAATGTCAGCAATAATTTAGAAATAATTAACTTTTGGACATGAGAATGTTGTGATTTGAAACCTGATTGTAATGAGTGGAAAAGGGCCTTTCTTTTTCTTTGCTGTGGCCACCATAATTTATGAGAAGCACCAGATAATTAAACCTCAAATTTGTTAGCTCCTCTGATGCAAACAGCCCCTCTCTTCCAACTGTGGGAGAAGATAAGCTATTCTCAAAGCAGCATTCTTGCATCCCCCTGCTCTCTGCTATTTTCAGATCTCTGGGATAGATGACACCAATGAGTCTCTAGTTAATAGAAAGTTCCCTTCACCCCTCCAATTCAAAAAGCCTCTTTGTGAATCCTCAGACCATTTGTTCTAAGCATGTTTTACAAGCTTGGGATAAATACAGATGAGACACTTCCCTAGGACATCTGTCAGACTGTTTCCTTGAAAGCAAATAAACTCTCTCAACTTCAGCCCTAAATCCTTCTCCCTTCCCCTTCACCTAGCAACAGCAGACATTACTCTTTAAATTAGAGGCTGAATTTTGTTCCTGCCCTGTATTGACTAGTGATACACCAGCCGTTTCTTTTTCTAGAATGTGAAACACTATTCCTTTCTGTATCTCTCCATTTAGTTGTGAATTCTTGCACAGCACGAGTCACTAGCCAAACCCTAACACAGATGTTTGCAAGTTACCCTTGGGAACCCTATCACCATGTCCCCACATTATGAGGGTCAAATGCCCTGGCCTCTGCTCAAGGAGGGGCTGGGAGCCTGGGTTGCCAAGGCAACCCAGGCTACCAGCTGGCTCTGGCCTCCATTCAAGGCTTCAAAGTTTCAATTATCAAAGGTAAATAAATCCCAGATCCTTGTTTCCAGCCGGCCCTGGCCTCCACTCAAGGAGGCACTTAAAAAAAAAAAAGAAAAAAAGCAGGGGCTGGGAGCTTGGGTCGCCAGGGGATGATTAGGCCAGGATGGGATGGCAGTTGTGGTGATCAGGCTGGTGGCGGGGGCAGGGTCATTGGGGGTAAGCAGACCAGCAGGGGGTCCAGTTGGGAGCCAGCAGGCCATCAGTGGGGGTCAGTTGGAGGTGTCAGGACAGCGGGAGGGGCAGTGTGGAGTGAGCAGGCCAGCAGAGGGCAGTTGGGGGTGAGCAGACCAGTGGGGAGGGAAGATGGAGGCAAGCAGGCCATAAGGGAGGGTCAGTTGGGGGTGAGCAGGCTGGCACTGGAGCAGTTGGGGGTGATCAGGCTGGCGGGGGACATTTTGGGGTGAGCAGGCTGGCGGCAGGGGTCAGTTGGGGCCAGCAGGCAGAGTGGTTAGGGGCAATCAGGCAGGCAGGCAGGTGAGCAGCTGGAGCCAGCAGTCCTGGATTGCGAGAGGAATGTCCAACTGCTGGTTTAGGCCCAATCCCTATAAACTGGCAGTAGGGCATTCTTTGAGGGGTCCCAGATTGGAGAGAGTGCAGGCCAGGCTGAGGAACACCCCCCTTGCACAAATTTCATGCACTGGGCCACTAGTGTAAGAATAAAGGCTTTGAAATTTTCTCTGTGTAGCATGATGTCACTTGTTGGCATCTCAAATGTAGCATTTAGTATATTGAGACCTATCAATTCTACACCTATCTGTTAAAATTATAATTCTGATGGGATTTTCAATTTTAAAGGCTTTATTCTGTATCTATTTATATGATGGTATACTTTACCCTTCATTCTGTGGATGAGATATATCACAGTTACTGGTTTACATATGTTGAACCAACCTTGCATGCTAAGGTTGTATCCCACTTGATCATGTTAAATGGTTCTTTCAATGTGCTGTTAAGTTCGCTAGTATATTGTTGAGGGTTTTTGCATATATGTTCATCAGGGATACTGACCTGTCATTTTTGTATGTTTTTACTTGGCTTTGATATGAGTGTAATGGTCACCTCAATAAATCTGTTTGGAAGTGTTGCCTCTTCTTTTAATTCTTGGTAGAGTTCAAGAGTTGATTAAAAATATATTAATTCTTATTTGAAATTCTGGTAGAATTCATCATTGAATCCATTAGGTTCTTTGCTTTTATTTGGTGGAAGGTTTTCACTACTAATTCAATTATTTTTTAATTTTTTTTAGCAATCTAGCAAAGTTGGGATCCAACTCCTAATTTGAGCTCCTACTAAATGGACTGAGAAATACAACTGTTGATCTTCACAGGACATGGTTATTGATGAAATAATAGTTGCTAGCAGACCACATATTTCACATGGCATCCAAGAGGATGAAACAAAACTATGTTTTTGTATATAGAATTCATAAAGTGCAGCGTGTAACTACATGAACAGTTTTGTATCACTGCTCATGTGTGAATGCATGAATTTTCCATAAATGAGTGTGCAACTGTGTGTATCTGTGACTCTGTGTGTGATTGTGTGTGTCTATGTGACTCTGTTTCCTTGGCAAGTAGTAAGCGCACACTGTGGACACAGGGGTTCCCATGGATGCCCCTAAGTTTCCAACATGCACCCGATGCACATCTCACCCACAGTGGAGCTAGAAGACCTTGGATCCAGGAGGAAAGCTGGAGTGAGGAGTTCTATGATGCACATCCCAGCCCTCAGGGTCACCTGTTCCCACTGTGGGGCTAGCACTGTCTCCTGCAGGACAGCAGGGGCCCCTCCTGTGGACGATGTGGGAGTTCCCTGTGTTTATCAATGTGGACCCAGAGAGGGAGGGTGAGGTCCTTCAGCCCTGAGTGTGCTCAGGCCTTTCAGCAGTGGGAGGGCCCCTGTGATCCCTTGGAACCAGGAGGGGGAGGGCACATGAGGGAGCTGTGACCCAGGAGGGAGGGATGCAGAGCTCTGCACACAGCCCAATATCAGCAACCCACCTGTGGAGTTCACTCTCAGGGAAACATTGAAAAGGCTGTGAAAAAAAGTCACTTGTAGAATTTGTGAAGGAGACTTCATGAAAGAGTCCCTGTCATTGCCAACATGTCACCTGCAAAGAGACAATGTCTCTTCTTCCTTGTTGTCTGCAGTGAGAACATGAGAAGGAAGAATCTTTCCTGGAGGCAGCTGAGAGCTTCAGAGGAAATCCCTCAGCACAGTGGTCGGCAAACCCCAGCTCGCGAGCCACATGCGGCTCTTTGGCCCCTTGATTGTGGCTCCTCCACAAAATAACATGTGCTGGCATGCACATACAGTGCAATTTAAACTTCGTGACCCATGCACAGAAATCTGTTTTCTGCCTGGGCTAGTCTATTTTGAAGAAGTGGCCTTAAAAGAAGTGGGGGTGTCGGTCGGTTGGGCAATGGGAGACTTGGCACAGCGGGCCACGGGATACCAGCGCAGGCGAGGCGCGCACAATTCATGCATGAATTGAGTGAGCCACTCAGTCAGCAGTCTCACTGTGCAGTGGTTAGTGCTAGTTGCATCCGCAAATCGCGCTCAGGTGACAGAAGTACCTACTCGAAGCATAAAGTTACCTGTATTTTTCCAACCAGCTGCAAATCCTACAGGTATTTTTGTCATCAATTTAAGAATTGTAATTATTTTGTGTTGGTGGCTTTATTTTTATAAAATGAAACTTTTTTTTAGGTGCCCTGTTTGACATGGCTACAAAGAAGAAGCAAAGAAAAATGGAAGAGGAAAACCATGAATTTAAAGTTGAATGGACCGAGACTTTCACGTTTATTCAAAACTTAAATGGCCTTCCAACCTGTCTTATTTGTCAGGAAAAATTGGCTCATAACAAGAAATCAAATTTGGAGAGACACTTTACAACTAAACACGTGTCATTTAGTACTAAATATCCTGTCGGTGATGCAAGGAAGAAAGCAGTTGAGGAACTTCAGAAGAGTCAAGAAAAATCAAGTTCTGTATTTAATTACTGGATGCAATCTTCCAACAATGTTAATATTGCAAGTTTTGTGGTTAGTCAAGAGATTGCTAAGAGAGGAAAACCATATACAGACGGTGAATACATAAAAAGTTGTTTTATAAATGCATCCGAAGAGCTATTTGGGGATTTTAAGAACAAAGCAGATATTCTAAAAAAAAAAAAAAAAAAAAATTAAAGAGCTACCATTGTCTGCTAAAACAGTGAAAGACAGAACAGTCAAAATGGCTTTGAATATAACCGACCAGCAAGTCGAAGATCTTAAATTGGTTTCAGCTTTATCAATAGCAGTTGACGAGTCTTGTGACATAAATGATACAGCTCAAGTTTCACTTTTTGTACGATTTATTTCATGTACAGGTCCTAAAGAAGAACTTTTAGGATTATTGCCACTCAAAGGTCAAACACGTGGAGAGGATATAGCAAATGCTGTAATTGAGTGCATTGAAAAACATCATATTCCACTCGATAAAATTGTCTCAATTTCAACAGAAGGGGCGAAAAGTATGACCTGTGTAAGAAATGGGTTTGTTGCTATTTTGAAAGAAAAAAATTAATCACGAGATATTTACTTACCATTGCATCATTCACCAAGAAGCGCTGTGTGCGCAGACATTTCCAGAAGAAATTTGCAAAGTTATGGAATTGGTGATTAACATTATCAACTCCATTATAGCTAAAGCTCTTAATCATCGCCAATTTAAATAATTTTTAGTTGAAATGGAGAGTGAGTACAGATCTTCTGCTGCATAACAAGGTATGTTGGTTATCAAGAGGAAACGTTTTGAAACATTTCGTTTCCTTATTAACATAAATTAAAGCATTTCTCCTTGAGAAGGGTGTTCACTATCCAGAACTAATGAACGATCAGTGGATCCAAAAATTTTATTTCATGGTAGATGTTACATCTCATCTAAGTCAGCTTAATCATAAACTACAGGGGAAAGGAAACACAATTGTTGATGTTAGAAGAAGTTATTTCATTTGAAAACAAATTATCTCTTTTTGCTCAAGATTTTGAAAGAGAAACTTTGATTCACAAGCCTGTTGAAACATCGCCAAGAAAATAATTCTGATATTGATATTTGCTATTTCAAAACAACACTTTTAAATATGAGGGAAGCTTTTCTCAACAGGTTTCAGGAATTCAGAAACAGCAAAGTCACATTAGCCTTTGTTAAAAAACCTCTTAATGCTACTGTAACAGAATTAAATTTTTCTCCCTGTAATATTGACATTGGCAACTTTGAAATGCAATTGCTGTATTTAAAGAACAAAGAATTGTGGAGCTTGAAATTTGAATGTCTTTGTGCTGATATAGAAATATTGGAGAAAAACAAATGTGAACTTAGTTCACAGCACAAGTGATCTGCTTTGAAAGACCTGGAGAAGGAAGATATGTTGATTTTTAACACCAGTAATAGTATTCCTCACTCATATAATCAACTGAAAAAACTAGCCTTTGCTGTTCTTTCCTTATTCGGGTCTACATATTTATGCGAACAATCATTTTCAAGGATGAACCTTATCAAGAGTAAATTGAGAAGTTGTCTTATTGATGAGAACCTGGAATCGTGCCTAAAATTAAAAACAACAACATACAAACCTGACTTACCCAAACTTTCCAAGGAGATGCAAGGCCATTGTTCACATTAGTGTTTGTCAGTCATTGTCATGATTTAATTTTATGGATATTATAAGGTAAATTGTAAATAATTTAATTTTATCAATAAATAATATCATTATTAAGTATGATATCAAGTTTTATTCAACATACCTATAGTTTAATTAAGAATTAAAAATTTAAGTAAAGTTTATTAAGTTAATTTTAGGGAACATTGTGGAGTGAAAGATGTAGTGTTGAGGATTGAGAAAGGTATGTTGAGATGGTTTGGACATATACAGAGGATGAACGAAAGGAGATAGATGAAACAAGTACACAAGACGAGTGTGGATGGGAGAGTTGGAAGGGGTCGACCTCAGCGAACGTACCTCAGATTGAGGTAGTTTTTTAGCAAAGGCCAGCTTAGGAGTACCCTAATTAAGTTAATAACAATGTACCTACCTATATAGTTTAAGTTTTAAAAATTTGGCTCTCAAAAGAAATTTCAATCTTTGTACTATTGATATTTGGCTCTGTTGACTAATGAGTTTGCCGGCCACTGCCTCAGCCCAGCAGGAAGGCCCTTCCCTCCCCAACTCCCTTTGCCCCTATTCCTGGGGCTGCTCACTGTGCTGGTGGGCCCTGAGCGCCCCCTGGTGTCCGGAGCGCCTCTGGCAGCCCAGGCCTGGTATAGGCTCAGGGAGGTTTGTGTCTGGGTTCACACTGACTGCCCCTCACTGTGTCTCTTACACAGTAATACACAGCTGTGTCCTCTGTGGTCACATAACTTAGTTGCAGGGAGACCTGGTTCTTGGATGTGTCTCTGGAGATGGAGGTTCGGCTCTTGTGGTTGGGGCTGTAGTAAGTGCTCTCATCATAATCTATGCACCCCAACCACTCCAGCCCCTTGCCTGGGGCCTGGCGGATCCAATTCCAGCAGTAACCACTGGTTGTGATGGGTAATCCATGGTCTGCGCAAGTGAGGGAGAGGGTCTGGGAGGGCTTCACCCATCCTGGGCCCCACTCCCGCAGCTGCAACTGGGACAGGACACCTGGGGACAAGGAGTATCATTCCTGTCAGTCTCCTGCAGTCACAGCTATCCCATGACCCCTGTCTGACCCCTGAGACCCTCACCTTGGGGAGCTGTCACCAGGCACAGGAGAAGACCCAGCAGCCTCATCTTCTTCTAGACCACAGCTCTGCCTTCCCAGAGACCTCAGCTCTGAGTGAGGAGAAAGCTGTGAGCCTGCACAGCCCAGGAGAGGATTTATCCTGGAGGAAGATGAGAAATTTGCATGTGGCAGCCTTTCCTATAAGTGTGGGGTCTGAGACTAAACTGCCCTGGCCTTTCTGGGGCCCATGTGGGGCATATCTTCCCTTGACCTCACTCACCATGTAAGTCAGGGACAGGGGGCCACTTGGGTCATTAAGCTGATTGGAATTCAGTCAAGGACAACCTCACCTGACCATAAGAAGAAATGTTGGACTAGATCAGCGGTCGGCAAACTCATTAGTCAACAGAGCCAAATATGAACAGTACAACAATTGAAATTTCTTTTGAGAGCCAAATTTTTTAAACCTAAACTTCTTCTAACTCCACTTCTTCAAAATAGACTCGCCCAGGCCATGGTATTTTGAGGAAGAGCCACACTCAAGGGGCCAAAGAGCTGCATGTGGCTCGAGAGCCGCAGTTTGCCGACCACGGGACTAGATGAATAGGTTACATTGGCAAGTTCTCATTAATCTTTCAAACAAATTTAATAGGCTTTAGGATTTGTTTAGCTTCTGCAATCCAACACTTAGATATATCTACAATGACCAAATGATTATCATTGTCATTTTTTACTCTAATTATGTTTACTTCAGTATAAAAATATTAAAAATAACGCCAACTTTAATGCCATGTTTTCCTCATTTCTTCACTTTGATATGAGTAACTACTTCACAAGCACCAGAAAGGGAGACGCTTGATCCTTATGTTGGAACTTTTTTATTGTGTTATATCACACTGTGCAAACTCTTTCCTTATGGAAGCACAGGGCATATTGCAAAGTTCCCAAACTAATCACATCAGAAAGAATCATGTTTTAACCTGGAGAAAAGATAAATGAAAGCATGTGCACATCTGAGAATCTTTTATATGTTGAAACGATATGGCAGCCTTTTAAGTGACCGGATTTCTCAGTCTAGTGTTATCAGTGATGTTGGGCTTTAAGTAAGGGCAACTGGAGAATTCCTAGCATAAATTTTCTCACAGGAATGGGAACTTCAATCTTGTCAGGAAACCATCATTCCCAGCCTCCCTGTGCCCTGTCTCTGGGGATGCTCACTGTGGTCAGAGGGTGCTGGTCTCTCCCCCATAACATACAACAACATCCTTGATGTATAATGAACACATTCTCCCATCAGGCACATTATTCATAAAGATATTCTCCTGCTAAGCTAGTTATTTAAGTTCCATGATGGAGTATTTGGTGGCACAAATGTTTTTACTTATATTCATGTCCAATTCATCATTATTGTCTTTAATGGGACCTGTTTTGAATGATTTTACAAAGAAATCCCCAGGAAATGCTAAGCATCCACTGTCTGTGTGGATTGGTTACAGCAGCCACAGGGACTTGAGAGGTTCTGGTACCAGAGAGGGGCACTGCTGGGAAACTACCCACAAATCTGGACATGACTGTGGAACTGGGTGAGGGGAGGAAGCTGGACTGTTTTGAGTCACATGACAGAAATATGCCTGATGGTCATGGACAGAGAGTTACTGGACACGTGGGTTTAAAGCCTCCTCCAGTGCTGGCCCAGAAGGAAGTACAGGGCATGAGAGAGATATCTTGTATCACCAGAGGAAATACCAGAATACATATGAGCAGGAGTTCCTTAGAAATTGAAAGCTTAAAAATTCAGCAGGAATCCGGAACAAGAGAAATAAGGAACATGTCATTGCCAACTGGTGGGAAGGGGATCCCTGTTCCCTACATGCACATTCTCACAGTGTCTCTGTTCTGAAACGTAACACCTTCCCAGGTCCAGGGGATCTGCACTTGGACACCTTTGGGGTCATTACCGATCTGGCCTTACCATGGATCACCCAAGCTGCCTAATTCATTGGGGTCCCATTTGTGAAATTTCTCAATACTGTTAGGGAAGCATGTACACCCCTCATTGGAAGAGCCATGGTGATGGTGTGTCTATATGAACAGCATTCTTTTCTGTAGGCTATGAGCCCTGTCTCAGTCCAACCTCATCTTCACCATCCTCTTCCTCCTCCTCCTTACCATCATTTGCTGACTTACAATCATTCTCATATTTTGTAGACATGGTGGTTGTCCACACACATTAACTTTTTATCAAATAATGAAAGCAAGAATCTTCCATTTAGATACCATTGGACATTGAAACCACAATCGCCACACCTAAAAGTTGATACAAGGCTTCCAAACAACTTACAGTTTTGGACAGCGGGGGGAGGGATACCACCCAGGACAATGGACCAGGACCCCTGTGCAATTCTATGGTCATCAAATCATCAGCATCACCACCACCACCATTATCATCATATGGCTATTTATAATTATTTTTCTTAGTTACAGTAGACACTGTTGTTGTATACACATAATGACCATTTATCTCAATGTTTGCTCAATTTTTATAATTGTGAATAAAATATGTAGCCATACTTTATTATCTTTTGCATTTGATTGTTGAAAACTGATGTCTCCCACATAGGAATCTGAAAAGAAAGGTTGGGTCTCCTCTCCACATGTCAATAAGAGGTTGAATCCACACAAGCCCCTGGAAACAGGGTTCCTTCCCCTCCCCCACCACCTCGACAAATAAAATCCTTGAGCCAGTCTCGTTTCCTGGCTCCATCAAAGCAGGTGTGACTTCCTGAAGGGCCTTCCCTGTGCTTCTCAGAGATTTCAAATGAGCACAATAAACATTCCATGTCCCTTATTGGGTGTTTATCATCACCCTGGTCATGCATACCAAGCTGCTGTGGGTCCCCCTACCTCTACTTGGCATCACCTGCTCTTGGTGCTATGAGCATGATGCAAGTCAATGACTGTCACCACTGGGGTCCTCCTTCTCTAGCTTTGCATTCATAGGCTTCTGGTGCCCGCTGTCCAGAACACAGGAGTTCTGTTGCTGGCTGGTGGGACCCTGAGCTGTGTGGAGCTGAGCTGCACTGTTGAGTCAGGAGAGACTCTGTTTAAATTTACCTGATGAAGGTCAGAAATTTGAAGATGAATTGGCATTTGGTCACAAAAGTCTCTGAAAGACACTTTCTGCAGTTTGGCCACATGAGAACGTTGCCTCTGTTTACAACTCAGAGACGTCAGAGGTAAGTGCAAAATCAGGAATCCAGAGGCTCCCTGAGGGAAACTGTGACATGAGGAGGAAACCACACAGGAAACCAGCCCAAACCTCCAACTGCACCTGCTGCTGGGATGGTCCTTTTGTTCAGGGACCCTGCGCCCCCTGGTGGCCGCAGCCTCTACTGCAGGGCGGTTTGTGTTTGAGCTCACAATGACTTCCCCTCATGTCTGTTGCACAGTAATACATGACCATGTCCTCGGATCTCAGGCTGTTCATTTGCAGATACAGAGTGTTCTTGACGTTGTCTCTGGAGATGGTGAATCGGCCCTTCACAGAGTCTGTATAGTATGTGCTCTCACCATTAGCAGTAATGGCACAAATCCACTCCAGCCTGGAGGCTGGCGGACCCAGTTCATGTAGTAGCTACTGGAGGTGAATCCAGAGGCTGCACAACCCTCCAATTCAAAAAGCCTCTTTGTGAATCCTCATACCTTCTGCTCCAAGCATGTCACAGGCTTGGGTGAAGTACTGATAAGGCACCTTCCTAGGACATCTGCCAGATTGTTTCCTTGAAAGCAAATAAACTGTCATTTTCAAGACAATCCTCCTGGTATCAGCTCCACTTCAGCCCTACATCCTTTCCGCTTCCCTGTCACCTAGCAACAGCAGACATTACTATTTAAAGTAGAGCTGCATTTTGTTCCTGCCCTGTATTAACTAGTGATACACTGGCGCTTTCCTTTCTGGAAAGTAAACACTCTTCCTCTCTGTATCTCTCGTTTTAGTTGTGAATTCTAGGACACCCTGAGTCACCTAACACTGATGTCTGCATGTGACCCTTGTGATCACTGTCACCATGTCCCCACATGATGGGGGTCAATGGAGCATGCACCTGACTCAGTGCCACATTGCGGGGAAAGCTACCTCAGTACATCAATGGGGGATTAACCAAGAACCAGGACACACACGTCCAGGTTTTTTGTTTCATTATGTTGTCATCTCCTTGTTGTTTAGCCAGTTCAAGTTTTATTCCGTCACTTTCCTCTGAAACAGCCCCATATGTTTTCTACTGACATGAAGGCACTTTGTTGAGAGTGTGCAGGAACACAAGTTATTTGTGTGCTGGTTTTGTATCTTACATCTTTCCTGAATTCTAGTTCTATTAGCTTCTCATACAGTATTTAGGGTTTTCTATGTATAAGATCATGTCAACTGCATAAAGATAAGGGAAACATTTTAACTTGTTTCTTTCTGATTTATATATTTTAAATTTCATTTTCTTGTCTAATTATTCTGACAAAGACTTCAAGTTTTGACGAATCAAATATTCACAGGGGAGCCATTGTCTTGGGAGAGTTCAAGAAGAGTTGATTAAAAAGTTAACAATTCTTATTTGAAATTCTGGTAGAATTCACCCCAATAGGTCCTTTGCTTTTATTTCTTGGAAGGTTTTCATAATTAATTCAATTATTTTTTTAAAAATTGTCACAATCTAGCAAAATTTCTAATTTGAGTTCCTACTAAGTGCACTGAGAAATACAACTGTTGATCTACACAGGGTGTGGTCAGTGTTGAAATAATTGTTAGTACAGACCATGTTTTTATTCAATAAGCATCCAGGAAAATGAAATATAACCATGTTTTCTTATATAGGATACATACAGTACCAGGTGTAAAGACATGAACAGTTTTGTATTACTGCTCATGTGTGAATGCATGTCTTTTCCAGAAACTTGTGTGTGACTGTGTGTATGTGTCACTGTGTGTTACTGTAACTATGTGTGTCTGTGTGTGACTCTGTGTGTGTGATTGTGTGTGTATGTGATGGTGTTTCCTGGGCAAGTAGTAAGAGAACAGTACATCTGCACCAAGCTGTCATGAATCCCTGTCTCTTCCTGATGTTACCTACTCTCTGTACTATGAGCATGATGACAAGACAATGACAGCTACCACTGGGGGACCTTCTTCTCTGGCTTTGGGTTCACATACTTCTGGAACACGCGGCCCAGCATTCAGGTGAGCTGCACAGCTGAGTCATTAGAGCCTCTAGTTAGATTTATGTGGGTCAGAAGTGTTGATGATTAATCGTCCTTTTGACACAAGTGTGTCTGAATGACACTCTCTGCCATTGGTCCATGGGACAAAGTTGTCTTTGTTTAACAGACTTTCTAACTCCGAGACTTCAGAGGTAAACACAGAATCAGGAATCCAGAGGGAAATGTGACATGAAGAGGAAACCACACAGGAAACCAGCCCAAACCTCCAACTGCACCTGCTGCTGGGATGGTCCTTGTGTTCAGGGTCCCTGAGCACCCCCTGGTGGTCACAGCCTCTCCCTCAAGGAGGTTTGTGTCTGGGCTCACACTGACTTCTCAATATGTCTGTTGCACAGTAACACACAGCCGTGTCCTCAGCTCTCAGGCTGTTCACTTGCAAAAACAGCGTGTTCTTTGCATTGTCTCTGGAGATGGTGAAACGGCCCTTCACAGAGTCTGCATAGTAGGTGCTCTCACCATTACCAGTAATAGCACAAATCCACTCCAGCCCTTCCCTGGAGCCTGGCAGACCCAGTGCATACCACAGCTACTAAAGGTGAATCAGTGGTTGCACAGGAGAGTCTCAGAGACCCCTCAGGCTGCACCAAGTGTCCCTTAGACTCCACCAGCTGGACCTCACACTGGACACCTGCAAATACAAAGACATTCTGGTCAGGAAATGCTGGTCCGTGCACTGTTTCTCTCACTCATGTCACTCACATACTCAGTGTATCTTGTTCTCCATAAATTACCTCTCAAAATAGCCACAAGGAAAAATGCAGTTGAGGCCAAACTCCATGGTGAGTGATGTGTATTCATTCCTGATCAGGGAATGGGAACACCTGGGGATCTCGGGGCTGGGCTCCTGTCCCAGAGTAGCAGGGTCAGGGCTTGGCTGGTTTTTAAGAGCAGAGGGGGCCTATTTGCATGTCCTTCTACCTATAAAGGGAGATCTGGGGTTGGACTCTATCATAACAGTCATTGTTTCAGAGTGTGACATGCCCAAGGGTGCTGTATGTTAGAAATTACTCCCCACATCTGGGCCTCTACCCTACCCACTGGGCCCACCTGCTGCAGGAGATATGTACGAAGGACCCAGGAGAGAAAAATGTATATATAAAAAGGTTTAAATGAGAGATACCTTTGACTTTCACCAGCAATGGCAATCAAGAGAAATCAAACCTCACAACTCTAGAAAGTAGTAAAAGTGCAGGAGGTTCATGTTCAGGAGACGGGAAGTTCCATCTGACACTATTTCCCTACAAAGTGATCAGAGGATAAACTAAGACCAGAGTGTGAGCCTAGAGCCAGTGAATCAAGTGTTGTGGGAGAGGAGTGTCTGTATGAGTCCCTGGAAACCAGAAGCATGAACTATAGAGACACAGACAGAATTCCCGGGTCCTCTTCCTTCAGGGAGTCTGGTGCTGGACATATAGCAGTTGCACAGCCTCCTTTGTTGTGTTTATTTTCTAGACTCTGTTGTAGATCCAGCTTCATACATTTGGATATAGAATTTTCATCATGACCAAGTGTGTTTAGATGAGGTTGTCAGTAATGGTATAGGAATAATTAGGTTGAGTTTATGAAAATCTTGTTATTGGGATCCTGATGTCTGCATGTGACCCTTGGGACAACTGTCACCATGTATGGGCTAAGCTTCAGGTCTCCTGTCTGTGACCTGTTCTGGGGTGTCCACAGCTGGATGCACCTGTGAGAGGGTTTTTGGTGGAGGAAAAGGAGCAGGTGGGCTTTACAGGGTGTGGGAAAGGCTGGGGCGAATTGGCAGGGCTCTGGCCATGGAGCTCAGGGTCTGGGACACATCTAGGGAGGATGTGGACAGTGGAAGGCAACTTGGGAGTTTTCCTTCCTTCTGAATTTTGGGGATATTTTAAGAACGAAAGGGGTTAGTTCTCCTTTAAATGTCTGGTGAGATTCGCCTATGAAATTGTCTGGTCTAGGACTTTTGTTTGCTGGGAGGTTTTTGATTCCTGCTTCCATTTCATTAGGTTAATTTGGTTTATTTAGAATTTCTGATTGTTCCTGATTCAGTTTTGAAAGGATATATGATTCTAGTAATTTAACATTTTTGCACATGTTGTCCAATATGCTGGAATACGGTTGTTCATAGTAGTTTATTATAAACCTTTCTATTTCTGTGGTATTAGATGTTACTGCCCTTTCACTTTTTTATTTTATTCATTTGTGTCATCTCTCTTTATTTCTTAACTAGTCTGTTTAAAAGTTTGTCAATCTAGTCTATCTTTACAAAGAACCAGCTCTCTTGGTTTTATTAATTTCTTTAGACTGTGTTTTGTTGATTTGTTCAATGATGTTTATTATTTCCTTCCTTTTACTCACTCCAGACTTTTTATCCCATTTCCTTCAGGTGTAGAGTTAGATTGTTTATCTTTGTTTCTGTTTTCTGAGGTGGGCTTGGGCTGGTTCAGATTTCCCTCTTATAACTGCTTGTGCTGTGCCCCATGGATTTTGGGTTGTTGTGTTTTCATTTTCATTTGTTCTAAGGTAACTTTTGGTTTCTTCCTTGATCACATTGATAACCCATTTATTGTTCAGTAACATGTTCCTTCGCCTCAATTACTTTGTGTGTTTCTCTTTGTTTGTTTGTTTTTTCTTGTGGTTATTTCTAATTTTATACCATTACTAAATGCCAAGTGCACCAAATTCATGCATGGGAGGGGGTCCCCTCAGCCCAGTCTGCACCCTCTCCAATTCGGGACCTCAGGGGATGTCCAACTGCTGGTTTAGGCTCACACCCTAAACCAGCAGTCAGACATCCCTCTCACAATCTGGGACAGCTGGCTCCAAGCTGCTCACCAGCCTGCCTGCCTGATAACCCCCAACTGCCCCCACCTGACAGCCTGATCACCCCTAACCGCCTTTGCCTGCCTTCCTGCTTGCCCCCAACTGCCTCCCCCCAACTGGCCTGGTCCCCCCAACTGCTCTCCCCTGCTGGCCTGGTTGCCCCTAACTGCCCCCACCTGCTGGCCTGGTCACCCCCAACTGACCCTCCCTGCTGGCCTTGTTGCCCCTCACAGTTCCCCCTGCCAGCCTGGTTGCCCCAGGCAGCCTGCTGTTCAGTCGTTACTGTGAGGGTGTCCTGACCAATTTGCATATTACCCTTTTATTAGTATAGATAGTCAGAGAAGATTCTCAGTATTATTTCAATCTTCTTAAACTTATTGAGAGGTGCTTTGTGTACTCACATGTGGTCTATCCTAGAAAACGTTTCATGTGCCCTTGGAAAGAATGTATATTTGAATGAAATCCACCTGTTCTAGTATGTCATTGAAGATCTGTGTTTTCTTGTTGATTTTCTGTCTGGAACATCTATCTATGGATGTCAATGAGGTGTTAAAGTTCGATACAATGAACATATTACTGTTAATCTCTCCTTTCATGTTCTTCAAGATTTGCTTTTTTAAAAGTATTTTTTTATTGATTTCAGACAGGAAGGGAGAGGGAGAGAGAGATAGAATCTTCAATGATGAGAGAGAATTATTGCTCATCTGCCTCCTACATACACCCTATTGGGGATAGAGGCTGCAGCTTGGACTTGTGTCCTGAGCAGGAATCCAGCTGCGGCCTCTTGGTTCATAGGTCAGTGTTCAACCAATAAGATACACTGGCCAGGCTCAAGATTTGCTTTATATATTTCGGTAATCCTTTGTTGGGTTTATAAATGTTTACCTGAGTTATATATCCTTTTGTTGGATTGCTACTTTTATTATTATGTAGTCTCTTTCTTTGTCCCATTCTACAGTCATTATTTCAAAGTCTTTTTTGTCAGATATAAGTATTGCTACCTCAGTGTTTTTTTTGTTTTTTTTTTCATTTCTATTTGCATGAAATTTCCTTTTTCATCCCTTTACTTTTCTCTGTGTGTATCTTTCATTCTGAATTATGTCAGTTGTGTACAGTATATATGTGAGTCTTGCTTTCTTATCCAATCAGCTACCCTATGTATTTTAATTGTAGCATTTAATCCATTTACATTCAAAGTGATTATTAATTGGTACATATTTATTGCCATTTTATGCTTTCACCTTTGTAATTTTGTTTTCTTTTTCTTTTCCTCCTCGTCCTCCTCCTCCTCCTCCTCCTCCTCATCCTCCTCCTCCTCCTCCTCCTTCTCTTTCTCCTCTTCCTCCTCCTCCTCCTCCTCTTCCTTTTCTTCTAGCAGACCCTTAACATTACTTGTAATACTGGTTTGATAGTAACAAACTCCTTTAGCTTTTTTTTTTTTCTGGGAAACTCTTTATTTTGCCTTCAATTCTAAAAGCCTTGCTGGGTAAAGCAGTCTTGGTTGTAGGTCCTTGCTTTTCATCACTTTGAATATTTCTTGCCAATCCCTTCTGGCCTGAAATATTTCTGTTGATAAATCAGCTGACATTCTTATGGGAGCTGCCCTGTAGTTAATTAACTACTTTTCTCTTGCTGCTTTTAAGATTCTATCTTTGTATTTAACGTTTGTCATTTAAATGATCCTGTGTCTTGTTGTGGACCTCTTTGGGTTCATCTTATTTGGGACTCTGTGATTCCTGTACTTGTGTGTCTTTTTCCTTCACCAGTTTAGGGAAAGTTTCAGTTATTATTTCATCACATAGGTTCTTGATCACTTGCTCGGTGTCTCCTCCTTGTGATACCACTATGATGCGGATGTTGTTTCATTCCATGTTGTCCCAAATTTTCCTAAAACTATCCTCATTCTTTTTCATTATTTTTTTTCTTCTCTGAATGTCCTTCCCCCTACTTTTTCTCCTAAATTGCTGATTAGATCCTCTGCTTCACCCAATATACTTTTAATTCTGGTGTATTCTTTTTTTTAAGAAAAAATATATGTTTTTATTGATTTCAGTGAGGAAAGGAGAGTGAGAGAGAGATAGAAACATTAATAATGAGAGAGAATCATTGATTGGCTGCCTCCTGAATGCCCCCCCCAGCATGTGCCCTTGATAGGAATCAAACCTGGACCTCTTTAATCTTCCGCCTGACACTCTATCCACTGAGCCAAACTGGCTAGGGTCCTTCTAATGTATTCTTGATGGCAGATATGGAATTCTTCATTTCCAACTGGTACTTATTCAGAGTCTCTATGTAATTTTTCATGCCATTGTAGTTCCCACAAAGTTCATTGAGCATCCTTATAACCATAATTTATAACTCTATATCTGGTAAATTGCTTGCCTCCATTTGATTTAACTTGTTTTCTGGAGATTCCTATTGTTTGTTCTGGGGCCTGTTTCTCTGACTCCCCAATATGGGTGTCTCTTTTTGTTTCTTCCTATGCATTAGGTAGAACTGCTATGACTCCCAGTCTTTGTGGGGAGGTCTTATGCAGTAGGTGTCCTTTGAGCCTCACTGGTGAAGTCTCCTTGATGTCTTGAGCAGGATGTTCTGGAATGTCCCTGTTGTGAATTATGTGGGCACTCTTTGTAATTGGGTCTTTTTTCTATTGTCCCATTCATTGTTGGTATTGACCTTCAGACTCGCTGACTATGAGGCTCAAACCAGACCACATCATGAAATTGATATACAGATGCTGACAACATAATACAATACAATGCAAAAAATAAGAAGAAAACACCATCACTGCCATGAATAAAAACTAAAAATAAACAAACACGAAAGAAAAATAAAAAAGAATAAGGAATGAAGAAAAAGAATAACAAACAATATGAAAGGAAAGAAAAAATAAAAAGGAATAAGGAATGTAAATGGGAAAATATAGAGTAAGAAAATATAAAAATAAGAAATATAAAAGACAGTAAGAAAAAATAGAAAACCAAATATAATGAAAAGAATAAAAAGGAAAAATTAGCGTTCACCTCAACAGAGTATGTAATGCCTGCTGCAATCTCCCTTTGGATATGCTGTGTGTGAAGATTCTTGGATGCTACTCCAATGTTGTCTGAAGATGGCCAATGTGTTTGCTGGTTTAGGGCCTCTTGGGAGGTTCTCTGGTGCAGGCTGATCTTAGGTGCTGTCTATGCCTAGCCCTTGGCAAGCAGTTTGAACATACAACTGACCCACTGTTTGTGGTGCCTCTACTGGGCATTACTGTGCATAGGAAGAAACAAGCTGAGCTAAAAGGCTGGTGTTTGCCACCATGGGGCCCAGGGGTGGGTCAACAAACCTCCAAAGGCACCCCTGGATCCTCCTCTTCCTGCTCTACCTGCTGACTGGCTATTAACCTTGGTACCTGAAAAGGCTCAGTCTCTCAGTCTCCTAAAGAGCCTCTGGTGGAATCAGGAGGATGGGGCTCTAGGAAGTACTGATCAGACTTCAGGCAAAATGGTGGGCGCGTCCCCCTGCTGGAGAGCCACTTGTCTGAGTCTGTCCCTGATTTTTTTCTGAACTTGGTACCTTGGACTCCTTGGTGGTCAGGCATCTGGGGCCTACGCAGACCAGAGGTTGGGTTTCCCAGAGCCCAAAGAGCATTTCTCTCAGATCTCTTATGAGGAGCATGCACCAGTGAGGTTCAAGGGAAAGTGAGTCAATGGCCTCACCAAAACCAGTTTCTGACACCTCCTCAGATGCCCACATGTGTACACCAGGCCTATGCCCTTGACTCCTCAGAAGGGCCTAGGATGAAGGATGGGATGACCGGGTTCCAGAGGTGGGGGATTGCTTTCCCCAGGCTGATGCC
This sequence comes from Cnephaeus nilssonii, assembly GCF_951640355.1. Taxonomy (NCBI): domain Eukaryota; kingdom Metazoa; phylum Chordata; class Mammalia; order Chiroptera; family Vespertilionidae; genus Cnephaeus; species Cnephaeus nilssonii. The sequence continues at coordinate 3,061,033 of NC_137094.1, read as the reverse complement.
ATTGGGCTGGGATTGCTCCACCCAAGAAAGGAATGGAAGAGGGTTCAGTACAGGGTCCTGGAGGATCTTCCCCAGATCCCTCCCCAAAGCCACCCATCCTGACTCTCCACAGGCAGGTGCCTTCTAACCACCCTCCTTCCCATAGAGCACAGCACGAGTGGCTGCTAACATACACTTTGCTAGTAGGCCCTTTAAAGTGGTGGCCTTGTCTCCATCAGGCTCTGGCACTTCTTGGCAGACAAAAACCTCCCTGCATTTCACAGCTGGGTGCTATGTGGATCCCTATTCATGTCTCTGGCACTCCAGGTGGGGCCTGGTCTTGGTCTAAGCTGCACACCTGTCAGGGGAACCTCTGTAGCTGAACTATCCCTCTATCACCATGGCCTGTCAACCAGGGGAGAGGGGCCAGGCACTTTTGAGTGTTATCCCTTCCTTCCAGTCTCTAGGTAATTTCTCCTGCCCCATGATTAAATGTATCCTCTTCAGTAGTCTTCAGTTGGTATTTCAGGGTGATTGAGCCCCAATTTAGTTGTAATTTCTAGTTGGTTTGAGGAGGAGGTGGGAGTAAAATCCACCTACATCAGAAACACCCTGCTCACCCTCTGCATTTCTCTTCCTGCAAACATGAAACTTCACCTGTGCTGCATGTGAGACTGATCCTACTAATACAATAAAACTGTTGAAACACAAAGTCATCAGTGGTAGTCACAGAGGCATAGGTCTAGAGAGATTCTTGGATAAAGTGTTATATGGAGAAGAAACCCAGAATCATCAGAGGAAACAGCCATGAACACCACCTCCAACTGCTCCTGGGGCTGCAACACAAAGTCTATAGGTCCTGATTGTCCCCTGCTGGTCACAGCCTCTGTTGTAGGGATGTTTGTTTCTGGGATCACACTGACTTCCCCTCACTGTGCCTCTTTCACAGTAATATACGGCTGTGTTCTTGGCTCTTAGTCTGTTCATTTGCAGATACAGCATGATCTTGGGATTATCTCTGGAGATCTTGAAGCGGCCCTTCACAGAATCTGCATAGTATTTCTGACTTCCATCATACTATATAACTGCCACCCACTCGAGACCCTTCCCTGGAGCCTGGCGGACCCAGTGCATGCCAGATATACTAAAGGTGAATCCAGAGACCCCTCAGGCTGCAACAAGCTTCCCTCAGAATCCACCAGCTGCACCTCACACTGGATACCTGCAAAAACAAAGACATTCTGGTCAGGAAACTCTCACACATCCACTGTTACCCTCACTCATGTCCACTCACAATACTGTGTTTCTCTTTCTCCATAAATTACCTCTTAAAATAGCCACAAGGAAAACCCAGCTGAACCCAAAGCCCATGGTGAGTGTCTGTGTTCAGTCCTGATTAGGGAATGGGGATCCTAGAGCTGGATTCATGTCCCAGAGCTACAGGGTCAGGGCTGGGCTGGTTTTATGAGCAGAGGAGGCCCTATTTGCACGTCTGCCTCCTATATAGGGAGCTTTGGGTTTGGATTATGTCATAAAGTACATGGTCCCAGAGAGTGACATATCCAAGGGTGCTGTGTGTGAAGAATTACTCCCCACATCTGGGTCTGTGCTCTCCCCAGTGGACCCAAAGGCCCCAGGCGACCCGTACCAAGACCCAGGAGAGAAAATTGTCATAAAAAGAAAAAGAAGAGCGTTAAAATGAGAGATACCTTTGACAGTCACCAGTAATCACAACCAAGATAAAGTAACCCTCACAACCCCAGAAAGAAGTAAAAGTGCAGGAGGTTCATGTTCTGGAGATGGGAAGTTCCATCTGACACTATTTCCCCTACAAAGTGATCACAGAACAAAGTAAGACCAGAGTGTGAACCTGGAGCCAGTGGGCCAAGTGTTGGGGAGAGGAGTGTCTGGGTGGGTCCCTGGGAACAGAATCATGACCTATAGAGACACAGCCAGAGCTCCGTGTCCTATTCCTTCCCGGGAGTTTGGTGCTGGACATGTAGCAGCTGCACTGCCTCCTTTGTGGTTGTTATTCTCTAGACTGGGTTGCCGAGGCAGTTTCAAACACTGAGACTTAAAGGATTCTCCATCAGGACCAGATCTGTTTAGGTGAATTTGGTGGTAACAATTGGGGATCAGTTAAGTTTAAGTTTTGGAAATTTAATTATGTAAGGTCTTGATGCAGATCACTGATAGAAACCTGCTCACCCTCATGGTTTCCTATTTGTTTTCACCATCAGGGTCTGTGTCCATGTGGACACATGACATGGTTCTAACTGGGGGGCAGGAGGGCATGTTGCACTTTCCTGCTTCATCAGCAGCTCATTTAAGAAGCACCATCTGCTCCCTCTTGGGTCTCTACTCACGTATGCTTTTGGCCCTTGGCAGTGCCGTCACCGTGTCCATACATGATGGGCGTCCCCTGGAACCTGAAGCCCCTTCACTGGATGGACCACTGATCATCACAGGAAAAGCCACCCCAAGTCTGGAGATAAATTACCACAGACAGGAATTCATCATGTCTGAGCAGACACACCTCCAAGATTGTGCTTTCATTATGTGGTGATTTCCTCATTGTTCACCTAGTTCAGTCTGTCTCCCTTTTTTTCTGAAATAGCCACACATAACATCCAGAGTCATTCTGATAAGGAAGAATTGACTTAAAATTTAACCCAAGTTCCAGTTTCCAGGTGAGGTCCAAACTACTGTGTCCTGCATCCCAGACAGACAAGTGCCATGGCTGAATTCTAAACAGATTAACATGCACACACACATATGCTCACTCCATTCTCACACACACGACTCCCAGGTGTCAGGAAGGAAACCCATCCCCATGTTCCTGAGGGGAAGTGGAGGTCCTGACTCTCAGGGGACTGTGATGGCTGGACCCTGACCTCAGGAATATTTAGTTCTCATCTCTGGGGCTTGTGGATGTCCTTATATGACAGGACTTTGCAGACATGGTTAAGGTGGGGACAAGGGAGCTAAGGGTGCTGACCTGGGGATTATCCTGACTCATCTTCTGGGACATTCCTGTAATGTCCCAGAAGATGGAAACAAACAAATCAGAGGGAAACAAACAAATCAGACTAAAAGTTGTGTGATTATTGAAATAAGACATTGGGGTGGATTTGCATATCCACTCGAGTGAATGAGAACCAGGAGGGAAGCATGAGGTAGGGAGGATGGAGAACTGTGGTGGAAGGTCCTGGGGGAGGATCCTCCTCTCCTTGGCCCAGGTGGGCCTGTCAAAGGGAAACAGGGAGATAGGTAGGCCTGTCAGAAGGAAACGTGGGGACAGGTGGGCCTGTGGGGACAGGGGGCCTGAGAGCTCAGCACACAGGGGCCTGGGTTGCACTGGGATCTCTCTTGATGGGAAGGTTTCCTAAATCCAGGAGGAGGAGAGAACTGAGCATGGTCTCCTTGCAGAGAAAGAGAAAGAGAAAGAGAAAATACAAAGACTTGGTGAAGGACAATCCTCATCGCTGCTGACATGTCACTTGCAAACAGACAACGTGCCTTCTTCATTGTGAATGAAGTGTCTGCAGGGAGAATATGAGAAGGAAGAACCATCCCTGGAGGCAACTGAGATCTTCAGAGGAAATCCCAGTGCTCTTTCCCTCCCCCACCTCCCTCTGCCCCTGCTCCTGGGGCTGTTCTCTGTGCTGTGGGTCCTGAGCGCCCCCTGGTATCCGAAGCGCCCCCTGTAGCTCAGTCCTGCTGCCTCCCTCAGGGAGGTTTGTGTCTGGGCTCACATTGACTTCCCCTCACTGTGTGTCTCTTGCACAGTAATACACGGCTGTGTCCTCAGCTCTCAGGCTGCTGAGCTCCATGTAGGCTGTGCTTGTGGACCTGTCTTTGGTCATGGAGACTCTGCCTAGGAACTTCTGTGCGTATTTTGTGTTTCCATTGTTAGGGTAAACCCACCCCACCCACTCAAGCCCTTGTCCTGGGGCCTGTCGCACCCAGTGCATGTAGTAGCTGGTGAAGGTGTACCCAGAAGCCTTACAGGAGACCTTCACGGAGGCCCCAGGTTTCCTCATCTCAGCCCCGGACTGCACCAGCTGCACCTGGGAGTGGACACCTGTGGAGAGGAGACAGGAGTGGGTGGAAATCCCCCTTGACTCTCCCTGGACCCCTTCTCAACTCAGGGACTAGGGAGCCCCTTACCTGTAGCCATGGCCACCAGGAGGAGGGTTCTCCAGCTCCAGTCCATGGTGAAGGCTGTGCTGTTAGCACTTCTGTAGGGAGGGTGTGGCTGTGGGTGATGCCCTCAGGGCACAGACTTATCCATATTTAACCTAGTCTACCTCCTCTATTTTGCATATTCATGAGGCAGAGTATTTCATAGCTGAGGTATTGACCCCACCTGAGAGAAGATGGGTGACACAAGGACCATGCTCAGTGGAAGTCTGAGGGCCTGAGTCCTTATTCTTTTTTTATATAAATTATATCTTTATTGTTGAAATTATTACATATGTCCCATTTAATTCCTCATTGACCCCTTCTAGCCTTCACCAAGCCTACAAAATCCTATTGTCTGTGTCCATGAGTTATGCATATATGCATTCAAGTTTTTTCGTTGATCTCTTCCCACCCACCTACCCTCCCCCACTTTCCCTCTAAGAATCCAAACTCTGTTCCATGCTTCCATGACCCTGGATCCACTCCATTCATCAGTTTATTTTGTTACTTAGATTCCACATATGAGTGAATTCATGTGATACTTGTCTTTCTCTGACTGATTTATTTCACATAGCATGATACTCTCCAGGTCGCTCCATGCTGTCTTAAAGGGTAAGAGATTCTTCTTTTTCACTGCTGCATAGTATTCCATGGTGTAAATATACCACAGCTTTTTATCCACTCATTTACTGATGGAAACTTGGGATGTTTTCAGATATTAACCATTGTAAATTGTGCAGCTATGAACATAGGGGAGAATACATTCCAGTAGCTTTTTATTTTTATGTAATCCCATCTGTTTTCTCCTTAATTTCCTTTGCCATAGGATATGCATCTGTAAACATATTGCTACTAGAGATGTCTGAGATTTTGCTGCCTATGGTTTCCTGTAGGATTTTTATGTTTTCATGACTTACATTTAAGACTTTTATCCATTTTGAGTTTTTTCTTGTGTATGGTATAAGTGGATCTGGTTTCATTTTGTTTGCATGGGTACCAAGCAAAATGAAACCAGACCCACTTACACCATAAACAAGAAAAAAACTCAATTGAGAGATTTCATAAATGGGACCCCAATGAATTATGCGGCTTGGGTGATCCAGGTGTGACCATATAAGTAATGACCCCAAAAGTGTCCATGTTCCGATCCCCTGGACCTGGGAAGGTGTTACCTTCTAGAACAGAGACACTGGGTACACTTTCACCAGCTGTCCTATTTTCCGAACACCACTTATTTAAGAGACTCTCTTGACTCCATTGTATGATCTTGCATCCTTTGTCAGATATTTATTGTGTGTAATGAATGACTTTGGCCAATTTCTGGGGTCTCTGTTCTATTTAATTGATTTATATGTCTGTTCTTGTGCCAGTACCAGGCTGTTTTGATTACAGTGGTTTTATAGTATAACTTTATATCTGGTATTGTGATCCCTCAAATTTTACTCTTGTTTCTCAAGATTACTGAGCTTTTCAGGATATTTTTTGATTCCATATACATTTTTGGAATATTTGTTGTAGATCTGTGAAGAAGGCCGTGGATATTTTATTAGGAATTTCATTGAATCTGTAGATTGCTTTGAGTAGTATAGACATATTAATTATGTTAATAATACCAATTCTGAACATGGTATATTCTTCCACTTTTTTATGTCTTCCTCTATCTCTATTTTCAATACCTTGTAGGTTTCCCAGTACAGGTCTTTTGCCTCCTTGGTTAAATTTATTCCTAAGTATCTTAAGTTTTGTTGTTGTTGTTGCAATGGTAAATAGAATTGTGTGTTAAGTTTCTCCTTCTGAGAATTCATTATTGCTGTATAAAAATACCATTGATTTAATATTGCATTAATATTGTAACCTGTTACATTACCAAATTCATTTATTAAGTCTAGCAGTTTTTTGGTTGAGTCCTTCGAGTTTTCTATGTACAGTATCAGGTTGGTGAAGGAGAGTGCCCAGTCACTGCCCATATGCCATCTGCCAACAGCAATGTGACCTCCTTCTCTTTTGTCCACAATGAGAACACAGGAAATTAGAACCAAAGTGAAAAGGCAAGAATCCTCCCTGGATGATACTGACAGCCTGAGCAGGAGTTTGTTAGAAATAAAATTATTAAAGATCATGCAGGCAGGGATCAAGAGAGATAAGGAACATGTTACTGAAAACTGGTGGGAAGGGGATCCCTGTTTCCTACATGCACATTCTCAGAGTGTCTCTGTCCTAGAAGGTAACACCTTCCCAGGTCCAGGGGATCGGAACATGGACACTTTTGGGGTCATTACTGATATGGTCACACCTGGATCAACCAAGCTGCATAATTCATTGGGGTCCCATTTATGAAATCTCTCAATACTTTCGGGGAAGAGTGGACACCTCTCACTGGAGGGGCCATGGTGAAGGTGTGTTTGTTTTTGTGTTATAATTTCCTTGAACCAAGACCCGTGTTTCAGTCCATCATAGTCATAATCTTAGTCATCACCATTTGCTTTTTCTTTCTGTATGAACACACCCCCTACCCAGGCCCTCACTGCCCCAGTGTCTGTAGCCAGGGACCATGCATAAATGCATACAAGGTTCTGGATGATTACTTCCTACCCACCCACCCTCTCTGATTTGCTTACTTTGAATCATTCTTCTAATTTTCTGTAGACCTGGTGGTTGTCACATGCAATGATTTTTATGGGAAAAGAAAGCAGGTGCCTCCTCTTTAGATGTCTTTGGAAAATTCAATCCCCAAAGGCCCAACTCCAAGTTAACACAGGCCTTCTAAAAACTGATAACCTTGGATAAAGTACAGATTCCCACCAAAACTTTGGACCATGATCTCTGTCCAATTCTGTCAACATCATCACCACCTCCATCACCACCACCAACACCACCATCCATCACTACCATCATCATCATTATCACTTGCTTACTTGTAATTAATCTTCTCATTTTCTGTAGGCCTAGTTTTTGAACACACATAATGACACTTTATCTAAACTTTTTGATCATTTTGTATAGGTGTTAAGTAAAATAGGTTGCCTTACTCTTATTTCCCATTTGACTGCTGAGAAGGGAAGGCTTATTCTTTCCTCTTCTCCATCTACCCCATAAGAGAAATCTGATAAGAAACCATGGTTTTGTCTTTAGATGTCATTTTGATATTGAAACCAAACAAGCCCCTGGAATGAGAAACCATCCCCCTCTGCCACCACCTCGACAAATAAAACCCCAAGCCAGTCTACATTCCTGACTCCATCAAAGCAGATCTGACTTCCTCAAGGGCCTTCCTGTGCTTCTCAGAGATGTTAGTTACGTATGGAATAAATAGCCCATGTTCACTTGGTGTGTGTTTCTTGTCGGCCTGGACATGTGTACCAAGTTGCTTTGGGTTGCTCTGCCTCTGTCTGGTGTCACCTACTCTTGGTGCTATGATAAGGTGACCAGATGTCCCGCTTTTGGCGGGACAGTCCCGATTTTTAACAATTTGTCCCGCATCCCGCGGCGTTTTAAAAAAGTCCCGATTTTTGGCAAGAATGCATGACAAGCTAGGGAACGGCAGGAGAACGGGAAGGGAATATACAGTTTTCGGCGGCCATGTGGCTATTTAGCCAGGATATGAGTTTTATATTATTTTTGTTAATTTTATAATGTTAAACTTTAATAATAACAAATAATTGTTGAGAACTGATTATCGAAAACTGCTTATCAAAGTTCTCATTGTTGATCAGTTGTTAGAATTCGACCACCATTGTTTGGACTTAATGAACAATGGCATTTTTTGGGATTGGCAACGCCGAAAACATTTTGTAACTGTCTTTCAGACGATACACATCGTACTGCGTGCTAGTAAGCTAGTTAAACAAGTGATGTCATTACAAATCAACTATTCAGATAATTTAGGTAAGTAATTTATTTATTTATTTCAGAAATACATAAATTATCTTGAATTTAGCAGACAGTACTCATATTATTTATATTTTATAGTGGCAGCAAAAAGTCTAGCGCCGGCCTTGAAAGTGACACTTACGACTTACGTTACGGAAAATTCAGAGGAAAAATAATACAAGTTAGTATTGTTATTATTTAGAAAGAAATCTAGGATTAAAATAATTTTTAAAATATAGTTACTTTATAACAATCAAATTAATTTAATTTATAAACTAACAATAAAATATGTTATGTAATTATGTACCTACTTACTGTGTTTTTAAGCAATATGTATATAATTTATAATATAATTTTAAATTATTTTTTTAGATTTTTAACATAATGAGTAAGAAAAGAGGATGCAAATTCAATGATGATCTAAGAAGTGAATTTCCTTTTATTAAAAAAAACAAAAGCGATTACAATATAGACCAAATTTTTTATCAAGAACCCCCCCCAGGCCAAAACTGTTTTGGCTCAGTGGATAGAGCGTCCACCTGGGGACTCAAGGGTCCCAGGTTCAATTCTGGTCAAGGGCATGTACCTTGGTTGCGGGCACATCCCCAGTAGGAGGTGTACAAGAGGCAGCTGATGGATGTTTCTCTCTCATCGATGTTTCTAACTCTCTATCCCTCTCTCTTCCTCTCTGTAAAAAAATCAATAAAATATATTTAATAAAAGAATTCCCCTCCCCCATCAATGGTGTCCCACTTTACCAATGTTAAAATCTGGTCACCTTATGCTATGAGCATGATGATAAGCCAGGGTTCTTCCTTCTCTAGTATTGGGGTCACACTCCTCTGGTGCCCACTGTCCAGCACATTCCTGACCTGCTGCTGGCTTGTTGAGACCCTGACCTATGAGGAGCTGAGCTGCACTGCTGAGTCAGCAGAGCCTCTGGTTAGATTCAAGTGACCTGGGACAGAAGATTAGATAATGATTATTTGGGCACAAGAGTGTCTGAGGTTTGTCCATTTGACAAAATTGTCTCTGTTTACAACAGACTTTCTAACTCAGAGATATCAGAGGTAAGTTCAGAGTCAGGAATCCAGGGAGGTGGGTTTCCTATAGACAGCAGATATATGGGTTTTGTTTTCTTATCCAATCTGTTACCCTGTGTCTTTTGATTGGGGCATTCAATCCATTTACATTTAAAGTTATTATTGATAGGTACTTATTTGTCACCATTTTTATTCTATACCCATGCGTTCCTTCTTTACTTCCTATTTCTTTCTTTTCTTTTCTTTCTTTCTTTCTTTTTTTTTTTTTTTACAGCAGACCCTTTAGCATTTCTTGCATTGCTGGTTTGGTGGTGATAAACTCCCTTAGTCCTTTTTTGTCTGTGAAGCTCCTGATTTCACCTTCAATTTTGATTGATAGCCTTGCTGGGTACAGTATTCTTGGATTGAGACCCTTCCTTTGCATGCCTTTGTATATTTCATTCCAATTCCCTTCTGGCCTGATGAGTTTCTGTTGAGAAATCAGTTGCTAGTCTGATGGGGGTTCCTTTGTATGTAACTGTCTGTCTCTCTCTGGCTGCTTTTAAGATTCTTACTTTGCCATTGGTGTTTGCCAACTTAATTATAATGTGCCTTGGCGTCGGTCTTTTGGGGTTCATTTTACTTGGAACTCTGTGAGCTTCTTGGACTTGTGAGGGTTTTTTCTTCCCTATATCTGGGAAGTTTTCTGTTATTATTTCTTCAAACAGGTTTTCTATTCCTTGCTCAGTTTCCTTTCCTTCTGGTACCCCTATTATCCTGATGTTGTTTTGTTTCATGTTGCCCCGAAGTTCCTTTAGGCTCTCCTCATGCTTTCTAATTTTTGTTTCTAGAAGCTGTTGTACTTGAGTATTTTTTTCCATCTTGTCTTCTAGCTCACTTATGCGGTCCTCTGCTTCTTCTAGTCTACTCTTGATGCTTTTTATTGAGTTCTTTACAGCAGCGATGTCATTTTTCATTTCTTCTTGGTTCTTCTTCATTTCCTCTTGGTTCTTACTCATATTGTCGAATTTGTCTTCCATCCTTTTCAGCCACCTTATGACCATGTCTCTGAATTCTTTCTCTGATAGGTTGTTTGCCTCTAATTCGTTTACTTCCTTTTCTGGTGATGCCTGCTTTTCTTTCCTATGGGGGCTATTTCTTTGTCTCCCCATGGTCTCTCTTCTCTGGATGCCTGGCGTTGATTTAAAGGTACAAAATACAACACAACCAGGCACAACACACAAGGCACTGAACAGAATTGTATTCACGATATTAATAATCTCCAATAAAGGTGACCACCAGAGAAAGACAAATTAGGGAATAGGAGAGGAAGAGGAAGAGTAAAAAGAAAGAACAACAAAAAAAAAAGAGTGTGAATCTGAACTTGGGAAAAGAGAAGAAAAAAAAAAATAAAAAAAAGTAAGAGAGACAAGAACTATACTAAGAGAGAAAAGGGGAACAAACTATATATATGGGGAGTAAACTCCAATAGAACAACCACTAATCCCAGCAAATTCCAGCAACACGAGCCTGGAGATTAATACAAACTGCAACACCAACTAATATCAAGTGAGGCAAGGGAAAACAAAAGTAAAAAACAAACAAAAACAAAGCAAACAAAAGAACCAACCAAACAAACAAAAAGAATAATCAAAACAATCTCATAAAAAAAGCATAAAAATTCAATCTAATCAACATTCAAGCAAACAACAACAAAAGGCCAGAGAGAAAAACAATTTTTTTTTTAGTTAAGGCAGCGTAGAGAGAGGTGTGTATGGACTTGGAGCAGGGGGTTGGGAATTAGATATATAAGTAGGGTGAAATTTTAGCAGAGGGTAAACTGAAAGAGTAGGGAAAATCTAAAGCCAGAAAGGTTAAGATAAACAGGAGACCAAAAGGGGAAAGGTTAGGAGGAGAGTGATGGCATAATGTTAGCATTGAGATAGGGTAAAACAATTGTAAGGGAAAGATGCAAATAGAATGTAAGACACTAATCCCAAAATAAAAGAAAGAGAAAATCAAATGACATTAAAAAAAAAAGTAAAATAATAGTAATAATAATGCTGATTGAAAATAAAAATGTAATAATTAAAAAGGTGAAAATCGAGTGAGGAAATACAAAAAAAATTAGTTTCTTAAGTAAAAGATGCAAAAAATGAAAATAAAAATTAGAATAAAAAATTAAAAATTTTTTTTAAAGAATTTAAAATAAAAAATAGGAAGAATAAAATGTGCAGTAGTGGCTCTCATTCACTTCCTCTATTATTCTGTTTCCCAGTCTGGGCAGTATTTCAGTTCCTTTCATTCCACTGCTCCTCAGTGTTGTAAGCCAGTCCTGATTTTTAAGCTGGCAGTGTCTTAATTTCTCATATTTATTTCTGATTACACCAGAGACTATTAGCGTTTCGGCCCCTGAGTGGCAGTGTTTCTGAATTGACTTCTGGGCCTCTCTAGCTTTTTTTTTTTCCCCCTCTATGGCACTCACTACCGGTTTGTGGAGGTGTGCGCCTCAGAGCTGCCTCTCCGATGGTCACACCCAGCTCTGCTCCCCAGGTTCCGGAAAAAAAAACTTCCCCCTGCAGTCCTTCAGGGTATTCCCCAACTGGGTTTTCCTATGTATTGGGCTTAGTAATCAGAGTTGGAAAGAGCCCAAGTATGCTGACAGTGGGTTTGCACGCAAGACTAAGGAGCCTGCCCTCCTTTGAAAATTCTTAGTCTGACACTCCTCGTCAGATTAAAATGAGTTGCTTTTAAGAGATCACTTCTGTTAGCAGCTCAGAGGACCCCCTTCCACATTCTCGGGTCACAGCAGCTCCAACTGCCTGCAGATTTTTCTAGGCACAGACCTCCCAGGTCCTGCCAGTCCTGCGGCTCGTGCGCTTCCCTCTCCCACCGCGGGGATGAGAAACCACACCTTATCCCAGGCGAAATCTGATCTTTCCATGGTGCAGTGAAGAGTTCCTTTGAATCCGCATGTTTGCACCGATAGGGGACCGGTGTTCTGGTGCTCACAGCTGTTCAGTGTTTGCAGTTGTCTCAGAAAATCAGGTTTCCAATAAAATCCTGCTTTCCTTGCAAGATGGCGAGGCCTCCCCCGGTGAGCCTGCAGCTCCAGGAGGGGACCCAGCCCCTGTGGGTGCTGCATGGTCAGGGGAACCCTGCCTAGCATTCCCTTGCCTTCTCCTGGAGTTTAGCTGTCCCTTAGCTTGCCAACATACACTCCCCCTGCGAACCTCAGCCGCTCCTACTCTCCACCCCAGGACCAGACTCGAAACACGACTCTATTCAGCCGCCATTTTTCCCTGTTCCCAGCTTCTTCTTTCTTTCTTTCCCCCTCCTTAGCGAAGCTGAAATCTGATCGTGGAAAGTCTGGGGCGGGTCTCTGGCCCGGCCTGCTCGGGCTCCCAGCGCCTGGGGCAATTCCTGCTGGAGGAACCCGGGCTGGGCCTGCTAGGGGCAGCGTTCGGACACCTGGGGAATAGGCCGCTTTTTCTGGACTCTGTGATTAAGGACATGGTCCCAGAGTGTGACATGTCCAAGGATGAATGTTTGTTAAATAATTCCCCTTAAACAGGCTTCTGCCCTCCCCATGGAACCCAACTGCTCCAAGTCGCCTGTACAAAAAATATAAGAATTGAATATGATAGATTCCTTTGATGATCACCAGTAAAGATGACTAAGAGAAATTACGTTTCAAATACTATGATAAAAAGTGCAGGAGGTTCATGTTCAGGAGATAGAAAGTTCCACCTGACACTATTTACCCTACAAAGTGATAAAAAAGATAAATTAAGACCAGAATGTGAGCCTAAAGCCAGTGAACCAAGTGTTAGGGGGCAGAGGAGCATCAGTATGGGTCCCTGAGAACCAGAAACATAACTCTAGAGATACAGACAGAGTTCCCAGGTCCTGTCCTTCAGGGGAGTTTGGTGCTGGAGGTGTTGCAGCTGCATGGCCTCCTTTGTATTGTTTATACCCTAGAATCTGTTGTAGATTTAGTTGCATACATTGGGATGGAGAATAATCTCTGTCATGACCAGGTGTATTTAGGGGAAGATGTGGATAAATATTTAGGAGTAATTAAGTTTAGGTGGTAAAAATAATGTTATTGGAAACCTGATGTCTTCATGTGACCCTTGAGACCAGGGTCCCATGTCTCCACATGATGGGAGTCAACTGGATGATGCACCTGACTCAGTGCCACATTGGGAGGAAGCTCCCTGTGAACAGGATGGGGGATTAACCAAGACCGAAGACACACATGTCCAGAGTTCTTGTCTCATTAGGTTGTCATCTCCTTGTTGTTTAGCCAGTTCAAGTTTTCTTTCCTTAATTTCCTCTGAAACAGCCTCACATATTTCCTAGAGTCATGAAGGCACATTGTTGAGAGGGTGCAGGAACACAAGTTATTTGTGCATTGGTTTTGTATTTCACATCTTTCCTGAATTCTAGTTCTATTAGCTTCTCATACAGTTTTTAGGGCCTTCTATGTACAAGATCATGTCATCTGCATACAGATAAGGAAAATCTTTTAACTTGTTTCTTTCTGATTTAGACATTTTAAATTTCTTTTTCTTGGAGACGTGGCTGGTGAGACAGTTTGCAGCTGGGAAGGGCAGAGATCTCCTGAAAAAAGGTAAAACAAGGATCTGGGCAATAGAATCTGCCGGATCTCTAAGCCCAGAAGGTCAGGGGAAAACTACATGGCGCCAAGCCACATCCCTGAGGACAGGCAAAGCATCTGACTGTGAGAAAAAGGGTCCACGGGACTGCGGGAGGTAGTAGATTTTAGATCTTGGAGTCTGATTTGGGATCTGAGCTCAAACGCAGCCCAGAGAGCTAACTGCCCTACCACGCAGTGCCGGCAAGAGAGGAGCTGGTAAAGACACGGTCCCTCCTTGCGCCAGGGACTGCGTCTTTCTCCACTGAACCTAGTTCATAGGACCTTTCACTTACCCATGGCTGAGGTGCAGGAGAAGGGGTGGAGTTGTGGAATCTAGGAAGAGTAGGCAGCGAACAGATTCAGGAGAAGTGGAAGCTTGTCTGGTGCTGACTCACAAATGATCCCTGGTCGCCATTTTCTCCTGAGAAATAGCCCCTCCTTCCAGTCTCCAGGCAGCAATATAGCCACACCCTGATTCCACCCTGATTATCACCCATAGAATCTGAATACTCCCTGAGGCCAGAGGAACTGCCCAAAAGAAAAACCTTTAGCAGCTAGGCACCTCAATTACGCAGTTACACTGCCAGTGCTTTCCAGAGTGCTTCAGTGTGCCTCGCTGCCAAATTTACCGCGGGTGCTCCTGTGAGCCGCCACTGGGAGTAAGTGCCTATCCACCACAGGTGCAGCATCAAAAAACTGAGTCTGCCCACCCCACAACTACAGAATTCTGGGCAACACAGTCACGCCTTTCCAGGGTGAAGGCCTCCTAAGCCACATCACCCCAACAGATTGTTCCTTGGAGCCACTGTGAGTCCCCACTGGGCAAGCGTAATTTCAATTTAGGGTGCAAGACAGAAAAATTGGAATACTACCCTCCACGACTGCTGACCTCTAGACACGGCAGCTGTGCTTCTCAAACACGCAGGCCTACATCAAGAGAACCCAAATAGTTCAAGTAGGGAACTACACTAGATTACCAAACCCAGGAGAACTTAGAGATTACACCAGTAGCACCATCACCAAAAGAACCTGGGTAGCAAAGCAATTGGATCTACAATTAAAATATTACAGGAAAACATGGATAGACAAAAAGGAAATTTCCAAAGGAAAGAAAAAGAGGAATCCCAAGAAAGGGAGATAAATGAACTTGAGGTTAGCAGCTTAACAGAGAAAGAATTCAGAGTATTCGTTATAAGGATGTTTAAACAGATTGATGACAAATACACACAACTCAATGAGAACTATAAGGAGCTGAATGAAAATGTCACCAACATGAAAAGAAACCAAGAGGAGATGAAGAACGACATAGCTGCAATAAAGAACACAATGGAATGCTTAAAGAGTAGAGTAGAAGAGGCTGAGGACCACATAAGTGAATTAGAAGACAAGGTAGGAAAAAACACACAAACACAGCAGCAACTGGAAAGAAGACTTAAAAAGCAAGAGGAGAGCCTAAGGGAGCTTTGGGACAACACAAAAAGAAACAACCTTCGAATAATAGGGATAAAAGAAGGAGAGGAAGAGAAGCAAGGAATAGAAAACCTGTTAGAAGAAATAATGACAGAAAACTTCCCTGATATTGGCAAGAAAAAAATTATCCAAGTCCAAGAAATACACAGAGTCCCAAATAAGTTGAACCCCAAAAGACCAACACCAAGACACATAATAATTAAATTGACGAACACCAACGACAAAGGAAGAATCTTAAAGGCTGCCAGAGAGAGACACAAAGTTACCTACAAGGGATCTCCTATCAGAATATCAACTGCTTTCTCAACAGAAACACACCAGGCCAGAAGGGAATGGAATGAAATATACAAAGTGATGCAAAACAAGGAACTGAATCCAAGAATACTATACCCAGCAAGGCTATCATTCAGAATTGAAGGTGGGATCAGAAGCTTCACAGACAAAAAAGGGCTAAGAGAGTTCATCACTACCAAGCGAGCAATGCAAGAAATGCTAAAGGGGCTGCTGTAAAAAGAAGAAAGAGAAAGGCAAGGAGAAACACAAACATTAAGGAAAAATATGTCAACAAACAGGTACTTATCAATAATAACATTAAATGTAAATGGATTAAATGCACCAATCAAAAGACATAGGGTAGCTGAATGGATAATAAAATATGACCCATATATTTGCTGTGTACAAGAGACCCACCTTAGAGCAAAAGATTCACACAGACTGAGAGTGAAGGGATGGAAAAACATTTTTCAGGCAAATAGAAATGAGAAAAAAGCTGGGGTTGTGATACTTATATCAGATAAAATAGACCTCAAAGTAAAGGCCATAATAAGAGATAAGGAAGGCCTCTACATAATACTAAAAGGAGCAATCCAGCAGGAAGATATAACTCTGGTAAACATTTATGCACCCAATGCATGAGCACCCAAATACATAAAAAATCTCCGAAAGATATCAAAGGAGAGATCGACATCAATACAATCAGAGCAGGAGACTTTAATACACCACTGACATCAATGGATAAATCCTCTGGACAAAAAAATCAGCAAAGAAACAGCAATTCTAAATGACACACTAGATCAGATGGACCTAACTGACATCTTCAGACTATTTCACCCCAAAGCCATGGAATATACATTCTTCTCAAGTGCACATGGAACATTCTCAAAAATAGACCACATAATGAGTAACAAGCAAAGTCTCCCCAAATTCAAAAAGATTGAAATCATATCAAGCATTTTCTCAGACCACAATGGCATAATATTAGAAATAAACTACAATAAAAACATTCCAAAAAATTCAAACACTTGGAAACTGAATAGCATGCTACTAAACAATGACCAGGTTATCAATGAGATCAAAGAATAAATTAAAAACATCCTGAAGACTAATGACAATAAAAACACAACATTGCAAATCCTATGGGACACAATGAAAGCAGTCCTGAGAGGGAAGTGTATAGCTCTACAGGCCTACCTCAAAAAAATAAGAAAAAATGATAATAGATCATCTAACTCAACAACTCAAAAAATTAGAAAGGGAGCAACAAGAAAAGCCCACAGTGAGCAGAGGAAAGGAAATAATAAAGATCAGAGCAGAAATGAATGACATAGAGACCAAAAAAAAAACACAAAAAAACAAAAAAACAATACACAAGATCAACAAAAACAAGAGCTGGTTCTTTGAAAGGATAAGCAAGATTGATGAACCTCTAGCCAGGCTCACCAAGAAGCAAAGCGAGAGGACCCAAATAAACAAAATCAGAAATGAAAGAGGTGAAATAACAACAGACCCCACAGAAATACAAAGGATTGTCAAAAAATACTATGAACAACTCTATTCCAATAAACTAGACAACCTGGAGGAAATGGACACATTCCTAGAAAAACACAACCTTCCAAAACTTACTCAGGAAGATACTAAAAATCTCAATAGGGTGATAACTATGGAAGAAATTGAAGCAGTAATCAAAAAGCTTCCAGCAAACAAAAGCCCGGGGCCAGATGGCTTCACAGGGGAGTTTTACAAAACATTCAAGGAAGAGCTAAAATCTATCCTCCTCAGACTATTCCAGAAATTTCAAGAAGAAGGAACACTCCCAAGCTCCTTCTATGAAGCCAGCATCACCCTAATACCAAAACAAGATAAAGATAACACAATGAAAGAGAATTACAGGCCAATATCCCTCATGAACATAGATGCCAAAATCCTCAACAAAATTCTAGCAAATCAGCTCCAGCAATACATCAGAAAGATCATACAACAAGACCAAGTAGGATTTATCCCTGGGATCAAGGATGGTACAATATTCGCAAATCAATAAACGTGATACATCACATAAACAAATTGAGAGATAAAAATCACATAGTCATATCAATTGATGCAGAAAAACCATTTGACAAAATCCAACACCCTTTCTTGATAAAAACTCTCAGCAAGATGGGAATAGAAGGATCATACCTCAACATAATAAAAGCCATATATGACAAACCCACAGCCAACATCATACTCAATGGGCAAAAACTAAAACCTTTTCCCCTAAGAACAGGAACAAGACAGGGATGCCCACTCTCACCACTCCTGTTCAACATAGTGTTGGAAATACTAGCCATTGCACTCAGACAAGAAGAATAAATAAAAGGCATCCAAATTGGAAAAGAAGAAGTAAAACTGTCCTTATTTGCAGATGACAGGATACTGTACATATAAAACCCTAAAGACTCCATCAAAAAATTATTAGACTTAATAAATGAATTCGGCAGAGTAGCAGGATACAAAATAAATGCTAAAAATTCTATGGCATTTCTATATACCAATAATGAACTTACAGAAAGAGAGACTAAAAAAGCAATCCCATTTACAATCACACCAAAAAAATTAAGATACCTAGGAATAAACTTAACTAAGAAGGTAAAAGACCTATATGGGGAAAACTACACAACACTAAAAAAGAGATAGAGGAAGACATAAACAGATGAAAGAACATACCATGTTCATGGATTGGTAGAATCAACATCATCAAAATGTTTATACTACCCAAAGCAATCTATAATTTCAATGCACTTCCCATTAAAATTCCAACGGCATACTTCACAGACATAGAACGAACTTTCCAAAAATTCATCTGGAATAAAAAAGACCCTGAATAGCTACAGCAATCCTGAGAAAAAAGAACAAAGAAGGAGGGATCTCAATACCAATTTTCAAGCTATATTACAAAGTCACTGTCCTCAAAACTGCCTGGTATTGGCACAAGAACAGACATATAGATCAATGGAATAAAATAGAGAACCCAGAAATCGATCCAAATCACTATGCTCAATTAATATTTGACAAAGGAGGCATGAACATATAATGGAGTCAAGACAGTCTCTTCAATAAATGGTGTTGGGAAAATTGAACAGATACATGCAATAAATGAAACTAGACCACCAACTTACACCATACACAAAAATAAACTCAAAATGGATCTAGGACTTAAATATAAGACAGGAAACCATAAAAATACTAGAGGAATCTACAGGCAGAAAAATATTTGACATATGCCAAAAGAACTTCTTCGCTGATACTGCTCCTAGGGAAATGGAAGCTAAAGAGAAAATAAACAAATGGGACTACATCAAAATGAAAGCTTTTGCACAGCAACGGAAACCATCAATAAAACAATAAGAAAGCCCACTGCATGGGAGAACATATTTGCCAATGATGTCAACGATAAGGGTTTAATCTCCAACATTTACAGGGAACTCATGCAGCTTAACAAAAAGAAGATAAACAACCCAATAAAAAAATGGGTAACTGATCTAAATAGACACTTTTTGAAAGAAGACAGAAGGAAGGCCAAGAGACATATGAAAAAATGCTCTAAATCACTAATCATTAGAGAGATGCAAATCAAAACAACAATGTGGTACCACCTCACAGCTGTCAGAATGGCCATTGTCAACAAGTCAACAAATGACAAGTGCTGGCGAGGATGTGGAGAAAAAAGAACCCTCGGGCACTGCTGGTGGGAATGCAGACTGGTGCAGCCACTGTGGAGAACAGTATGGAGTTTCCTTAAAAAACTAAAAACAGAACTCCCATTTGACCCAGTGATCCCAATTCTAGGAATATATCCCAATAAACTGGAAACATCAATCAGAAAGGGTATATGCACCCCTATGTTCATAGCAGCACAATTCACCATAGCTAAGATTTGGAAACAGCCTAAGTGCCCATCAGCAGATGAGTGGATTAAAAAACTGTGGTACATCTACACAATGGAATACTACGCTGCAGTAAAAAAGAAGGAGCTCTTACCATTTGCAACAATATGAATGGAGATGGAGAACATTATGCTTAGTGAAATAAGCCAGGCATAGAAAGATAAATATCACATGATCTCATTCATTTATGGAATATAATGAACAACATAAACGGATGGGGGGAAAAATAGATCCAGAAACAGAAAAATATCAATCAGAACGTCAAACCTCAGGGAAGAAATTGTGAGGTAACCAGAAACCCAAGAATGCTTGAGAATGCCTTTCTAGCCACGATAGCAATCATCAGATGTACAGTAAATTTACCTGGGACAAGAGGTTAAGTATTTTGGACTTATGCTCCTGACCCTTCATGGGTAAGACCCCTTACGTGGGCTGATTCCCTGACTAATGTAGTTACCAATAATACCAAACACCTTGATCATTCAGGAGGTCCATGGGTGGGACAAGAAAGTATAAATACACAGGGGTCTCCACCCAGCTTCCCTTTTGTATGACACCCCTTTGGGTGTACAATTAAAGAGAGGTTTCTGGCTTGTGTGGACACCAAAGAAAGGGTGTCACTACAATCACTACTTGCCCCCGGTAGAGGTGCAGAAAATGTAACTAAGACCTTCTCTATATAAAAAGAAATGGACAGCCAGTTTGAAAGGGAATGGCTATGAACTAGAGCAAAGAATATCCTTACATGATATTATTCTACACTGTCATTAAAATTTTTCCCAAATTTGGATCACCCTCAGTAGTTATAATAGTCCCTTGCACCCTTGGGAATAAAAAAATCATCTGTTTGGTGCTTGGAGACAAACGTAACACATCTCTTGATATTTTAGAATTACAACTGCATAATATACAATTATCCCAGGCAAACTTACAAACTGATTCTTTGAATGGCTGGCAACAATTTAAAAAGGACATGTAAGGATTTAATCTCCCTTTCATTGTGTAGAGGGCCTCCTGGGAAGGCACCTGAGCATTCTATATTGGTCCCTCTTACCCTTTAGGCCACGAGGGACCCTCTTCTCACAATTCAATTGCTCACAGCTCTTGCATGAGCTCTCTTTTCATGTCGAGGTTGAAGTCTCGTGATGACTGGTGTCATGGATATGTCTCTCGCCCAGTGGGGTGAACTCAGCCCACCCTGGAGAAGAAACCCAGGTTCCCAAAGATGTGTGATCAGTGCTGGGGCCCCGCCAGCAGGCAAGGGGATCCCAAGGCAGGTGCTGGGCATGGAGGCCACGGGGGCATAGGCTGCCAAGGTGACAAAACTGAATCTCACGTCACCCTGCTTGGCCCTGGAGGATGGCTGGTTAACCAGAGATGGGTAAGATTCCTCAAGGAAGGAACAACCTAAGACAGGCACAGTCGCAGTGAAGCCATCAGGAGAGAATTTGGGGATCAACAGAGGTGGGGTACAGACCCTCACCCCCCCTGAACCCTAGCCCATTCTGAGGGAGGTCTCCTGCCCCCATGGCTGCTTCGTGCTTCCCATGCCCAGCTCAGATCAGGACCCAGGTGACCGACAGAGACTTGGCCGACAGCAGCTGCCCTCTCACTCCAACAAGAATCATTTGAGTTGTCTTGTACCCATGGTGTGGGTAGTAGGTTTAGGATATCTAAATCCAGCCTACCACCAGGAATGCTCAGGACCTACTCAAGAAGGCAAATAATCCTTTCCACTAATATTTACAGGGTAAAATAAGATTGTTTTTAGAGTAATAAATTTGACAGTAAAATAGTAGTCAAGTTTTCAGGCAAATTTAAATTGTTTAAGTTGAAACAAGCGAATATGCTAGAAAAATTAATTGTACTGGACAAAAAGGTGTTCCTAAAGTGTTAACTAAAATTTTTATTGGTACTTCATCTCATGATAAAATTGCGCACCATGTAATGAACCTAAAACAGTAATATTATAGTGCAAAAAATTAAAATTTAAAAGCCATCAAGACTACATTATAAAATTTTCAAAAGCCTCCTAATATTTAAATCAAGAAAGGGGGGGGGGATTGTAGAAGAATATCATGTAAGGAAAATATCTTGTAAGTAAATTACATCTAGAAAATTAATACTTTAGAAAATTAATTGTAAGGCTAAAAGCAAGACACCCATGAAAAACACACAAGCTGTCAAAACAAGCCAGAGGAAAATCATTTGGGCAAAAAATGAAATAGGATCCCAAGTCAAATTTATAGAAAATATTCCTTTATTAACTTTTGGTCGAGAATATGATTGTATATTTTCAGAAAACAACTCCAAGACCATGTGGATTCCAGCAACAGAGAGGAATCGACAGGACTACTCCAGCCATGAAGACAGAAGAGAAGCAGTCCAGAGATGGAAGATGCCGATGTCGCCTTGCCATACTAGCAGTTAGCAGCTATGCATCACTGCAGGTTTCCCAGGACCAAACCAGAGAGAGTCGGACCTGCATTACCACCATTTGTCCACCATCCAGAACTGAAATGTCATTGCTGACATGTACACATAAGGAACTGTTTGACATTGAAATTGGGTCTCAAAAGAACTATTGGCCCAGAAAGAAACTCACTACAGACTGATTCATTTGCCTCTCAGCATAACCATTATTGCGTGTCTCATTTTCGGTTCTTATAAGTGTATTTCTAATAGCACATGATCTCACTCATCTAGGGGAAATAATGAACAACATAGACTGATGAACAAGAACAGACCCAGAAACAAGGAGGCATGGATCAGACTGTTGGGCCTCAGAAGGAGGGGAGGGGTAAAGGGGAGAGATCAACCAAAGGACTTGTGTGCATGCATATGAGCCTAACCAGTGGTTAAGGACAACAGGGGGGTGGGGGCATGCATGGGGAGGGGTGTGGGATGGGAATGGGAGGATGAGGACAAATATGTAACACCTTAACCAATAAAGAAATTTAAAAAAAAATCTTTTTCTTGCCTAATTATTCTGACAAGGACTTCTAGTTTTGACAGATAGAAATAGTCACAGGAGCCCCTATATAGTCCTCAGTAATAAGAAAATCTTGGAAATTTTATCTGTGTAGCATGATTTCACTTGTTGGCTTCTCAAATGTGGCCTTTAGTACATTGAGGTCCATCACTTCTACAGCTAATCTGCTAAGAATTTTAATTCTGAAGTGATTTTAAATTTTAAATGCTTTATTCTGTATCTATCTATATGGTGGTATACTTTATCATTCATTCTTTGGATGAGGTGTATCACATTTACTGGTTTACATACATTGAACCATCCTTGCATGCTAGGACAGTATCCCAGTTGATTATGGTAAATAATCCTTTCAGTGTGAAGTTAATTTTCTAGTATGTTTTGAGGGTTTTCACACTTATGTTCATCAGAGATATTGACCTGTAATTTTTATGTATTTTTACTTGGCTTTGATATCCATGTAATGTCCATCCCAATAAATCTGTTTGTAATCATTATCTTTTCTTTTAATTCTTGGAAGAGTTCAAGAAGAGTTGAATAAAAAGTTATTAATTCTTATTTGAAATGCTGGTAGAATTCACCCTGAGTCCATTTGGTCCTTGACTTTAATTTTTTGGTAGGTTTTCCAATACTACTTCTATTATTAAAAAAAAATCGTAGCAATATAGAAAAGTTGGGATCAAATCCCTAACTTGAGCAACTACTAAGTGGTCTGAGAAATACAACTGTTGATCTTCACAGTGTTGAAATAATAGTTGTTTTCAGGACATATATTAATTTCATATAACATCTGAGAGAATAACATATAACCATATGTTATTATATAGGATTCATAAAATACAGAGTGTAACAACATGAACTGTTTTGTATCACTGCTCATGTGCAGATGCACATGTTTTCCAAAAACAAGTGTGCAACTCTGTGTGTGTCTGTGGGTATGACTTTGTGTCTTTGGTATGACTTTATGACTTTGTGTCTTTGTTACGTGTGTCTATGTAACTCTGTGTTTCCTGGGCAAGGAGTAAGAGAATAGTATGGATGCAGGGGGGGCCCATGGACAGCTCCTAGGATTCCAGTATGCTCCCAATGCACATCTCACCCACAGTGAAGCTAGAAAACCTTGGATCCAAGAGGAAAGGTGGAAGGAGGAGATTGGTGATGCACATCCCAGCCCTCAGGGTCACCTCTCTCCATGGTGGGGTTGGCAATGCTTCCTGCAGGATAGCAGGGCCCCTCATGTGGACGGATGGGGGGGGGGCTCCCTGTGTTTGGTGCACTGAGCTGACAGCTCTTCCGGGGTCAATGTGGACCCAAAGAGGATGGGTGAGGTCCATAAGCCCTGAGTGTGGTCAGGTCTTTCAGCAGAGGGAGGGCTCTGTGATATCCTGGATCCAGGAGTGGGAGGGCACAGGGAGAGTCAGACACTGAGGGTAACTGTGACCCCCATGGGAGTGATACAGAGCTGTGCACACAGCCCAATCCTAGCAACCCACCTGCAGAGTTCACACACATCACCAAAAAGTTGAAAAGACAGTGAAAAAAGTCACTTTTATATTTTGTGAAGGAGACTTGGTGAAGGAGAGTTCCCATCACTGCCAATATGTCATGTGCAAACAGACAATGTCCCTTCTTCCTTATTGTCTGCAGTGAGAATATGAGAAGGAAGAATCTTCCCTGGAGGCAGCTGAGAGCTTGAGAGGAAATCCCTGCACCCAACTGGAAGCCCCTTCCCTCCTCCCCTCCCTATGCCCATTCTCCTGGGGGTGCTCTCTGTGCTGTGGATCATGACCCTCATGTTCAGAACACCCCCTGCAGCCCAGCCCTGCTGTCTCCCTCAGGGAGGTTTGTGTCTGGTCCCACACTCACTTCCCCTCACTGTGTCTCACACAGTAATACTTGGCAGTGTCCTCTGCTCTCAGGCTGTTCAGTGTTAAGTAAACTTGGCTCTTTGAGGTGACCCTGGTGATGCTGAGTCTGGATTTCAGTGCTGGGTTATAGTTTGTACCTCTGTCACACAATATACATCCAACCCACATTAGCCCCTTTCCTGGGGGCTGATGGGTCCAATACACAGAATAACTGGTTAAAGAGAATACAGAGACAGTGCAGGTGAGGGAGAGGGTCTGTGATGGCTTCACCAGGCCTGGGCCCGACTCCTGCAGCTACACCTGGGACAGGACACCTGGGGACAAGGAGCATCAGTCCTGTCAGTCACCTGCACTCACAGCCATCCCATGATCCTTGTCTGAACCATGAGACCTTCACCTTGGGGCAGGGGGCTGACACCAGGCACAGGAGAAAACCCAGCAGCCTTATCTTCTTCAAGACCACAGCTCTGCTCTCCCAGAGACCTCAGCCCTTTGTGAGGAGAGAGCTGTGAGCCTGCACAGCCTGGGAGAGGAGATATCCTGGAGGATGAAGAGAAATTTGCATGTGGGGCAGCCTTTCCTATAAGTGTAGGGCCTGAGGTCAGGATGCCCTGGTTATTCATGAGCCCATCTTTAGGCATCTCTTCCCTTGACCTCACTCAGCATGTAAGTCATGGACAGGGTACCACATGGGTAACGAAGCACATTAGAAATCAGTCAACAAACAGCCTAAAGTTTCTGAGCATAAGTGGAAATGGTGGACTTGATGAGTAGGTTATACTTTTAACTTTTCATGAATCTTTCAAACAGGTGTAAAAAGAATTAGCATTTGTTCAGACTATTTCTGAACCTCAAAATCTTATCAAATCCACAATTTCCACATTTTTAATCTAAATCTATATTAATAATTACTATCATTGTGCAAAATATTAAAAATAAAGAACAGCCATTTTAAATATCTTACATCTTAATTTACGATGTTACTTTGATCTGAGGAACAACATCCCAAGCACTGACAGGTTAGACATTCTTGATTTTTGAAATTTTTTGACTGTGTCTACAGCTTCCTGTGCACACTCTTCCTTTATGCAAGTCCATAGCTAATTGCAGAGATTCGCAATCATTACATCAGAAAGAGTCATGGCTCTGAGTGGAGAAAAGACAAGAAATAAAAGCAGTGATCATGTATGTGTACGACTCAGAATCATTCATAAGTGGAAATGATGATGGGAGGAGATTGACCTGTTTTCTCATTCTAGTGTTGTCAGTGATGCTGGGGTCCACACGGATGTGCATGTAGAAAATTCCTACCATAGAATTTCTCTCAGGAAAGGAAACTTCAACCCTGAGAGGAATCCATCACTCCAGCCTCCCTCTGCCCTTCTACTGGAGGTCACTGTGTCACAGGGTGTTGGGCTCTCCCAGAAACATATAACTTCCTTAATATATAATTCATACATCCTGCCACAGACATATGATTTGGAAATATATTCCTTTATTTATGTTTGTGTTTTAATTTGCTCAATGGAATCTTTAGCACAGCGGTTCTCAACCTGTGGGTCGCAACCCCTTTTGGGGGTCGAACGACCCTTTTATAAGGGTCGCCTAAGACCATCGGAAAACACAGATATTTACATTACGATTCATAACAATAGCAAAATTACAGTTATGAAGTAGCAACGAAAATAATGTTATGGTTGGGGGTCACCACAACATGAGGGACTGTATTAAAAGGTTGGGGCATTAGAAAGGTTGAGAACTACTGCTTTAGCAGGACAAAATACTTTAATTTTAACCAGGGCTAATTTAATAATATTTTCTTTGATGGGTCCTATTTTGGGTGATTTTACGAAGAACTCCCCAGCAAATGCTGAGCCTTCACTGTCCTGTGGATTGGCTACAGCAGCCACAGGGACTGTAGCAGGTTCTGGTAACAGAGGAGAGTGCTGCTGGGATATTACCCATAAATCTGGATGTGACTATGGAACTGGGTGAAGGGAGGAAGCTGGACTTGTTTTGAGTCACATGACAGAAATGTCCATGATGTTCAAGACAGAGAATTACTGGACATATGGCTTTAATGCCTCCTTCTGTAAGGACCCAGAAGGAAGTTCAGGAAATGATAGAGAAAGCTTGTATCATTGTAGGAAATGCCTAATAATTATGAACAGAAATTGTCAGAAGTAGAAACATTAAAGATCCTGCAGGTAGGGATCAAGAAAAATAAGGAACATCTCATTGAAAACTGGTGGGAAGAGGATTCCCTGTGTCCCACATGCACATTCTCAGTGTCTCTTTTGTAGAAGGTAACACCTTCACAGATATTGTGGATTCCCACTTGGACACTTTTGGAGTCATTACTCACATGGTTTCTCCCTGAATCACCCAAGTTGCATAATTGATTGTGGTCCCAATTATGAAATCTCTCAACACTGACAGAGAAGAGTGGGCACCCCTCACTGGAGGAGGCATGGTGATGGTGTGCCTATATAAGGAGCTTTCATTTAATTGGGCCAAGACCTGTGTCTCAGTCCATTATCTTCAGTATCATCATCATCACCATCATCATTACCACCACTGGCTTACTTATAATCATTCTCCCACTCATTTTATGTAGACACAGTTATTGTGCACAAATATTGACCCTGTATCTCATTTTTGGTCATTTATTAAAATTGTTAAGGGAAATAGGTAATCAGAAATTATATTACTTTACATTCGACTGCTGGCAACTTATGGCTCATTGCTGTCTCATCTCTATCTGCCCCACATGGGAATCTTATCAGAAATATTGGTATCGCCGAAATCGGTTTGGCTCGGTGGATAGAGCATCAGTCTGCGGACTGAAAGGTCCCAGGTTCGATTCCGGTCAAGGGCATGTACCTTGGTTGCGGGCACATCCCTGGTAGGGGGTATGCAGGGGGCAGCTGGTCAATGTTTCTCTATCATCGATGTTTCTAGCTCTCTATCTCTCTCCCTTCCTCTCTGTAAAAAATCAATAAAATATATATTAAAAAAAAGAAATATTGGTCTCCTCTTCATTTGTCAGTAAGAGGTTGAAACCACACAATCCCCTGGAAGCAGAATGTCTCTCCTCCCCCATCACCTGCATAAATAAAAGCCATGAGCCAGTCTCCTTTCCTGGCTCCATCAAAGTAGAACCTTTCCTGTGCTTCCCAGACGTTTCAACTATGTGCATAATGAACATCCCAGGTCCCTTTGTGTGAGTGTTTGTCGTCAGTGCTGGTCATCTGTACCAAGCTGCTGTGGGTCCCTCTGCCTTGGCCTTGGGTCACTAACTCTTGGTGCTATTAGCATGATGACAAGTCATTGACCTTAGCTACCTTGGGTCCTTCTTCAGCAGCTTTTCGGTCACAATCGTCTGATGCCCGCTGTTCAACATGTACATGTCCTGATGCTGGCTGGACCCTGAGCTGTGTGGGGCTAAGCTCCAGTGTTGAGTCAGCAGAGTCTCTGGTTGGATTTAGGTGACTTGAGCAGAAGTTTTGACCATTAATTGGTTCTTGGCACAAGAGTGTCTGAAAGAAACTCTGAGGTTTGACCACCTGAGAAAGTTGTCTTTATTTACAAGAGACTTTTCTAACTCAGAAATTTCATAGGTAAGAGAAGAAATAAGGAATCCAGAGAGGTTCCCTGAGGGAAACTGTGACATGAAGAAGAAACCATGAAGGACACCAGCCCAAAGCTCCAACTGCACCTACTCCTGGGATGGTCCTTCTGTTCAGGGACACTGAGCACCCCTGGAGGTCACAGCCTCTTTTGCAGGGAGGTTTGTGTCTGGGCTCACACTGACTTCCCACTCTTAATATCTTATATCTTAATTTATGATGTTACTTTGACCGTCGAAACTACCTTCCTATCACAGGCAGGTGGGACATTCTTGTTCCTTGATGCTGGGAATTTTGTGACTTTGTCTATAGCTTCCTGTGCAAACTCTTCCTTTATGCAAGCCCATGACTTATTGAAGAGACCCCAAATTGGTTACATCAGAAGTAGTCATGGCTTTAAGATGAGAAAAGACAAGAAATAAAAGTAGAATCAGTCATATGTTGAAATGATGATGGAAGGAGGTTGACCTGTATTCTCAGTCTAGTGTTACCATTGATGTCAGGTTCATAGGGAGGTTAGTGAAGAGAATTCCTATCATATAATTTCTAACAGGAAAGAAAACTTCAACCCTGAGAGGAACCCCTCATTCCCAACCTACTTCTAACCTTCCAATGGAAGGTCACGGTGGTCAGAGGGTGCTGGGCTCTCCCCCATAACATCTAACAAACTTAATGTATAATGTGTACATTCTCCCATCAGGTATATGATTTGGAAATACATTATTTATATTTATGTTTGTCTTTTCATTTGCACAATGAACTTTTTGATGGGACAAATGTTTTTAAATTTAACCAAGGCTAATTTAACAATATTTTCTTTATTGGGACATGTTTTGGGTGATTTTGCAAAGAACTTCCCAAAGATGCTGAACATCCACTGTCCATGTGGATTGGCTATAGCAGCCACAGGGACTGGGGCAGGTTCCGGTACCACATGAAGCACTGCTGGGAAACTACCCATAAATCTGGATGTGTCTGTGGAAATGGGTGAGGGGAGGAAGCAAGACTTGTTTTGAATCACATGACAGAACTGTGCTTGATGTTCATGGACAGAGAGTTACTGGACATATGGGTTTAAAGCCTCCTCCAGGGAAGGCCCAGAAGGAAGTGCAGGGAATCATAGAGACAGCTTGTATCATCATAGGAAATACCTGAGTAATGATGAGTAGGAGTTGTTAGAAACAGAAATGTTAAAGATTAAGAGAAATAAGGAATGTGTGATTGCAAACTGGTGGAAAGGGGATCCCTGATTCCTACATGCACATTCTCACAGTGTCTCTATTCTAGAAGGTAACACCTTATGAGGTTCAGGGAATTAAAACTTGGGCACCTTTGATGGTCATTACTCACATGGTCTCACCATGAACCACTAAAGCCTTAAAATTTTGATTCCATTTATCAAATATCTCAACACTTACATTGAAGAGTTGACACCTCACACTGGAGGAGCCATGATGATGGCATGTCTGTATGAGGAGCCTTCATTTTATTGGACCCATTTATCAGTTCATTGCCTTCACCATCTTCATCATCATCAGCAGCAGCAGCCACAGCAGCAGGACCAACATAATTTGTTTTCTTATAATCATTCTCATATTCTGTAGACATGGTGGTTATCCACACAAAATGGCTTTTTATCAAATAATAAAAGCAGGCATCTCCTCTCTTGATGTCATTTGAAATTCAATGACAACAGTCTCACCTGAAATTTGATACAAGGCCTTGAAAGCAGCTGAAGGCCTTGGATATAGGAGAGATCCCACCCAGGACAATGGACCATGACCCCTGTATAATTCTATGGCCATCATCATCATCATCATCATCACGATATTCACCACCACCACCATTATTATCATCATCATTTCCCTATTTATAATTATTTTTCTCAGTTATAGTAGATATTGGTGTTGTACACATGTAATGATCATTTAACACAATGTTTGCTCAATTTTTAATACTTCTTAAGTAAAATTGTAGCAGTACTTTATTTTATTTTCCATTTCATGACAGTAAACTGATGGCTCCTTCCTGTCTCTTCTCACTGGGCCTCACATTTGGAATCTGAAAAGAAACTTTGGGTCTCTTCTCCAGATATCAATAAGAGGCTCTGTAGAAAGAATTCTGCCTCTTCCCCATCAGTTCAACTAAATAAAATCCCTGAGCCAATCTCCTTTCCTGGCTCCCTCAAAGCAGGTCTGACTTCCTAAAAGGCCTTTCCTGTGCTTCCAATAGATTTCAACTGAGCTCAAAAAACATTCCATGTCCCTTGGTGTGTGTGTTTGTCATCAGCCTGTACATCTGCACCAAGCTGTTGTGGGTCCCTCTGCCTTTTGCCTGGTGTCACCTACCCTCTGAGCTATGAGCCTGATGACAATTCAATACCCAGCATCACCGGGGTCCTTCTTCTCTAACTTTGGGCTCACATATCAGTGCTGGCCTCTGTCCAGCATGCAGGTGAGCTGTACTGTTTAGTAATCAGAGCTCTGGTTAGATTTAGGGGACGTGGGTCAACAGATTTGATGACTAATTGTCATTTGGACAAAAAAGTGTTCAAAAGAGACATTCTGTCAATTGTCCATGTAACAAAGTTGTCTCTCTTTATAACATAATTTTTAACTCAGAGACTTCAGAGATAAGCACAGAATCAGGAATCCAGAGGTTCCCTGAGGGAAACTGTAACATGAAGAGGAAACCAGCCCAAACCTCCAACTGCACCTGCTGCTGAGATGGTCCCATGTTAAGAGACTCAGAGCGCCGCCTCATGGTCACAGCCTTTCCTGCAGGGAAGTTTTTGTCTGACTTCCCCTCACTGTGTCTCTCACACAGTAATACATGGCCGTTTCCTCAGTTCTCAGGCTGTTCATTTGCAGATACAGCATGTTCTTGGTGTTGTCTCTGGAGATGGTGAAGTGGCCCTTCACAGAGTCTGCATAGTATTTCTGACTTCCATCATTCCATATAATTGCCACCCACTCAAGCCCCTTCCCTGGAGCCTGGCGGACCCAGCTCATCCCATAGCTCCCAAAGGTGAATCCAGAGGCTGCACAGGAGAGGGTCAGAGACCCCCCAGGCTGTACCAAGCCTCCCCCAGACTCCACCAGCTGCACCTCACACTGGACACCTGCAAACACAAAGACATCCTGGTCAGGAAACTCTCACACATCCACTTTTTCTCTCATTCATGTCCATTCACATACTCAGTGTTTCTAGCTCTCTATAAATTACCTCTTAAAAAAGATACAAGGAAAACCCAGCCAAGCCCAAACTCCATGTTGAGTGGTCTGTGTTCAATTCTGATCAGGGCATGGAACACCTGGGGATCCCGGGCTGGGTTCCTCTCCGAGAGCTGCAGGGTCAGGGCTGGGCTGGTTTTTATAAGCAGAGGGGCTCTATTTGCATGTCCTCCTACTATATAGGGAGCTCTAGAGTTAGACACTGACTTTACAGACATGGTCTTAGAGTGTCACATGTCCAAGGGTGCTTTTTATTAGGAATTCCCTTTCACTGGGCCTGTGCCCTCCCCACTGGATTTAACTGCCGCAGCCCACATTTACAAAGACCTAGGAGAGAAAATGTTCATAAAAAGAAAAGAAGAAGATTGAAAATGAGAATGCCTTTGGCAGTCACCAGTAATGAAACCAAGAGATAGCAACCCTCATAATGCAAGAAAGAAGTAAACGTGCAAGAGGTTCATGTTCAGGAGACAGGAAGTTCCATCTGACACTATTTTTCCTACAAAGTGATCAGAGGATAAACTCCGACCAGAGTGAGCCTAGAGCCAGTGGACCAAGTGCTGGGGGAGAGAGGAGCTTCTGTGTGGGTCCCTGGGAGCCAGAAGCATGAACTATAGAGACATAGACAGAGCTCTTGTGTCCTACTCCTTCAGGCGAGTTTGGTGCTGGATGTGTAGCCACTGCACAGACTCCTTTGTGGTGTTTATTCTGTAGGCTCACTTGTGAGACCTGATCTATCATTGGTGATGTAGATGAAACTCAGTCAAAACTGGGATGTTGTGGTGAAATTGTAGGTAAAGATGAGGCAGTAATTATGTTTAAGTTATGCAATCTTGTTATTGGAAACCTGATGTCTTCTTTTGACCCTTGGAACAAATGTGACCATATCCATCAATGATGGGGTAACTGGAACCTGCACCTGACTCAGTGCTACATTGTTGGGAAAGCTAACTGGGAACATAATAGGGGATTAACCAAGATGGAGGGCACACATGTCCAGGATTCTTGTTTCATTAGGTTGTCATATCCTTGTTGTTTAGCAAGTTCAACTTTTCTTTTCTCACTTTCTTCTGAAACAGACCACATAGTTCCTAGAGTCATGATGACACTTTGATGAGAGTGTGCAAGAGCACAGGGCATTGGTGTATTGGTTTTGTATCTTACATCTTTCCTGAATTCTAGTTCTATTAGCTTCTCATACAGTTTTTAGGATTTTCTATGTAAAAGGTTATGCCATTTGCCTACAGATAAAGATAAATATTATGACTTGTTTCTCTCTGATTGAAACATTTTAAATTTCCTTTTCTTGTCTAATTATTCGACAAGTAATTCTAGCATTGATGAATATAAGTAGTCACAGGAGCGCCCTTGTCTTGATCCTTAAGTAAGAAGAAAAGCTTTGAAATTTTCTGTGTAGCATGATGTCACTTGGTGTCGCAAATGTAGCCTTTATTATATTGAGTTCCATCACTTGTATACCAAATCTGTTAAAAATTGTAATTCTGAAGCGATTTTCAATTTAAAGGCTTTATTCTGTATTGAATTATATGATGGTATATTTTATCCTTCATTCTGTGGATGAGATGTATCACATTTTCTGATTTACATATGTTGAACCATCCTTGCAAGCTGGTATGGTATCCACTTGATCATGGTATATTATCCTTTCTGTCTCCTGGTACATTTTCTAGAATATCATTGAAGATTTTTCTATTTATGTTCTTCTGGAACACTGATCTGTCATATTTGTGTGTTGTTACATGGCTTTGGTATCAGTGTAATGTTCACCTCAATAAATCTCTTTGGAAGTGCCGCCTCGTCTTTTAATTCTTGGTAGAGTTCAGGAAGAGTTGATTAAAAAGTTATCAATTCTTCTTTGAAATCCTGGTAGAACTCACCCTTGAGTCCATTTGGCCCTTGGCTATTATCTGTTGGAAGGTTTTCACTATTACTTCAATTCTTTTTTTTATTAATTCACTAGAGGCCCGGTGCATGAAATTCGTGCATGGAGGGGGGTGTCCCTCAGCCCAGCCTGTACCCTCTCCAATCTGGGACCCCTCTCACAATCCAGGACTGCTGGCTCCCAACTGCTCACCTGCCTGCCTTCCTGATTGCCCCTAACCACTTCTGCCTGCCAGCCTGATCACCCCCTAACCACTCCGCTGCCAGCCTGATTGATGCCTAACTGCTCCCCTGCCAGTTTGTTTGCCCCCAACTTCCCTCCTCTGCCAGCCTGGTCACCCCTAACTGCCCTCCCCTGCAGGGTTGATCGCCTCCAACTGCCCTCCCTTGCAGGCCGGGTGCCTCCCAACTGCCCTCCCCTGCTGGCCATCTTGTGGTGGCCATCTTGTGTCCACATGGGGGCAGGATCTTTGACCACATGGGGGAAACCATATTGTGTGTTGGAGTGATGGTCAATCTGCATATTACTCTTTTATTAGATAGGATAGAGGCCTGGTGCAGGAGTGGGGGCCAGCTGGTTTTCCCTGAAGGGTGTCCCGGATCAGGGTGGGGGTTCCCTTGGGGTGTGGGATGGCCTGAGCAAGGGGCCTGTGGTGGTTTTCAGGCCGGCCACGCCCCCTGGTGACCCAAGTGAAGGCCCTGGTATCTGGAATTTATTTACCTTCTACAATTGAAACTTTGTAGCCTGGAGCAGAGCCAAGCCTCCTGGATGCTCCATGGCCGGCAGCCATTTCTGTTTGGGTTAATTCACCTTCTATAATTGAAATTTTGTAGCCTTAAGTGGAGGCCAGGGTGTACGGAAAGCTTTGCTTTCTCTGTTGCAGTGGGCAACCCTGGCCTGGTCTCTCCAGCTCCGTGGCTGCCCCCATTCTGTTTGAATGTGTTTACCTTCTATAATTGAAACTTTGTAGCTTGAGTGGAGGCTTAGGCCTGGCGAGGGCATGCGGAAAGCTTGGCTTCTTCTGTTGTCTGGGAAACCTTGCTCTCTGTGGCTGTAGCCATCTCAGTTGGGTTTATTTGCATACTCACCCTGATTGGCTGGTGGGCGAGGCTTGGGTTGTTGGGCGTGGCTTGTGGGTGTAGCGGATGTGTGGTCAATTTGCATATTACCCTTTTATTAGGTAGGATAACAATCTAGAAATGTTGGGTTCAAATTCCTAATTTGAGCACCTACCAAGTTGACTGAAAAATACAACTGCTTATCTTCACTGGGTGTGGTCAGTATTGAAATAATTTTTGCTTGCAGACCACATATTTATTTCATATGGCATCTAAGAGAATAAAATATAATCATGTTTTCTTGTTTAGAATTCATAAAGTACAGTTTGTAATGACATGAATGGTGTTCTATCACTGTTTATGTTTGAATGCATGCCTTTTCCAGAAACTATTATGCAATTGTGTGTGACTGTGTTTGTAACTACTTGAGTCTGTGTTTCTGACTGCTTGTGACTCTATGTGTGGGATAATGTGCCTCTGTGTTTCCTGGGGAAGCAGTAAGAGGAAAGGATGGATGCTGGGGGTCCCATGGACAGCTCCTCGGCTTTCAACATGCTCCCAATGCACATCTCACCCACAATGAAGGGAGAAAACCTTGGATCCAGGAGAAAAGGTGGAGGGAGGAGTTCTATGATGTACATTCCAGCCCTCAGGGTCACCTGTCCCCACTGTGGGGTTAGCACTGCTTCCTGCAGGACAGCAGGGGCCCCTCCTGTAGATGTATGTGGGGGCTTCCTGTGTTTGGTGCACTGAGCTGAGAGCTCTTACAGGGATCAATATGGACCCAGAGAGGATGGATGGGGTCCACCAGCACTGAGTGTGCTCAGGCCTTTCAGCAACAGTAGGACACTGTGATCTTCCTGGAAACAGAAGGGGGAGAAACAGGGAGAGTCAGACACTGACGGGGTTGTGACCCCTGAGAGATGGATGCAGAGCTGTTCACACAGCTCAATCCCAGCAATGTACCTGGGGGGTTTACACTTATCAGTGAAACATTGACAAGTTAGTGAAAAAAGTCACTTTTAGAATTTGTGGAGTGTTCCTGAAGGACAGACCCAGGAGCTGCTAACAAGTCACCTGCAAACAGACAATGTCTCTTCTTCATTGTCGTCTTCAGTGAAAATATGAGAAGGAGGAATCCTCCCTTGGGGGAGCTGAGACCTTGAGTGGAAATCCCTGTGCCCAACAGGAGGCACTTCCCTCCCTACCTCCCTCTGGCCCTACTCCTGAGGCTGTTCTCTGTGCTGTGGGTCCTGAGGGCCCTCTGCTGTCCCTAGCACCCCCTCAGTCCAGCCCTGCTGTCTCCCTCAGGGAGGTTGTGTCTGGGCTCACACTGACTTCCCCTCACTGTGTGTCTCACACAATAATACATGGCCATGTCCTCTACTATCACAAAGATCAGATGCATGGAGAACTGTTTTTTGGACATGTTTCTGGAGATGGATGTTCAGCTATTTAAGGGAGGGACTTTAGTAAATGTCTCTATCAAAATTTAAGCACCCCATCCATTTCAGCCCCTTCCCTGGGGGTTGGAAGATCCAGTTCCAGTCATAACCACTGGTTGTGATAGAGAATCCATAAACTGTGCAGCTGAGGGAGAGGATCTGGGAGGGATTCATCAGTCCTGGGCCTAACTCCTGCAGCTGCACCTGGGACAGGACACCTGGGGACAAGGAGCATCAGTCCTTGTCAATCACATGCAGTCACAACCATCCCATGAACCATGTCTGACCCCTGAGACACTCACCTTGGAAGGCTGTCGCCAGTCACAGGAGAGGATCCAACAGTCTCATATTAGACACAGCTCTTCTTTTCCAGAGATCTTAGCCTTGTGTGAGGAGAGAGCT
Source organism: Cnephaeus nilssonii (assembly GCF_951640355.1). Lineage (NCBI taxonomy): Eukaryota > Metazoa > Chordata > Mammalia > Chiroptera > Vespertilionidae > Cnephaeus > Cnephaeus nilssonii. The sequence continues at coordinate 3,025,115 of NC_137094.1, read as the reverse complement.
GTGAGCCTACACAGCCCAGGAGAGGATTTACCCTGGAGTAGCTTTTCCTAAAGTGTAGAGCTTCAGGCTCAGGATTCCCTGGTCTTTCTGGGGCCTGTGTGGAGGCATTTCTTCCCTTGATCTCACTCAGCATGTAAGTCAGGGACAGGGGACCACATGGTGCATGAGACTCCTTAGATTCAGCTCAAAGCACTGCCTTACCACTCTGAGCATAAGAAGAAACATGCAATAGATGAGCAGGTTATACTTTTACCTTCTCATGCATCTTTCAAACAGATGCAAAAGGGATTAGCATTTGTTCAGACAATTTCTCAATCTCAAAACCCTAGTGAATCCATAATTTTTAAGTCTCACCTTATACCAATAATTTCTACCCTTGTGCAAGATTTAAAAAGTAAAAGACAAACATTTTAAATATTTTATGTCTTAATTTATCATGTTACTTTTATCTAGGAAACTATCCCCCCAATCCCAGGCAGGTGGGGCAGTCCTGATTCTTGATTCTGCAAATTTTATAACTGTGTCTACAGCTTCCTGTGCACCCTTTTCCATTTAAGAAGACCCCAAACTAGTTACATCAGAAGTGATTGTGGTTTTAAATGGAACAAACACACATGAAAATAGTGATCATGTGTGTGTACAGCCCCAAATCATTCATATGTTGAAATGAAGATGGAAGGAGATTGACCTGTTTTCTCAATATAGTGTTATCAATGATGTTGGGAGTCAGAGTGAGGGAAATTGCAGAATTCCTAGAATTCATTTTCTCATAAGAAAAGGAACTTCAATCATATCAGGAAATCCTCACTCCCAGCCTCCCTCTGCCCTGTCCTTGGGGATACTCACTGTGGTCAGACAATGCTGGGCTCCCCCCATAACATGCAACATCTTTAATGTGTAATGCACACATTCTCCTATCAGGAACATGAATCAGAAAAATATTGTCTTGCTATGCTTGTCATTTAATTTCCTTGATGGGGTATTTGGTTGTGACAAATGTTTTACTTTTAATAAAGTTCAATTCATCTGTATGTGATTTGATGGCGCCTGCATTGGGGGATTTTACAAAGAACTCTCAAAACATGCTGAGCCTCTGCTGTCCATGTAGACTGGCTACCACAGCCACAGGGACCGGAGCAGGTTCTGACACCAGAAGGGAGATCTGCTGCTGGGAAACTACCCATAAATCTGGAAGTGACTGTGGAACTGGGTAAGTGGAGGAATCTGGCATTGTTTTGAGTCACATGACAGAAATTTGCATGATGCTCATGGACAAAGAGTTACTGGACATATGGGTTTAAAGCCTACCCCAGTGAAGGCCCAGAAGTCATTGCAGGGCATGATAGAGAAAGCTTGTATTATCATAGAAAATACCTGAATAATTAGGAAGAGGGATTTATGAGAAGTAGAAACCTTAAAGACCATGCAGGTAGGGATGAAGAGAAATAAAGAACATGTAACTGCAAACTGGTGGGAAGGGAATCGCTGTTTCCTACATGCTCGTGTCTCTGTTCTAGAAGGTAACACCTTCCCAGATCCAGAGAATTAGGACTCCTTTGGGTCATTACTCATATGGTCTCAGCATGAACCAATGAACCTGCATAATTAATTAGGCCTGCCATTATAAAATCTGCCAATACTTACAGAGAAGAATGGATAGCCCTCAGTGGAGAAGCCATGGTAATGGTGTGTCTGTATGAGGAGCCATCGTTCCATTAGACCAGGGATCCTGTCTCAGTCCATTATCCTCATTGTAATCATCATCATTGTCATCACAATTTGCTTCCTTATAATCATTCTTTTCATTTTCTATAGATGCTAGAGGCCCGGTGCATGAAATTCATGCATGGGGGAGTGTCCCTAAGCCCTGCCTGCACCCTCTCCAATCTGGGACATCCCTCTCACAATATGGGACTGCTGGCTCCTGACTGCTTGCCTGCCCACCTGCCTGATTGCCCCTAACCACTTCTGCCTGCCAGCCTGATTGCCAACTAACCACTCCTCTGCCGGCCTGATTGACACCTAACTGCTCCCCTGCCAACCTGATCGCCCCCAACTGCCCTCTTCTGATGGGTTGATGGCCCCCAACTGCCCTCCCCTGCCATCCATATAGCCCCCAACTGTCCTCCCCTGCAGGTCTGGTCACCCCCAACTGCCCTCCCCTACCAGCCTGGTTGCCCCTAACTTCGCTCCCCTGCCAACCTGGTCACCCCCAACTGCCCTCCCCTGCTGGCCTGATCACCTCCAACTGCCCTCCCTTGCTGGTCTGTTCATCCTCAACTGCCCTCCTCTATCGGCCATCTTGTAGTGGCCATCTGTGACAGCCATCTTGTGGTGGCCATCTTGTGATGACATGAGGCTTGCCATCTTGTGGTGGCCATCTTGTGATGATGTCACAGTGACCATCTGTGTCTTGTGACACCAGCTAGGCTTTTATTATATAGGATGTTTGTACACACAGAATTCCTTTTTATCAGAAAAGAAAGTAGCCATCTACTTGCTGGAGGCTAAGTCCAGCAGGTCACAATAAATGCGAGATGTCTTCAAAAGGTTGAATGGACATATTTAGCAGGGCTGAATATCTGCATATTGTTACCTGCTGCTGGAACAGCCAAGGGCAATTTCCCTAATCTTATGGTCCTTTATTGTTTACCAAGCCTTACCTTTGATATGTATATCTGCTTTGCTAAAGGGAAAAATGTTTGAATAAAAAGCCTTGGGTCCAGAGATTCAGAGAGCTTAGTCACTGAGGCTAAGCCTCTGCCTGGTTTCCCCAAATGCCTTCCAAATTTATATTTCATGTCTAGTTTATTCATTTATTATGCAGTCCCTTCTCAAGATTCCTGAACCCTTGCAGTGGAAAGTTTGAGGCATCTACCCTTCATATACCATTGGGGATTGCGACCCCAATGGCCCAACTATAAGTTGACACAGGCCTTTGAAAAAGCTGATGACAGATTGGTGGAAAAGTACAGATTCCCACCAAGACATTGGACCAAGATTCCTTTAGAATTCTATCATCACCATCACCATCACCACCGCCGCCACCATCATTACTGTCAACATCATCAACAGCATCTTCCTTATCATTTGCTTACTTATATCCTTCTCATTTAGACCTAGTTATTGTACGGATATAAGAACTATTTTTCTCATTTTGCATAGTTTTAAAAGTAAAATACATAGCCATACTCTATTTTCTTTCTGCTTTACTTCTAACAACTGATGGCTCATTGCTTCCTCTCTTTCCTCTGCACCCAATGTGTGAAATTAGATAAGAAATCATAGTTTTCTCTTTGATGTCATTGTGAGATTGAAACCAACCCCTGGAAGCAGAATTCCTCCCCTTCCCCACCACCTCGCCAAAATAAAAGCCCTGCGCCAGTCTCCTTTTCTGTCTCCATCAAATCAGGTCTTCCTTCTTCAAGGGCCTTCCCTGAGCTTCCCAGAGATTTCAACTCTGTGCACAATAGACATTCCATGTCCCCTTTGTGTGTGTTGGTCATCAGCCTGCATATTTGCACCAAGCTCCTGTGGCTCCCTCTGCCTCTGGTTGGTATCACCTACCCTTGGTGCTATGAACATGATGATAAGACAATGGCCATCACCAACTGGGGTCCTTCTTCTCTAGCTTTGGGGCCACATAATTGTGGTGCATGCTGTCCAGCATTCAGGTAAGCTGCATTGTTGAGTCAACAGAGCATCTTGTTAGATTCATGGGATGTGGTTCAGAAGATTTGGTGATTAATAGTCATTTTGGCACAAGTGTGTCTGAAAGACACTCTCTGCATATTGTTCACGGGAGGAAGTTGTTTCTGTTTACAACATACTTTCTAATTGAGAGACGTCAGAGGTAAGTACAGAGTCGGGAATCCAGAGAGGTTCCCTGAGGGAATTGTGACATGAAGAGGAAACCACATAGGAAACCAGCCCTAACCTCCAACTGCACCTGCTGCTGGTATGGTCCTTGTGCTCAGGGACCCTGAGTGCCCCCTGGTAGTCACAGTCTCTTCTGCAGGGAGGTTTGTGTAGGGGCTCACATTGACTTGCCCTCACTGTGTCTCCAGCACAGTAATACATGACCATATCCTAGGCGCTCAGACTGCTGAGCTCCATGTAGACTTGGCTCGTGGATGTGTCTCTGGTCATGGAGACTCTGCCTTGGAACTTCTGTGCATAATAATGTGTTTCCATTGTTCACTTAAATCCTCCCCATCCACTCAAGCCGCTGGGGCCTGTCGCACCCAGTGCATCCAGTAGCTGGTGAAGGTGTACTCAGAAGCCTTGCAGAAGACCTTCACGGAAGCCCCAGGCTTCCTCACCTCAGCTCCAGACTGCACCAGCTGCACCTGGGAGTGGACACCTGTGGAGAGGAGACAGAAGTGGGTGAAAATCCCCCTTGACTCTCCCTGGTCCCCTTCTCAACCCAGGGACTAGAGATCCCCTTCTGGTGGCCACAGCCACCAGAAGGAGGGTTCTCCAGCTCCAGTCCATGGTGAGGGCTGTGCTGTTAGCACTTCTGTAGGGGAGGGTGTGGCTGTGGATGATGCCCTCAAGGCACAGACTTATCCATATTTAACCTAATCTACTTCTCTCTTTTGCATATTTATGAGGCAGAGTATTTCATAGCTCAAGTCTTAACCCCACCTGAGAGAAGACAGATGACAGAGGGACTATGCCCATTGAAATCTGAGGGTCCAATTTCTAATCCTTTTTAAAAAAATCTTTATTGTTGTAATTATTACTTATGTCCCTTTCATTCCCCATTGACCCCTTCTAGCCTGCCCCACAACTTTACCATCCTAGTGTCTGTGTCCATGGATTATGCATATATGCATATGAATTCTTAGGGTGATCTCTTTCCACCCACCCACTCACCCTTCCCTGTCTTCCCTCTGAGATTCTGCAATCTTGTCCTTGCTTCTAGGTCTCTGGATCCATTTTCTTCATCAGTTTATTTTGTTCATTAGATTTCACATATGAGTGAGATCATGTGATACTTGTCTTTCTATGACTGACTTATTTTGCTTAGCATGATATTATCCTGGGCCCTTGATGCTGCCCCAATGTGTAAGAGAACCTTTTTTTTTAATATCTCATAGTATTCCATAGTATAAATGTACCACAGCTTTTTTGTCCACTCATCTACTAATGAACACTTGGGCTCTTTCCAGATCTTAACTATTGTAAATGGTGCTTCTATGAACATAGTGGTGCATACATTATTTCTGATTGGTCTTTCAGGTCCCTCAGGATATATTTCTGGAAGTGGGTCAATGGGTCAAATGGCAGTTCCATCTTTAATATTTGTAGGAAACTCCATAATGTCTGCAGAAGTCTGCACTCCCACCAGCAGTGTACTAGGCTTTATTTTTCTCCATATTCTTGCAAGCACTTGTCATTTGTTGATTTGTTGATGGTAGCCATTCTGACTGGTGTGAGATGATACCTAATTAGTTTTCTTAGTCTAGTGTTATCAGTGATGTTGGGATTTAGAGGGAGGTGAGGGAAGAGAATTTCTCACAGGAAAGGAAACTTTAACCCTGAGAGCAATCCCTCACTCCAGCCTTTCTCTGCTCTTCCCCGTGGAGGTCACTGTGGTCAGAGGGTGCTGGGGTCTCTCACAAATATATCATGTCCTTGTTGTATAATTTATTAATTCTGCCATCAGAATCTTAGTCCAAAATTCTCATTATCATCATCATCATCATCATCATCATCATCCTCACCATTTGCTTACTTATTATAATTGTTCTCATTTTCTGTAGACATGGTGCTTGTCTACACACAATGAGTTTATAGGAAAAGAAAGTAGGCATCTCCTCTTTCGATGTCATTGGGAAATTGACACCCCAAAGGTTCAACTTAGGTTGACACAAGGCCTTCTCAAAACTGTTGACCTTGGATAAACTACAAGACATTCCTAACAAGACATTGGACCATGACCTCTGTCCAATTTTACCCTCACCATTACCATCTCCATCACCATCACCACCACCATATACATTAAGATCACCTTTATCATCCTCATGCTTATTTACTAACTTATAATTATAGTTCCCATTTTCTGTAGACCTGTTTTTCTTCTCACACATAATGACATTTTATGTAATATCCTGCTCATTTTGTATTGTTATCAAGTCAAATAGGTTGCCATATTATATTTAATTTTTTGGTTAAATGCTGAAAACTGGTGGATTATTCTTGCCTCTTCTCCATCTGCCACACATGGGAAATATGATAAGAAATCACGGTTCTATCATTAGATGTCATTGTGAGATTGAAATCACACAAGCCTCTGGAAGGAGAATTCTTCCCCCTCAACCACCACTTCAACAAAATAAAATCCAAAGGCCAGTCTTCTTTCCTGGCTCCATCAAAGGAGATTTGACTTCCTGAAGGGTCTTTCCTGTGTTTTTCAGGGATTTCAACTATGTGTGTAATAAACACTTCATGTCCTCTTGATTGAGTGTTTGTCATCAGGCCTGGACATCTGTACCAAGCTGACCTGATGTCACCTAATCTCAGTGCTATGAGCATGCTAAGTCGATTAACTTCACCTTCAAGATATTTCTTCTTGAGCTTTGGGGTCACAAGACTCTGGTTCCCTCTCTCCAGCACACATGTGTCCTGACAGCTGTCTGGGACCCTGAGCTGTGTGGGGCTGAGCTGCAGTGTTGAGGCAGCAGAGCCTCTGGTTGGATTTAAATGACCTGGGTCAGAAGATTTGATGTTTATTATTTGGGCATAAGTGTGTTTGAGAGAGACTCTCTGTGGCTTCTTCATGTGGGAAAGTTGTCTCTCTTTACAACAGCCTTTTCTAACTCAGAGATGTCAGAGGAAGGCACTTAGTCAGGTGTCCAGTGAGGTTTCCTGAGGGACAATGTGACAGGAAGAGGAAACCACACAGAGAACCAGCCCATACCTGCAACTTCACCTGATGTTCAGGGACCCTGGGTGCCCCCTGGTGGTTATAACCTTGGCTGCAGGGATATTTGTGTCTGGGCTCACTTTTGTACAGTGATACACAGCCATGTCCTCAGCTCTCAGACTGTTCATTTTCAGATACAGCATGGTGATGGCATTGTCTCTGGAGATGGTGAATCCGCCCTACACAGAGTCTGCATTGTATTTCTGACTTTCATCATTCCATATATCTGCCACCTACTCCTGCTCATTCTCTGGAGCCTGGAAGACCCAGTGCATGCCATAGCTACTGAAGGTCAATCCATCGGCTGCAAAGGAAAGTCTCAGAGATGCCCCAGGCTGCACCAAGTCTCCTCCAGACTCCACCAGCTGCACCTCACACTGGATACCTGCAAACACAAACACATCCTGGTCAGGAAACTCTCACATGTCCACTGTTCCTCTCACTCATGTTCTCTCACATACTTAGTGTCTCTTGTTCTCCACAAATTACCTTGTAAAAAGCCACAAGGAAAACCCAGCTGAGCCCAAACCCCATGGTGAGTTGTCTGTGATCAGTCCTGATCAGGGAATGGGAATGCCTGGGGATCCCGGGGCTGGGCTCCTATCCCAGAGCTGCAGGGTCAGGGCTGGGCTGGTTTTTATGAGCTGAGGGGGGCCCTATTTGCATATCCTTCTGCTATAAAGGGAGCTCAGGATTGGATTCTTACATAAAGGATATTGTCCCAGAGTGTGACATGTGCTAAGGTTCTTATCTATTTTAATTTCTCCCCACTTCTCGGCTGTGAATTCCCCAGTATACGCAAGTGCTCCAGGAGACCTGTACAAAGACCCAGGAGAGAAAATTGTCATAAAAAGAAAGAGAGAAGGTTTAAAATGAGAGATGTCTTTGACAGTCACCAGTAATGACAACCAAGAGAAATCAATACTCACAGCCTGAGATTCATGTTCATGAGTTGGAAGATCCATCTGACACTACTTCCCCTAAAAAGTGATCAGGGGATAACCTAACACTAGAGTGTGATCCTAGAGCCAATGGACCAAGAGTTGGAGGAAAGAGGAGTGTCTGTGTGGGTCCCTTGGAACAGAAACATGAACTATAGAGACACAGACAGAGCTCCTGGGTCCTATTCCTTCAGGGGAGTTTGGTGCTGGACGTGTAGCAGCTGTACTGCCTGCTTTGTGGTGTTTATTCTCTAGTCTCTGTTGTACATCCAGTTTCATACATTGGGGTATAGAAGAGAATAATCATGATCAGGTGTGTTTAGGTGATGTTGTTGGTAAAGATCAGGGAGGAATTATGTTTAAGTTTTGGAAATTTGATTATGGAAAATTTCATTGCGTATCACTGATATGAAATAACAGATATAAGTAAAATCATTATTGATCCCAGCCAGTGTGGCTCAGTGGTTGAGCATTGACCTATGAACCAGGAGATCACAGATCAATTCCAAGTCAGGGCACATGCCCAGTTTGTGGGCTTGATCCCCAGTGGGGGGTGTACAAGAGCCAGCTGATCAATGGATCTCTCTCATCATTGATGTTTCTCTTTCTCTCATTCTCTCTCTTTCTCTTTCCCCCTTCCTCTTTGAAATCAATAAAACTATTTTTAAAAACCATTATTGACCTGAAGAATATTATTTTTCTCTGTCCATTCTTACAGAATGTGTAAGTCATTCAGATTACCTCCCATTCCTGGAGCTGATGGATCTAATTTTATAGAACCCTGGTCAGCCTTGGTGGTTATGCCTTGTATTCACCATCAGGGTCTGTGTTCATAAGGACATGTGACATAGTTCTAACCAGGGAGAATGAGGGCATGTTGGGCTTTCCTGCTTCATCAGCAGCTCATTTCAGAAGAACCATCTGCTCCCTCTCAAGTTCCTACTCAAGCCTGCATGTGGCCCTTGGCAGTGCTGTCACCGGGTTCATACATGATGGGCGTCCCCGAGGACTAGAAGCCTATTCACTGGATGGACCAATATGCAACACGGGGAAAGCCACCCCGAAGAGGAAGATGAATTACCATGGATGATAATTGAACACATCTGAGCAGGCACAGCTCCAGAATTGTCCCTTCATTGTGTTGTGATTTCCTCAGTGTTTTCCCAGTTCAATTTGTCTCCTTATTCCCTGAAACAGTCATACATAACATCTGGAGTCATTCAGGTAAGAAAGCACTGGCTTGAAAATTAACCCAAGTTTCAGGTTCCAGGTGAGGTCCAAACTACTGTGTCTTGCTTCCCAGAAAGACAGGTGTCATGGCTGAATCCCAAACAAATTAGCATGTGCGCACACACATTGTCACTCACAAACTCCCAGTTCCCAGAAAGGAAACCTGTCCCCATGTTCCTGAGGGACAGTGAAGGCCCTGACTCTCAGGGGACTGTGATGGCTGGGCCCTGACATGAGGAATATCTAGGTTCTCATCATTGGGGCTGGTGTGTGTCCTTATATGACAGGAATTTGCAGACATGGTTAAGGTGGGGACAAGGGCGCTAAGGGTGTTGACTTGGGGGTTATCCTAGCCATCTGGTGGGACATTCCTGTAACCATATGGGTCCCCTTCAGAAGGAAACAGAGCAAATCAGACTAAAAGTTTTTTGATTATTGAAACCAGATGTTGGGATTGGTTTGCACATCCACCTGAGTGAATGAGGACCAGGAGAGAAACATGAGGTAGGGAGAATGGAGAGCTGTGGTGGGAGGTCCTGGGAAATGATGCTCCTCACCTTGGCCCAGGTGGGCCTGTCAGAGGAAAACGTGGGGCAGGTGGGCCTGTCAGAGGGAAACGTGGGGACAGGTGGGCCTGTGGGGACAGGGGTCCTGAGCTCAGCAAACAGGGTCCTGGGCTGCTCTGAGATCTCTCTGGGTGGGAAGGTTTCCCAAACCCAGGGCTAGGAGAGCACTGAGGATGGTCTCCTTACAGAGAAAGAGCAATAGAAAATACAAAGACTTGTGAAGGAGAGTCCTCGTCACTGCCGACATGTCACCTGCAAACAGACAATGTCCCTCCTTCATTGATGTCAGCAGTGAGAACATGAGAAGGAAGAATCATCCCTGGACGGAGCTGAGACCTTGAAAGTTGGGTAAATGTTCTGATAGAGCAGGATATTCAAGTCACCTCAGAAGTCTTGGCCAACTTTCAGTTTGGATTGTTTGTATGAAGAGAGGAAGCCTCAGTCCTCAGAGGAAACCTCTGCCCAGCTCCCTCTCACCTTCTTCTGGGGCAGCATCCTGTGCTCCTGGGCCCTCAGCGCCCCCTGCTGCCCAGCCCTGGCTCTGCAGAGGAAGGTCCTGCCTGGACTCACAGGGCATTGACCTCTCAGCATCTCTAGTCCAGTAGTGGAGGCTGTGTCCTGACCTCAGATTGCTCCCTCAGGGACACCTTGTGGTTTTGATGTCTGTGAAGTAGCCTTACTGAGCCCCAATGGCTCCGCAGGAAGACCCAAAACAGGGCTTTATAAGTGCAGCTGGGAGCCCTTCCCTGGAGCTACTAGATGCAGGTACACAGGCGACCCAACCCTCATCCAGAAGATCCTGGGGCCCTGGGGCCTCTTATGCCCTCAGGTTCCTCACATTGAAGGTTCCATCTGCATATCTCAGCTTGTGACCAAATCTCACTGCAGTTCTATTTAATAAATCACACACACACACACACACACACACACACACACACACACACAATGATAATTTTCTTTGCCACAAAATCCACATTTACCCCTTTTCCCTGTACATGCCACATGGGAAGGGACCACACGTGTATTCTGGAAATGGGTGTGACTTTCTCTGGAAGCTGATCAAATGCACCCATGATACAAACACAGATTTGAAGAGCAGGCACTGTTGTGTCCGTGTTCTTGCAGGTCCTGTACACCCAGATTTAGGTTAGACCAGGTCAGTCTTGCTCCAGGGAGAATCAGAGGTAGGGCTGGGTCATGCTTTGACTGCAGGGTTGCATTGCTGGGAGTCTCCTGGAGACCCCCCTCAGGAAGCAGGGAACACACCTCAGCATGGAGAGGGGTGTGGGCAGCAGCATTGTCAGCTGTCAGGTGAGGATGCTCTCCCAGGTCACCTGGTGTGCAGGACAGCAGTGGGCAGGTGAGTACCTGCTCCTGGTCACAGAGAGTCATTCTGGGACCTGCCCTCCTAGCATCCACCTGAGACCCTGGGAGGAAGGGATTCTGGAGGCTGATTCTCTGGGAAGGGGCCTGTGAACCCATGATGAGCTAAGACTACAGATGGAGGGAGGATCAAAGTGCAGAGCAGTTGTATTTTGTACTAAATCACTTAACTGATATTTGCCTAATAATGAGCTATCAGAAGAAAGGGATTTTGAATCCCCTGAAGAGACATGACCATGTGTTTTAACAATAAAGGCCAAGGTGAAACTGCAATTATCCCCTGAGTTCACACCTTACAGCTCAAGGAGCAATTCAGAATCCACATCTTTGAGAACCGCTCCAGTGCAGGACCTCTAACTCAGGATACTCAGAACCGTCTAGAAGCTGCAATTCTGGAAGCAGAAGCTGACCCCTGACCTTCTGTACAAGGGGTGGATCAGACAGTGGAAACTTCACTCAGTGTGAGAACTAGATCCCACTCTCACCCCTGCTTTGTGCCTATTGGCTTGCCCATCATCGCTGGTTGCTGTCCACTGGAATGCGTGAATTCCACCCTTCCCCTTATTATTGCAATTGTTAGGTGGACACAGGAGTCTGACCCCAGGTTTGGTGCTGACTTCTGGCAGCATTCAAGCCTTACCCTCCCTCCTCCACTTCTGCCCACATCTGGACACATGAGTGAGGAAGCCTGGTGGTCTCTCCTCTGCCCCTGGAGGGAGTCCATCCACCCCAGCCCCTGCTCAGCACAGGACTCCCATCAGTCCTCACTCCCTGACACAGCTCACCCTGAGCCAGTCCCCCTCCTGGCTCCTTGAGGCCATTGCACCTGCTGGAGACGCCTCCCTGCCTCCCAAGACCCAGATTATGTTAGAGCTGCAGGTCATTTCATCCCCTGGTGTGTGGGCATCCTCAGACTCAGCCTCTGAAGCTGCTGTGGGCGGAGCCCTGCTGTCCTTGCACAGACCCACAGCCATCATCTCTGCGTGAAGGGGACTGGGCAATGGCCACCCGATGTCCTCTCTTCTCCATCAGGACTGACAGCTCTTTGCTGCTGAGCTGTCTGTGCCCCAATCATGACTCAGGAGAAGGTCCAGGAGCCAATGTCACATGAAGAGGAAACCCAGCCTCCAATAGGATCCAGGCTGAGCCTCATTCTGAGCCTGTGCCTGGGTTGCCTATGCTGATTGCTGTGACTTGAGCGCCCCCTGGTGCCCCAAGTGCCCCCCTGCAGACCAGCCCTGCTGTCTCCCTCAGGGAGGTTTGTGTCTGAGCTCACACTGACTTCCCCTCACTGGGTGTCTTGCACAGTAATACACTGCCGTGTCCTCGGCTGTCAAGCTGGTCAGTGATAAATAAACTTGGCTCTTGGACATGTCTCTGCTGATGCTGAATCGGGATTTCAAAGTTGGGTTATAGTATGTATCTCCAGCACTCCCTATAACGCCAATCCACTCCAGGCCCTTTCCAGGAGCCTGGCGGATCCAGTGTACACCAATGCTCGTTAAGGATAATCCAGAGACAGTGCAGGTGAGGGAGAGGGTCTGCTCTGGCTTCACCAGTCCTGGGCCTGACTCTTGCAGCTGCACCTGGGACAGAACACCTGGGGACAAGAAGCATCAGTCCTGTCAGTCACGTGCAGTCACAGCCATACCATGACCCCTGTCTAACCCCTGAAACCCTCACCTTGGGTGGCTGTCACCAGGCACAGGAGAAGACCCAGCAGTATCATCTTCTTCTAGACCACAGCTCTGCCTTCCCAGAGACCTCAGCCCTGTGTAAGGGAGAGCTGTGAGCCTGCACAGCCCAGGACAGCATTTACTCTGGAGCTTGAACAGAAATTTGCATGTGGGGCAACCCTTTACTATAAATAGAAGGACTGAGGTCAGACTTCCCTGATCATTCTGGAGCCTGTGTGAGGGAATGTCTTCTGTTGACATCACTCACTAGCCAACTCAGGGACAGGAGGCCACATGGGTCATGAGGCTCATTGGATTGATAAAGCATGGCCTAGACTTTCTGAGCATAAAAAGAAATGGTGAACTAATTGAGCAGGTTACACTTTTAACTTCTCAGGCATCTTTCACAAGGATTTAATGAGATTAACTTTTGTTCCCATTGTTTGTGAATCTCAACATTCTAGTGTAGCCACAATTTCCAAATTTATTGAATGTAATTTTATATCAATTTTACCCTTAAGCAAAATATCAAAATAAAGACCAGCCACTGTCCGCATTTTACATATTAATTTATAATGTTACTTTGATCTGAGAAACTACCTTCCGAACACTGGCTGCTGAGACATTTGTGACTTTTTTTGTTTGTTTAATTTTTAGGAGTTTATTGGAGCCCAAACAAGATCCAACTGCTTCAGCAAATACCAGCTTTGCAGTTTCTTTCCTGGTCATATCTGTTGTAGCAGCTAGGATAGGATGTTTGCTAGGCAATATGGGAACCACAGGTGCTACATTTGGGACTTGTTGCTGTGTTCAGGCACAAGCCTTTTTTCTCTGACTTTCACAGACTGAAGAATTGCAAAAATATCCTTGGAAAAGGTCTTGGCCATGCTCTGTAGGATAGTTGTTGGTGTCCTCCACACTCTCTCTCTGCTGACAATATCCCGGGTCACATCTACCTCAGCATCCACAAAACTCCTCTGTTTGAGAGCAATTATGTGGTTATCTAAGTCAGTCTTGATGGTAGATCTTTTCTGAGCCAAAATTTAGGCTTTAATTGCAGCATTTTTTCCACTTACATATTCAAAAAAAGACCTAATCTGTCCATTCTGCACAATCCCTTTTTTGTGACCCTCCAATCAGGCAGCCCATCTCTCTTTATCATGGCTCACACACTCTTTTTTTATTGTCAATTATAAATCTTTAATAACAGTAGATAAATATGATACAAAATAAACTCCAGTCTCAGATTTATGCTGAACTATCCTATTTAAAGTAGGAATATGAAAACATAAACTTTTGACATTCTTGAAGTGAGTAAGAATTAGATCTATTTGCATTGTTGTTTTAATTTCATACCAGTCTGATCTAGATGCCATGCAGATATCCATAGTACTTGACAATTCAATTCAGTTACTCACCCACCAGAATTATTTCCAAGATGCTAACTTAATGCAGTATCCTAGTGGATTTTGGTAGCTCAGAAAATCCAGCGAGCGGTTAAAAGTCAATATTCTCATGTCAAAGGTTTTTAACTAGTTTTTTCACAGACCCTCTTCTATCTGTCTGTATTATTTATACAGTGTTCTTAGAAGAGGCTTGAGGATCATGGCAGTTGCAGTTCTGAGTAGTCCTACATGCTATCCTTATAATTTTTTTTAAGAAACTGTCAACTTTAGGTTTTGCTTTTGCAAATTTTACAAAGTGACACCTGCTGGATACAAACATTTGGTACAAGGGAATTTTACAAGCTTTTAAAATCAAATTTAGTGTTCATGATTGTTACATAAAGGCATTCACAATTAAAACAAAAATATAGCATCACAAACAATATCCACTATGATAAAGGAACGGATATCTGTGTCTAAACACCCATGTCCAAAATGGTAAAAGACCTAACACTGATTGGTCAACTCTGATTTAAGAATGACAAAACAGGTTTTTTTTCCATTCACAGGCTTAACACATTCAGTTCTGGGTGTAAGACACAGGGAAATATTTTAAAAATAAAAATTTTATAAATGAGTAAAAAATTGAATTATTACCACGGAGGATAAAGTTATTCACATGTTCTACAAATTTCCTTTCAGATAGATTTTTTAGCTGCAAACCAGAAGAGCCTTAGAAGGCAAAAGAAAATGACTATAAAATAACAATTATAGTTATTACTAATTAGAAAAATCTGAAGCCCTAGTTTTGAGAATAAGTAATTAATCTAACTTTAAAATGTCAAACACTAGATAAAGGGCCATAAAATTGAAAAAAAAATAAAGTTTAAGACTTAACTATTGAGTGGTAGAGGATGATGATGATGATGATGATGATGAGAGAGAGAGAGAGAGAGAGAGAGAGAGAGAGATTGAGCAAACCAGCCAGGGTTTCTTTCCATATCACTAATATAAAATTGGAAATAAAAGTCTTAATCTGCTTTTAATGTACCTCCTCTTTGTTTTTCTTCTATTTCTTCAGCGTGGAAATGAATGCATTTACTATTAGACTTCTGGAAGCTTTATTAAAGTCAGGCAGCAAGATGAGCAGACACTGACTTTTCCATCTACAATCATTGGCAAAAAGCTGAAAAAATAGAGCGTCAGCTGTGTTTATCATGAGTGACTGTCTACAACCAGTTATTACTGTCCAAGGAAAGAGGCCATGGGGTCATCCTGCATCTGATGCTTTGTTCTATTGACCTCCATTTCCTCCTGGGTGGGTCCCCAAGTTTCATATAGGTTAGTGTAAGGCCGCTTCCTTTCATCAACCTGCATGAGCTCCTAGACATGAAGCAGGACTCCTCTGCATTCAGTGCCTTTTTCAGTTTTTCATGTTTCTTTTCTTCGTCATCACTATCTGAGCTGTTCTTTCAATGTTTCTTCTTCCGTCTCTTAGTTTTTCCTGATGCATCTCCATGAGAGTTTAATTTTTTTTCCGCGGGTTCTTCTCCAGTTATATCATTTACAATATGTTCCTCTGAAATCGCAATCTCCTTCCCAGCTTCTCCAGTGCAATATGAGTATTTGAAAAAAGTGTGACAGCATTTGTACCCCCATCGGCCTTCTTTCCAATAAGACCCCCAGATATGCGTGTCATTGTGGATCTTCATATCCTCTTCATATCTGGAGCAGGCGACAGCCCGCTCCTGTCCTTTAATGACTGCCCCATGCCTTGAGTACTCCACATAGTCTTCCATCTGAGCAAGAAGCAATTCAGCTAGAGGGGCATTCAAATGTTCTTGGCCACCATACTTTTCCAGAATGCTTTCTTTCTGCTGTTCTTTGGAGTCTTCTTTTTTGACCTTTAAGGACTTACACAATTGTTCTAATTTGGTAGGATTGGCCTGCAGATGCACTTCAGATCCCTTATCATAGGCTTCCCATGCAAACAACTGTGTCTGAGCCATTGAAATGGTGTCACCTGTATATCTAACAAAGTTGTCTCCAGCAGAGCTCACTTTACCTGGAATCTTCCCTGCATTGACATAGGGATTTTCTCTCGTTGCTCTAGTTTTGGGATCATAGTAAGTAGAATTTGGATCTAAATTCTACAAATATTTTGCAATGTCTTCTCGAGTCCTGAGATTCCAAACAGTAATCTGTCTCTTAGAATCAAAGTTCTGTCTAGGCATGTCAATATCATCTGCATATTTATCTTCATCCTCATCCTCACTGTTATGATTTTTTCCATTTTAGAATTGGGTTCCTCTTCTCCCACTGATGTTTTGGAGAATTAGTCAGTTCCACTAATTTTCCTGAGGCTAATTCTTCTTGGAGTTTCTGGGCTTGCAGTGTTCATCTTGCCAGATCAACTTTAGCATATTCTTCTACAATTGCCTAGTGTTCTTCTGGATTGTAGCCATCCCACTGATCCCTCTTCCCATCGTAGTCAACAATCAGCTGAGGCTGGACATGTTCATCTGGAGCTATGTCAGTTCCTGTAAATTTTGCTCCAACTTGCCTAAGTCTCTCAAGGCAGTCTTTCTTTTTGTGTGTCATGGCCCCACAGTTTCCACATGCTCCTTTGCGGTAGTTAGTAGTTGTGGAATTCTTTTTAGATCTTTTTGATGGATCAATATGCCATGGCACTGAAGAAACATACTGAAGAATGTGAGGGTTGATGTCTTTTCCTTCTTCATCAACTTCTGCAGAAGCATTATCCAGTTTCTGCTATTCTTCTAGCTCTTTCTTCTTTCTTCAGTCCTCTCTGGTCATCTTCTTTGTTTCCTCCAAACCCATTTATTTGGTCCCCACTAGGGAGTCGGCATTAACTGTATCCACACCTGCAGCCACCACTGTTAATGGCCTCCTCCAGTCCTGTCACAGTAGACCCCCAAACCATTAGGCAGAAACAAAGCCAATAGTTAATGTTCAAAACTCACACAGTCTTCTCCTCAATTCGTTGTTTCTTTGCTCCTGCTAAAACTTCAACTGCAGCTCATTTGACTTGAGTAGGTCGCTGAAGACCTATTTCTACAGGGGCACTTCAGTCTATACTTGCCAACTTTGATGCTTTACCACTGAGATATCCAAATACCTCTTTCAGTCAGGCCTTCTAATCACAGGAATATTTTCAGAGGCTGCGTGTCAGGCATAAACAGGATGAGAAAGGTGCACATTATTAAGTAGAAATAAGATACAATCCAACATGTGGTACTCCCTGGGTTGGCCTTCCTTTCCAGTCCCCTACACCACGTAATTGGTCTTCACCTTCTTGGGCCAAGAGAGCTTGCCACCAAAGATGACTTTGTCCCCCTTCACCAAGATCTCCTCCTTCTGGATGTTGTACTGTCACAGGACACTGAGCACATCTGTTATCTTCGACCTTCTTGCCACCACCACCATGAGCACCACCCCCGCCCCCCGCACACCGGTGCCCTTGCCTCCTAGCCTACTTCTGACCCTGACTGTGCCTGCCACCTTGCTAGCTGGGCCACTGGTGCTGCCTCCCTCCCCCACCACCACTGCTGACTATGGCCTGCACCCACTCTGCAGGTTCTATCATACATTTGAAATTAAGGAGGATATGTAAAAATGATTACATGAAGTTGGGAGAAAATAAGACAGGGATTGGATTATAAGGTTTTGTGCTTTCTTAAGAGTGGTTGCTTCCAATTTAAATTAGCCTGAAAACTTGACTACTATTTTACTGTCAAATTTAATACTCTAACAACCATCTTATTTTACTCTGTAAATATTAGTGGAAAGGATTATTTGCCTTCTTGAGTAGGCCCTGAGCATTCCTGGTACTAGGCTGGATTTAGGTATTGAATCCCACTTCCCCACACCATGAGTACAAGACAACTCAAACAAGTCTTGTTGCAGTGAGAGCGCATCTGCTGTCGGCCAAGTCTCTGTCTGTTACCTGGGTTCCGATTTGAGCTGGGCATGGGAAGCTAAGCAGCCATAGAGTCAGGAGACCTCCATCAGCAGTGGTGAGGATTTAGGCCCCTGCAAAGTTGGGGGGGGCGGTGAAGGTCTGTGCCCCACCTCTGTTGACCCTCAAGTTCTCTCCTGATGGCCCCTCTGCAAATGTGCCTGTCTTAGGTTGTTCCTTTCCTGATGAATCTTACTCGTCTCTGGCTAACCAGCCATCCTCCGGGGCCAACCAGGGTGATGTGAGGTTCAGTTGTGTCTCCTTGGTAGCCTATGCCTTCGTGGCCGCCACACCCAGCACCTGCCTTGGGATCCCCTCGCCTGCTGGCAGGGCGCCAGCACTGATCACATATCTTGTGAAACCCAGGTTTCTAATCCAGGGAGGGACCAGCTCACCCCACTGGGTGAGAGACAGATCCATAATACCAGCCATCAAGAGGCTTCAACCTCGGCATGAACAGAAAGCTCAGGCAACAGCTGTGGACAATTGGATTGTGAGAAGAGGGTCCCTCTTGGCCAAAAGGGCAAGAGGGGCCAATATAGAATGCTCAGGTGCCTTCCCAGGGGTCCCTCTACACAGTGGAAGTGATTAAATCCTTTCATGTCCTTTTTAAATTGCTGCCAGACATTCAAAGAATTAGTGTGTAAGTTTGTTTGGGATAATTGTACATTATGCTGTTGTAATTCTAAAATATCTAGAGATGTGTTATCTTTGTCTCCAAACACCAAAAAGATGATTTTTTATTGATACCCAAGGGTGTGAGGTACTATTTTAGGTAATGGGGGTAACACAAATCTGGGAAAAATTATAATGACATTGTAGAATAATATCATGTAAGGATATTCTTTGCTCTAGGCTATGGCAATTCCATTTCAAACTGGCTGCCAATTTCTTTTTGTATAGACAAGGTCTTAGTTACATTTTCTGCACCTCTCCCAGGAACAAGTAGTGATAGTCCCTTCCTTTGGTGTCCACACAAGCCAAAAACCTCTCTTTGATTTTACATACAAAGGAACAATGGTTTGATTTTGTGTCATACAAAAGGGAAGCTGGGTGGAGACCCCTGTGGAGTTGTACTTCCTTGCCCCACCCATGGTCCTCCTGGTTGACCAAGGTGTTTGGTATTATTGGTGACTACATTAGGAGGGGGATCAGCCCACGTAAGGGCTCTTACCCATGAAGAGTCAGGAGTATAAGTCCAAAATACTTCCCCATTTGTCCCAGGTAATATTACTGTACAGCAGATGACTCTAGCATGGCAAGAAAGATGTTCTCAGGCATCCTTGGGGTTCTGGTTACCTCACAATTTCTTTTTATTTATTTTTTTTTAGTTTATTATTATTATTATTATTATTATTATTATTATTTTATATGTGTCCTTATTCCCCCATTACCCCCCCATCCCCAATTCGTGCCCCACCCCCCTGTTGTCTGTGTCAATTGATTAGGCTCATTGCATGTACACAAGTCACTTGGCTGATCACTCCCCCTTTCTCCCACCAACCCCCTCTTTCCCTGAGGTTTGAGGTTCTGATCGACGTTTCTCAGTCTCTGGATCTGTTCTTGTTCATCAGTCTATGCCATTCATTATATTCCACAAATGAGTGAGATCATGTGACAGTAAAATAGTAGTCAAGTTTTCAGGCTAATTTAAATTGGCTAATTGAAATAAGCAAATATTCTGGAAAAAATCAATTGCACTGGACAAAAAAGCTGTTCCTAAAGTGTTAACTAAAATTTTTATTGGTACTTCATCTCATGATAAAATTGCATAACATGTAATGAACCTAAAGCAGTCATATTTTAGTGCAAAAAATTAAAATTTAAAAGCTATCAAGATTACATTATAAAATTTCCAAAAGCCTCCTAATATTTAAATCAAAAAAGGGGGGATAGTAAAAGAATATCATGTAAAGAAAAATATCCTGTAAGTAAATTACATCTAGAAAATTTGTACTTTAGAAAATTAACTTTCATTTGTAATGCTAACAGCAAGACACCCATGTAAAACATACATGATGTCAAAACAAGCCAAAGGAAAATCATTTGGGCAAAAAATAAAAAAGGATCACAAGTCAAATTTATAGAAAATATTCCTTTATTAACTTTTGGTCGAGAATATGATTGTATATTTTCAGAAAACAACTCCGAGACCATGTGGATTCCTGCAACATAGAGGAATTGACAGGACTGCTCCAGCCATGAGACAGAAGAGAAACAGTCCAGAGATGGAAGATGCTGACGATGCCTTGCCATACCAGCAGTCAGCAGCTGTGCGTCCCTGCAGGTTGCCCAGGACCAAACCAGAGAGGGTCGGACCTGCATTACCACAATTTTTCCACCATCCAGAACTGAAATATCATTGCTGACATGTACACATAAGGAACTGTTTGACATAGAAATTGGAACTCAAAAGAACTGTTGGCCCAGAAAGAAACTCACTATAGACTGAATCATTCATTTGCCTCTCAGCATAACCATTATTGCTTGTCTCATTTTAGGTTCTTATAAGTGTATTTCTAGTATCACATGATCTCACTCATCTAGGGGAAATAATGAACAATATAGACTGATGAACAAGAACAGCATCGATCAGACTGTCAGACCTCAGATGGAAGGTAGGGGAGGGTGGGGATAAGGGAGAGAGATCAACCAAAGGACTTGTATGCATGCATATGAGTCTAACCAGTGGTCATGGAAAACAGAGGGGTGGGGGCATGTTTGGGGAGGGGTTTGGGATGGAAATGGGGGGATGAGGACAAATATGTGATACCTTAATCAATAAAGTAATTTTTTAAAAAAGAGTGGTTGCTTCCAAGGAGTCTGAAAGAAAGAGGATTACTCTGGCATTTCAAAAGTGTGTTAACCTACATGCACAAGAACAATGAACAGGGCTTGCTTAAGGCAAATATAAATATTTCCCTACAGATATAGGCCTGCAGCATGACTGTCCACCTTGACCTGACCAATTGGGAATTTGTGATTAGATTGCCCTGTGTGGTTACTTTCTATAGAACTCCCTTTCCCACCCACACTTTGAACCAATACAGCTCCCAACCTCTGCTAGGGGCTATGCTTGCTTTGAGACATGCCTCCAATACTCTGGCAGGCCATTTACCACTTTACCGGACCTTTCACTCCTGCTTACACAGAGCCTCAGATCAGCTAGAGACAAGAAATTCTCAGTCACCTTCGTCTTTGCTGAACACGCACACAACTCTGGGAGTGTGTGTAGCCTTTTAGGTTTTCAGAAATATGCTGTAGCTTTTCCAAACCCCTTTTAGACATGTCATTTCCCAACTTTTTCTTCCGAAGTTTTTGGTCAGCTTGTTGTTCACACCAATTATTTACATGTCAAACCATGTTATATAATTATTGTAGCTGGTTGATCTTTCTCTTGCTGCCTTTAAGATTCTCTCTTTGTCCTTACTTTTTTTGGCATTTTAATTTTGATGTATCTTGGCATGGGCCTATTTGGGTTCTTCTTGTTTGGGGTTCTATGTGCCTCTGAACTTGTGTGACTTTTTCCTTTACCAGGTTAGGGAAGTTTTCAGCCATTATTTCTTCAAACACCTTCTATATTCCTTTCTCTCTGTCTGCCTCTTCTGGCACACTTGCTATTCTAATATTACTACGTTTCACATTGTCCCACAGCTACCTTAAGCTGTCCTCCTGTGTTTCTTTTTATTTAATTGTTTTTTTTATTTTGATTCTCTGATTGAGTGATATTTTCAACTCTGTCTTCTAATTCACTGATTTTATCCTCAGCTTCCCTAATCTGCTGTGTATTCCTTCCGGTGTGTTCTTTATTTGTGTTATGTCTTTCTTTATCTCAGGCTGTTCTTTTTTCATAGTTACTATATCTTTTTTTTTCATGCTGTTGAGCAGTTTTACCATCATTACTCTGAACTCTATTTCAGATAAATTTCTTACCTATGCTTCATTTATCTCTTCTTCTGGAGAATTCTCTAGTTTTTTTCATTTGGAGGTTGTTTCTTTGTCTGGCTATCTGTTTGGGTTTGTGACTATGTATTAGGTAGGTCCTTTACACCTCTCAATCTCTAGTGCAGGGCAGTGTTAAAGGCTGCTACTGACTAATTAGATCAGGCACAGACTCAAAACCTCCAGAGACCTCCTCTGGCTACAGACTGATAGGATTCTGACTTGAATTGACCCCAAGACAAACATCCTCAAGTGTGGTGAGAGGTTTTTTTTTTTTTTTTTTTTTTTTTTTTTCCCAATAGTCTAGGGAAGTTGCTTATGCCTGTAGGCTAATTCTTATTTTTAATCTCTTAACTGTCCTTGGGACAAGCTGATTTCCAGTAGGGTGTATTGACTGTCTTCCTCCCAGGCAAGGCAAATGTCTATGTGGGGAAGATGTCCTCTGCTGCTTGAGGGAATGACTCAGCCCAGGAAACTTGGAATGTTTGCCTTTTGAGCTATATCTCCCAAGACCTCAGTCCTGGCTTCTGATCTCAGAGCTCCAGTCCATTTCACCCTCCCTGTACTGGAGCACAAGATGGGTGGCTCTATATGGATTTTAGTGTGTTGGCCCTTTAAGAGGGTGCCTGAATTTTCAACTGTTACTCCCTGGAAGACAGCACCCTACTGCGTTTCACAGCCAGATGTTATGAGGATAACCTCCTCAGTTTTGGTGCTTTCTGTCTGGTGGCCTAGGTTGGGGATTATATCCCAAAGTTCTTAGTGTCAACCTCCCACAGCTGAGATATCTCTCCAAGACTTCAGATGCTGTCTGTGGGTGCCTGAACAGCCCTTTCACACCTCCACCCCTCCTACCAGATTCTATGAGGTCTCCACTTTCAGTCCTTGGGTATCAGGGTTATCTTCTGCAAATTTTCCTTTGACTATTCAGGAAGTTTTTTTTCTTCTGTATTTTAGTCATAACATCAGTTTGTTCCTAGGAGCATGAGTGTGCAGCATGCACTTACTCTGCTGACTTTTTTTATCTCCCCACATTTGTAGCTCTTTATGTTGGAAATTGTATGACTGTGTCTATAGCTTCTTGTGCAAAGTCTCTGATATGCAAGCCCATGGCCTATGGCAGAGACCCCAAACTAATTACATGAGAGATAATAATGGCTTTAAGTGTAGATAAGACACAAAATAAAAGCAGTGATCATGAATCTGTACAACTAAGAATCATTCATATGTTGAAATGATGATAGAAGGAGTTTTACCTGTTTTCTCAGTCTAGTGTTATCAGAGGGATCCAGAAGGAGGTGAGTGAAAAGAATTCCTTCCATAGAATTTCTCACAGGAAAGGACACTTCAACCTAGGGAGGAATACCTCACTCCCTTCCCTTCCCCTGGAAGGTCAATGTAGTCACAGGGTACCAGGCTCTCCCACAAACATAGAACATCCTTAATGTGTAATTTATATATTCTCATATCAGACATATGATTTAGAAATCTATTCTTTATATTTATGTTTGTGTTTTCATTTGCTGCATGGAATCTTTGGCTGGACAGAAGTCTTTAGTTTAAACCAAATCTAATTTAATATTTTCTTTAATGGACTTTATTTTGGGTGATTTTATGAAGAACTCCCCAGAAAATGCTGAGCCTCCACTGTCCATGTGGATTGGCTACAGCAGCCACTGGGACTGGAGCAGGTTCTGGTACCAGAGCAGAGTGATGCTGGGAAACTACCCATAAATATGAACATGACTGTGGAACTGGATAAGGGGAGGAAACTGGACTTATTTTGAATCACAAGAAAGAATTATGCCTGATGTTCATGGACAGAGAGTTACGGGAAAAATGGGTTTAAAGTCTCCTCCAGTGAAGGCCCAGAAGTTAGTACAGGGTATGATAGAGACAGCTGAATAATGATTATAAGGAGTTTGTTAGAAATAGAAATGTTAAAGATTCTGCAGATAAGGATCAAGAGATATAAGGAATGTGTAATTTCAAACTAGTGGGAAGGGGATCCCTTTTTTCCTACATGAACATTCTCATATTGTCTGTTCTAGAAGATAACACCTTCCCAGGTCCAGGGGATCTGCACTTGGACAACCTGGAGATATTACTGATCTGGTCTCACACTGAATCACCCAAGCTATCTAATTCATTGGGGTTCCAATTATGAAATATCACAACAATTACAAGGAAGAGTGGACAACACTCACCTAGGAGCCATGGTGATAGTGTGTCTGTATGAGGAGCTGTCATTTAATTGGATCAAGACCCATTCTTAGTCCATTGCCATTGTCTCAATCATCATGATCATGATCATAATCATCATCACTATCATCACTATTTATATACTTATAATCATTCGTCTCACTTTCTATAGACATGATGCTTGTCTACACACGATGACTTCATATAGGAAAAGAAAGCAGGCATCTCTTCTTTTGATGTCATTGGAAAATTGAAATCCCATAAGTTCAACTCTATGTTGACATAAGGCCTTCTAAAAACTGTTAATCTTGAATTAACTAAAGACTCTGGCCAAGACATTGGACTATGACCTCTGCCCAAATTTATCATCACCATCACCACCTCCATCACCATCATCATTATGATCTCATTTTTAATCATCATCCTCATTTGCTTACTTATTATTATTATTCTCATTTTCTGTAGACCTGATTTTCAAACACACATAATGACATTTTATGTAATGTTTGTTCATTTTTTATAGTTGTTAAGTAAAATAGGTTGTCATACTCTATTTCAATTTTTGTTTGACTGCTGATAACTGATGGCTTACTCTTGCCTCGTCTCCATTTGCCACACGGAAGAAATCATGGTTTTGCCATTAGATCCTATTGTGAGTTTGAAACCACAAAAGCCCCTGGAAACAGAATTCCTCCCCATTCCCCATCAGCTCAATAAAAAAATTCCCCAAGCCAGCCTCCTTTCCTGGCTCCATTAAAGCAGGTCTGACTTGCTGAAGGACCTTTCCTGTGCTTCTCAGAGGTTTCAACTACCTGCATAAAAAACATTCCATGTCCCCTTGGCGTGAGTGTTTGTCATCAGTCTGGACATCTGCACCAAGCTTGCCCTGGTATCACCTACTCTCAGTGCTATGAGTTTGGTAAGTCAATGATCTTCACTATCAGGGTCCTTCTTCTCTAGCTTTGGGATCTCATTTCTCGGGTGTCCCCTGTCCAGGACACTCATGTCATGATGGCTGGCTGACCCATAGCTGTGTGGGGCTAAGCTGCAGTGTTGAGTCCGCAGAGCCTCTGGTTAGATTTTGGAGACCTTGGTCAGAAGATTTGATGTTTATTATTTGGGCACCAGAGTGTCTGAAAGAGACTTTCTGCCATTGGCCCAGCTGAGAAAGTTGCCTCTGTTTACAACATACTTTCTAACTCAGACACATCAGAGGTACGTGCAGAATCAGGAATGTAGAGAGGTTCCCTGAGGGAAACTGTGACATGAAGAGGAAACCACACAGGAAAACAGCCCAAACCTCCAGCTGCACCTGCTACTGGGATGGTCCTTGTGTTCAGGGACCCTGAGCGCCCCCTCGTGGTCATAGCTCCTCCCTCAGGGAGGTTTGTGTCTGAGCTCACACAGACTTTCCCCTCACTGTGTTTGTTGCACAGTAATAAACAGCTGTGTCCGTGGCTCTCAGGCTGTTCATTTGCAGATGCAGCGTCTTCTTGGCGTTGTCTCTGGAGATGGTGAATTGGCCCTTTACAGATGGTGATTGGCACAGTTTGTGGTACCACCATTAATACTAATTATAGTCACCCAGTCAAGTCCCTTCCCTGGAGCCCAGTGGACCCAGGTTATATGGAAGCTACTGAAGGTGAATCCAGAGGCTGCACAGGAGAGTCTCAGAGACACCCCACGTGGCCCCATTCCTCCCCCAGATTTCACAAGCTGCACCTCACACTGGACACCTGCAAACTCACGCATCCACTGTTTCTCTCACTCATATCCACTCATATACTCAATGTCTCTTGTTCTCCATGAATTACCTCTTAAAATAGCAACAAGGAAACAAGTTGTAGAGTTAGATAATTTATTACCAGCTTTTCTTGTTGTTTAAGGTAGGCTTATAGTATTATGAACTACACTCTAAGGACTGCTCTCACTGTTTCCCATAGATTTTGGATTGTTGTGTTTACATTGCCATTTGTTTTCAGAATGTTTGTTTTTATTTCTTCTTTGATCACTTTGGTACCCCATTCATTAATAACATGCTATTTGGCCTCCAAGTGTTTGAAATTTTTATTTTTATTGTAGTTTATTTATAATATTATGCCATTGTGATTTGAGAAGATGCTTGATATGATTTCAATCTTCTTGAATTTGAAGAGACTTTGCCTGTATCCAAATATGTGATTTATCTTTGAAAATGTCTCATCTGCACTTGAGAAAAATATATATTCTGAAGCTTTGGGGTGAAATGTTCTTAAGATATCTATTAAGTCCATCTGATTTATTGAGTCATTTGGGATTGCTGTTTCTTTGCTGATTTTTTGTCTACAGAATTTACTGAGTGATGTCAATTGGGTATTAAAATCCCCTACAAAGAGTATATTGCTGTCTATCTCCCCTTTGATATCTTCCAGAATTTTTTAATGTATTTGGGTGCTCCTGCATTAGATGCATATCTATTTACCAGAGTTATATGTGCTTTATGTACCAATCTTTTTAGTATTGTGAAGTGGCCTGTAGAAAGATGCAGGAGAGAAAATTGTCAAACAAAGGAAAATAGAAAGGTTTAAAATTAGAGATACCTTTGACAGTTACCAATCTTGACAACCAAGAAAAAGCAACCCTCACAAATTCACAAATAGAGTAAGTAAAAGTGCAAGAGGTTCATGCTCAGGAATCAGGAAGATCCATCCTACACTATTCCCTCTAAAATGTTTTTAGAGGATAAACTAAGAACAGAGTGTGAACCTAGGAGCCAGTGGAGTAAGTGCTGGGGGAGACTGGATTGTCTGTGTGGGTCCCTGGGCACCAGAAGCATGAACTATAGAGACATAGACAGAGCTCCCAGGTCCTATTCCTTCGGGGGTTTTTGGTGCTGAAGGTGTAGCAGCTGCACTGCCTCCCCTGTGCCTTTGTATTTATTCTCTAGTGTCTGTTGTAGATTCAGTTTCATTGGGACATAGAAGAATCTCTGTCATACGTATTTAGTGGAAGATGTGGGTAATGATTTAGGAATAATTAAGTTGAGGTTATGAAAGTATTGTTATTGAAAATTGATGTCTGCATGTGACCTTGGGAGCACTGTCACCATGTCCCCACATGATGGGTCAACTGTAACCTGCACCAGGTTCCAGTACCACATTGGTGGGGAATCTACCTGGGAACTTGATGGGGGATTAACCAAGACCGAGGACACACATGTCCAGGGTTCTTGATTCATTAGGTTGTCATCTCCTTGTTGTTTAGCCAGTTCAAGTTTTCTTTCCTCATTTTCCTCTGAAACAGCCCCACATATTTCCTAGAGTCATGAAGGCACTTTTTTGTGTTGCAGAAGACTGGAGAAAAACTGAGCCATACTTAGAGAAAGGGAGTTACATTTTATTATGCACAGGCACATAGAAAAATGTGTCTTTCAAATTCTGGGCCCCCAACATGGAGGCAACTCTCTTTATTTATATTTTTTCCAGTCCCTTGTCTCCCAAATTTGAAAAGAGACTTCCAGACCTCCTCAGAAAGAAGGCCTGTATGCTGGGGAGGGGCCATGAGACCATATCTCAAGGCCTGGCCTGGTGCCAGCACAGACAACTCTGTCTGGGGCATAGTTTATGGCCTCTCTGGAATGGGAGTAGTATTATTTTCCTTATTATTTAAGCAAGCAAGCGTTTACAGAAGCCAAAATAGCAAGGTTAAAATTTCAAACAGCAGTTTTTATATAAGATGGATGCTTCAGTTGAGCTTGTGCAGGGGCACGAGACATTTGTGTGTAGATTTTTTACATTATGTCTTTCCTGAGTTCACTTTTAGTTCTTTCAGTTTTCTGGTGCAGTTTTTTAGGTTTTCTATAAATAAGATTGTGTCATTTGTATACTGATAGGATGGGGCATTTTAACATTTTTTCCCTGTATTAATAATTTCTATGTGTTTTGTTGTTTTTTTGCCTAATTTTTCAGACAAACACTTGTAGTTTTTTAGAATAAACATATTCCTGTGTTGGTCCTGATATTAGAAGAATAATGTTCAATGTTCTCTGTATGTTATTATGATACTTGTTGGTTTCTCAAATGTGGCCTTTGCTAATTTGAGACACATAAGACTTGTATAACTATTTTTTTTTTACTATTTAGTAATGAAATGCTTTTGAATTTAATTTTTTCTTTTTTATTTCTATTCATATGAAATATTTTTTGTTCTTCATTCTAAGGACCAGGTGTATCTCAGATATTGGTTTACATACCTTGAACCAGCCTTGTTTTCTAAGTTAATATCGCACTTCATCATGGTAAAGGAGCTTTTCAATCTGCTGTTATATTTTCTCACATATTGTTAACCTTGGAACTTTGTTAGTGGAGGATGCTAGCTACACTGGTTTTGAGTCACAGGATAGAAATATGGTTGATTTTCGCCGAAACCGGTTTGGCTCAGTGGATTGAGCGTCGGCCTGCAGAATGAAGGGTCCCAGGTTCGATTCCGGTCAAGGGCATGTACCTTGGTTGCAGGCACATCCCCAGTGGGGGGTGTGCAGGAGGCAGCTGATCGATGTTTCTAACTATCTATCCCTCTCCCTTCCTCTCTGTAAAAAATCAATAAAATATATTTAAAAAAATAAATATGGTTGATTTTCATAAAAAGAGTGTTACTAGACATATGGCCTTAAAGCCTCCTCCAGTGAAGGCCCAGAAGGAAATATAGGGAATTATAGGGAGAATTTATATAATCTTTGAAAATACCTGAGTAACTATGAATAGAAGTTAGTTAGAAAGAAAAACATTAAAATTCATGCAGGTAGGGATCAAGAGAAATAAGGAGCATGTCATTGCAAACTGTTGAGAAGGGAACTCCTTGTTATCTACATGCACATTCTCACAGTGTCTCTGTTCTAGAAGGTAACACCTTCCCTGGTCCAGGGAATTAGAACTTGGACACCTTTGAGATCATTATAGTTCTAGTCTCAGCATGGATTTCTGAAGCTTCATAATTCATTGGGGTTCCCACTATAAAATCTGTCAACACTTACAGGGAAGGGTGGACACTCCTCACGGGAGGAGCCATGGTGATGATGCGTCTGTATGAGGAGTCATCATTTCATTGGACAAGGGCCATGCCTCAGTCCATCCTGGTCATGATCATTTCAATTTGATTACTTTAATTTTTCTTTTTATT
The DNA here is from genome assembly GCF_951640355.1 of Cnephaeus nilssonii. Lineage (NCBI taxonomy): Eukaryota > Metazoa > Chordata > Mammalia > Chiroptera > Vespertilionidae > Cnephaeus > Cnephaeus nilssonii. The sequence goes on along the minus strand of NC_137094.1, from coordinate 2,995,723 downwards.
TCCTGAAAACATGGTAGATGTCCATACACAATGACTTTTTATTGCAAAATAAAGCTGGCATCTACTCTTCAGATACCATTGGGAGATTGAATTCCCATAGACCCAACTATATATTGACACTAAGCCTTCACAAAAGCTGATGGACTTTAATAAAGTACCTATTCCCACCAAGACATTGGACCAAGGCTATTTATAATTCTATCACCACCATCACCACCAACACCACCATCATCATTATCATCATCATCATCACCATCATTTGCTTACTTATAATTATTCTTCTCATTTTCTGTAGCCCTGATATTTGTATGAACATAAGAACCCTTTACCTCAATTTTTTTGGACATTTTTTTTATGGTTGTAAGAAAATTGGTAGCCATACTCTATTTTCCTTTTTGTTCAACTTCTGACAACTGATGGTTCATTGCTGCCTCTTCTTCATCTGTCCCTCCACATGAGAAAACGGATAATGCTAATAAGTCATAGTTGTGTGTGTTTTTATGTCATTATGAGATTAAAACCAAACAAGTTCCTGTAAGCAGAATTTCTACCTCTCCCAACCACCTCGCCAAAATAAAAGCCCTGAGCCAGTCTCCTTTCCTATCTCCATCAAAACATATCTGACTTGCTGAAGGGCCTTTCCTGTGCTTTTCAGGGATTTCAACTATGTGCAGAATAAACATTCCATGTCAACTTGATGTGTGTGTTTGTCATCAACCTGGATATCTGCACCATGCTGTTGTGGTTTTCTCTAAATGATCAGGTGTGTTTAAATGAAGTTGTTGTTAAAGATCAGGGAGGGTGCCCTGACTGGTTTGGCTGAGTGGCTAGAGCGTCGGCCTGTCTGGTGTCAACATAGTGTCAACTATTCTTGGTGCTATGACCATAATGACAAGAGAATGATTGTCACCACTGGGGGGTCTTTCTTCTTTAGCTTTGGGTTCACATACTTGTGTCCACTGTCCAGCATTCAGGTGAGCTGCACTGCTGTGTCAGCAGAGCTTCTTGTTAGACTTAGGTGTTGCAGGTTACAGGATTTGGTGATTAATAGTCATTTAGCACAAGTGTGTCTGAAAGAGATTCTCTGCCATATGTCCCCGTGAGAAAGTTATCTGTTTACAACAGACATTTCTAACTCAGAGACATCAGAGGTAAGTGCAGAGCCAGGAATCCAGAGAGGTTCCCTGAGGGAAACTGTTGACATGAAGAGGAAACCACACAGGAAACCAGCCCAAACCTCCAACTGCACCTGCTGCTGGGATAGTCCTTGTGTTCAGGGTCCCTGAGCACCCCCTGGTGGTAACAGCCTCTGCTGCAGGGAGGTTTGTGTCTGGGCTCACACTGACTTACCCTCACTGTGTGTCTCTTACACAGTAATACACAGCGGTGTCCTGGGATCTCAAGTTGTTCATTTGCAGATACAGCATGTTCTTGGCATTGTCTCTGGAGATGGTGAATCGGCCCTTCACAGAGTTGGCATAGTATGTGCTATTTCCATCCTCATTAATGTACGACACCCACTCCAGCCCCTTTCCTGGAACCTGGCGGACCCAGTTCATCCTGTAGCTACTGAATGTGAATCCAGAGGCTGCACAGCCGAGTCTTAGAGGCCCCCCAGGTGGCACCAAGCCTCCCCCAGACCCCACCAGCTTCACCTCACACTGGACACCTGCAAACACAGAGATGACCTGGTCAGGAACCTCTCACATGTCCACTGTTTCTCTCACTCATATACACTCACATACTCAGTGAGTCTTGTTCTCCATAAATTACCTCTTAAAAGAGCCACAAGAAAAACCCAGCTGAGGCCAAAGCCCATGGTGAGTAGTCTGTGCTCAGTCCTGATCAAGGAATGGGGGGATGGGCTCCTGTCCCAGAGCTGCAGGGTCAGGGCTGGGCTGGTTTTTAAGAGCAGAGGGGGTCCTATTTGCATGTCTGCCTGCTATATATGGAGCTCTAGGTTTGGACACTGACATAGGATATGATCCCAGAGTGTGACATGTCTAACGATACTGTCTGTTAACGATTACTTCTGATATCTGGGCCTGTGCCCTCGCCACTAGACCCAAATGCTCCAGGAGACCCATACAAGGACTCGGGAAAGAACATTTTCATAAAAAGAAAGATAAAATTGTGTAAATGAGAGATGCCATTTACAGTTGCCAGTAATGACAACCCAGATAAATCAACCCTCACAAGCGAAGAAAGAAGTAAAATTGCAGGAGGATCATGTTCAGGAGACAGGAAGTTTCATCTGACACCATTTCCCCTACAAAGTGATCAGAGGATAAAGGAAGACCAGAGTGTGAGCCCAGAGCCAGTGAACCAAGTATTGGGCGAGAGAGGAGCATCTGTGTGGGTCCCTGGGAACCAGAAGCATGAACTATAGAGACACAGACAGAGCTCCTGGGTCCTATTCCTTCAGGGGAGTTTGGTGGTGAACTTGTAGCAGTTGCACTGCCTCCTTTGTGGTGTTTATTCTCTAGTCTCTGTTGTAGATCAAGTTTCATACATTGGAATATAGAAGAAAATAATCATGATCAGGTGTATTTAGGTGAAGCTGTTGATAAAGATCAAGGAGGAATTATGTTTAAGTTTGGACATTTGATTATGAAAAATTTTGTTTCAAATCACTGATATGAAATAACAGATATAAATAAAATAATTTTTGTCTGTCCATTGATTACAGAATGAATAAATCATTCAGATAACCTCCCATTCCCGGTACTGATGGATCTAATTTCATAGAATCCTGGTCAGTCTTGTCTGTTCTGCCTTGTATTCATTATCATGGTCTGTGTCCATGAGAACATGTGACATAGTTCTAACCTGGGAGCAGAAGGGCATGTTGTGCTTTCCTGCATCATCAGCAGCTCATTTCAGAAGCACCATCTGCTCCCTCTCGAGTTCCTACTCGTTTGCATGTGGCCCTTGGCAGTGCCATCACTGTGTCCATAAATGATGGGCATCCCCTTGAACCTGAAGCCCCTTCACTGGATGGACCAATGTGCAACACAGGAAAAGCTACCCCGGGCCCGGGATATGAGTTACCAGGGATGGGAATTCACCAAGTCTGAGCAGACACAACTCCAGGATTGTCCCTTTATTGTGTTGTGATTTCCTCATTGTTTGCCCAGTTCAATTTGTATCCTTTTTTTTTTCAAAATAGTGACACATAATATCACAGAGAGGTTTGTGTCTGGGCTCACAATGACTTCCCCTCACTGTGTCTCTAGCACAGTAATGCATGTCTGTGTCCTCGGTGGTCACGGAGATCAGCTGCAGGGAGAATTGATTCTTGGACAGGTCACTGGAGGTGGGGGTTTGACTTTTCACAGAGGGGCTATAGTAAGTGTCTCCATCATAATATTTGCACCCCATTCACTCCATCCCCTTACCTTGGAGCTGGCAGATCCAGCTCCAGCAGGAACCACTGGTGACGGAGTAACCAGAGACAGTGTAAGTGAGGGAGAGGGACTTCGAGGGCTACACCAGTCCTGGGTCTGATCTCTGCAGCTGCACCTGAAAAGGACACCTGGGGTCAAGGGGCATGAGTTCCTGTCAATCACGTGCAGTCACAGTCATCCCATGACTCCTGTCTGACCCGTGAGACCCTCACCTTGAGGGGCTGTCACCAGGCACAGGAGAAGACCCAGCAGTCTCATCTTCTTTTAGACCACAGCTCTGCCTTCCCAGAGACCTCAGCTCTGTGTGAGGAGAGAGCTGTGAGCCTGCACAGCCCAGGAGAGGGTTTACCCTGGAGCTTGAACAGAAATTTGTATGTGGGGCAGCCCTATTCTTGTATGTGAGGGGCCTGAGGTTAGGCCACCATCGTCATTCTGGAGCCCCTTTTTGGGAATCTCTTCCCTTGACCTCACCCAGCATGTCAGGGACAAGGGACCACCTGGGGCATGAGATACATTGGAATTAGGTCACATTCCTGAGCCTAAGAGGGCATGTAGGAATTGATGAGTAGGTTACACTTTTTACCTCTCATTCATCTCTCAAACATGTGTACAAGGGATTAGCATTTGTTCATATCATTTCTGAAGCTCAAAACCTTATTGCATCCAAAATTCTCACATTTTAAATCAAATTTAATAGAAATAATTCATACCTTTGTAAAAAATTTAATTACATCCATTCTCAACATCTTATGTCTTAATTTATGATCTTAATTTGATCCGAGAAACTACCTCCCAAGCACAGTAGGTGGCACATTCGTGATTTTTGATGTTGGACATTTTGTGATTGTGTCTACAGGTTCCTGTACAAACTATTGGATATACTGAAGCATCCATCATATATAAAAACTGCTGTTTGAAATTTTAACCCTGCTATTTGGCTTCTGTAAATGCTTGCTTGCTTAAATAATAAGGAAAATAAGACTACTCCCACTTCAGAGAGGCCATTAAACCTTCCCCAGATGAAATTATCAGTGCTGGCACCAGGCCAGGCCTTTGGTTGAGGTCTCAAGGGCTCAGCACACAGGGGCTCTTTAAGAACTTCCAAAGGGGGCTGGAAACATCCCATATTTAGGAGACAAAGAAGGTAAAAACATATAAATAGGGAAAGTTCCTCCATGTTGGGCCCCAGAATTTGAGAGACATTTTCCTCTAGACCCACGTATAATAAATGTAACTCCATCTCTCTAAGTGTTGCTTGGTTCTTCTCCAGTTTTCTGTAACATTAATGGTTCCCTGACCGAGAAACAACCGTGCTATGACTTTTGGCCTCCAGTGAATGGTCTGGGTTTGGGGTCCAGGGGAGATGGATAGGCGTCCCCGAGGTGCCACTCTGAAGATTTAGCAGAATCTACAACACTCCCAGACCTTCGCCCAGGACCCAGCTGGCATCTGGAGAGAGTGGACGGACACTTTGGGACCTGTTGGCGCAATCATCAAGGTAGGGGCCCCAGTCAGTTAGGCTCACTCTGAGTGAGTGGAAGGGGGAGCTTGATCACCTCCCTGGAAGCCAGGGACTTCCTCAGGGACTAGCTGACACACCATTGGGTTATCTCTTTCTATTGTTTAATTTGTTTAAAAATAGGGCAGACCTGCTGTGACTGAATGCAAAAGACTGTAGTAGCTGTGAGATTTCTTTTTCTCAGAGTCTTTTGCTCTCTGTCAGAGAGGGAATCATCCCACTTAGATAATAAAAATTTCTGTGTATGTTTGTATAAGTAAGGGTTTCAGTTTGTCTGATTTGTGTATTTGCTATATCAAATTGAAATTTTGAAGTTCTAGGGTTAATTTAAAGGTATCAATTTGTGATATTTCAAAGAACAAAGAACTTTTATTTATGGATTTCTTATCTCTTTTGGTGGTTGGAAACTTTCAGAGGCAGGGCTTACAGCTCCGCAGAGTGGTGAGATTTATAGGCCCTGTCCCTGCTTGTGACATCACAGTCCAATGTGAGCCACCTGAGGCAGAATTAAGGCTGAAGTTATTATTAACTGTCTATGGACCCTGTTAACCTTGGTTGTGTGTGTTGTGTGGTCTGTTGTCTTCGTGGTTCTGTGTTTTGTTTGACTTGCCATTTTCAGTTCCTCATAGAGGACATAACCTGGTCTTTCCCTTCCTCCATCATCCTGATTCTGATAGCATCTGAAACTGGATTAAACATCTTTTCTTTCAGGAGGTCCTCCAGGCTTTCAGTCCACAAGAAATCTCCCTACACACCCTTATCCTCATCCGCTATCTTTCCAAGCTGACTAAGAGTCATTTTTCTCCACAGGTTGGACCCTAGCCTCTGGGGTGGAGGACTACTACAGCAGTAGTCTGTAGTTTTCTCTGAAACTCCCACTGTTTCTTTTTCTCCCCTCTGTAGGAATTGTCTTCCTCTGACTCACAATCGGAAAGGGAGACAAGCAACTGGACTGGGGGGACGGGAATGGTCACAGAGATCAAGAGTAGTAAAGGAGGAGGATTTAAGGTCCTCTAAGGGTTTAGAGTAAAGAGGATAAATCTATGTGGGAAAACAATGGTTACAGAAAGAAAAAAAATATCCTTAAATGTAAAAAGCCTAAATATACAGGATCTCAGACCATTTGCCTTGTTTCAGGACAGAGTAAATGGTTAATACAGAAAGGGGGGTGGTGACGGCAGTTAATTATAAAGCAGGTGAGATAGGTTTTAGTTGATATTTGCTGGCTGCAGACCACTCTGCTGGCGTAGGGGTCTGGTCCAAGTATCTTATCAGAACTTCACTAGATTCAAGTTTGCAAGTTTTGCAAGCATAATTAATCTTTTTCTGCCTCAGTTTATTATTTTTAACCCTTCCAATACTAAATTAGACTGATACAATATACTTGAAATTGCATAAGGAAAGTAAAAGTATGTTTGAAATGTGCTCATAAATATTAATCTAAAAATGCTGACTATTCACTTTTGATAATCATTAAAGGATTGAGGTTTCTAAGAATAAAGAATTCTAATACATTAAAAAAAAAAAACAAAAAAACACTCAACTCCCAGGAGCCAAGTGGAGGAGAAGTGGAGCTGAAGTCCGCAGCCGCCCTGGTGATTTAAAACTGGTTGCTAGGCAGATTCAGCCCCCAAGAGCCAGGTGAAAGAAGGAGATGCAGGGGCTGGATACCTGAGCTGCCTGCAGTGGCCCTGGAAGAAGCCGCTGCAGCGAGAAAAGCAGGGGACAGCAGACATTTACCTGACACTAGAGCTGCTCCACTGCTGCCCAGTGAGTAATGAGCATTTTACCACAAGCAATACAATACTTGCTACTACAGTGGCTTGCTGGCTACAGCAGTTAAACTAGAAGCCAATGACTGCTACTAACCTTCCTGCAGACCCAGGAATAAAGCAGCTAGCCTGGGATCTGTAAAAGCAGCAGATAGACCTAGTGAAAACCCCTTGTTTGCAAATGTCCTTAAAGGGTTCAATACCTGTTGCTGCTGGAAGAGGAAGGGCTGAGATCCCCTTCCAGTGCACTCCCTTGGGAGAGGCCTGGTCGCTGCTCTGCCTAATACCCAAGCCACTGCCACAGAAGCACTTTGCAATATGCAAAGCTGTTTCTAACTGCAACTCTGCCTTTTTGGACTGACAGCTTATGGCAGGGCCCTATAACTAGTAAACAGGGTTAACAAAAGGGCAAAGGAAAAGTGCTCACCCTGGACCGGGGAGGCTTCAGGACTTTGAGATTCTCCAAGAGAGGAGGAGTCTGATTGAGGGATGGCGGAGACCCTGTTGGGTTTGAAGGACCTATGCCACATGTTAAACTTAAATATAATGGCTTTCTAGGCAGATCTCCAGGCCCAGTTATGTAGGAGTTAAGCTTCCTGTTTACAGCAAAACAACTTTCTCCCGTGCCAGAATAAATTTTAGGGAAATAAGACAGGCTGTGGTTGTGGCTAGAAAGAAGAACTGGCCACTATGCACAGCCCTGACAGTGGCCGACAGAAAACTGTATAATAGACTTAGATGGCCCTAACCGGTTTGGCTCAGTGGATAGAGCGTCGGCCTGCAGACTGAAAGGTTCCAGGTTCGATTCTGGTCAAGGGCATGTACCTTGGTTGCAGGCACATCCCCAGTGGGGGGTGTGCAGGAGGCAGCTGATCGATGTTTCTCTCTCATTGATGTTTCTAACTCTCTATCCCTCTCCCTTCCTCTCTGTAAAAAATCAATAAAATATATTTTTAAAAAATAGACTTAGATGATGCCTGTGTCTTCATCGACATGGCTCCAGGGAGACAAGGACAGTTTTGCTTTATGTGGGAAGGTGAAGAATAGACTTTAGTCACCTCCCAAAGATATTTGTATGTCTCTACCATGTGTCATATATGGTAGCAGAAGATTTGGCTACCTAAGGTGGCCACAGAGCCAATATTGTACTTCATTGTGCTATTAATATTGCATTAACCATACAGATTTGAATGCAGTTGCCAAAAGGGCAGGTGTCCAAATGGACAAGGAAAAAACCCATTATGGTTTGGTCTCTATTGAGAGACAGTTGACAGCCTGTCTACTGCCTTGCAGGCTTGTTTAACCATGCCCATGTCAGGTATGGCACAAACCTCAACTTTAGGAAACTGGGCAAGTTCTGTGTGGAACAGAGGAAAGCAGTAAGTATCAGCCCTCTATTACAGGAATTACAGACCCCATGAGGTCCTATGACACGTGAGACTCTGTGAAGGGATAAAACTCCCTTAGTCTGTTCTCAGAGGGTGTGTCACCCCTCCAAGAGACCATATGAAATTTTAAGGACAAGTCAAGTAGGGGGAACTCTACTACAGGGACAGCTGTAACTGTATATTGAATATAGTCACATTTTTAATTTCTTCTTGCCATTTGATGACAGTTATATTACTCTGAAGAATCCATAGAAAGGACTGACAAGGAAAATCAGAAGATCTTAAAGCAGGTCAGTATATTTTTCTCCTTATATAATTCCTCCGAAATTTGGCCATGCTTAATAAATCATGGCGATACATTTCTTTGCATAAATTCAATAAGACCAGTTTCCAATAGTGGTTTTATTGACTGGAAACTTTGACTGGAGTATCAAGTTTTAAAGAGCCCTGTCTGAACTCTGAAGACTTGAAGCCAATAAGAGTGCCAAGGAAAAGCCTGGTATTCTGCTTGGGAGCTCTGAAAATGGCTGGTGCTGGAGCATTAAGCCCATACCCTACCATCACTGGTGGTTGGTCAGAGTAGAAGGCGAGCAATAAGGATGCCTCTGCATCCCTGCAGAACCCCCACACACTCTAGGCTGCATCAAGTAGGAGGGCTACTGAGATGGGCCTTAAAACCTAGGGCATAGGCCCAGGTGGAGTTCCTGCAGGTGAGGGATTCACCTAACTCAGCAGATACTGCAGGCATGGATGGCAGCAGGATGGCTTGGCTTCCTGGCCCTCCAAGGCACACTAAGATTCAATCATGAAATTCCAGCAATGGTGGTCAGTTACCATTTTTGTTGTGTTTATGCAAACAATCAGGCCAAATTGAATACAATAGATAAATTGGTCTTGATCTGGCTCTTTTGATAAACATAGAGGTAATTTTAAGGAGAAAAATTCTATTTCAATAGAGGTTATTAAAACTGAAATGTTTTCCTTCCCTTCCACCAGACCATTTGTTACAGTTTGTCTCCGCCATGTCACAAGCCCACCTCCTTATGTGTCCAGGCCTCATCATCCCTCTAACAGACAGCAAGGATATCTTGGCTCTGAGAGAAAACTCCATCCCTCCTCAGCACAAAGCGGCAACAGAAGAAATTCAACATCCATTTTCCCTAAAAGAATTCAGAGCCAGATTCCTTGAGGTAATATATTAGGCAGTTAGACAGACATGAGCAGAGCAAGGACAATGGTCCAACTAATGATACCAGATGTAACTAAGTATTTCCACTTCTAGGTATGTAAGAGGTACATAGTCAAAGAGGTACTCACTTCAAGTCTCAGACCCTAGAAAAGGCCAGTAGCCTATTTTTCCAAAAGACTTGACCCCTTTACTTTTGGGTGGTAGCAGCCACATCTATGCTTATTGAAAAAGCAAATAAGTTAACCCTAGGGCAGGAACTAATCCTAACTGCCCCACATGAGGTTGAGGCTTTACTCCGGAACACACTGGAGCGCTGGATGTCAAACACTTGAGTCGCCCAGTTTCAGGCTCTCCAGTGGACAAAAGAAAAAATCAGTAACAATTTATACTGATAGCAGGTACATATTTACAATGGCTCACAAGCATAGTGCTATTTACAAGATAAGGGGTCTCCACAGAAGCAAGAGGGAACTGGGCCACAGATGAAGCTGCCCAGGAGGCTGCCCTAAAACCAGTGGGTCCTCTACAGATTCTAGTGACTCTTCCAGACCCTGATATACCCAATCTAGAAAAGCTGAAACCCACAACCAATCTTTACTCAAGTTCTTACAGGCTTTACAGTCTACCCAGGAAGCAATCTAGAAGAATGCCCAAGAAGCTCTGCCTGTACCTGGGGATCCTGGGGCTGGGCTCCTGTTCTAGAGCTGCAGGGTCAGGACTGGGCTGGTTTTTATGAGCAGAAGGGGCCCTATTTGCATGTCTTCCTACTATATAGTTACTTTGGGGTTGGACTCTGACATAAAGAAAATGGTCCTAGAGTGTGACATGTCCAAGGATGTATGTCTGCTAACAATTACTCCCCACATCCGGGCCTGTGCCCTCCCCAGTGGACGCAAATGCTCCAGGAAACTGTATAAAGAACCAGGAGAGAAAACTGTGTTTAGGAGAAGATGTGGGTAATGATTTAGAAATGACCATATTTGTTTCAGGAAAATGTTGTTATTGGAAACCTTGATATCTGCATGTGACCCTTGGGACCACTGTGACCATGTTCTGGCTCAGCTTCAGGGCTCCTGTCTGTGACTCATCCTGGGGCTATCCACAGATAGATGGACATGTGAGAGGGGTGCTGGTGGATGAAGGGGGCCAGGTGGGTTTTACAGAGTCTGCTCTGTAGTTGATGCTGTGGGAATGGCTGGGGAGAGTCAGCAGGGCTCTGTATATAGAGCTCAAAGTGTGGACACATCTAGGGAGAATGTGAATAGGCAGCTTGGGAGTTTTCCCTCCTCTTCAATTTGTTGCAAAAATTTTGAGAGATGAGGGTTATGTCTCCTTTGAATATCTGGTGAGATTTGCCTATGAAGTCATCTGGTTCAAGACTTTTTTTTTTTGTTTTGCTGGGAGGTTTTTGATTCCTGCTATGATTTCATTAGGTTAATTTGTCTTTTTAGATTTCCTGATTCAGTTTTGATAGCATATATGTTTCTTGTAGTTTATCCATTTTGCCCATGGTGTCCACTATGTTGGTATATGGTTGTTCATAGTAGTTTATTAGAATCCTTTTATCTATGTTGTTAGTTGCTACTTCTCTTTTATTTTTTTATTTTTTTACTTGTGTTTTCTCTCTTTAGTTCTTGACGAGTCTGTTTAAAAGTTTGTCAATCTAGTCCAGTGGTCGGCAAACTGCGGCTCGTGAGCCACATGCGGCTCTTTGGCCCCTGAGTTTTTAGCAAAGGCCAGCTTAGGAGTACCCTAATTAAGTTAATAGCAATGTACCTACCTATATAGTTTAAGTTTAAAAAAATTGGCTCTCAAAAGAAATTTCAATCGTACTGTTGATATTTGGCTCTGTTGACTAATGAGTTTGCCGACCACTGATCTAGTCTATCTTTACAAAGAACCAGCTCTTGGTTTCACAGATTTCTTTAGACTATATTTTGTTTATTTATGCTATTGTCTTTATTATTTCCTTCTTTCTACTCACTCCAGGATTTTTATCCCAGGTCCTTCAGGTGTAGAGTTAGATTATTTATCTTGTTCCTATTTCCTGAGGTAGGTTTTGGATGGTGTAGATTTCCTTCTTATAACTTCTTGTGATGTGTCCTATAGATTTGGGTTGTTGTATTCTCATTTTCATTTGTTTTAAGATAACTTGGAGTTCTTCCTTGAACTAATTGATAACCTGTTCATTTTTCAGTAACATTTTACTTTGCCTCAATAATATTGTGTATTTCTCTGTGTGTTTTTTTCTTGTGGTGATTTCTAATTTTATACCATTACCAGAGGCCTGATGCATGAAATTCGTACACTCATGGGGGTGGAGGGAACCCTCAGCCTGACCTGAGCCCTCTCAGAGTCTGGGAGCCCTCAGGGGATGTCCAACTGCATTCAGTTGGATATCTTTAGCGCTGCAGCAGAGGTGGAAGAGGCTCCTGCCACCTCTGCTCAGCTCACCATATGTGAGCCTGGCTTCTGGCTGAGCAGCGCTCCCCTGTGGGAGCACACTGACCACCAGGGGGCAGGTCCTGCATTGAGCATCTTCCCCCTGGTGGTCAGTGTGCATCATAGTGACCTGTCCCTGTCATTCTGTGATTTGGTTGATTTGCATATTAGCCTTTTTATTATATAGGATAGCCAGAGAAGATGCTTGATATGATATCAATCTTCTTAAACTTATTGAGAGTTCCTTTGTGTACTCACAAGTGGTCTATCCTAGAAAAAGTTTCATGTGCACCAGGAAAGAATGTATATTCTGCTGCTTGAGGTGGAATGCTCTGAAGATTTCAATTAAATCCATCTGCTCTAGTATGTCATTGAAGATCTGTTTTTTCTTGTTGATTTTCTGTCTGGAACATCTACCCACTGATGTCAATGGGGTGTTAAAGACTGATACAATTAACATGTTAATGTCAATCCCTCCTTTATGTCCTTCAAGTGTTTGTTTGTTTTTAATGTATTTTTATTGATTTCAGAAAGGAACAGAGAGGGGGAGAGAGGTAAAATGGCAATCCTGAGAGAAAGTCATTGATTGGCTGACTCCTACATACATCCTACTGGGGATAGAGCCTGCAACCCAGGCATGTGCCCATACTGGGAATCCAACTGTGACCTCCTGGTTCATAACTCCATGATCAATCACTGAACCCACTGGTCAGTCTCAAAATTTTCTTTTGTATATTTAGGTTCTCCTTTGTTGGGTGCATAAATGTTTACCAGAGGTATATCTTCTTGTTGGATTGCTCCTTTAATTATGTAGGGTCTTTCTTTGTCTCTTACTATAGTCTTTGTTTCAAAGTCTATTTTGTCAGATATACTAGTAAGTATTGCTACCCCAGTTATTTTTAATTTCCATTTGCATAAAATTTATTTTTTCATTCCTTTATTTTTATCTCTTTGTGCCTTTCATTGTGGCATATGTCCTTTGTAGACAGCATACATGTGGGTCTTTCTTACCAATCAGCTACCCTACATCTTTTGATTGTTGCATTTGAGCCATTTACTTTTAAGGTGATTATTGATTGGTACATATTTATTGCCATTTTATGCTTTTACCTCTACATTTTTTTCTTCCTTTTCTCTCCCTCTTCCTCCTCCTCATCCTCCCCATCCTCCTCATCCTCCTATTTCTTCCAGCAGACCCTTTATCATTTCTTGTAATACTGGTTTGGTGGTAACAAACTCCTTTAGTTTTGTCCTGTATGGTAATTTATTTTATTTCTCTCTCCATTCTAAATGCTGAATTTGCTGTGTAAAATAGTCTTGGGTTGTAGATTCTTGCTTTTCATCACTTTGAATATTTCATGGCAATCCCTTCTGGTTTGAAAAGTTTCTGTTGAGAAATCAGCTGACAGTCTTATGGGAACTGCCTTATTAAAAATTAACTACTTTTCTTTTGCTGCTTTTGAGATAATCCGTTTGCCTTTATGCATTGTCATTTAAATTATATGTTTTGTTGTGTGGTCCTCTTTTTGTTCATTTTATTCGCAACTCTCTGTGCTTACTGGACTGTGTGTATTTCCCTTCACCAGTTTAGGGAAATTTTCAGTTATTAATTCCTCAAATAGGTTTTACATTACTTTTTCTGTGTCTTCTCCTTATGATATCGCCATGATGTGGATGTTGTTTCATTCAGTGGTGTCCCAAAGTTCCCTAAAATTGTCATCGGTCTTTTAAAAAATATATTTTTTTATTTATTTCAGAGATGAAGGGAGAGAGAGAGATAGAATCATCAATGATGAGAGAGAATCATTGATCACTGCCTCCTGCATGGGGATGGAGCTGGAAACCCAGGTATATGCCCTGACTGGAAATCAAACCTCGTTCATAGGTTGATACTAAACCACTGAGCTGTGCCTGCTGTGCTATCCTCATTCTTTTCAATTTTTTGTTTTCTTCTCTGATTGTGTGTTTTTTTCTAGTTTTTCTTGTAAATAACTGATTTGATGCCCTGCTTCATCAAATGTACTTTTTATTCCTTCCAATGTATTTTTAATGTCAGATAGGGTTTTCTTTATTTCCAATGGGTTCTTATTCATAGTTTCTATGTAATGTAATTTTTCATGCCCTTATAGTTCCAACTAAGCTCATTATAATTCTCACCAAGTTCCTTGGGCATCCTTATAACCATTGCTTAGAACTCTATAGCTGATAAATTGCTTGCCTCCATATGAGTTAGCTCATGTTCTGGAGACTCCTCTTGTTTGTTCTGGGGCCTGTTACCTCGTCTCCCCAATAAGGTTGTCTCTTTGTATTCCTTTCTATGTATCAGATAGAACTGCTTTGACTCCAAGTCTTTGTGGGGATGCCTTATGTAGCAGGTGTCCTGTGAACCACACTGCTGTAGTCCCCTTGATGTCTTGAGCTGGATGGCCCTATGTGTATTATGTGGCTCTGTTTTTGTAATTGGGTCTTGGTTAAGGTGACCAGATTTTAACATTGGTAAAGCAGGACACCATTGACCGGGGGGCGGGGGGGGGTGGGTTCTTGATTAAAAATTTGGTCTATATGGAGCAACAAAAATAGAATGCAAAAATAGTATTGTAATATGTATTTTTTTTAAATTTCAACATAAGTACAATTTACAAATATAATAAATAAATAAAATTATGTATAGTATTATTTTATTCTTTGGCATATTTCTCATTTGAGTGAATTTTTTTTAGTAGATTGCTGTTGTTTAAAAGGTCATGAAATTTTTCACAAGAATTTGTTAAATTATATTTCACACATAAAATGGCTTTCAAAGTCTCAACACTTAATTGTGATTTTTCTGATGTCCACACTTTATTTACCATAGAAAAAACGCGTTCAGTCGCAGCATTAGTTCATGGTAAGGACAGCGCGTATTCCACAATTTTTAGTGCATTATTGTATGGAACATGGTTTGTTTCAAAATGATGAAATATTTCTAACCATTTTGTTCTCTATTGTAATTTTTGCTGATGCCCAAGATTTAACCTTTTCCTTATCAATATATATTTTTTAATAATGATACCTCATTAAAAAGATCATTTTCGGAAATATTACTATATGGGAAATTTTGAGTAATATGATCGAATGATTTTTGCACATCATTCCAATTAAGTTCTTGTTTTAATGTAACCCAATGAAAATGTTCAATATCATTGTAATGTACCGTCCACTCTTCTAAATAATCTATGCAGTTACTATAGAACTTTTTGATGTGATTCATGATATCTGCACGATTTATTGCACCTTGTTCTTCTAGCTGGCTTATACTATTACGGATAGTTAACGGAAGAAAATTATTTTCTAACCACTCTTGACACTGAAATTTTAAATTATTAACTTCATTTGCTACTTCGATTACCGAAATTTTGTCACCTTCAATAAGTTTTATAGCATTTTGAAAAAGAGCTGCTTGATTGTGTACAAACACTAGCCAAATTTTTGAAGATTCTTTTTCAAAAAACTCTTCTAAAATTCTAGGACATTTATCCTGTGAGTGAAAGTAGGATTTCAAAGGATCGTATATTTTCAAAATTCTTTCGACAGCTGGCAAAAGAGCTAACCAGCGCGTTTTACTGTATCCAAGTATTTTCTGATATTCGACTTCCATAGTTTCATAAAATTCTTTAAGCATTTCAACGCGCACAGTGTATATATAGAAATAAGAATATATTTTAATAACAATATTTTCCACATCTACGGGCGACAAGTCAGCAGCTGTTTGAATGGCATTATGTATTATGTGCGCTGTACAACCAACACCAATAATGTTTTGATTAAGGTTTTTTTTTTAATTTATAAAAAATATTATTTGTACCTCTTCTCGCTTTTCCTCCAAAATTTGCATTCGTGCTGTCTGCACAATAGGCAATCATTTTATGTTTTAAATTGTTTTTTCCAAAATATTAATAATGGAACTGAAAATTATTTCAGAAATTTTGCCGGGCAAAGAAACGAAATCTAAAATTCTAATTTTTATTCCAGTTTCCGAATCAAAAAATCTAATAATGGTTGGAAATAACTTTATATTCTTATGATTAGATGCATCAGAATATATGCATATAAAATTAATTTTTTCTAGATTTTTGTTTAATTCTGAAAATGCATATGGGGAAAGCACATTACACACAATTGCCTCGGATTTTGTTCTAGCACAGGCAAATTTTTTGTTGAATAAGTTTTTGACAACTTGTGATGTACAGTCCATAGATCTGAAGGAATGATTGTGATTAATAGAATGAAAAGACATAAGTCCTTCTGCTAATGTTCATTTATTTTCTTCATCTCCATAAGTTGCTTTCCGAAAAAATTCCTGTATTTTGGAGGAAGATGCAGCAGTATTTAAATATCTTTTATGTTTCTGTGTCTCCAAGTGCTTTGAAGTATCATTCTTCCTGCCGTGCGAAATAGAAAATTCACCATTACGTTTTTCACATTTTACCATGTAATCGCTTTTAGTTTTTTTAATAAAAGGAAATTCACTTCTTAGATCATCGTTGAATTTGCATCCTCTTTTCTTACTCATTATGTTAAAAATCTAAAAAAATATATAATTTAAAATTATATTATAAATTATTATATACATATTGCTTAAAAACATAGTAAGTAGGTACGTAATTACATGAACATATTTTATTGTTAGTTTATAAATTAAATTAATTTGATTGTTATAAAGTAACTATATTTTAAAAATTATTTTAATTTTAATCCTATATTTCTTTCTAAATAATAACAATACCAACTTGTATTATTTTTCCTCTGAATTTGCCATAACATAAGTCATAAGTGTCACTTTCAAGGCCAGCACTAGACTTTTTGCCGCCACTATAAAATATAAATAATACGAGTACTGTCTGCTAAATTCAAGAAAATTTATGTATTTATGAAATAAATAAATAAATTACTTACCTAAATTATCTGAATAGCTGATTTGTAATGACGTCACTTGTTTAACTAGATTACTAGCATGCAGTACGGTGTGTATCGTCTGAGAGACAGTTACAAAATGTTTTTGTCGTTGCCAATCCCCAAAAATGCCATTGTTCATTAAGTCCAAACAATGGTGGTCGAATTCTAACAACTGATCAACAATGCGAACTTTGATAAGCAGTTCTCGATAATCAGTTCTCAACAATTATTTGTTATTATTAAAGTTTAACATTATAAAATTAACAAAAATAACATAAAACTCATATCCTGGCTAAATAGCCACATGGCCGCCGAAAACCGTATATTCCCTTCCCGTTCTCCCGCAGTTCCCTAGCTTGTCGTGCATTCTTTCCAAAAATCGGGACTTTTTTAAAACGCCACAGGACAAGGGACAAATTGTTAAAAATCGGGACTGTCCCGCCAAAAGCGGGACGTCTGGTCACCTTAGTCATGGTTTCTTTTGGCCCATTTATGGCTGGCATTGACCTTCAGACAGGCTGACTCTGAGGCTCAAACCAAACCATATCATGGAAACTTATGTACAGGTGCTGACAATACAAAACAATACAAGACAAAATAAAACAAAAACCACCAGCAGCAAAAACAACAACAAAAAATAAGAAAAGAGAAACAGAATGAAAAGAATTGTAAAAATCTATGAAAGGAAATAAGGAAAAATAAGGAATAATGAATAAAAATGGGAAAAGAGAAAAGTAGAATAAAGAAAGAAAATAGAAAAAATAAGAAATAAAAGAAAGTGAAGGAAAAATTTTTAAAAAAAGAAAATATAATGAGAGTAACACAAAAGAAAAATTGAGCTTTGCCTCAGCAGAGAATGTAGTGCCTGCTGTGATCTCCACTTGGATATGCTTTGTGTGAAGCTTGTTGGATGCTATTCCAATGTTGTCTGAAGATGGCCACTGGGTGTGCTGATGGGCATCTTGGGAGGTTTTATGGTGCAGGCGGATCTTAGGTGCTGTCTATGCCTAGCCCTTGGCAACCAGTTTGAAGATACGAGTCACCCACCATTTGTGGCTGTCTCTTCTGTGTTTGGCTTTGCCCAGGAAGGACAAAGCTGTCCTCCAAGGCTGGTGTTTACCAGCACAGGGTCCAAGGCCAGGTCAGCAAATGTGCCAAGTCACCCCTGAATCCTCCATTGTCTGCCTCCACCTGCTGGCTAGATGACACCATCAGTCACAGGAAAAGCCCAGTGTGTTAAACAGCCTCTGTAGGAGTCAGAAGGATGGTGCTCTAGGATCTCCCCTAAGTAGGATGAGCCAAACAGACTTCATGGAAGATGGTGGGTGTGTTCCTCTGCTCCAGAGCCACATGTCTGAGTCTGTCCCTGATTTTTTTCCTGAACTTGGTACCTTGGTACCCTGGTGGTCAGGTGTGTGGGACGTTTGGAGACCAGAAGTTGGGCTCCCAGAAGCCAGGATGCTGTTTCTATCAGATCTCCCATGAGGAGCTGGCACTAGTGAGTTTCAAGGGAAAGTAGGCCAATGGCCTCAGGAAAGCCAGTGTCTGACACCTCCTGAGATGCCCAGATGTCTACGCCTAGGCCTATGCCCCTGACTCCTCAGCAGGGCTTATGATGCAGAGTGGGGTGACAGGGTTCAAAAGGAGAGGGGTTGCTTTCTCCAGGCTGATACCTTTGGGCCTGGATTGTTCCTCCCAAGAAAGACAGCTGTTGTGGTATGTAGGAGGGCACACTACAGGGTCCTAGAGGCTCTTCCCCACATCCCTCCCCAAAGTAACCCATCCTGACTCACCTGAGGCAACTGCAGTATGATCACTCTCCTTCCTTTAGAGCCATGGGTGGCTGCTAGCACACATTTTCCTCATTGTTCCTTTAAAGGGGTGACTTTGTCTCCAGTGAGCTCTGCCTCTCCTGGGCAGACAGAAACCTCCCTGCATTTCACAGCTGGGAGCTGTGTGGGTGCCTATTCACATTCTGGCACTCCAGGCTGGGCCTGATCTTGATCTGGACTGAACACCTCTCAAGTGGGGAACCTCTACAGCTGAGCTATCCCTCCATCACGTGGCCTGCCAACAGGGAAGAGGGGCCAGCCCCTTTCAAATGTCCCTCTTCCTTACAGTCTCAAGGTGCCTTCTCGTGGCTCCTTGGTTAAATGTCTCCTCTTCATATAGTCTTCAGTTGGTAATTCAGAGTGAAGGACCCCCAATGTAGTTGTAATTTTCAGTTGCTTCTGGGAGGAGGTGAGAGTAAGATCAACCTATACCCAAGCCACCTTGAACCCTCACCCTCTGCATTTCTCTTCCTGCAGACATGAAACAAAATTAGCTGTAGATACTGTTCTCAGATGGAAAGGAGCTGGTAATCTGGAGGCAATTCATGTCATCAAGAAGCTAGAAGTCTGGTGGATTCCTATTTAGATGAAAGTTTTTTGTTGAATAAAAAAATTGGAGTAAATCAACCAAAAGGACTTGATAATGCTAAAATTCTTAATAAAAACTAGAGGCCATCACTATGGGAAACTTGGTAAAGAGCACCTTGGGACCCAAAGTAATTAACACAATTCTTGGAAGCAATGAAGAATATACCTCTCTTATTGTGACCAATGATGGTGCAGCTATTAAAAAAAACACACATTGGTGTTGATAATCCAGCACCTAAAGTGTTAGTTGGTATGTCAAGGGTTCAGGATCATTAAGTTGAATATGGCACTACCTCTGTTCCCATTTTAGCAGCAGAATTACTAAGGAAAGCAGAATCTTTAATTTAAAAAAAGATTCATCCTCAGACCATCATTGCAGGTTGTAGAGAAGCCACAAAGGCAGCAAGACAGGCTCTGCTGATTTCTGCAGTTGATCATGGTTTTGATGAAGATAAATCCAGTGAACATTACAGGAACAACATTATCCTTAAAACTTCTTACTCATCACAAAGGACTGGTGGGAGCGCCCTGACCACCAGTGGACAGCTCCTGTGTTGAGCATCTGCCCCCTGGTGGTCAGTGCACATCATAGCAACTGGTCATTCAATTTGTATATAAGGGTTTTATTATATAGAACTAGAGGCCCGGTGCACGAACGTCATCCCTATGGGATCGGCCTAAATGGGAAGTTGGACATCCCTCTCACAATCCAGGCCTGCTGGCTCCCAACCGCTCACCTGCCTGCCTGCCTGATTGCCCCTACCCACTTCTTCCTGCCAGCCTGATCACCCCCTAACGACTCCCCTGACAGCCTGATCTATACCTAACTGCTCCCCTGTAGGCCCGATTGCTGCAGGGAGCAGTGAGCACAGGGACAGACTCACCATGGTCATCACCATTGCCCTGTGCCCCTTCCTGCCTTCCCCTGCCAGCCTGTTCACCCCTAACTGCCCTCACCTGCCAGCCTGGTTACCTCTAACTGTCCCCCGCTATAGGTCTTGTCACCACCAATTGCCCTCCCCTGCTGGCCTGGTCACCCCTAACTGCCGTCCCCTGCTGGCCTGGTCTCTCCCCATCTTCCCTCCCCTGCAGGCCCAGTTGCCCCTAACTGCCCTCCCCTGAAGTCCTGGTTGCTCATAACTACTCTCCCCTGCCGGTCTGGTTACCCCTAACTGTCCTCCCCTGCAGGACTGGTTGCCCCAAACTGCCCTACCCTGCTGACCTGGTCACCCTAACATCCCTCCCTTTCCAGCCTGGTCGCCCCTAACTGCCCTCCCCTGCTGGCCCAATTGCCCCTAACTGCTCTCCCCTGCAGACCTGGTCACCCCCAACTGCCCTCCCCTGTAGGCCTGGTCCTCCCCAACTGTCCTTCCCTGCAGGCCTGGGTTCCTCCCAATTGTCCTACCCTGCTGGCCATCTTGTGGCAGCCATCTTGTGTCCACATGGGGGCAGCCATCTTTGACCACATGGCCATCTTGTGTGTTGGAGTGATGGTCAATTTGCATATTGCCTCTTTATTATATAGGATGGGTCTAATTTATTTGCTTTTCATTTTCCAAAAGTTCAGTTATTTTAAAAGTCCATTTCTCATAGAGTGCATCAAAATAAAAATTTTGATCTATTAAAAAAAAGAAAGAAAATGGAGGTCAAAATACAAATGAGATGCCTTTGACAGTCACCAGTAATGCATATACCAAGGAGAACCAACCCTCCCAACCAGAGGAAGAATAAGGAACATGTCACTGCAAACTAGTGCGAATTGGATCTCTGTTTCCTACATGCACATTCTCCCAGTGTCTCTGTTCTAGAAGGTATCGCCACCCGAGGTCTAGAGGATCTGCACTTGGACACCTTTGGGGTGATTATTCACATGTCCTCTCCTTAGATCATCCAAGCTGCATAATTCATTGGGGTACCAGTTATGAAATCTCTCAAAACTTGCAGGGAAGAGTGGACACTTCTCACTGGAGGAGACCTGGTGACAATGTATTTGTATTTGTGCCATAATTTCTTTGGACCAAGACCTCTCTCTCATCCATCATATTCATCATCTTAATCATCATCATCATCATCAGCAGCAGCAGCAGCAGCAGCAGCATCATTATCTTAATCATCACCAACATCACTATTTCTTTTTCTTCACTGCCGCCCTGTGCCAGACCCTCACTGTCCCAGTGTCTGTGGCCATGGGCCATGCATATATGCATCCAAGGTTCTTGTATGATTACTCCCCACCCACCCACCCTCCCTCATCTGCTTACTTTTAATCATTCTTCTCATTTTCTGTAGACATGGTTGTTGTCTACACAATGACATTTTATAGGAAAAAAAGCAGAAGCCTCCTCTTTAGATGTCATTGGAAGATTCAACCCCCAAAGGCCCAACTCTAAGTTGACACAAGGCCTTCTAAAAACTGATGACCTTGGCCCTAGCCAGTTTGGCTCAGTGGAAAAAGCATTGGCCTGTGGACTGAAGGGTCTCAGGTTTGATTTTGGTTAAGGGCACATGCCTGGGTTGAGGGTCAATCCCCAGTGCGGGGTATGCAGGGTGTAGCTGGTCAATGATTCTCTCTCATTGTTGATATATCTATCTTTCCTTCTCCCTTCCTCTCTGAAATAAATAAATAAAATATATTTAGAAAATAAACAAAAAATTGTAAAAAAACAACAACAAACCATTGACCTTGGATAAATTAAAGATTCCCATCAAGACTTTGGACCACGACCTCTGTCCAATTCTATCATCACCATCACCATCACTGTACCATCATCATCATCATCATTTGCCTACTTGTATTTATACTTCTCATTTTATGTAGATCTAGTTTTAACACACATAATGACACTTTATCTATTTTTTTTTGGCTTATTTTGTATAGTTGTTAAGTAAAATATGTTGCCATATTCTTATTTTTCATTTGACCATTGACAACTGATGGCCTATTCTTGCCTCTTCTCCATCTGTCACTCAGGAGAAATTTTATAGGAAATCATGATTTTGTCTTTAGATGACATTATGAGATTGAAACCACAAAAGCCCCTGGAAGGAGAAATTCTCTCCCTCTGCCACCACGTTGACAAATAGAACCCGAAGCTGGTCTCTTTTCCTGACTCCATCAAAGCAGATTTGACTTCCTGAAGTGCCTTCCTGTGCTTCCCAAAGATGTCAGTTATGCATGGAATAAACAGTCCATGTTCACTTGGTGTGTGTGTCTTCGACCTGGACATGTGTACCAAGCTGCTTTGAGTCACCCTGCCTCTGTCTGGTGTCACCTACTCTTGGTGCTATTAGCATGATGATAAGCCAGTTTCTTCTCTAGTTTTGGGCTCACACTCCTCTGGTGCCCACTGTCCAGCACACACCTGTCCTGCTGCTGGCTTGTTGGAACCCTGACCTGTGAGGAGCTGAGCTGCACAGTTGCGTCAGCAGAGCCTCTGGTTAGATTCAAGTGACCTGGGTCACAAGATTAGATGATTATTATTTGGGCACAAGAGTGTCTGAGTGTCTGATGTTTGTGCATGTGAGAAAGTTTTTTCTGTTTACAATAGACTTTTATAACTCAGAGATGTCAGAGGTAAATGCAGAATCAGGAGTCCAGAGGTTCCCTGAGGGAAACTGACATGGAGAGGAAACCACACAGGAAACAAGCCCTAACCTCCAACTGCACCTGCTGCTGGGATGGTCCTTGTGTTCAGGGACCCTGAGTGCTCCCTGGTGGTCAAAGCCCATCCTGCAGAGAGGTTTGTTTCTGGGCTCACACTGGCTTCTCATCACAGTGTATCTGTCATGCAGTAATACACAACTGTGTCCTCAGCTCTCAGGCTGTTCATTTGCAGATATAGCATGTTCTTGGTGTTGTCTCTGAAGATGGTGAATCTGCCCTTCAGAGTCTGAATATTATGTGCTACTTCTATCAGAATTAATGAGTGAGATCCACTCCAGCCCCCTTCCTTGGAGACTCGCAAAATCAGTACATCCAGTAGCTACTGAAGGTGAATCCAGAGGCTGTACAGGAGAGTCTCAGAGATCCCCCAGGCTGCATCAAGCCTCCCCCAGACTTCACCAGCTGCACCTCACACTAGACACCTGAAAACACAAATATGTTCTGGTCATAAACTTTCTCACTTCCACTATTTCTCTCAGTCATTTCCACTCATATATTCAGTGTCTCTTGTTCTGCTAAATTTACTTCTTAAAATACCAACAAGGAAGACCCAATTAAGCTCAAAGCCCATGGTGAGTGGTCATGTTCAGTCCTGATCTGGGAATGAGGACACCTGGGGGTTCTGGGGGCCAGCTCCTGTCCCAGAGCTGCAGGGTTTGGGCTGGCCTGGCTTTTATGAGAAGAGGAGGCCCTATTGCATGTCCTCCTGCTATATCAGTATCTCTGGGGTTGGAGTCTGACATAAAGTACAATGTCCCTGAGTGTGGCAAGGCCAAGGGTTCATGTCCTCTCTAATAAAGAGGGAATATGCTAATTGACCCTCAAGCCATTGCAAAGATAGTGGTGCCAACAGCCAATAAGGTGGGACTATGCTAATTGACTGCCCTGCTTTCAGAGATGGTGGTGCCCACAGCCAATAAGGGGGGAATATGCAAATTAATTGCCCAGACCTCAATGATGGTGGTGCCCATGGCCACAAGATGGATGGCAGGGGAGGTCAGTTGTGGGCAATCAGGCCTGCAGGGGAGGGAAATTAGGGGTGACCAGGCTGTCAGGGGAGGTTAGTTAGTGGTGACCGGGCCAGAAATGGAGAGCAGTTAGGGGAGACCAGGCCAACAGGGGAGGGCAGTTGGGGGTGATAGGGCTGGCAGGGAAGGGCAGTTTGAGGTTATCAGGCTGGCAGGAAAGCAGTTAGGCATTGATCAGACTGGCAAGGGAGTGGTTAGGGGGTGATCATACTGGCAGGCAGAAGTGGTTAGGGGCAATCAGGCAGGCAGGCAGGTGAGCAGTTGGGAGCCAGGAGGCCTGGATTGTGAGGGGGAGGTCCGACTGCAGGTTTAGGCATGTTCTGGCAGTCAGACAGCCTTCAAGGGGTCCCAGATTGTAGAGGGTGCAGGCTAGGGGGTCAACCCCCCCACCCCCATGCACAAATTTCATGCACTGGGCCTCTAGTATGTTAAATAATTCCCCACATCTTGGCCTGTGCAGTTCCCAATGAAGCTAAATTCTCCAGGTACAAAGACCTAGGAGAGAAAATTTTCATTAAAAGAAAGGGAGATAGTTTAAAATGAGAGACGCCTTTGACAGTCACCAGTAATGACAACTAAGAAAAATCAACCCCCACAAACTGAGAAAGAAGTAAAAGTGCAGGAGGTTCATGTTCAGGCGACGGGAAGTTCCATCTGACACTATTTCCCCTACAAAGTGATCAGAGAATAAACTGAGACATGAGTGTGAGCCTAGAGCCAGTGGACCTAGTGTTGGGGGAGAGAAGAAGGTCTGTGTTGGTCCCTGGGAGTGAGAAGCATGAAGTATATAGACACAGACAGAGCTCCCGGTTCCTATTCCTTCAGGGAAATTTGGTGCAGGACGAACAGCAGCTGCATGACCTCCTGTGTGTTATTTATTCTCTAGACTCTGTTGTAAATCCAGCTTCATACATTGGGATATAGAAGAATTCC
Organism: Cnephaeus nilssonii; assembly: GCF_951640355.1. Lineage (NCBI taxonomy): Eukaryota > Metazoa > Chordata > Mammalia > Chiroptera > Vespertilionidae > Cnephaeus > Cnephaeus nilssonii. Next base: position 2,971,026 of record NC_137094.1, on the reverse strand, counting down.
TATCATAATCAATTGTGGTTAGAGGAAGATGTGGGTAATGATTGAGGAATTAATTAAGTTTAGGTTATAAAAACCTTGTTATTGGAAATCTGATGTCTGCATGTGACCCTTGGGACCACGATCACCATGTCCTGGCTCAGCTTCAGGTCTCCTGTCTGTGATCCATACTGGGGTGTGCACTGATGGATGGAACTGTGAAAGGGGTGTGGTGGATGAAGGTGGGCAGGTGGGTTTTATAGGGTCTGATCTGCCCTTGACACTGGGAGGTGCTGAGGAGAGTCAGCAGGGCTCTGGCCATGGAGCTCAGAGACTCAGACTGATCTAGGGAGAATTTGACAGTAGAAGGCAGCTTGAGAGAGTTCTTTCCTCTTGAATTTTGGGAATATTTTGAGAAATATAGGTGTTAGTTCTCCTTTAAATGTCTGGTGAAATTGATCTGTGAAGTCATCTGGGATTTTTTTTATTTATTTATTCCTGCTATGATTTCATTAGGTTAAATTGGTCTATTTCGATTTTCTGATTGTTTCTGATTCAGTTTTGAAAGGATATATTCTTCTAAGAATTTAGCATTTTCATCCATGTTGTCTAATATGTTGTTATATGGTTATTTATAACTAGTGGCTCGGTGCATGAAATTCGTGCATGGCGGATGGAGGGTGTTCCTCAGCCCGGCCTGCAGGACTAAACCAGCAGCCAGACATCCCTCTCACAATTCGGGACTGCTGGCTCCAGTTGCTTACCTGCCTGCCTGCCTGCCTGCCTGATTGCCCCTAACCACTCTGCCTGACAGCCTGCTTGCCCCCAAATGCCCCCACCCACCAGCCTGGTCACCACCAACTGCCCCCCCTTGCTGGACTGCTCACTCCAAACTGCCCTCCTGCTGTCCTGATCACCTCCAACAGACCCCCACTGATGGCCTGCTCACACCAACTGCCCCCCGATGGTCTGCTTACCCCCAATGGCCCCTGACATACCATCCTGGCCTGATCACCTCCAAAGACCCAAGGTCCCAGGCCCTTCTTTTTTTTTTCTTTTTTTCAGCACCTCCTTGAGTTGAGGCCAGGACCGGCTGGAAGGAGGTATCTAGAATTTATTTATCTTCTATAATTGAAACTTTGTAGCCTTGAGCGGAGGCCAGGACCAGCCAGAGCAGGCGGGAAGCTTGTCTTCCTCCATTGCCAGAGGCAAACCAAGCCTCTTGCTTGCTACAGCTCTGTGGCTGCCACTATTTTTGTTGGGATTTATTTATCTTCTATAATTGAAACTTTGTAGCCTTGAGTAGAGGCCAGGGCCAGCCTAGGTGGGTGGGGCTTGGGTTTCTCCATTGCTGGGGCAACCCAACTCTCCTGCTTGCACCAGCCCCATGGCTGGCCGCCATCTTGATTGGGTTAATTTGTATACTTGCTCCTAATTGGCTGGTGGGTGTGGCTTGTGGGCATAACGGAGTGATGGTTAATTTGCATGTTTCTCTTTTATTACTGTAGATTAGTGTAGATAGTTTATTATAACCCTTTCTATTTATTTTTTTTCAATGGGAAACTGAATTTATTTCCTCTTGGAAAACAACTCCAGTCATCTCCAGGTCCAGGGTGGAGTAAACATGAGCAACAGTAACATACAGGTTAGTCCAACCGATACGGGAGTTTGAGCGATCACATGGGACCTTGAACACTCAGAGCCTCAATCTCTCCAGGAAACTCTCTGACAGTTTACTTAACAACTATTGCATATATAGTGATGCTACCTGTCACATCGCAAGGTGCACAAACATACATATGGGCCGTATCCGGCGGGCACTGCGCCGTGAGAACATCTCCTTATGGTTCACAAGAATCTGCTGCAATGAAAAAATAGTCTCGGATTTAAAGCTGATTTACCAAAAAGGGAAAGTCTATGCTGAAGGGTCCATGACAGCAAGTCCAACGGCACCTCCTGCATCACCCAGGTGCCTGAACTCTGTCTTCCTTGAAAATACTTTCTCTTAAGCCATTCTGCTCACATTCTTTTCCTATCTTGCCTGAATAGGGCCCAAGTCCACTAGTCTTCTTGAGGCCGTGTTATTTCCGATGACATCATACATGTGCAACACTTTATATACAGAGGGTTTATCCGGTGCTCCCAGGTTCACACACATGAACATCCAGCGTCTGGATAATACAAGTTCATGGTACAATACAATGCTCTGAATAATATACATGAACAAGGAGGGGTTCGTGCAAAGAGTGAAACATGTTCCCTTTTTGTGCCTCAGAAGGAAGTCTCCGCAGACCGTGCTCTCACTAGCTGCTGTGCTAGGTCATCGTGTGATTCTGCAGCTCTGTTTGGAAGAAAAACTTCTGTGGACATTGTGTGCAGTCATAGATCTTGTCTTCTTGTCCTCTGATGGAGAAAATGTGCTGCTGCAACTTGTTTGCCTGAACAAACACTGTGAGGCACACAGGGCACTTAAAGGTGCCCCCCATGCCCTCAAAGCTGTGCTCTATCAGGTGGCACTGCAGTTTGGCCGGGGAGTTGAAGGTCTGGCTGCAGAGCTTGCATTCGTGGTGCAGTCCTTCATCAATCATGTGATTTGAAACATGCACCTGAATATCCCATTCGTTGTAGAAAACCATCTGACACTTGATGCACTGATAGGTCTTCTTCTTGTCTGCCTGGGAGGGGCTGATCCTGGGCAAGGGCGAGACCTACGGGGTCTTCAGCTGTGTGACACCGCCATTAGGCAGCAGCTCCAGGTGCACGGCCTCCATGTGGCTCTGCAGCTTGCTCTCAGACTCGAACTTGATGTTGCAGCTGGAGCAGGGAGTCTTTGACCCCCCAGCCTTGCCTTTCCCCTGGAGGGCGCCAAGACCTTTGTTCTGGCCCAAGCCCGGCCTGGCAGCATGGGGCAGGATGGTGATGCTCTTTCTGAGGTTCACGCAGCCCACGCACAGCAAGAATGGCAGCCCATTGATGTCCAGCTTCACCAGGTTTTGCTTGGAGTGGAATTCCTTGAGGCAGGAAGAGCACTTGTACAGTTTCGGGATGTGCGGGCCACGCCCCGTGGCCTGGACCACGGCCCCGCTGCTGGTCTTCTGCATGTGGAAGGTGACATGGATCTTGAGCTCAAGCGTGGAGGTGACTGTCTCCATGCAGACCACGCAGCAGAAGCTGGTGAGCGAGTTGCGCAGGACGGGGTGCATCTGGCAGTTCTCCAGGAACTCTTCCTCGCTCTGCAGTGGCAGCCTGCAGATGCGGCAATTCCCAGTGTCCAGGCTCTTGCTGTGCGTGACCTTGTGCTCCGTGAGCTTGAGCAGCGAGGGGAAGCGCTCCCCGAAGATGGGGCACATGTAGTGCTTGATGGGGCCCAGGTGTGTCTGCATGTGCTTGCGGAGCCCATTCTCAGAGAAGAAGGTGCGTGAGCACACGTTGCATTTGTAGTTCCCTTTGAAGAGCTCTGCCTTCTTCTTGATGATGGCACTCTGGCCAGGCAGGATGTTGTGGTTGCGCAGCTGGTGGTTCTGCAGCAGCGTCTCCATGGTGTAGGCCTCCCCGCAGATGTTGCAGCTGTACGTGGGCTCCAACGCATCCACGTCCTCCTCGCTGCCGTCATGGCTTTTGTGGGACTCCTAGCTGTTGGTCAGCAGTGTCTGCAGCTCCACCTCCTCCTTCTGCACCTGCTTAGACTCCCCGTTGGCCCCGCCATTTGGCTTCTTGGCCTCGAAGATGCAGTGCTTCTGGTGCAGGTGCTTCTCCAGCAGGATGATGGCGTGGAAGGCCTTGCTGCAGAAGCTGCAGTTGTACTTCTTGCTGTGCGTGGTGATGTGGCACTGCAGCTCCACCTCGGTGCCGAAGACCTTGCTGCAGAAGATGCACTTGTGCGCCTTGACCTGGCTCTCCAGGTGGTTGTGGCGCACATGCAGCTATAGGTTGGCCTCGCTGCGAAAGTCCCAGCCGCAGGAGGTGCAGCTATACACCTTCTTTTCGTTGCTGTGCCTCACCACCAGGTGCAGCTGGATGGACACCTTAGAGCCGAAGACCTCCTGGAACAGCGTGTAGTGCAAGAAGACAAAGGTGTGCATGTCCAGCAGGTGCTTCTGCAGGTCGTCCACCGACGTGAACTGCTTGTCGCAGCTCTCGCAGATGTAGTAGGTCGAGGTGATCATGAAATGGATGGTCACGTGCTTCAGCAGCGACTCCTGGTTGGGGAACTCCTTGTTGCACTGTGAGCAGGTCAGCTTCGGCAGCACCGTGTCCAGGTGAGTTTTCAGGTGCGTCTGGAAGCTGTCCAGGGACATGTACTTAGCACCGCACTGGTTACAGACTACTCCCCAGCCGGCCATGCAGGCGTGCCCCCACTGCCTGCATCATCTTCAGGGAAGTCTGCTCAATGGCCACGGGGAACAGGGGGCTCAGGTCCCGGGACTTCTTCCCATTGTGGATGTAATTCAGGGCCAAGAGAACTTTTTTATGGTTCTCTTTAATGTGTTTGTTCAGCTTGAGGACGCTGTTGAAGATGGGGGAGTTGGTACAATAGGAACAAGAATAGACTTTGATGATGGGGTCTTTGGGCGTCCCGAGCACGGGGAACCCAAACCAGGAGCCTCTGAGGTCGCAGTGGACCTGCCGGATGTGCTCCTCGAAGGAAGAGTCTGTGAGGAAGCCCATATAGCAGTGGGGGCAGAAGAACGCGTTGCTGTTCTTGGCCACGGGTTTGGCAAAGCCGTGTGAGCAGCGGATGTGCTCCTGGAGCTTGTTGAGGTCATTGACAACTTCAGAGCAGAAGTTGCACTGGTAGACAGTGGTGAGCATGGCCGGCATGATCAGGCCAGGGTCCTGAGCTTCATGCACCTGCTTCAGGTGCTCATTCAGGTTGTAGAGCGAGGGCAGTACCTCCAGGCAGTACTGGTAGATGTGCGCCTGCTCGGGCTTGTTCAGGTGCATTGTCTTCAGGTGGATCTGCAAGACAGCCAGGCTCGAGAACAGCTGCTTGCTGCAGTAAATGTAGCTGTAGGTCACCTTGGCCTACTTGCAGGAGGCCCCGGCCACGACAGGTTGGAGTCGGGCGTGGTGCTGGACACGGAGGTGTAGCCCATGGTGACAAGGGATGGGCTGTCGCTGTGGTTGCAGGACTTGGGCTGCTGGTGGCTGTCCACATGGCTGTACAGCTCCTCCATGGTGAGGAAGCTCTCCGAGCACAGGCTGCACGCATTCTTCTTCTCCCTGCTGTGCGCCTACTCCACATGGCCCAGCAGCAAGGTCTCCTCCATGAAGAGCTAGTGGCAGTAGCTGCACTGCAGGGTGGCGTGGTCCTCGCTCGGGGAGCACTCGGGGTGGCACTCAGTGATGTGCTTCTGCAGGTCCTCGGGGAAGTCGAAGCCCTCCTTGCACTGACTGCACTTCTGTGTGTCCTTCAGCTTCCAGTCATCCAGCCTGGAGCCTGGCGGCACGCTGTCCTTGCCACGCTCCAGCACCTGCATGTGTGCCTGCAGGGAGCTGGAGGACAGGAAGCAGTGGCGGCAGATGGCGCACTTGTAGGACTTGTTGGACATGTGCGTCTTCAGGTGGATCTTGAGGTGGTCGCTGCAGGATAAGGCGGCGTTGCACTCGCTGCAGCGGTACTTCTTGTCACCCGTGTGCAGCTTGATGTGGCAGTCTTGGCTGCGCTTGTGCTTGAAGAGGCGGCTGCAGTAGGTACACTTGAAGCGCAACTTGTCGCTGTGGCTCTGCTCCTGGTGCCCCAGGTAGCTGAGGCTGCTGAAGGACTTGTTGCAAAACTGGCAGGGGTACGGCAGGACGGGGCTCCCCTCCTCCTCTCCAAAATCACAGCCTTTGTCATGGCTCTAGGAGGTCTGGTCCTTGCTGGAGGGTGAGGAGGCCAGCCACGAGCAGGTGGGGTCATCTTCCACGTCCACGCCATCTGCCAGCTGGCACTGGTTGATCTTGTGCTTGGTGATGTCGCTCAGTGACTCAAACACCTCCAGGCAGCTGTCGCAGCTGTGCACTGCCTTGTCCTCCAGCTCTTCCAAGTCCTCCGGCTGCTTCTGGCCATCTAGCACCTCACCATTCTTGGGCTTGTCCTCCAGCTTACAGTTGGGATCTTTGAGGAATCTCGGTTTCACTTGCTTGTGGTGAGACATCCTGCGAGGTCTTGAACTGCTCTGTAGCTCCGATAGTCCACATAATAATGGAAAATGGAAGCAAGGTCCACAAAGCCATCAGGATGGCTCCAAAGGGGGCCCCTAACCCTCAGGGACTCGCTCTGTAAGTAATCACTGATGAAATCATTGTCAGCCCGCCTGCACTCACACACATACAGAGGTGCATGATTAAAAGGCCAGCTCACAGGGAGCGCCGGGCCCTGCCAAGACACAGCCTGGACGCATGGCCACGAGCTCGGATCTGGAGCCTCAAACCTTTCTATTTCTATAGTGTTAGTTGTAACTTCCCTTCCCTTTCATTTTTTTACATTTTATTTACTAGAGGCCTGGTGCATGAAATTCATGCACAGGGGTGTGGGGATGTGTCCCTCAGCCCAGACTGCGCCCTCTCCAATCTGGGATCCCTCTCACAATCCAGGCCTGCTGGCTCCCAACTGCTCACTGGCCTGGCTGCCTGATTGCCCCGCTAACCACTTCTGCCTGCCAGCCTGATCAACCCCTAACCCCTCCCCTGCCAGCCTGATCAACACCTAACTGCTCACCTGTCGGCCTGATTACCCCTAACTGCCCTCCCCTGCTGGCCTGGTCAGCTCAACTGCCCCCCAGCAGACCTGGTCACCCCCAACTGCCCTCCCCTGTAGGCCTGGTCCCCCCAACTGCCCTCCCCTGCAGATCTGGTCGCCCCCAACTGCCCGCCCCTGTAGGCCTGGGTCACCCCCAACTGTCCTCCCGTGCAGGCTTGATTGCCCCCAAATGCCCTCCCATGCAGTTCTGGTTTCCCCCAACTGCCCTTCCCTGCAGGCCTGGCCACCCCCAACTGCCCTCCCCTGCAGGCCTGGTCCCCCCTAACTGCCCACCCCGGAGGCCTGGTTGCAACCAAATGCTCTCCCCTGCAGGCCTGGGTCCCCCCCAACTGCCTTCCCCTGCATGCCTGATTGCCCCCAACTGCTCTCTCTTGCAGGCCTGGTCCCTCCCAACTGCCCTCCCCTGCTGGCCATCTTGTGGTGGCCACCTTGTGTCCACATGGGGACAGCCATCTTTGACCACAGGGGGTGGCCATCTTGTGTGTTGGAATGATGGTCAATTTGCATATTACCTCTTTATTATATAGGATTTATGTGCACTATCTTTTTAAAAATATATTTTTATTATTTTCAGAGAAGAAAGGAGAGGGAGAGAGACAGAAACATCAATGATGAGAGAGAACCACTGACCAGCTGCCTCTTGCATGTGCCCCACTGGGGACCAAACCCGTAACCCAGGCATGTGCTTTTGACCAGAATGGAACCCAGGACACTTCATTCTGCAGCCTGATTCTCTATCCACTGAGCCAAGCCCTCTAGGGCTGTGTGCTATATCCTTTTTTCTTGACTAGTCTCTTTAAAAATTTGTCAATCTAGTCTATCTTTTCAATGAACCAACTCTTTGTTTCATTAATTTCTTTAGACTGTGTTTTGTTTATTTCCTCTATGATCTTCATTATTTCTGACCTTGTACTCACTCCAGGTTTTTTTATCCCAGTTCCTTTAGGTGTAATGTTAGATTGTTATCCTTGTTCCTCTTTCCTGAGGTAGGCTTGTGCTGGTTTGGATTTCCCTATTATAACTGCTTGTACTGTGTCAGGTAGATTTGGGTTGTTGTGTTCTCATTTTCATTTGTTTTTATGGTAACTTTGACTTCTTTCTTGATCTCTTTGATAATCTATTTATTGTTCAGTAACATGTTCCTTAGCCTCAAAGACTTTGTGTGCTTGTGTGTTTTTTTGTTATGTTTGATTTATAATTTCATAACATTATCGTCAGAGAAGGTGCTTGATATGATTTTAACCTTCTTAAACTTATTGAGATTTGCTTCGTGTACTAATATGTGGTCTATCCTAAAAAAATGTTTCATATGCCCTTGGAAATAATTTACATTCTGCTCCTTTGGGGTGGAATGCTCTAAAGAATTCAATTAAATCCATCTGCTCTAGTATGTCATTGAAGATGTGTGTTTTCTTATTGATTTTCTGTCTTTAAGATCTATTCATTGATGTCAATTGGGTGTTAAAGTTCAATACAATGAACGTATTACTGTAAATCTCTCCTTTTGTGTCCTTCAAGATTTGCTTTCTTTAAATGTCTTTTTATTGATTTAAGAGAGGAAGGGAGAGGGAGAGAGAGAAAGAAACTTCAATAATGAGAGGAAATCATTGATCGGCTGCTTCCTACATACACGGTACTGGGGATAGAGCCTACATTATGGGCATGTTTCCTGACTGGAATCCAACTGTGACCTCCTGGTTCATAGGTCAGAGCTCAACCACTGAGCAACACAGGCCTGCCTCAAGATTTTCTTTATATATTTAGGTCCTCCTCTGTTGAGTTTATAAATGTTTATCAGACTTATATCAGAATTATATCCTCTTGTTGGATTGTTCCCTTTATTATTATGTAGTGTCTTTCTTTGTCTCTTCTATAGTCTTTGTTTCAAAGTTTATTTTGTCAGATATAAGTATTACTACCCCAGTTTTTTGTTGTGTTTTTTTTTTTTTTCATTTCCATTTGCATGAAATTTATTTTTTATCACTTTACTTTTCTCTGTGTATATCTTTCATTCTGGATTTTGTCGGTTGTGGTCAGCATATATGTGAGACTTGCTTTCTTATCCAAATAGCTACCCTATGTCCATTGATTGTAGAATTTAAGCCATTTACATTCAAAGTGATTATTGACTGGTATATATTTATTGCCATTTTATGCTTTTACCTCTGTATTTTTTCTTCATTTTCTCTTCCCCCTCCTCTTCCTCTTTCTTCCAGCAGACCCTTTAACATTTCTTGTAATACTAGTTTGATGGGGAAAAACAAAACAAAACTCCTTTAGCTTCTTCTTGTCTTGGAAAATCTTTATTTCATCTTCAATTCTAAAAATCTTGCTGGTAAAGTAGTCTGTTTGTAGGTTCTTGCTTTTCATCACAATGCATATTTCTGCCAATCCCTTCTGGCCTGAAAGGTTTCTGTTGAGAAATAAGCGGACTGACTTATGGGAACTGCTTGTAATTACCTACCTTAAAGTATTTAAGTATCTTTCTCTTGATACTCTTAAGATTCTCTCTTTGCCTTTAATATTTGTCATTTAATATTTGTCATAATTATGATGTGTCTTGCTGTTGGCCTCTTTGGGTTCATCATATTTGTGACCCTCTCTGCTTCCTGGACTTTTGTGTCTTTTTCCTTTACCAGTTTAGGTAAATTTTCTATCATTATTTTATCAAATGGGTTTTTTATCACTTGCTCAGTGTGTCATCATTATGATACTGCTATGATGCAGATGTTCCATTCCATGTTGTCCCAAATTTTCCTAAAACTATTCTCACTATTTTTCACTATTTTTTTCTTCTCTGAATGACTGTTTTTCCCCCTACACTTTCTCCCAAATCACTGATTCGATCCCCTGCTTCATCCAATCTAGTCTTTAGTTCTATCCACTGTATCCTTGATGGCAGAAAGGGTGTTGTTAATTTTCAACTGGTTCTTATTCTGAGTCTCTATGTAATTTTTCATGCCACTGTATTTTCCACAAAGTTCATTGAACATCCTTATAACCATTACTTAGAACTCTATATCTGATGAATTGCTTGCCTCCATTTGATTTAGCTTGTTTTCTGTAGATTCTTCTTGTTTGTTCTGGGCCTGTTTCCTAGCCTCTCCAAAATGGCAGTCTCTTTGTGTTTCTTTCTATGTATTAGATGGAACTAAAATAACTCCCAGTCTTTGTAAGGAGGCCTTATTTCGCAGGTGTCCTGTGAGCCCCACTGGTGCAGTCTCTTTGATGTCTTGAGCTGGGTGCTCTGGAATGTCCCTTTGTGGGTTATGTGGGCTCTCCTGTTGTAATTGGGTCTTGACACGTACGCCCAGGCCTATGCCCCTGACTCCTCAGCAGGGCTTATGAAGCAGGGGGGTGACAGGGTTCCAGAGGTGGGGGAATTGCTTTCCCCAGGCTGCTGTCATTGGGTGTGGATTGCTCCTCCCAGGAAAGATGGCTGCTGAAGGATGGAGGAGTGCTCAGTACAGTGTCCTCGAGGCTCTTCCCCCCACATCCCTCCACAAAGCCTGCTGGCCACCCTCCTTCCTTGGAGCACAGCATGAGTGGCTGCTAAGATACATTTTGCTCATTGGCCTTTTAAAGGGGTAGCTTTGTCTCCAGTAGGCTCTGCATCTCCTTTGCAGACAGAAACCTCCCTGCATTTCGCAGCTGGGTGCGATGTGGGTGCCTATTCACATATACGGCACTCCAGGTGGGGCCTAGTCTGGGGCTAGGCTTCACACCTCCCAGGGGAACCTCTGCAGCTGGGCTATCCCTTCATCACGTGGCCTGCCAACCAGGGGAATGTATCCTCTTCAGATAGTCTTTAGTTGGTAATTCAGGGTGAATGATCCCCAACTTAGTTGTAATTTCCAGTTGCTTCTGGGAGGAGGTAAGAGAGATCCACCTACATCCAAGCCACTTTGTACCCTCACCCTCTGCATTTCTTTTCCTACAAACAAGAAACTTCATCTGTGCTGCATGTGTGACTATTCCTACTACTATAATAAAACTGTTGAGACACAGAGCCATCAGTGGTAGTCACAGAGGCTTAGGTCTAGATAAACACTTGGATAAAGTGTTATGTGGAGAGGTAACCCAGAACCTTCAGAGGAAACAGCCATAAGCACCACCTCCAACTGCTCCTGGGGCTGAAACACAAAGTCTATGTGCCCTGAGCGCCCCTGTTGGTAACAGCCTTGGCTGCAGGGAGGTTTGTGTCTGGGCTCACACTGACTTCCCTTCACTGTATCTTCTGCACAGAAATACAAGGCTGTGTCCTAGGCTCTCAGACTGCTCATTTGCAGGTAGGCAGTGCTTTTGGAATCATCTCTGGAGACAGTGAATCTGCCTTTCACAGATGCAGCGTATTCTGTGGTGTGACCGTTGGCTTTGTTTCTTATGAAACCTACCCACTCCTATCCCTTTCCTGGGGTCTGCCAGATCCAGTGTATATAATAGTCACTGAAAGTGAATCCTGAGCCTTTGCAGGAGAGTCTCCGAGATCCCCCCAGCTGCACCAAGCTTCCTCCAGCTTCCACCAGCTGCACCTCACACTGCACACCTTCAGACAAGAGTTCTCATTAGGAGCAGGGATACACACACACTCACTTACACTCGCAAGGCCCCAGCTTCTCCATAAAGTTACCATGTAAGCATCAAAGAGAGAGCCCAGCTCAGCCCACACTTCATGGTGCTTCCTCTGGGTTGACTCCTGGGGCAAATGGAGATTGCAGGAACAGGCGATGGGTCTGGCTTATCAGCAGAAGGAACTCCCCATTTGCATGGGCTCCTCCTCTTAGGGACAGAGGAGAGGAGTCCCTGGGGGACAGTCCCCTGAGCTCAGAGGGACTAGCACCTCCTGTGAGCATGGACATGTTAGTGAGGGGTGGCTCATCTGTGTGCTGCAGTACAGCTGTTGTTGTTAATACCACCATCATCAGTTACACCCTAGATAATTTACAATAATGTCCCACCCACAGGGCCAGGTTATTCCAGCTCAGAGTAAATTCTTCATGTGTCCTGGTCCACGTGTCCATATCCAGACAGAGCTTCCTCCCCACCTCCAGCTCCCAGGGCTGGGGTCCTGCAAGTCTGCTCTTCTGTGCTTTCCAGACATAACCATTGCCCAAGTCCTTCGGTGGTCGCGGGTCAATCAGAGCAGAAGAGAGGTGGGGGGAAAGGAACCTGCACACTTAGAGCTTTTTATATGCCCCAGACACTCTCTGGGCTCAGCCTTTTCACCATCCCCCCCCCACCACCACCAATGGGTGACCAACAGTTACAACAAGTGACTCATCCACAGGCTTACATCACAGGAATCATTATTCAATGCTCTGTAGGGAGCCACTAGGATTCAAGTACCCACTGTCATTATTACATACAATCTCTGGAAAGTTTGGGAGAATGACATCCTTAGTTAAAATGGTCAAACCTAAATGCACCCTTAAAGCCCCTTGGCCAAAGGTCCTTTTGCATGGCCTTGGTGTCCACGGTGTCAGGAGGACATCAGCTGTCTCCCTGTGAGTTGGTGACTGGGAGGACCAGGCATTTACAGATTTCTCCTCTATTGGCCCTTCACCTTGCTGCGTGCTGATGTGGGAGGTACTGAAAGGGCTCATGCCTTCCCCCAGCTCGAACGCTGCCTTTCCACCACAGTTGTGTCAGAGCCTCCCCTGACCTTCCTCCAGGAGACTCTGTCTGTTGAAGGACACATCAGAGAAATGCTGCCCTTGCCCATCACTGAGGGGAAACGCAGGGTGTACTTTGAACAACCAATGCAGCAGGAAAGCTCCAGGGTCAGTCCCGGTGGTCATATAACACCACACTCCATCGTTCCTGGGGCTGTGACACAGTCCACAGAGTAGGGGGTTCACAGGTATGGAGGCTGGAAAATCCAAGACTTGATGGAGGCAGGTTGGGATTCTGGTGAGGACCCGGGTCCTAGTGGCTGATTTTTTTCTGTAATCTCAGAGGTTGGATGGACCAAGAGTGCTTCCTCAGCCCACTTTTAAAATAAAATATAGTTTTATTGATTTCATAAAGGAATGTAGAGGTAGATAGAGATAGAAACATCAATGATGAGAGGGAACCATTGGTTAGATTCCTCCATCACACATCACACTGGGGATCAAGCCCACAACCAGGGCATCTAGCCTGACCAGGAATCAAACCGTGACCTCCTGGTTCATAGGTTGATACTCAAACACTGAGCACAACATCTTGCTCTCAGCCCTCTTTTTTAAGGGTATTAATCTCACTCATGAGAACTCCATCCTCAAGACCTAAGAAGGTCCCCAGCCCCCCCCTCCTAACACCATCTCCTTGAGCATTGGGTTTTTATGTGTGACTATTTGAGGGACACATGCATTGTGCCCATGGCAGCAACTAAAGTATCCAATCATGACCCCACCCAGTTGGAAGCCTGCTCCAATAGAGCTTCCCCACCTGTGAACGCTCCTGGTCTTTGGAAGCACAAATTTTACCCAAGTCCTTCAGAACAAGCGGATGACCTTGCAGTGTTGTCAGTGTCTGCCCTTGACCTTAAACTACGGCATCTGGGAAATCCTGTTATTGTTTCTTATCAGTGCTTCCAGGTGGGCATTATTCTTCTGTTGAAAGACCTAAACCTATATTCTACCCACAATGGTTGGTAGCTCCTTTTTATTTACTCAAATTTTATAGGTTTTAGTGAAATAAGTAGTCAGGGTTTATTATTAAAAAATATTGTTGAGAATATTACAGATGCCCCCCCCCATTTTCCCTTTCCACCCAGTTCCTGCCACACCCCAGGCCTTCACTGTCCTACTGTCTGTGTTCATAGGTGAGACCTCTTTCCAACTTCTCTCACCCCATCCCTCTGAGATTCTTCAGTCTGTTCCATGGTTCCATGTCTCTGGTTCTATTATTTTCAGAAGTTTATTTTGTTCTTTAGTTTCTTGTTTATTTATTTTGATTTTATGATCCAATTGTTGATTTGTTGCCATTTTATTGTTCATATTTTACCTCTCCTCCTCCTCCTCCTTCTCTTCCTCTTCTTCTTCTTCTTCTTCTTCTTCTTCTTATTCTTATTCTTATTCTTATTCTTATTCTTATTCTTATTCTTATTCTTATTCTTATTCCTCCTCTTCCTCTTCCTCTTCTTCTATCTTCTTAAAGAATACCCATCAACATGTCATATAATACTGTTTTGCTGGTGATTAACTCCTTTAGTTTTTTTCTTTTCTGTGAAGCTCTTTATCTGATCCTCAAATCTAAATGAGAGCTTTGCTGGGTACAGTGATCTTGGTTTTAGGTCCTTATAATTCATCAGTTTGAATAATTCTTTCCACTCACTTCTAACCTGCAAAGTTTCTGTTGAGAAATCAGCTGATGGGCTGCTTTTCTCTTGTGCTTTTAAGAGTCTCTATTTGTCTTCAGCCTTTGGCATTTTAATTATGATGTGTCTTGGTGTGGGCCTCTGTGGGTCCCTCTTATTTGGGATTCCCTGTGCTTCTTAGACTTGTAAGTCTATTTCTTTCACCAGATAGAAGTTTTCTGTTATTAATTCTTCAAATAGGTTTTCAATATCTTGCTTTGTCTCTCTTCTCCTTCTGATCCCCCATAATGTGAATGTTGGGACCCAGGAAGTTGTCCCAGAGGCTTCTGATATTATCTTCATTTGTTTTTTTAATATATTTTATTGATTTTTAAATAAAGAGGAAGGGAGCGGGATAGAGAGTTAGAAACATCGATGAAAGAGAAACATCAATTAGCTGCCTCCTGCACACCCCCTACTGGGGATGTGCCCACAACCAAGGTACATGCCCTTGACCAGAATCAAACCTGGGACCCTTCAGTCCGCAGACCGAAGCTCTGTCCACTGAGCCAAACCAGTCAGCGTTTTTCATATGTTTTGATTTGTTTTTGCTCTTCTGATTGTGTGTTTTTTGCTTCCTCATATTCCAAATAATTTATTTGTTTCCCAGAATCCTCTATTCTACTATAGAAGCACTGTAAATTATTCTTTATTTCAGTTAGTGTATGTTTAATTTCTGACTCTTCCTTTTCTATGTCTTTGACATCCTCTCTAAGATCCTTGAGAGTCTCATGAAGATTCTTGAGTAACCTTATAACCATGATTTTGAACTGTGTATCCAGTAGTTTGCCTGTTTCCATTTCTTTCATTTGTGACATGTTTTTTTATCTCCCCATTTTTACTCCTTCACTGTGTTTGTTTCTATGTATTGAGTAGAGCTGCTATGTTTTCTGCAGTTGGTAGAGTGGCCTTGTATAGTAGGTGTCCTGTAGGGCCCAGTGGCTCAGCCTCCCCAGTCACCTGAGCTGGGCACTCTAGGTGCACCCCTGAGTGGGCAGTGTGCATAGTCTTGTAGTTGAGCCTTGATTTCTGTTGGTGTAACTAGGAGGACTTGCCCTGACCAATTGGCTGTGAGGACAAGTGGTGACTACAGTGGGAGAGCTGCTGTGCAGGAGACACACCTCTGGAACAGAACTTTCCTTCAGCAGGACTCTGGTAATCACTGAGTCTGCCCATTCAATGTGTCACCTGTGGCTGTGTAGAGTTGTAATCTGCTATGGTCTGAAACTATCCACTGTATTCACTGGGTCTGGAGCATCCAGGGTGGAACAAAGTCAGCAACTGCCTAGGACCACCTAGCAGGAGATATAGAGGGATCTGCAGATTGCTGCTATTTGCTATTTGTATTGGGCTTTGAGGTGCCCAGGTGAGGCCTAACTGTGAAGCATGTCAGGCTGGTACTAGTGCCCTGTCTTGGGCCTTTTATGGGTGGGTTTGGGCATGCTGTCCTCAGCTGCAGCTTATTTGAGAGGTTTTAGCAAGTCTGAAGCCTGAGCCAGGACAGGCCATTCACTTGAAAAAGCTGATACTAACATCTTGATGGGGCTGAAAATTGGATGGGGCAGGGTCTCAGGGGATCACCAGGATGGAGCAAAGTGTGTGCTCTATGCTGATGGAGACTCAAACATGGCTGACAGTCAGCCCATGAACAGGGGAGATCCCAATACAGAAATAATGACCCCTGTGAGCACTCCAGTCTTGGAGAAAGCCATCCTTGAGTTCCTGCCCCCAGGCCAGACAATCAAATTCCTCCCTGTATGAGTCTGAGTCCCCTGGCTCAGGAGCAGGAATAAGTGGGACCCTGTGAGTTCCTGCAATAGCCCTTTAAGAGGACCACCTTGTCACTCAGCCACAAACTGATTGGTTTTTACAACCCAAAGTGACAAGGACTTCTCTTCCCAGCTCTGCAACTCTGGGATGGGGGTCTGTTGTGGGGCTGGGACCCCATGCTCACCACAGGCAGCCTCCACAGAGACGATCTCCCTCCTGATTAAAATATGGGGACAGGTTAGTGTTGGGCCAGCCCATTCCGCACCTCCACCCCTCCTACCAGTCTTAATGTGCTTTCTTCCTTCCTTCTCTAGTTGTACGACTTCCATTCAGCCAGTATTCAGGCTGTTCTGAATGAGGATTGTTCTGTATTTTAGTTGTAATTATCAAGTGGTTGTTGGAGGCGACGAATATAGGCTTTTACCTACCCCACCATCTTGGTTCTTTCGCAGACTCTATTTTTGATGTTTGATGCTGACAAGTTAAGGTTCATCCCTCTCTCTTGCTTGGCACGTGAAAAACTAAGAGAAAGTGGGAACGCCCCCCTTGTGTCCTGCAGGTGGGACACTGAAGCCACACAAGCCCCTCCTGTGAGCAGGAACCTCCCAGCCCCCAGCATTGATCTACAATAAAACCCTGAACCAGTGTTCTTACCTGGAAAGTCCAAATATATTTTATTTTTTTAAAAGTATTTGTATTGATTTCAGAGAGGAAGAGAGAGAGATAGAAACATCAATGATGAGAGAGAATCATCTATTTTGTGCTTCTTGCACACTCCACACTGGGTTTCAAGACTGCAAACCTAGCATATGCCCTGACCAATAATCAAACCCTAACCTTCTGGTCAATAAGTCAATGCCCAACTACTGAGCCATGTCAGCCGGGAAACCATGTCTGACTGGCTGAAAAGCCTGCCCTGCTCCCAACAGACACCTCCATGAAGAGATAACCCTTTTCAAGGTGCCTCTGTCTGTGGGACATCAGTCTGCGCATCCATTCCAAGACACGATGGGTCCTTCTACCTCCTCCTCATGGTGCTGAGAGTGACGACAAGTCCATGGCCAGGGTCTTTCTTCTCTAGCTTTGCATTCATGTTCCGGTGGTGGCCACTGTCCAGCATCCATGTGTCCTGCTGCTGGCAGGCTGGGACCCGGGGCTGTGTAGATCCACACTGTTGAGGTAGCACAGCTTCTGGTTAGATTTAGGTTACCTGGATTAGCAGATTTAATTATTTATAGTCATTTGGGCACAAGCTTTTCTGAAAGACACTCTACAATTTGTCCACATGAGAAAGTTGTTTTTGTTTACAACAGACTTTCTAACTCAGAGACTTCAGAGGTAAGTGCAGAGTCAGGAATCCAGTGGTTCCCCAAAGGGAAACTGTGGCATGAAGCGGAAACCACACAGGAAACCAGCCCAACCTCCCAACTGCACCTGTTGCTGGGATGGTCCTTGTGTTCAGGACCCTGAGCGCCCCCTGGTGGTCGTAGCCTCTGTGCAGGGAAGTTTGTGTCTGGGCTCACACTGACTTCTCCTCACTGTGTCTGTTGCACAGTAATACACAGCCGTGTCCTCGGATCTTAGGCTGTTCATTTGCAGATATATCGTGTTCTTTGCGTTGTCTCTGGAGATGGTGAAACGGCCCTTCACAGAGTCTGCGTAGTATGTGCTCTCACCATTAGCAGTAATAGCACAGATCCACTCTAGCCCCTTTTCTGGATTCTGGCGGACCCAGTTCATGTAGTAGCTACTGGAGGTGAATCCAGAGGCTGAACAGGAGAGTCTCAGAGACCCCTCAGGCTTCCCGAAGCCTCCTCCAGACTCCACCAGCTGCACTTCACACTGGACACCTGAAAACACAGAAACATTCTGGTCAGGGAATTCTGGCCCGTACAATGTTTCTCTCACTGATGTGACTCAAGTACTCAGTGTCTCTTGTTCTCCATAAATTACCTCTCAAAATAGCTACAAGGAAAACCCAGCTGAGGCCAAACCTCATGGTGAGTGTTCTGTGTTCAGTCCTGATCAGGGAGTGGGAACACCTGGGGATCCCGGGGCTGGGCTCCTGTCCCAGAGTTGCAGGGTCAGGGCTGGGCTGGTTTTTATGAGCACATGGGACCCTATTTGCATGGCCTCCTGCTATATAGGGAGCTCTGGAGTTGGACTCTGACCTAACGGTTATAGTTTCAGAGTATGGCATGCCCAAGGGTGCTGTATGTTAGGAATTACTCCCCACATCTGGGCCTCTGCCCTCCCCACTGGGCCCACCTGCTGCAGGAGACCTGTAGAAAGACCCAGGAGAGAAAATGGTTGTACATATAAAAAGAGAAGGTTTAAAATAAGCGATGCCTTTGACTTTCACCAGTAACGACAACCAAGAGAAATCAATTCTTACAAGGCTAGAAAGTAGTAAAAGTGCAGGAGGTTCAAGTTCAGGAGACGGGAAGTTCCATCTGACACTATTTCCCCTACAAAGTGATCAGAAGATAAAATAAGACCAGAGTGTGAGCCTAGAGCCAGTGGACCAAGTGTTGGGGGGCAGAGGAGCCTCTGTGTTGGTCCCTGGGTCCCAGAAGCATGAATTATAGAGACACAGACAGAGCTGCTAGGACCTATTCCTTCAGGGGAGTTTGGTGCTGAACATGTAGCAGCTGTACTGCCTCCTTTGTTATGTTTATTCTCTAGACTCTGTTGTAGATCCAGTTTCATACATTGGATATGGAAGAAAACAATCGCTAGATGGACCAATGTGCAACATGGGAAAAGCAACCCCAGGCCTGGAGGATGAATTACCATGGACGAGAATTCACCACATCTGAGCAGGCACACCACCAGGATTGCCACTTCATTATGTGGTGATTTCCTCATTGTTCACCCAGTTCAAAATTTCTCCCTTTTTCCTGAAATAGCCACACACAATATCTGGGGTCATTCAGGCAATACAGTACTGACTTGGAAATTAACCCAAGTTCCAGGTTCCACGTGAAACCAAACTACTGTGTCGTGCATCCCAGACAGACAGGTGTCATGGCTGAATTCCAAGAATAGGCGGTAATTGTTTTACCTCTATCAGGGATGGCTCAGTGCACACCTTCAGTTTATTAGAGACTGCCAGGGAAAGCCTTGACCTAATAGCACCTGATGGGTCACACAGCAATATTATAACTGGAGGCTGGATCCAGCACTTCCAAATAAAGTGAGTTGCCTTCAGAATTGGTTCCTCTGTCTGATGTAAACTCACCCACGTGGCAGGAGATTCTGCAGTCACCAGAGCTGTCAATTAGGAGGGGACCAGGGAAGACACACAGAGGTCTGGGGAGCAGTTCATGACTCTGGTATGCTTTGCAGACCAAGTGGTTTCTCATGGCTCCTGGAAACCCATCAAAGGAGCAAGGTGGGAAGTATGGGAGCTCTCCTCTGTCCTTCAGATGTGAGTGAGGTGAAGGTGGGGCCATGGCCAGGTCATTTGCAGGAGGCAACCAATCAATGTGTTTCTCTCACATCGATGTTTCTCTCTGCCTTTCCCTCTTTTCCACTCTCTAAACAAACAAACAAACAAACAAACAAACAAACAAAGAAAAAGATTCATTCTTCTGGAGCAAAACCTCCTAGTAGGATCTGTGAGACACATGTGAAGTACTTATTTAATTTATTTAAAAACTCTATTCACTTTGTAAATAAAAGAATGACTTGACATACAGGGACTTGGTGAAGGGGAGTTCTCCGTCACTGCTGATATGTCATCTGAAAACATCAAAGTTACCTCCTCCTCAGGTGTCTACAGTGAGAATATGAAGAATTAGAGCCACAGAGAAAGAGCAATTATCAACCCTCATTGCAGCTGAGAGCTTGAGAGGAAATCCCTGCTCCCAACAGGAAGGCCATGCCCTCTCCATAGCCCTCTGCCCCTGCTCCTAGGGCTGCTCTTTGTCTTCTGGGTCCTGAACGCCCCCTGGTGTCCCGAGCATTCCCTGCAGCTCAGCCCTGCTGTTTCCCTCAGTGAGATTTGTGTCTGACTTTCCCTCGCTGTGTGTCTCACACAGTAATACATGGCCGTGTCCTCAGTGGTCACGGAGCTCAGCTGCAGGGAGAACTGGTTCTTGGATGTGTCTCTGGAGATGGAGGTTCGGCTCTTGAGGAAGGGGCTGTACTTAGTGTCTCCGTTATGATTTATGCACCCCATCCATTCCAGCCCCTTCCCTGGGGGCTGGCGGATCCAGCTCCAGTCATAACTACTGGTTGTGATGGAGAATCCATAGACTGTGCAGGTGAGGGAGAGGGTCTGTGGGGGCTTCACCAGTCCTGGGCCCGACTCCTGCAGCTGAATCTGGGATAGAACACCTGGGGACAAGGAGCATCAGTCCTGTCAGTCTCCTGCACTCACAGCCATCCCATGAACCCTGACTGACCCCTGAAACTCTCACCTTGGGGGTGTGTCACCAGGCACAGGAGAAGACCTAGCAGCCTCATATTCTTCTAGACCACAGCTCTGCCTTCCCAGAGACCTCAGCCCTGAGTGAGGAGAGAGCTGTGAGCCTGCACAGCACAAGAGGGGATTTATCCTGGAGCTTGAAGAGAAATTTGCATTTGGGGCAGCCTTTCCTATAAGTGTAGGGCCTGAGTTCTGACTTCACTGATCATTCTGGGGCCCATATGGGGGCATCTCTTCCTTTGACCTCACTCACCATGTAAGTCAGGGAAAGGGGACCACATGAGTCATGAAGCACATTGGAATTAAGTAAAAAATGGCCTAAACTTTCTGAGCATAAGAGGAAATTGTGGACTAGATGAATAGGTTACAGTTTTAACTTCTCATGCATCTTTCAAACAGATGTGAAAATGATTAGCATTTGTTCCAACCATTTCTGATTTTCAAAATCTTACTGTATCCACAATTTCCAATTTTTTTTCTATTTAATTTTATAGAAAAAGTCCCTACTGTTGTGAAAAATATAAATAACAGCTATTATCAGTATCATATATTTTGATTTATGATGTTATTTTCATCTGAGAAACTGCCTCCCAAGCACAGGCAGGTGAGACGTTCTTGACTCTGGATTTTGTAAATATGGTGATTTTTGTCTACAGCTCGCTATGAAAACTCTTCCTTTATGTAAACCCATAGCTTTTTGCAGAGACCCAAATAGTTACATCCGAAAGAGTAGTGGTTTTAAGTGGATAAAAGAAAAGAAATAAAAGCAGTAATCATGAATGTGCACAACTCAGAATCATTCCTATGTTGAAATGATGATGGAAGGAGATTGATGTGTTTTCTCAGTCTAGTGTGATCAGTGATGTTGGGGCTCAGAGGGAGGGAGTGAAGAGAATTCCCACTATAGAATTTCTCACAGGAAAGGAAACCTCAACCCTGAGTGTAACCCCTCACTCCCAGCCTCCTTTTTCCCTTCTCCTGGTAGGTCAATCTGGTCTGAGGGTGCTGGGCTCTCCCACAAACATATAATGTTCTTAATGTATAATTTTTTGCATTCTCCCATCAGAACTTATGATTTAGAAATATATTCTTCATATTTATGTGTGTGTTTTAATTTTCTCAATGAAATCTTTGGGAGAAAAAAACTTTAATTTTAACCAAGGATAATTTAACAATATTTTCTTTATTGGGAACTGTTTTCGCGGATTTTACAAATAACTCCCAGAAAATGCTGAGCCTCCAATGTCCATGTAAATTGGCTACAACAGCTACAGGGACTGGAGCAAGTTCTGGTACCAGAGGGGAGCACTGCTGGGAAACTAACCATAAATCTGGAGGTGACTGTGGAACTGGGTGGTGGATTTGTTTGAGGCACATGACAGAAATATGCTTGATGCTCATGGATAGAGTTACTGGGCCTATGGGTTTAAAGCCTCCTCTAGTGAAAGCCCAGAAGGATGTGCAGGGCATGGTAGAGACAGCTTGTGTCATTATAGGAAATACGCAAATAATTATGAGCAGGAGTTATCTATACTAATAAAAGGGTAATGTGCTAATTAGACCAGATAGACCGAACGTCTTCCGGATGTCATTCTAGACAAAGCAACAGTGGCAGGGGCCGGGGCAGAGGTCATTAGGGGTGATTGGGCCTGCAGGGGAGAGCAGTTAAGGGTAATCAGTCCAGTAGGGGAAAGCAGTTAGGGGTGATCAGGCTGGCAGGAGAAGGGTTAGGGGTGATCAGTCAGGCAGGCAGAGTGGTTATGGGTGATCAGGCTGGCAGGCAGGTGAGTGGTTAGGAGCCAGTGGTCATGGATTATAAAAGGGATGTCTGACTGCCGGTTTAGACCTGATCCTGAGTCAGACATCTCCCAAGGAGTCACAGATTGGAGAGGGTGCAGGTACAAATAAAATCATTAAAGATCATGCAGTTAGGGATGAAGAGAAATAAGGAACTTGTCATTGCAAACTGGTGGGAAGGGAATCCCTGTTTCCTACATGCACATCCTCACAGTGTCTCTTCTAGAAGGTAACACCTCCCCAAGTCCAGGAATCTTCACTTGGAAGATGTCTGGTCTATCTGGTCTAATTTTCATATTGCCCTTTTATTAGTATACTAAAGGCCTGGTGCACAGATTCGTGCACTGGTTGGGTCCCTTGGTGTGCCCTGCAGGGATTGGGTCAAAACCTGCAGTCCAATGCCACCTGTTGCTCCTGCTCATCCAGGCCCTGCTGTGCCTGTTGCCACCATTCAATAGTCTTGCTGCTGCTCTGTTGCGGTCTCTGGGCTGTGGCAGCCAGCCATGAGCCCCAAGCCTGCATCTGGTGGTTAGCTGAGAGGTGCTCCCGCTGTAGGAGCGCACTGACCAACAGGGGGAAGCTCCTGCATTGAGCATCTTCCCCCTGGTGGTCAGTGCATGTCATAGGGACCAGTCGAATGGTCACTTAGGCTTTTATATATATACAGATATAACTCCTGCTCATAATTATTCATGTATTTCCTATAATGACACAAGCCTTCTCTATCATGCCCTGCACTTCCTTCTGGGCCTTCACTAGAGGAGGCTTTAAACCCATATGTCCAGTAACTATCTGTCCATGAGCATCAGGCATACTTCTGTAGTGTGCCTCAAACAAGTTCAGTTTCCTCGCCTCACCCAGTTCCACAGTCACATCCAGATTATGGTTAGTTTCCCAGCAGCACTCTCCTCTGGTACCATTTAATTTATGAGAAAATTAAAATTAAAGCTGCCTAATTCATTGGGGTCCCTTTTATAAAATTTCTCAACACTTAAAGGTAAGAGTGGACACTCCTCACTGGAGGAACCATGGTGATGGTTTGTCTGTATGAGGAGTCATAAATTCATTAGACCAAACCCTGTCTCAATCTGTAGACATTGTCTTTTTTAATGTGTGTGATTCTTTTTTTAAGAAATGTATATTGGAAAAAAAAAAAGATGGCCACCAGCAGAAAGGTAGGGAGGGAGAGAGTGTGAGAAAGTGAGGAACCCATAAAGGAGAGCGTAGACTTGTGTGGTGTGTATGTGTATGAGCTAGGGACAGTTAAATTCTGCAGGTCTTCCAAGGGGCTGCCAAACAGGGCAGTCTTAGATGGCGGAGCCCCGCACACAAAGCGCACACTTCTCAGCGGCTGATGCAGGCACGGAGACCATGCCATCTGGAGAAACAGAGCTGCTTGAGACTAGGATCCTGGCTTCAGACACAAACCAGGACCCTGCAGTCACTGGGGACAGAGAACTGCTATCACAGCTTCAGACCAACAGAACTGCTATCACAGCTTCAGACCAAGAGAAACAGAGCTGCTTGAGACTAGGATCCTGGCTTCAGACACAAACCAGGACCCTGCAGTCACTGGGGACAGAGAACTGCTATCACAGCTTCAGACCAACAGACAACAAGAATCCAGACTTCCAGGCAGCAGATTACCATGAGTCAAAGAGCCTATCCCCCACCCCACTGGCTTGTGGATAGCACCATAGTAACGGATGCGCTCCCCTTCAGGGAATTTAGTGCGCAGGATGCAGCTCCCCTTCAGGGAATCTGAGAGCTCGGCGCACAGAGGCAGCTCCCCTTCAGGAATTTGAGAGTGCGCAAAGCCCTAGCCAGTTTGGCTCAGTAGAGAGCACACACAGGACACAGCTCCCCTTCAGGGAATTTGGCACGCTGGACACAGCTGCCTGGGATCCCTGACTCACAGCGCATTCACACTAAGAGCCAGTGACTCCAATTGTTGGTGCATGCACACACAGGGACCCTGATTCTCAACCAGAAGCCGCACAAGGCAACAGAGACTCTGACACTCGATTCTTGTTGCAGACACAGGGAAACTCTGACTCCTGGTACGTGCTAAGGAACTCATTTTCGGCACATATCAACAGTGTGGTGCAGACAGGGCCCCTGATTCTAAGTGCGCACATGAGACCACACAGAACACCGGGGACACTGAACCTGGGCAAGCCTGGTTCCCACCAACCAACGGCAGCCACATGTCCTAGTGTCAGAGCACTTCAGTGAAACTCGGGTGTTGCGAAGTTCCCACAGCACATGGCCCAGGTCAATGCAAATTAAAGCTTAAGCTTTCTGGTGGTAGTCAGAATGGGGAGACGAAACAATTCACAGAGGAAAGAAAATGAGGAGTTGCCAAGAAAGGAAATTAGTGAAACTGAAGCATGCAACATGACTGAAAAAGAGTTCAGAGTAATGGTTGTAGAATTTATACATCAGATGGATGAGAAAATCAACAACTTATGCAAGAATCAGGAAGAAATGAAAAGTGTTATAGCTACAATCAAAAACACCATGGAAAGTTTCAACAGTAGACTAGAAGAAGCATAGGACCGAATTAGTGAGTTAGAAGATCAGGTACCGAAACAAGCTCAATCTGAACAACAATTGGAGAAAAAAAATTAAAAAGCAGGAGGAAAGCCTAAGGGATCTTTGGGACAACATGAAACGAAGTAACATACATATAATAGGGCTGCCAGAAGGACAAGAAGAGCAGCAAGGATTAGAAAATCTATTTGAAGAAATAATGACAGAAAACTTCCCAGATATGGGGAAGAAAAAAGTTACACAAGTACAGAGAATCCCAAGCAGGATCAACCCCAAAAGACCCACACCAAGTCATAATTTCAATGGCAAATATAAAAGACAAAGAGAGAATCTTAAAGGCGGCAAGAGAGAGAAAGAGAGTTACCTACAAAGGAACACCCATCAGATTGTCAAATGATTACTCAATAGAAACACATCAAGCTAGAAGGGAATGGAAGGAGGTATACAAAGTGTTGCAAAGCAAAGGACTGAATCCAAGAATACTATATCCAGCAAGGCTATCAATCAAAATTGAAGGGGAAATCAGGTGCTTTGAAGACAAAAAAAAGGCTAAGGGAGTTTATCACCACCAAACCAGCAATGCAAGAAATGCTAAAGGGAATACTGTAAAAAGAAGAAATAAACAGGTAAGAAGGAACACAGACAAAAAAAAAATAGATATGACTACAAACAAATACCTTTCAGTAACAACTTTAAATGTAAATGGACTAAATGCTCCAATCAAAAGACCTGGAGTGGCTGAATGGATAAAAAAAAAAACACACACAAAAAAATGACCCATATATATGCTGTCTACAAGAGACCCACCTCAGAACAAGAGACTCACAAAGATTGAAAGTGAAGGGATGGAAAAATATCTTTCAGGCAAATGGAAATGAAAAAAAAAATAATAAAGCTGGGGTAGCAATACTTATATCTGACAAAATAGACCTGAAAGTAAATTCAATAACAAGAGATAAGGAAGGCCACTTCATAATACTAAAGGGAGCAATCTAACAAGAAAAAATAATTCTGGTAAACATATACGCACCCAATATAGGAGCACCCAAATACATAAAAAAAAAACTCCTGAAGGATATCAAGGGAGCGATTAATAGCAATACAATCATAGTAGGAGACTTTAATATCCCACTATCACCATTGGACAAATCCTCTAAACAAACAAAAAAAAAAATCAGCAAAGAAACATCAATCCTAAATGACTCACTAGACCAGATGGAATTAATTGACATCTTCAGAACATTTCACCCTAAAGCCACAGAATATACATTCTTCTCAAGTACACATGGGTCATTTTCAAAGATAGACCATATGCTGGGACATAGGCAAAGTCTGTTCAAATTCAAGAAGATAGAAATAATATCAAGCATATTCTCAGATCACAGTAGCATAAAACTGGAAATGAACTACAATAAACACAATACAAATAAATCAAACACATGGAGACTAAACAGCATGCTATTAAAAAATGACTGGGTCACCAGAGAGATTAAGGAAGAAATAAAAAAAACAACAACATGGCAACAAATGACAATGAAAACACAACAATCCAAAATCTATGGGACACAGCGAAAGCAGTCTAGAGAGGGAAGTTCATAGCTCTACGAGCTTACTGCAAAAAAACAAGAAATAATGGTAATAAATTACCTAACCCTACAACTCAAAGAGTTAGAAAAAGAGAAACAAGAAAAGCCCAGTGTAAGCAGAAGGAAGGAAATAATAAAGATCAGAGCGGAGATAAACAGCATAGAGACCAAAGAAACAATACAATAGATCAACAAAACCAAGAGCTGGTTCTTTGAAAGGATAAACAAGATTAATGAACCTCTAGCCTGGCTCACCAAGAAGCAAAGAGAGAGGACCCAAATAAACAAAATCAGAAATGAAAGAGGTGAAATAACACAGACCCCATCGAAATACAAAGGATTGTTAGAAAATACTACAAACAACTCTATTCCAACAAAATGGACAACCTGGAGGAAATGGACATATTCCTAGAAAAATACAACCTTCCAAAACTCAATCAGGAAGAACCTAAACAGCTCAACAGGCCAGTAACTATGGAAGAAATTGAAGCAGTCATCAAAAAGCTTCCGGCAAACAAAAGCCTGGGGCCTGACGGCTTCATAGGAGAGTTTTACCAAACATTCAAGGAAGAACTAAAACCTATCCTCCTCAGACTATTCCAAAAAATTCAAGTGGAAGGAACAATTTGAAGCTCATTCTATGAAGCCAGCATCACCCTAATACCAAAACCAGATAAAGACAACACATTGAAAGAAAATTATAGGCCAATATCACTCATGAACATAGATGCCAAAATCCTCAACAAAATTCTAGCAAATCGGCTCCAGCAGTACATTAGAAAGATCATACACCATGACAAGTAGGTTTTATCCCAGGAATGCAAGGATGGTACAATATCTGCAAATCAATAAACGTGATACATCACATAAACAAACTGAGAGATAGAAATCACATAGTCATATCAATTGATGCAGAAAAAGCATTTGACAAAATCCAACACCCTTTCTTGATAAAAACTCTCAATAAGTTGGGAATAGAAGGATCATACCTCAACATAATAAAAGCTATATATAGTAAACCCACAGCAAACATTATACTCAATGGGCAAAAACTAAAACCATTTCCCCTAAGAACAGGAACAAGGCAGGGATACCCACTCTTACCACACCTGTTTGACATAGTACTGGAAGTATTAGCCATTGCAATTAGACAAGAAGAAGAAATAAAAGGCATCCAAATTGCAAATGAACAAGTAAAGCTGCCTTTATTTGCAGATGACATGATATTGTACATAAAAAATCTGAAAGACTCCGTAAAAAAAAAAACACAAAAAAAACAAAACTAATAGACTTAATAAATCAATTTGGCAATGTAGCAGGATACAAAATCAATGCCAATAAATCTATAGCATTTCTATACACCAATAGTAAACTTACAGAAAGACATTCTAAAAAAGCAATCCCATTTACCATCACACCAAAAAAATGAAGATACCTAGGAATAAACTTAACTAAGGAGGTAAAAGACCTATACACGGAAAACTACAGGACACTGAAAAAAGACATAGAGGAAGACGTAAACAGATGGAAGAACATACCATGTTCATGGATTGGTAGAATCAACATCATTAAAATGTCCATACAACCCAAAGCAATCTATAGATTCGATGCACTCCCCATTAAAATACCAACGGCATATTTCACAGACCTCGAAAGAACTCTCCAAAAATTCATCTGGAATAAAAAAAAAAAACAAAAAACCGAATAGCCACAGCAATCCTGATAAAGAAAAATAAAGTAGGTGGGATCTCAATACCAGATTTCAACCTGTATTACAAAGCCACTGTTCTCAAAACAGCCTGGTACTGGCACAAGAAGAGACATATAGATTAACTAGAGGCCTGGTGCACGAAATTTGTGCACGGGGGTCCCTCAGCCCAACCTGCACCCTCTACAATCCAGGAGCTCTCAGAGGATATCCTATTGATGGCTTAGGCCCACTCCCCATGGTTCTCTGCTCTCTGCGGGGCCTGGAGGTTTCCCTGCAGCCATGGAGATGAAGCCCCCGTGCCCTGCTGTCTGCTCTCTGCCTGCTGCCGCCATGTGCCATGTGAAGGAAGCCCCAATGCCCTGCAGTGTGCTCTGTCTGCCGGGCCTGGGGGCTTCCCAGACACGGACACACTAAGGAAGCCCCATGCCCTGTTGTCCAGGCTCTGTCTGCGGGGCCTGGGGGTGTTCCCACCGCCACTGCCCACTAAGGAAGCCCCCAAGCCCTGCTGTCTGGGCTCTGTCTGCCATGTCTGGGCACTTCCCTGCCACTACCCCACTAAGGAAGCCACCATTCCCGGCTTTGCAGGGCCTGGCGGCTTCCCGGCTGCTAAGATCAGGAAGCCACCATGCCCTGCTCTGCTGGCACTGGAGTCTTCCCGATCACCTCGGCGACCATCAGGAAGATGCCATGCCCTGCTCCTCCGCGGGCTCCGTGTGCGCAGGGCCTGGCGTCTTCCTGATCACCGCTGCGACAGGCCCTGCTCCTCCGCCGGCTCCGTGTGTACAGGGCCTGGCGTCTTCCCGATCGCCGCAGCACTAAGGAAGCAACCATGCCCTGCTCTCAGTGCTCTGTTTGCTGGTGGGACAGGCCAGACACTCCAGCAGCGGGGCTGAGGGGACTGGGCGCAGCCATCTTGTGGGTATGGGGGCCGCCATTTTGTCACGGAGTGATGCTTAATTTGCATATCACTCTATTATTAGATAGGATGGAATAGAATAGAGAATCCAGATATTGACCCAAACCACTTTGCTCAATTAATATTTGACAAAGGAGGCATGAACATACAATGGAATCAAGACAGTCTCTTCAATAAATGGTGTTGGGGAGGAAAACCAAGATCGCGGCATAAGGTAAACACCTAATTGTTGCCTACCACAACAATTTTGAAACTACAACTGGAAAACAGAGTGCACACCATCTAGAACCACCGGAAAGTTGGCAGAGTGGAAAACCTACAACTCAAGAAAAAAAGAGAGGGGAACTCTGAGCCTCAGGAGCTGTGGAGGTGCGGAGATCCATGAGCAAGGGAAGGGCGGGCGGCTGAATATGTGGCTGGCTTGCTTGCAGGGGGAGGAGAGGGAGGGCAGCAGATGCGTGGCTCTCATTTGGGAGAAAAACAAAACCTCCCGACTGCATTGAAATCCAGCTCTGGTTGGGGAGAAACTGGTCTGGTGGCAGCAGGCGAGGCTTGAGAGCTTCCTTCTCTCAGAGGCACGTAGCCATTGTTTCGGGCATGGAGAAACCAGCCCTCTTAGGGCGGTGCAGACGGGAAACCAAAGCTTGTCTGCACCACCCTGAGGCTCCGTCCCATCCAAGCTGAGCACAGCCCTCCCAGTGGCTGGATTTCTCGTTCGGGAGAAAAACAAAACCTCAGGTCTGCATTGAAATCCAGCCCCGGTTGGGGAGAAACTGGTCTGTTTGGTAGCAGGTGAGGCTCTAGAGCTGCCTTCTCTCAGAGGCGTGCAGCCATTGTTTCGGGCACGGAGAAACCAGCCCTCTTAGGGCAGGGATGACAGGAAACCAAAGTTTGTCTGTGCCACCCTGATATTCCACCCCATCCAAGCTGAGCACAGAAGCTCTCCCAGTGGAGACACTGCTGATCCTCACAGCCAACTGGCTTGGAGATCAACTCCCGCCAGTAATACCAACAACAAGCACAGCTTAACTACAATAAGACTGCACACACAGCCCACAAAGGGGTGCAACAAGAGGACCCACCACAGAGAACTACTGAGCTACTGGGCCCTGCTAGGACGCCTAACATACAAAGCAACTCCATCAACTCAGGGGAGCATCTAAAATGTGGAGACAAAGAGGCAGGCCACAATTGAAAGAAATGGAAGAAACCAAAAGACTGGACATAAAGTTCAAAACCACGGTTATAAGGTTTTTCAAGAATTTCCTAGAAAAGGCCGATAAATTAAATGAGAACCTCGAGGATATGAAAAGGGATCAACTAGAAATTAAGCATACACTGACTGAAATAAAAAATATTATACAGAGACCTAAAAGCAGACTAGAGAATCTCAAGAAACAAGTCAAAGATTTGGCATACCAAGAAGCAAAAATCGCTCCTCTGGAAAAGCTAAAAGAAAAAAGAATCCAAAAAGTTGAAGATAATGTAAGAAACCTCTGGGACAACTTCAAGCGTACCAACATCAGAATTATGGGGGTCCCAGAAGAAGAGAGAGAGCAAGATACTGAAAACCTATTTGAAGAAATAGTGATAGAAAACTTCCCCCACCTGGTGAAAGAAATAGACCTACAAGTCCAGGAAGCACACAGAACCCCAAACAAAAGGAACCCAAAGAGGACCACACCAATACACATCATAATTAAAATTCCAAGAGCAAAAGACAAAGAGAGAGTATTAAAAGCAGCAAGAGAAAAACGGTTAGTTAACTATAAGGGAGCACCCATATGATTGTCAGCTGATTTCTCAACAGAAACCATGCAGGCCAGACGGGAATGGCAAGAAATATTCAAAGTGATGAATAGCAAGAACCTACAACCAAGATTACTCTACCCAGCAAAGCTATTGTTCAGAATTGAAGGTCAGATAAAGAGCTTCACAGATAAGAAAAAAGCTAAAGGAGTTCATCACCACCAAACCAGAATTATATGAAATGCTGAAAGGTATTCTTTAAGAAGAGGAAGAAGAAGAAAAAGATAAAAATTATGAACAACTAATACATAACTATCAACAAATGAATCTAAAAACTAAGGGAATAAAAAATCTGATGAACAGTATTAACTGGTGAATATAATAGAATCAGGGGCATAGAAAGGGAGTGGACTGACACTTCTCAGGGGAAAAGGGGAGTGGGGGTGTGGGAAAAGATTGAACAAAAAGTGTACACTTATGGAGGAGGACAGCGCGGGGGTGGGGGTAAGGGCAGAGGGTGGGGTAGGAACCTGGTGGAGGGGAACTATGGAGGAAAAAAAAGAGGAACAATTGTAATAATCTGAACAATAAAGATTTATAAAATGAAAATAAATAAATAAAATAAAAATGAGGAGAAAAAAATAAAATAAATTGTGTTGGGAAAATTGGACACACACATGCCAAAAAATGAAACTAGATCACCAACTTACACCATACACAAAAATAAACTCAAAATGGATACAGGACTTAAACATAAGATGGGAAACCATAAAAATACTAGAGGAATCCACAGGCATCAAAATCTCAGACATATGCCAAAAGAACTTCTTCACTGATACTGCCCCTAGGGCAATGGAAGCTAAAGAAAAAATTAACAAATGGCACTACATCAAAATAAAAAGCTTTTTTACAGCAAAAGAAACTATCAACAAAACAACAAGAAAGACCACTCTATGGGAGAACATATTTGCAAATGGTATCACTGATAAAGGTTTAATCTCCAACATCTTCAGGCAGCTTATACAAGTTTAAAAAAAAAAGGGAAGATAAATGATCCAATAAAAAAATGGGCAACTGACCTAAATAGAATCTGTTTGAAAGAAGACAGAAGGAAGGCCAAGAGACACATGAAAACATGCTCAATGTCACTAATTATCCGAGAGATGCAAGTCAAAACGACAATGCAGTACCATCTCACACCTGTCAGAATGGCTATCATCAACAAATCAACAAACGACAAGTGTTGGCGAGATGCAGATAAAAAGGAACCCTCGTGCACTGCTGGTGGGAATGTAGACTAGTGCAGCCACTGTGGAGAACAGTATGGAGTTTCCTCAAAAAACTGAAAATGGAACTCCCATTTGACCCAGCAATCCCACTCCTAGGAATATATCCTAAGAAAGCCAAACATGGGTTGGTTTTCCTGGAGTCTCAGGGAACCAATAATGTTACAGAAAAACAGAAAAGAACCAAGCAATGCTCAGAGAGTTGGAGTCACACTTTATTCACCATGGTGGGCTTAGAAGAAATGAATTCAAATTCTAAGCCAAGGTACAAGCAGAACTTCCCTTTTTATTAAAGAGCCAGCCCTATGTGTGCTTAGTGGTTATCTTGCTGCTGGCCTTGAAAACAACACAGTTCTACCCAATTAAAAAATACACCTGGCATGGCATTGAGAGTATGGGCATATCTAGTCTCTGGCCTACAAGATCAGACAAGTTTATCTTCCTCATTATTCAAGCAGGCTAAAGCAGGCTAGAAAGCAAAGTTTATTTATTTTTTTTTAGAATAAAAGGTCTAAAAACTATCAGAAAATTCCAAACAGTAGTTTTACAAAATAAGGGTTAGCCTTCTCACTCTCTAAGCAATGTTTGATTTTTTTTCCGGTTTTCTGCAACATTGGTGATTCCCTAAGATGAATCTAAGCTCCCAAGGGATGCTGCCAGGCAGGCATCTGAGTGAGGATCTGTGAAAACAGGTCACCCCTCCCTTGTTTGTCTCGAGCCACCGATCATCATGTGGTCGGGGCAGAGGAACCCCACTGTTCTCAATTGCATGTTGAAAAATTTTAAAAAAGATTTCAATGGGACTATGGTATTAAAATGAACCCCAAACACTGAGGAAATTCTGTGAAATAGAATGGCCAGCCTTCGAGGTCAGCTGGCCCTCAGAAGGCTCTTTAGATGAAGGATTGGTCAGAGCGGTGTGGAATGTTGTCACAGCAGACCCTGGACACCCAGATCAGTTTCCCTACATAGACAGCTGATTAGAAATTGCTCAAACCTTGCCACCTTGGGTCTGGTTCTGTGTGTGTAAGAAGGAGCAGAGTAAGGTTTTAGTAGCAGGAGTAAAGTGGTAGGCAGGGCAGAAGCAAGCTAAGGAGAGGCAGGCAGTGCAGGAGCAGGCTAAGGAAAAACAGGCAGGAGAAAAGAAGAAGGTCCTTCAGAAGGAAGTTCAGCCCCCTATTCTACAGGACCCCCCTGAGGAAGTCCCACCAGTTTTACCACCTCCATATGAGCCAGAGGCAGCACCAAGTGCCCCCCCCCCCACTAGCCTAGAAGATCTTAAAAGTCTGGAAACACTGCCTCCTTCCATCTCTCCTCAACCGGGCTCTCCAGACCTGGTTGGGCAGCGCTTGCATTCAGCAGATCCAGGGCCCAAACCACAACTGGCATGTCAGTGGAGATTCGGGGTGCCCAAGTGGTTGGCAAAGATGGGACCTTACAGGAAGGAAGGCCGGTCTATTATTATCAACCCTTGACCACAAGTGACATTCTGAATTGGAAGCAACACACCTCAGCTTATTCTGAAAAACCTCAGGCCACGGTAGATCTCCTAGAAATGATCTTCCAGACCCAGAAGCCCACCTGGGTGGACTGAAAGAAGCTCCTTTTTGTATTCTTTCACACTGAGGAGTGCATGAGAGTAATGACAGAGGCTTGGAAGTGGCTCCAGACCTAGGCCCCGGCAGGGACATTAGACACAGAAGGGCAAGGGAGGCCCTCCCAGATAAGGAACCCAATTGTTCCCCGAACTCAGAAGAGAGAAAGACCAGGCTAGCAAGATATCGGCTGAATTTCCTCCAGGGGGTCAGGGCTGGCCAAGAAGCCCACCAATATAGCTAAAATCTCTGAGGTTTTTGAAGCCTGATAAAAGTCCAGCAGGTTTCTATGAGAGACTGTGTGAGGCATACCAGATCTACAACCTCCTTAACCCTGAATCCCAGACACTCAAATATGGTAAATGCCACTTTTGCAGGCCAAGCCCAGCCTGATATAAGGAGAAAATTACAGAAAATGGAAGGGTTTGCAGGAAAAAATACTAGTGAACTGCTAGAGATAGCAAACAAGGTTTTCATCAACCAAGACAGGGCAGCAAGAAAGGAGGAAGAAAAGAGAATACAAAGAAGGGCCAATGTAATAGCAGCAGCTTTTAGAGGTTCGGGCCCCAGACAGCCCAAAAAGGGAAGTAAGAAGACAGATCAGTAGGGAAAGGAAGAGCAAGCCTGAGACGGGACCTGTGTGCCTATTGTAAGGAAACAGGGCACTGGAAAAATGAATATACCAAATGGCAGAGCAAGAAAACTGGGCCCCCTTTTCTGTCCAGTCACTATCAGTCAGAACCACCTGAAGCAGACCTTATTGGGCTGGCAGCAGCTGACTCTGACTAGGACAGCCCGGGCTCTTTTCAGCTGAGCTCCCAGGAGCCCATGGTCAGAATGAAAATTGGGGGCCAGACTGTGGACTTTGTGGTTGATATGGGAGCGGAGCACTCAGTAGTCACACAGAGAGCAGTGTCTCTCTCAGGAAAGGAAGTCACCATTATTGGAGCTACTGGGCACCAGACCCGTAGACCATTCTGCCGGCCTCGCCGATGCCAACTTGTCGGCCACTGAGTAATTATGAATTCCTGTACTTGCCAGATTGTCCAGTACCTCTGATGGGTAGAGACCTTTTAACCAAGTTGGGGGCAGAGATCACCTTACCCCAGATGCCTTGGCACAGCTGTGCCTAGGTGAGGAGATTTCTCCAATAATCTTGTCCTTAGCAGTGCCCTGGGAGGAAGAATGGAGACTTTATACCCCTCAGTCAAAGGCCTCACCTTTAGAGCCCAAAGTGGAGGAATAATTTCTGCTGGTTTGGGCAGAAGGGAATCCCCCTGGCCTGGCCAAAGACCCTGCCCCGCTACTAATTGACTTAAAGCCTGGTTCACAGCCTGTCAAAATCCACCAATATCCAATTCTAAGGGAGGCAGGCCTAGGGATTCAGGTCCACTTAGACCAGCTACTTCAGTGGGGACTCCTTAAAAAAGGCGTCCTCAAACTACGGCCCGCGGGCCACATGTGGGTGTTTTTGCCGTTTTGTTTTTTTACTTCAAGTAAGATATATGCAGTGTGCATAGGAATTTGTTCATAGTTTTTTTAAACTATAGTCCAGCCCTCCAACTCTCTGAGGGACAGTGAACTGGCCCCCTGTTTAAAAAGTTTGAGGACCCCTGCACTAGACTGAGAAATCAGGTCACCTAACAGGCTGCCATTATATATTTTCAAGATATAAAAGATTCTCAATAATACACATGCATAATCACTGCTTTTATTTCTTATCTTTTCTCCAGGTTAAAACATGATTATTTCAGATGT
Source organism: Cnephaeus nilssonii (assembly GCF_951640355.1). Taxonomy (NCBI): domain Eukaryota; kingdom Metazoa; phylum Chordata; class Mammalia; order Chiroptera; family Vespertilionidae; genus Cnephaeus; species Cnephaeus nilssonii. The sequence continues at coordinate 2,935,813 of NC_137094.1, read as the reverse complement.
GGTTATTTCAGGGTGTCTGCAATATGCCATGGGTTTGCATAAGGGAAGAGTTTGCACAATGTCTCATAACACATTAAAGTTCCAACATCAAGAATCAAGGGTCTCCCTCTTTCTTGTGGTTGAGAAGCAGGTACTCATAAGAAAGTAGAAATGAAGGCAATGTAACAGAAAATAAATGGCTGTGCTTTCTTTTTAAAATATTTTACACCAGGTGAACACAATTAACATATAAAATGACAATGATAAACATGTGTTACTTGTAGATATATGCAATTGTTGGATTCCAGAAGCTAAACAAATGCTAATCCCTATTAAATTTGTTTGGAAGATGAATGAGAACTTACCAATGTAACCTACTTATCTAGTTCAACATTTCTTCTTCTGCTCAGGTGAGGTTGTCCTTGACTTAATTGCTATGTGCTTCATGACCCAGGTGGTCCCCTGTCCCTGACTTACCTGGTGAGTGAAGTCAAGGAAAAATATGGCCCAACATGGGCCCCAAAATTACCAGGGAATGCCAACCTCAGTCCCTCTGAGGTTTAGAAGGAAAACACTGCTCCACATGAAAATGTCCGTTCAAGCTCCAGGGTAAATCATCTCCTGGGCTCTCAAGGCTCACACCTCTCTCCTCACTCAGAGCTGAGGTCTCTGGGAAGGCAGATCTGTGGTCTAGAAGAATATGAGACTGCTGGGTCTTCTCCTGTGCCTGGTGACAGCCACCCAAAGTGAGAGTCTCAGGGGTCAGACAGGGGTCATGGGGTGGCAGTGACTGCAGGAGATTGACAGGAATGATGCTCCTTGTCCCCAGGTGTCCTGGCCCAGGTGCAGCTACAGGGGTGGGGCCCAGGACTGGTGAAGCCCTCGCAGACCCTCTCCCTCACCTGCAATGCCTCTGGATTATCTCTAATGACTTATGATGTGAATGGGACCCACCAGGCTCCAAGAAAGGTGCTGGAATGAGTTGAGATTATATGAGGTTAAGGAGGTACAAACTATAACCCAACACAGAAATCCAGACTCAGCACCACCAGGGACAAGTCCAAGAACCAGGTTTATTTACCATTGAACAGCCTGAGAGCCAAGGACATGGCCTTGTATTACTGTGCAAGACAGAGTGAGGGGAAGTCAGTGTGAGCCAGACACAAACAGCCCTGAGGGAGACAGCAGGACTGGGCTATAGGAGGTGCTCCTGAGTCAAGAAGCCCAGAGAACAGCCACAGGAGCAGGGACAGAGGGAGGTGGGGAAGGAGCAGGGATTTCCTGTCAAGCTCTCAGTTGCCTTCAGGGAAAGCTCTTGCCAGTTCTCTGTGGCTCTAATTTTCCACATTCTCACTGCAGACACCAGAGGAGGATATCACATTGCTATTGGCAGATGATATATGGGCAGTGGCTGGGGACTCTCCTTCACCAACATGATACTGTACATCAGGGGTCCTCAAACTTTTTAAACAGGGAGCCAATTCACTATCCCTCAGACCGTTGGAGGGCCGGACTATAGTTTTTTTAAAAAAACTATGAACAAATTCCTATGCACACTGCTAAGCAGGACAGGCAGCAGCGGCAAAAATACCCGGCGGGCTGGATAAATGTCCTCGGTGGGCCGCATGTGGCCTGTGGGCCATAGTTTGAGTTAACAGCAATGTTGGGGCTCACAGTAAGGAAAATCTCTCAACACTTAGAGGGAAGGGTGGACACCCCTCACTGGAAAAGCCATGATGATGGTGTGTTTGTACGAGGAGCCTTCATTTCATTGGACCAAGGCCCTTGTCTCAGTCAATAGTCATCATTGTCCTCCTTATTTTATTCTCCTTCTCTTCCCCCTCATTCTCCTCCTTGTTTTCTTAATTATAATCAAGCTTTCTTCTACTCATTTTATGTAGATATGGTTGTTGTTCAAATATAAAGACCCTCAGTATCATATTTGCTCATTTTTGTGGTTATTATATGGATTTGGTAGTCACACTGTATATTATTTTATGTTTGAATTCTGACAACTGATGACTCAAGCCTGCCTCTTCTCCATCATCCCCACTGGGGACTCTGATAGGAAAGGTTTGTTCTCCTCTTCATTTGCAGTCTCCTTGATGTCTTGAGCTGGATGCTCTGGAATGTCCCTATGTGTGCTATGTGGGCCTTCTTTTTGTAATTGGGTCTTGATTTCTATTGTCCCATTCATGGCTTGTATTGACCTTCATACTGGCTGACTATGAGGCGCAAACCAGACCACATCATGGAATTGATATACAGATGTTGACAACATAATATAATACAATGCAAAAAAAAAAAAGAACGAAACACCATCACTACCATAAATAAAAACTGAAAACAAACAAAAAACACCAAAGAAAAATAAAAAGTATAAGAAAAGAAGAAAAAGAATAGCAAAAAAATATAAAAGGAAAGAAGGAAGAATAAGGAATATAAAGGGGAAATATAGAGTAAGAAAAGAGAAAAAATAAGAAATATAAAATATGGTAAGAAAAAAATAGAAAACCAAATGTAATGAAAAGAATAAAAAGGAAAAACCGGGGTTCCCCTCAGCAGAGTATGTAGTGCCTGCTGCGATCTGCCTTTGGATATGCTGTGTGTGAAGCTTATTGGATTCTGATCCAATGTTTCTGAACATGGCCAGTGGGTGTGCTGTTTTAGGGCCTCCTGAGAGGTTCTCTGATGCAGGCTGATCTTAGGTGCTATCTATGCCTAGCCTTTGGCAACCAGTGTGAAGATACAACTGACCCACAGTTTTGTGGTGCCTCTACTGGGCTTAACTGTGCCCAAGAAGAACCAGCTGAGCTCCAAGGCTGGTGTTTACCACCACAAGCCCAGGGGCAGGTCAGCAAATGTCCCAAGGCACCCCTGGATCCTCCTGTTCCTGTTTCACCTGCTGGCTGGATGTTAACCTTGGTACCTGGAAAGGCTCAGTCTTTTAAAGAGCCTCTGGTGGAATCAGGAGGATGGGGCACTAGGAAGTACTGATCAGTCTTCAGGAAAGATGGTGGGTGTGTTCTCCTGCTCCAGAGCCACATGTCTGAGTCTGTCCCTGATGTTTTTCTGAACTTGGTACCTTGGATCCCTTGGTGGTCTGGCATCAGGGCCTATGCAGACCAGAGGTTGGGTTTCCCAGAGCCCAAAGAGCATTTCTCTCAGATCTCCTGTGAGGAGCATGTGCCAGATAGGTTAATGGGAAAGTGGATCAATGACCTCACCAAAGCCTGTCTCTGACACCCCCTGAGATGCTCAGATGCCTATGCCCAGGCCTATGTTCCTGACTCCTCAGCAGGGCTTATGATCCAGGGTGGGATGACCGGGTTCCAGAGGTGGTGGATTGCTTTCCCCAGGCTGATGCCATTGGGTGGGGATTGCTCCTCCCAAGAAAGATGGCTGCTGAGGAATGGAGGAGGGCTCAGTACAGTGTCCCGGAGGCTCTTCCCCATGTCCCTCCCCAAAGTCATCACCCATCCTGACTCTCCTCAGGCAGGTGCCTTCAACCATCCTTCTTCCCATAGAGCACAGCATGAGTGGCTGCTAACACATATTTTGCTCATTGGCCTTTAAATTGGTGGCCTTGTCTCCAGCAGGCTCTGCCTCTCCTTGGCAGACAGAAACTTCCTGGCATTTCACAGCTGGGTACTATGTGAGTGCCTATTCACATCTCTTGCACTCCAGGTAGGGGCCTGTTCTTGGTCTCAGCTTCACATCTCTCAGGGAACCTCTGCAGCTGAGCTATCCCTCCATCACGTGGCCTGCCAACCAGAGAAGAGGGGAAGCCCCTTTCCAGTGTCCCCGCTTCCTTCCAGTCTTCAGGTGGCTTCTCTTGGCTCCTTGGTTAAATGTCTCCTCTTCAGATAGTCTTTAGTGGAAATTCAGAGTGAATGACCCCCCAATGTAGTTGTAATTTCCAGTTGGTTCTGGGAGGAGGTGAGAGTATGATCCACCTACATCCACGCCACCTTGTACCCTCTGCATTTCTCTTCCCACAAACATGAAACTTTGCCTGTGCTGCATGTGAGAGTGCTCCTACTAATATAATAAAACTGCTAAGACACAGAGCCATCAGTGGTAATCACACAGGCATAGGTCTAGAGAGATTCTTGGATAAAGTGTTATGTGGAGAGGAAACCCAGAATCCTCAGAGGAAACAGCCATAAACACCACCTCCAACTGCTCCTGGGGCTGCAACACAAAATCTGTGGGTCCTGATTGCCTCCTGCTGGTCACAGCCTCTGCTGCAGGGAGGTTTTTATATGGGCTCACACTGACTTCCCCTCACTGTGTCTCTTGTACAGTAATACACAGCTGTGTCCTCAGCTCTCAGGTTGTTCATTTCCAGATACAACATGTTCTTGGAATTGTCTCTGGAGATGGTGAATCGGCCCTTCACAGATTCTGCATAGTATTTTTGACTTCCATCATACCATATAACTGCCACCCACTCGAGTCCCTTCCCTGGAGCCTGGCGGACCCAGTCCATGCCATAGCTACTGAAGGTGAATCCAGAGGCTGCACAGGAGAGTCTCAGAGACCCTCCAGGCTGCACCAATCCTCCCCCAGACTCCACCAGTTTCACCTCACACTGGACACCTGCAAACACAAAGACATCCTGGTCAGGAGACACTGACACATCCACAGCTACTCTCACTCATATCCACTCACAATACTCAGTGTTTCTCGTTCTCCATAAATTACCTCTCAAAATAGCAACAAGGAAAACCCAGCTGAGCCTCAACCCCATGGTGAGTGATCTGTGTTCAGTCCTGATCGGGGAATGGAAACACCTGGGGATCCCGGGGCTGGGCTCCTGTCCCAGAGCTGCAGGGTCAGGTCTGGGCTGGTTTTTATGAGCAGAGGGAGCCCTATTTGCATGCCCTCCTGCTATATAGTCAGCTCTGGGGTTGGATATTAACATAGAAATCATCAACCTGGAGTGTGACATGTCCAAGGGTGCTGCTGTTAAGAATTACTCTCCACATCTAGGCCTGTGCCCTCCCCACTGGACCCAACTGCTCCAGGAGACCTATATAAAGACCCAGGAGAGGAAATTGTCAGAAAAAGTAAAAGAGAAAATTTAACATGAGAGATGTATTTGAGAGTCTCCAGTAATGACAACCAAGAGAAATCAATTATCACAACCTGATAAAGAAGTAAAAGTGCAGGAGGTCCATGTTCAGGAGACAGGAAGTTTCATATGACACTATTTCACCTACAAAGTGATCAAAGGATAAACTAAGAATAGAGTATGAACCTAGAGCCAGTGGACCAAGTATTGGGCGAGAGAGGAGCATCTGTGTGGGTCCCTGGGAACCAGAAGCATGAACTATAGAGACGCACACAGAGCTCCCAGGTCCTATTCCTTCAGGAGAGTTTAGTGCTGCACCTGTAGCAGCTGCACTGCCTCTTGTGGTGTTTATTCTCTAGTCTCTGTTGTAGATACATTGGGATATAGAAGACCTCAGCCATGACCAAGTGTGTTTAGGTGAAGTTGTAAGTAAATATTGGGGAGGAATTAAGTTTAATTTTGGAAGTTTATGAAAAATCTTGATGAAAATCACTGATATGAAATAACAGATATAAATAAAATCATTATGGATAAGAACAATATTATTTTTCTCTGTGAATTGATCTCAGAGTGAATAAATCATTCAGATAACCTCCCATTCCTAGAGCTGATGGATCTAATTTCATAGAAAGCTGGTCAGTCTTGGTGGTTCTGCCTTGTTTTCACCATCATGGTCTGTGTCCATGAGGACACATGACATGGTTCTAACGAGGGAGCAGGAGGGCATGGTGGGTTTTCTTGCTTCATCAACAGCTCATTTCAGAGGCACCATCTGCTCCCTCTCAAGTCCCTACTCACATGTGAACCTTGGCAGTGCCATCACCGTGTCCTACATGATGGGTACCCCTGGAACCTGAAGCCCATTCACTGGATGGACCAATGTGCAACACGGGAAAAGCCACCCCGAGTCGGGATATGAATTACCATGGACAGGAAGGGTGTCTACGTCTGAGCAGGCACAGCTCCAGGATTGTCCCTTCATCGTGGTGTGATTTCCTCTTTGTTCACCCAGTTCAGTTTGTCTCCCTTTTTCCTGAAATAGCCACACATGATATCCCGAGTCATTCAGATAAGAAAGCAATGACTTAAAATTTAACTGAAGTTCCAGGTTCCAGGTAAGGTCCAAACTACTGTGTCGTGCATTCCAGACAGGTGTCATGGCTGAATTATAAACAAATTAACATGCAAACACACATATGCTCACTCCACAATATTTTCTTTATTGGTACCTCTTTTGGGTGATTTCACAAAGAACTCCCCGACAAATGCTGAGCCTCCACTGTCTTTGTGGAGTGACAATAGAAGCCACAGGGACTGGAGCTGGGAAACTACCCATAAATCTGGACATTACTGTGGAACTGGTTGAGGGGAGGAAGCTGGACTTGTTTTGAGACACATGAGATAAATATGCCTGATTTTCATTGACTGAGAGTTACTGGACATATGGTTTTAAAGCTTCCTCCAGTGAATGCCCATAAGGAAGTAGAGGACATGATAGAGACAGCTGTATCACTGGAGGAAATACCAGAATATTTATGAGCAGGAGTTTCTTAGAAATTGAAAGCATAAAATTTCAGCAGGAAGGGAACAAGAGAAATAAGGAACATGTCATTGCCAACTGGTGGGAAGGGGATCCCTGTTTCCTACATGCACATTCTCACAGTGTCTCTGTTCTAGAAGGTAACACCTTCCCAGGTCCAGGGGATCTGCACTTGGACACCTTTGGGGTCATTACTGATCTGGCCTTACCATGGATCACCCAAGCTGCCTAATTCATTGGGGTCCCATTTGTGAAATTTCTCTACACTTTTAGGGAAGCATGTACACCCCTCACTGTAAGAACCATGGTGATGTGTGTCCTTATGAAGAACATTTCTTTGGACCAAGACCCCTGTGTCAGTTTATCTTCATCACCATCCTCCTCATCTTCCTCCTCCTCATCATCACCATCCTCCTCTTCCTCCTCCTCCTCATCATCACTTGCTTACTTATAATCCAGAGCCACATGTCTGAATGTCCCTGATTTTTTCCTGAACTTGGTACATGGAACCCTGGTGTTCAGGTGGGTGGGCTCCCAGAAGCCAGGATGCTGATCCTAGCAGATACCAGTGAGTTTCAAGGGAAAGTAGGCCAATGGCCTCAGCAAAGCCAGTCTCTAACACCTCCTGAGATGCCCAGGTGTCTACACCCAGGCCTGTGCCCCTGACTCATCAGCAGGGCTTATGATGCAGGGTGGGGTGACCGGGTTCCAGAGGTGGTGGATTGCTTTCCCCAGGCTGACACCATTAGGTGGGGATTTCTCTTCCCAAGAAAGATGGCTGCTGGGTATGGAGGAGGAAATAGTACAGGGTCCTGGAGGCTCTTCCTCATGTCCGTCCCCAAAGCCACCCATCCTAACTCTCCTCAGGCAGGTGCCTTTTGATCAGCCTTCTTCCAATAGAGCACAGCATGAGTGGCTGCTAGCACACATTTTTCTCATTGTTCCTTTAAAGGGGTGACTTTGTCTCCAGAGGGTTCTGCCTCTCCTTGGCAGACAGAAACCTCCCTACATTTCACAGCTGGGTGCTGTGTGGGTATCTATTTATATCTCTGGCACTCCAGGCTGGGCTAAACACCTGATCTTGGTCTGGGCTAAACACCTCTCAAGTGAGGAACCTCTTCAGCTGAGCTATCCCTCCATCGCGTGGTCTGCCAACAGGGAAGAGGGGCCAGCCCCTTTCAAATGTCCCTCTTCCTTACAGTCTCAAGGTGCCTTCTCATGGCTCCTTGGTTAAATGTCTCCTCTTCATACAGTCTTCAGTTGGTAATTCAGAATGAATGACCCCCAATGTAGTTGTAATTTTCAGTTGGTTCTGGAAGGAAGTGAGAGTAAGATCCACCTACATCCACGCCACCTTGCACCCTAACCCTCTGCATTTCTCTTCCTGCAAACATGAAACTTCACCTGTGCTGCATATGAGACCGTACCTACTAATACAGTAAAACTACTAAAACACAGAGCCATCAGTGGTAGTCACAGAGGCTTAGGTCTAGAGAGACTCTTGGATAAACTGTTATATGGAGAGGAAACCCAGAATCCTCAAAGGAAACAGCCATAAGCACCACCTCCAACTGCTCCTGGGGCTGCAACACAAAGTCTGTGGGTCCTGAGCGCCCCCTGCCGGTCACAGACGCTGCTGCAGGGAGGTTTGTGTCTGGGCTCACACTGACTTCCCCTCTCTGTGCCTCTTGTACACAGTAATACAAGGCTGTGTCCTTGTCCCTCAGGCTGCTCAGTTGCAGGTCGGCAGTGCTTTTAGAATCATCTCTTGAGATAGTGACTCTGCCTTTCACAGATGCGGCGTATTCCATGGTGTGGCCACTGGCTTTGTTTCTTATGAAACCTATCCACCTCCATCTCTTTACTGGGGTCTGCCAGATCAAGCTTATATAATAGTCACTGAATGAGAATCCTGAGCAGGAGAGTCTCAGAGACCCCTCCTCCACTGCACCAAGCCTCCCCTAGACTCCACAAGCTGCAACTCACAATGGACACCTGTAGACAAGACAGGTGTTGTTAGGAGCAGGCACACACACACTCACACATAGTCACAAAGCCCAGTTTCTCCACAAAGTTACCATGTAAGAGCATCAAAACTAAAGCCCAGCTCAGCCCACACTTCATGGTTCTGCCTCTGGGTTGACACCTAGAGCGAATGGAGACTGCAATGCCAGGGGTGGGGCTGCTCTCCCAGAGATGCAGGGACAGGGGCTGGGCAGGGCTTATCAGCACAAGGAGTTCCTCATTTGCATGGGCTCCTCCTCTTAGGGACAGAGGAGTGGAGTTCCTGGGGGACAGTCCCCCTGGACTCAGAGGGAGAAACACCTCCTGTGAGCATGGGGATGTTCATAAGGAGTGGCTCATCTGTGTGATGCAGTGTGGCTGTTGTTGTTAATACCACCATCAGTCATTTACAAGCACAGGCAGGTGGGGCATTTGTGAATCTTGATGTTAAAGGTTTAATGACTGAGAATACACAAACACTGAGATTCCAGCCACAGGCTCCTAAAAAGTTTGTCTTAGGGGAGAGAAAATGTTGACTGAATAGGCAGACGGATCCAGCACCTTCTGATGGAGCAGAGAGAAGAAACAGCTGAATTGAATATCATCCTCCCAGAATTGGCAAATTAAACACAGCTGGAGAGACAATCAATAGACAGAAAGGTCAAAGCTATTCCGGAAATCAGAGAGATTGGGGATCTGGGCTCAAGGGAGAAATGCATGCAGCCTGGACTGAGCTGATCCAACTCCACATCCCCTGGGTACAAGTGTACCACTCGACTGTGGAAGGGTGTCCACAGGGCTGCTGGCATCAGGAGGCTCTAGATTTAAGTCCACAGTCATGGGTGGCTGTGCCAAGAAAGGCAGTCTGAAGTTCTTCACTGGCTGCACAGTGATGGGGGGCGGAGGGAGGGGGAGATGCACAGCAGTGTGTTTGCTCTGCCTTTATAATTGTGCCGTGCCAGCACAGCCAAGGGTTCGGGGAGCCTGAGCGGGGGCGACGAAGGATGGAGAAATGATAGACAAAGAGAAAAAACTGGGTCTAGGTGGATCTTCTGTGCCTTGCTGAGGCCACAGAACCGATCCAGACTGCAAAGCTGAGGCTTTATTTATTGTCAGGGACAAACAAGGCAATTGACAATGTTCTTGTAAGTTTCACTTGTTTTGGCAGCACTTGCTGCCCCTCCCACAGCCCACTAGCTACCCAGGAAAGATCTAGGGAGCAGTTACAAGATCAAGCTTAATTATGCTTAGAGGACTGTGCCCTCCAAGCTGGGACTTGTTTGTGACTTTGGCAGCAGGTCAGTCCAAGGCTTAACCCTATAACCACTTCCTACATCTTACCCTTTCTTTTAAATTTAATCTACTAATAATGGAAGTAAAATTTAAACATCAAGAACAAATTTCTGACTATTAAAACATTAACAAAACAATGCCAATGTAAAACCCAATAACAAAACAATGCAAATGAAAAACACAGTCATGGCTATAAAACAATGCCAATGCAACACAACAATAAAGAAATCAAACTACAGCAACATTTTCCTACTAAATGAAAGTTTATTTTGCTTATTTACTCAAGAGTCCTCAGACTTGGCTGCGAAAGAGTTTGCAGAAGACAAGCAGTTAACCAATGCTAGCATGGCCAGAAACATGGTTGAGGTAGTAGCTTCCACTTCCTGATTTTCTGTCATCTGCTGGGCCTCAGTTGTTAACTTCTTCAGCTGACCCCATGTTGGCACCTCGGTCTTTTGTATAGCCTTCGTCATCTTCTTTTTCCGCTTTGCTGTCATCAGGGCAACTCTCAGTCTTTTGAACGATGGGACAAGGAGCTTCTCTGGGTCCATTGTGGTGAGGCACGTAATGCTCTGGCACCCAACTTGGCTGCTCTGCTCCTTCTGGAAAGATACAAACACAACCTCTTCCACACATCATTATTGGATCTGGTCCAAACCACTGTCCAGTTTGTGCATCCTTCCATCGGGCTAACCCCTTGGAGGCTATTGTACAGCAGGTCCGATGCCTTCAGCTGCTGTACAACCCTCTGTGTCGCAATTCAAAAAATTTGAAGTATAAAGAACATGACTGAGTTTGTTTTGAGGTGACACATAATATCCATCTCCCCCTTTCTGTTTTAGTAATTGCATTTTAAGTGTACGATTTTCTCTTTCCACTATTGCTTGACCTTGAGGGTTTTAAGGGATACCAGTTTTATGACAAATTTGATATTGCTGACAAAAATGTTGAAAAGCAGAACTAGTGTATGCGGGTCCATTGTCTGTCTTTAGCTCTAAGGGAGAACCTAGTACTGCAAAGGCAGCTAGGCCAGTGATGGAGAACCTATGACAAGCGTGTCAGCACTGACGCGCGTAGCCATTTCTGATGACATGCAGCCGCTGAGGCGGCTGCATTCCGAGGATGAAACATTTGCTGCTCCTGAGGATGAAACATTTGCGAAATAATGTTTTTTTCTCAAAGTGACACACTACCCGAGTTATGCTCAGTTGTTTTGGCAAAGTTTGACACACCAAGCTCAAAATGTTGCCCATCACTGAGCTAGGCAATGATTAATTACATGTTTGGCACTCTCTCCCATTTGGGGAGTCACAAAAATAAAGCGGGAGCAGGTATCTACATTAATATATACCAATCTGTGCTTTCCAAATTCCGGTATGTGGGTGACATCCATTTGCCAAATTTGATTAGGTTTGAGATCCCTAGGATTAACCCCCATGATTGTACAGGGCAATGAACGACACACTGAGAGCACTGCTTAACAATTTGACGAGCTTGCTCCCAAGAAATACAGAATTGTTTGCATAAGGCAGAAGCATTTTGATGATGCAAAGCATGGGAGGACTGGGCAAGAGAAAATGGGGTAGCCTCATGCATTACACCAAGGAGGCGATCTATAGCATCATTGCCTATAGCTAATGGACCAGGGAGACCTGAATGAGATCGGATATGACCGATAAAACAGGGAAATTGTCTTTCTCTAATGGCTTTTTGAAGGTTGAAAAATAAATGAAAGAGTTCCTCTGAATTAGTGTGCCCTATAGTAGCTGTTTCAATAATTTTGGCCATACTTACCACATAGACACTATCACTATATAGGTTAATGGGCTCTGTAGCAAAATCTGTCAAGGCATAGATAAGAGCTTGTATTTCTACCCGTTGTGCTGAAATATAAGGGGTTTGAAGGACTTTTGCACCTCTGCTGCAGTAGTATCCAGCTTTTCCAGAACTGGATCCATCTATAAAAATGGTTAGTGCCTGAAGTATAGGTTGTGACTTCAATATCTTTGGGAAGGTAAAGGTAGTAACTGAGAGAAATTATAAAACCTCATTTGCTGGATAATGGTTACCAACCTGTCCGGAGAAATTAGCAAGTGCAACTTGCCAATTTGTTGATCGTTGCCAGAGCCAGTCTTGCTGTATAGCTGTAAATGGCACTACAATAAGGTCAGGGTCTTGGCCCATTAATTGGCCTGTTCGAAGGCGGGCTCGAGCTATTAGCTGGGAAACAGAATCATGGAAAGGAGTTAATACCTTAGTTGGAGAATGAGCCAAATATAGCGATTCAACAACTCCTGGAGCTTGCCAAATGACCCCAGTGGGTGTATGTGTCGTAGGGAAAATTAAAACCTGTAAGGGAAGGGAGTAATTAATTCTACTAAGTTGTGCTGAACTTAAGGCATCCTCAACTTTATGTAAGGTTTTCTTGGCTTCCTCTGTCAAGCAGCGTGGGGATGATGGAGATGAATCTCTCCTTAGTATATGAAATAAAAAGCTTAAGTCAGCAGTGGTTAATTTTAAAACAGGCTGAACCCAGTTAATATCTCCTAATAATTTTTGGAAGTCGTTTAATGTAAGTAAAGTGTCAGTCCGAATTTGAATTTTCTGAGGTTTTATTGTTTTTCCCTCAATAATGCTGCCAAGATAAGAAAAAGGAAATGTCCTTTAAACTTTTTCATGTGCTATGCATAATCCAGCACAATACAGAGAATCCTGCATTATAAGAGATATTTAGTTACTTCATTTTTCCCTTCTTAGAGGAAAAAACCTTCATAATATTTAAAATATATTTATTAATTTTTATTTGATAAGGCTTTCCATGCAATTTCAAGTATATTAGATCTTTTAAATTTAAAAAGATTTCCTTTAAGAAGATAGAATAAATTTCTTGTATTACTCTGGGCCCTTGGAGCTTTCCAAGAATCATCTCTGTTAAAGCCTTGAAATTTTAAATGGAAAAACCATCAAATATATATATATATATATATATATATATATATATATATATATGATTTAAAGATTATAATATTTTTATAATTATCTTAAGATATCAATTAGATTTTAAACTAGTTTTTGCATAGAAAAATTTTGGTTGGGATCACAGAATTAATCCTCTTTTTTAATTAGACCAATAATAAGCAACTTATTTGAATTCCTAATTATTAGAGAAAACACAACATTTTACTTTCTCAAAAATAAGTTCTTATACTTTAGGCATTTAATTACCACAACTATATAATTTCTCCCAATTTAATTTGCACTTTGAACTTTTAAAGCTGGCAAGTCAAATATATTTAGCATTTCCTAGATTAATAACACTTTATATTTTTAAGAATAAGCAGTAACAAGCCTGCAAATATTCAAATGCAAAAAATGTCCTTAAAGAATGGCTACTGGTGGGAAACTGATTTCAAAGGTTCTTTAAGAGTTTGCCACCCCGGGAGGGGAAAAAAAAAAAACTTTTAGGCTACTGAAATAGGTTTTTTGGTCCCAGCCACTTGACTCTTTAAAATGACCAAGATTTTTCTGCTGGGGAAGTCAAGAAGCAAAACTGTAGCCATTCAAATACAAATTAATATTCTTCAAGGATAGCTGTTGGCAGGAAACTGATTTACCTGTATTCTGGGGGAAGGGCAACTACCCTTATTCCTCCATTAACAAAGGGCGTAGCCAGTTACCTGGGCTATTTAGATTTTTTATAATTAATACATTATTTATCTATATTTCAATAATTTCTTGAGATTCAAATCCAATTCCAATTATTTTAAGGCATTTACTTTGGATAAATTCTATAACAGAGAATTTACTGGTTTTCTTAAAGTTAACTTTTTAACAAGGTTCATTAGTATTTTGAAAACTACTCTTTATTATGGAAATGCGAATCCTGTTGCTGGAATTTGCTTTAATTTCTTTGGAGAAGACTATTTTGCCATTTTTCTTAGGAAAGAAAAAAAAAACAGTTCTGGGTTTTTCATTTTCTATAGCTTTTGCAGAGATCCCAGCCTAAGACAATCTAAATGTCCAAAATCGAACTATGCGCGCATTCTGTCTTACAGCTAGGTTCTCTCCCCACCAGCACAGAAATTCCAGACACATTTCTATATTTTTAAGACTTTTTCATGGCGAAAAAGGAAACTTTAAATTAGCATACTGAGTGAGCTTCCATATTGGATAGCCACGTGTTTCCCTTCCCCCACATCCTGCTTACTTCAGGGGAAGTTTTAGCAACAGATCTTAAATTTTTTCTTTCTTTTTTGCTTTTTGAAGTAATAACTAATCACCCAATTTGGCCAAGATTTGCATTTTTCTGCCACATTCCTCCACTCCCCTTCTGGAGTGGGCTCTCGGCAGTACTGAATCAGGGACCACAGACTGAAAGCAGAGGCAGGCATTTCCTCTGGACCTTCAGCTATATAAGATCGAGAAGTTGTTTTCCTACCTTATCCCATGCCTCTATATTTACCTTTCCTTCCTCAGAAAATCATGGTCAGGTTTTACTTACAAAATCCAAAAAATCGAAAAGCTGTTCATACCTCACAGAACAGCCGCTTGCTTGGAGCATAGCCTTAAGCATGGATACGCATACATTCTTTCCTTGCAATCCTGAATTTCCCATGTTTTTACACCTAGCTAGTACAGTACCCCTTCCTTACTTACTGCGTGTGCACGCCTCCTTAGGGGCTCCTTTCACCTGACAATTGAAGTTTCCTCACACTTAGGTCCGCATTGAGTGCCACTTGGGCCGAACTCAGCACTGCATTGGGTGCCACTTGTGCCACGCCAGCACAGCCAAGGGTTCAGGGAGCCTGAGCGAGGGCGACAAAGGATGGAGAAATGATAGACAAAGAGAAAAAACTGGGTCTAGGTGGATCTTCTGTGCCTTGCTGAGGCCACAGAACCGATCCAGATTGCAAAGCTGAGGCTTTAGTTATTGTCAGGGACAAACAAGGCAATTGACAATGTTCTTATAAGTTTCACTTGTTTTGGCAGCATTTGATGCCCCTCCCACAGCCCACTAGCTACCCAGGAAAGATCTAGGGAGCAGTTACAAGATCAAGCTTAATTATGCTTAGAGGACTGTGCCCTCCAAGCTGGGACTTGTTTGTGACTTTGGCAGCAGGTCAGTCCAAGGCTTAACCCTATAACCGCTTCCTACAATAATGCCCTTGCTTTTACTCACTAAACCCAGGATCTTTTAATTACAAACACTCACCAAGGTTGCAGTGCAGGGGAAGGTGGTTTGTGGAAGCTGGGGGACAAAATAGGGAGAGTGATCAGGAGGCCAGCGCTGGGACAGTCTGGTCCCTCCAACCCTGAACAGACTTTTTTTTTCCTGGAGACCAGGCCCCTCCTAGCAGCGCAGCTGCACCAGCTTTGAGCTCTTCAGGGAAACAAGGATTCCAAATACCCCCCAGGGAGCCCTCAGGGACTGGGTTGAGGGGCCATTTGGTCCCTGAAACTAATACAGAAACACAGGTAACTAAAGGCAGTGTAGCAATATATGCTTGTGTAAATATGACTGACAGAGAGCAGACAAACAAAGCAGGCAGAGTGGTCCCTGGTTGACACAGTGATGTGGAGTCTGACAGAGGAGTGCTGGATCGCTGGGAGCTTCAACATGGTGCTGACTATCTAGCAGGAAGCTGAGACATGGCAGACAGAACAGTGGAGAGGGGCATTGGTCCAGATTCCCTGGGACATTAAATATCAGCTAAAGTGAGCAAACTTCACTACTTCACTTTTTTAAAACTATTTTTTAAAAGAAATTACTTTTTCTTTTCTTTATTTTATTTATTTATTATTATTTTATCCTTGTTGTTTTTTCTGTGTTTTTTTTTTAATTAGTGTTCTACATTCTATTTTTATTTTATTTTATTTATTATCACTAGAGGCCTGGTGCATGAAACTTGTGCATGGGGGGGGGTGTCCCTCAGCCCAGCCTGCACCCTGTCCAATCTGGGACCCCTTGAGGGATGTCCAACTGCCTGATCCAGGGACAATTGGACATCCCTCTCATAATCTAGGACTGCTGGCTTCCAACCACTCACCTGCCCACCTGCCTGATTGCCCCTATCTGCTTCTTCCTGCCAGCCTGATCACCCCCTAACCACTGCCTGCCAGCCTGATCGATGCCTAACTGCTCCCTTGCTGGCCTGATTGCCCTTAACTTCCCTCCCCTGCAAGCCTGGTCACCCCTAACTGTCCCCCCCTGCCAGCCTGGTTGTCCCCAACTGCCTTCCCCTGCAGGCCTGATCTCCCCCAACTGCCCTCCCTTGCAGACCTGGTCCCTCTCAACTGCCCTCCCCTGCTAGCCATCTGTGGCTGCCATCTTGTGTCCACATGGGGCAGCCATCTTTGACCACATGGCGGTGGCCATCTTGTGTGTTTGAGTGATGGTCAATTTGCATATTACCTCTTTATTATATAGGATTACTTTACTGTTGGCATAAAGGAAAATTACCTCTTGTGTCCACATGGCCACCGCCATGTGGTCAAAGATGGCTTCCCCATGTGGACACAAGAGGTAATTTTCCTTTATGCCAACCTTTTCTTCTTCACTCCCCCCCATTTTTTATCCTGTTTCTCTTTAGTTCCTGCTTAAGATTTTCTCTCTCCTTTCTGTTCACTCATTGCTAAAAATTGATTTTCTTTATCTGCTTTATTGGTGCATTACAATTATAGTAGTCTCTATTGGCTTACTCATATATCTAATTTTCTCTTCCCTGCTCTAAGTCCATGCACCCTTCTCTTTTCTCTTTCTTTGCTAGTCAAATTTCTCTTGTTGTTGTTGCTTGTTTGATAGTTTGTTAGTTTCTTTTGTTTGTTTTTTTTATGTTATGCTTTTGTTCTTCCTCTCCTCACTTGTTCTCTTCTTGTGTGTTGGAGTGACGGTCAATTTGCATATTAGTCTTTTATTAGATAGGATTTTTTTGAATTTTAAATATAAATATATATTTAACCATTATTATTTTAATTACTATTATCATTGTACTAGAGGCCCAGTGCATGAAATTGATGCATAGGGTGAGTGCCCCTCAGCCCAGCCTGCACCCTTTCCAATATGGGACCCTTTGGGGGATGTCTGACTGCCGGTTTAGGCCTGATGCTTCAGGGATTGGGCCTAAAGCAGCAGTTGGACATCCTCCGTCTCACAAACTGGGACTGCTGGCTCCTAACTGCTCGCCTGCCTGCCAGCCTGATCACTCCCTAACTGCTCCCCTGCTGGCCTGATCACCCCCACTGCCCTCCCCTGCCAACCTGATTGCCCACAACTGCTCTCACCTGCTGGCCATCTTGTGGTGGCCATCTTGTGATGATGTGAGGGTGGCCATCTTGTGATGGCCATCTTGTGGTGGCCATCCTGAGATGATGTCTCGTGAGGGCATTACACCACCTAGGCTTTTACTATATAGGGTTGTTATTTTATTTTTTAAGTGAGTATTTTGTTTTTGAGTTTTCTTCTTATACATTCATTCTCTTCCTATCTTCTCCATACTGAATCATGGCCATTTCCCCATTAATTCAATTCCTTTACCTTACCTTTTGAGAAAAATCTCTGCCTCTTCAGATTCAGCTCCCCTCCATTTTTTATTTTTTTGCAATTCTTGGTTTAGTTGTAGGTTTTGAGGTGGCGTTTTCTCCCCATATACATATATACATATTTTCTCTTTCCTTCCTTCCCCTTCTTTTTTCTTCTTTTTTTTCCCTCTCTTACATTATTTTTCTTTTATCAATATAATTTTTGTGCTCTTTTATCTCCTCTAAGTCTCTTTTCTCTGGTGGTCATCTTTCTTTGGGGTTATTGGTGTCGTGAATACAATCATGTTTTACTCCCACAGTGCCAAGTTGTATTTTGTGCCCTTTGGTCAACATGGTAGAGAGTGAGCCACATAACCAAACATCCTGAGAGGGCTGAAAATGGGGAGACAAAGAAACACCCCCCCCATAAAAAGAAAGGGAGATATTACCGGAAAATGAAGTAAACAATATGGAGGCAAGCAATTTGTCTGAGAAAGAATTCAGAGCAATGGTCATAAGGACACTGAAAAGGATGGAAGACAAATTCAACAACATGTGGAAGAATTAAGAGGAAATTAAGAAAAACCACAAAGAAATGGAGAATTACATAGGTGCAATAAAGAAAAAAAATAGAAAGCATCAACAGTAGACTAGAAGAAGCTGAGGACCACATCAGCTAGAAGACAAGGTAGGGAAACTCACCTAAGCAGTGCAGCAACTGGAAAAAAAAACTTAAAAAATAGGAGGAGCCTAAAGGAGCTTTGGGACAACATGAAAGGAAACAATAACCACATATTAAGGGTGCTAGAAGGAAAGGAAACTGAGCAAGCTATAGAAAACCTGTTTGAAAAGATAATGATAGAAAAAATAATGATATTGAGAAGAAAAAATTCACACAAGTCAAAGAAACTCACAGAATCCCAAACAAGATGAACCCTAAAACACCGACACCAAGACATATCATAATTAAATTGACAAACACTGACAAAATAAGAATATTAAAGGCTGCCAGAGAGAGACAGAAAGTTACCTACAAAGGATCTCCCATCAGATTATCAACTGGTTTCTCAACAGAAACACATCAGGCCAGAAGGGAATGAAATGAAATATACAAAGTGATGCAAAGCAAGGGACTGAATCTAAAAATACTGTATCCAGCAAGGCTACCATTCAAAATTGAAGGTGAAATTAGGAGCTCTACAGACAAAAAACAAACAAACAAACAAACAAACAAAACTAAGAGAGTTTATTACCACCAAACCAGCAATGCAAGAAATGCTAAACGGACTGCTGTAAAAAGAAGAAAGAAATAGGAAAGGAAGAAGGAACACAGGCATTAAGGATAAAAATGACAACAAAAATTACCTATCAATAATAACCCTAAATTTAAGTGGATTAAATACTCCAATCAAAAGATATAGGGTAGCTGAATAGATAAGAAAACATGATCCATATATCTTCTGTCTACAAGAGACTCACCTTAGAACAAAGGATGCACACAGACTGATAGTGAAGGGATGGGAAAAAATTTTTCAGGGGAATGGAAATGAAAAAAAAAGAATGGGGTAGCAATACTTATATCTGGCAAATTAGACCTCAAAGTGAAGGCCATAACAAGAGATAAGAAGATCCATTTCATAATACATTTCATAACAAGAGATAAGAAGATCCATTTCATAATACTAATACAGAATATACATTCTTCTCAAGTGCACACGGGGAATTTTAAAAGACAGATTACATATTGGGACACAGGAAAAGTCTCTTCAAATTCAAGAAGGTAGAAATCATATCAAGCATCTTCCCAGATCACAATGTCATAAAATTATAAATCAACTACAATAAAAACAATGAAAAAATGAAACACTGGAGGCTAAATAGCATGTTATTAAACAATGATTTGGTTACCAAAGAGATCAAAGAAAAAATAAAAAGCATTCTGGCAACAAAAGACAATGAAAACACAATCCAAAATCTATGGGACACAGTGAAAGCAGTCTTGAGAGGGAAGTTCATAGCTCTACAGGCCTACCTCAAAAAACAAGCAAAAATGGTAATAAATTATCTAACCCTACAACTCAAAGATTTACAGAGAGCAACAAGAAAAGCCCAGAGAAAGTGGAAGGAAGGAAGTAATAAAGATCAGAGCAGAGATAAATGACATAGAGATGGAAAAAATTACAGATCAATAAAACCAAGAGCTGATTCATGAAATAAACAAGATTGATGAACCTCTTGCCAGCCTCACCAAGAAGCAAAGAGATAGGACCCAAATAAAATAATCAGAAATGAAAGAGGTGAAATAATAACCGACCCCATAGAAATACAAAGGATTATGAAAAATACTATGAAGAAATCTATTCCAACAAATTGGACAACCTAAAGGAAATGGGCATATTCTTAGAAAAATACAAACTCTTTTAACGAGGTAAAAGACCTGTACTCAGAAAACTACAGGACATTGAAAAAATCAATAGAGGAATATATAAACAAATGGAATAACATAACTTGTTCATGTATTGGTAGAATTAATATAATTAAAATGTCCATACTACCCAAAGCAATTTATAGATTTAATGCAATCCCCATTAAAATAGCAATGTCATATTTCACAGAACAAACTCTCAAAAAATTCATCTGGAATAAAGAAGACCCAGAATAGCCACAGCATTCCTGAGACAGAAGACCAAAGTTGGGGGGATGTAAATACCAGATCTCAAGCTATATTACAAAGCCACAGTTCTCAAAACTGTCTGGTACTGTCACAAGGACAGACATATAGACCAATGGAACAGAACAGAGAACCCAGAGCCATTATGTTCAATTAATATTTGACAAAGGAGGCAAGAGCATACAATGGAGTTAAGACACTCTCTTTAATAAATGGTGTTGGGAAAATTAGACAGATACATGTAATAAAAGGAAACTATATCACCAACTTACAACATACACACACACACAAAAAAAAAACCTCAAAATGGATAAAGGACTTAAATGTAAGATGAGAAACCATAAAAATCTTAGAAGACTCCATAGGCAGCAAAATATCAGACATATGTCACAGCAATTTCTTTACAGATTCATCTCCTAGGGCAATGGAGACTAAGGAGAAAATAAACAAATGGGACTACATCAAAATAAAAAGCTTCTGCACAGCAAAAGAAATCATCAACAAAACAACAAGAAAGCCCACTGCATGGGAGAACATTTTGCCAATGCTATTTCAGATAAGTGTTTAATCTCCAACATTGATAGAGATCTCATAAAACTTAACAAAAGTAAGATAAATAATCCAATCAAAATATGGGTAAAGGACCTACATAGCCACTTTTCAAAAGAGGACATACAGAAGACCGAGAGACATATGAAAACATGCTCAAAGTCACTAATAATCGAGAGATGCAAATCAAAACAACAATGAGATACCATCTCACACCTGTCAGAATGGTATCATCAACAAATCAACAAACAAGTGCTGGAGAGGATGTGGAGAAACAGGAACCCTTGTGCTCTGCTGGTGGGAATGCAGACTGGTGCAGCCACTGTGGAGAACAGTATGGAGTTTCCTCTAAAAGTTAAAAATGGAACTCCCATTTGACCTCGTAATCCCACTTCTAGGACAATATCCCAAGAAACCAGAAACACCAATCAGCATCTCTAGGTTCATAGCATCATATTTTACAATAGCTAAGATTTGGAAACAGCATAAGTACCCATTCATCAGCAGATGAGTGGTTTCAAAACTGATGGTACATCTACACAATGGAATACTATACCATGGTAAAAAAGAAGGAGCTCTTACCATTTGTAATAGCATGGATGGAACTGGAAAGCATTATGCTAAATTGGGGGGGGGGGACCAGGCATGCAGGGGAGGCAGTTAGGGGCAACTAAGCTGTCAGGGGAGGGAAGTTGGGGTGACCAGGCTGGCAGGAGAGGGCAGTTGGGTGCGACCATGCTGGCAGGGGAGGGCAGTTGGGGGCAGTTGGGAATGTTTAAAATTCTTACTTTAAAAGTATTATTTATTGTTGACAGTATTACAGAGATCTCCTACATCCCCCAAGGTCTTTATTATCCCTGTAAGATTTTTATGGTTTCACTAGAGGCGGGGTGCATGAAATTCAAGCATGGGTGGGGGGTGTCTCAGCCTGGCCTGTGCCCTCTAGCAATTTGGGACCCCTTTGGGGATGTCTGACTGTCAGTTTAGGGATCAGGCCTAAACCAGCAGTCAGACATCTCTCTCGCAATCTGGGACCTCTGGTTCCTAACCACTGGACTGCCTGCCCACCTGATTGCCCATAATCACTCGCCTGCCTGCCTGCCTGCCTGATTGCCCTTAACCTCTCGCCTGCCTGCCTTCCAGATGGCCCCTAACAGGTTTTCTATATCTAAGATTACGGTCATACCCATAGAGATAAAGAGAGACAATTTATTGGCTCCTTTCTGATTTACATATTTTTTAACTTTTTTATTGCCACATTACTCTGATATGAACTTTCAGTTTTGTTAAATAGAAGTAGTCACTGGGGTGCCTTGGTCTTGGTCCTGGTGTTAGAAGAATTGTGTTGAAATTTTTTCTGTGTAGCATAATGCTACCAGTTTTCTATTGAAATGCAGCATGTATTATGTTGAGGTATACCACTTCTATACCAAATTTATTGATAATTTTTATCATAAAGGTATTTTAACATTTTCAATGGCCTTTTTATATATTTTTATATGACAATATAGTTTTCTCCTTTATTCTGTGGATGGGTGTATCCAGTTTACTTATATATAAAGGTTGAACCATCCTTGCATTCTATGACAATATCCCAGTTGACGATGGTAAATGATACTTTCAAGAAGTTGTTAAGTTTTATCTTATATTACAAGTCCAGTGCACAACATTCCTGCACTGGGAGGGGGGGTCCCTCAGCCCCGCCTGCACCCTCTTGCAGTCTGGGGCCCCTTGGGGAATGTCCAACTGCTGGCTTAGGCCCACTGCCGGGTTAGGCTCCTGCCACCGCCAGCGTGAGCCAGGCTTCTGGCTGAGCAGAGCTTCCCCTGTGGGAGCACACTGACTATGAGGACTCAGCTCCTGCATTAAGTGTCTGCCCCCTGGTGGTCATTGTGTGTCATAGTGACCAGTTTTTCACTGTTTGGTCGATTTACATATTAGGATATTATTATTTAGAACTAGTAGCTCTGCACACGACTCTTTCTTGGGTTAATTTGCATATCACTTCTGATTGGCTGGTGGGCGTAACGGAGGTACAATCAATTAGCATCTTTCTCTTTTATTACTGTAGATTGTTGAGGATTTTAGCATTTATGTTCATCAGGGATATGACCTGTCATTTTTGTTTGTGTACTTATTTTTCTTTGGAAGCAGTTGTGTCCAATTGGGGTGAGCAGTGACCCAGTTACTAGGGCTAATGCTCATCAGCCATTCCTCAAACCTCAATAAATGAGTTGGGAGGTTTACCCTCTTTTTCAACTCTTGCAAGTGTTTGAGAAGAACTGATTGAGAAGATACTGTTTTTTCTTTGAAATTTGGATAGAATTCACCCTTGAATCCATGTGTCATGGACTTTCCTTTGCTGAGAGGCTTTGGTTATTACTTCAATTATTTTTTAAATTTATACCCATCTGCAAAGTCAGGGGCAAATTTCTAATTGAAGCAACAAATAAGAGGACTGATAAACACAACTGTTGAACTTCACAGGGAGTAGGCAGCACTTGCACATACATGGATCTGAGCAGTGACAGCCTAACTGGAATCCTAATTCTGCATCCCACAGGTAAATCTGAGCAACTTGAACTGACAGGGGAGCACGTCAAAGTCCCCACCCAGGGAAAGAATTGCCTCTATAAACTGCAGTCCCGGGCTGCTCTCTGCTGGCTCTGTGGTGGGCAGGACCAGCTCCTTCCTGGGAATCAGCAGTCAAACACGTGTCTGCTTTCAACCTTGAAGAAGGAAGGAATTTTTTTTTTGAAGAATCATACAAAGTTATTGAACTGAAGGTTTCTGTGCGTGGAGAGAAACCAATGGAAATTGGAACAAGTCTCACTACATTTAACAATTCCTCCTGTGAATGTTGCACTACACTCAGCCAGCAGGACACCTCACAGAACTAAGGGGCAGTGAATTTGGGTCAGTGTGGACATGATAGTTGTTTGCAGACCACATATTTATTTCATGTGCCATACAAGAAATGAAATAAAACCATGTTATCTTGTGTAGAATTTATAGAGTGTGTTGTCCTGAGAATGCACCCTCCTTCCCTTCAATACCAGGAGCACAAGGAACAGGTCCTAGCTGATGCTCCCTGAAATCCATCATTGATTTGGCTGAAGACACAGCTGTGAAGGACTCCCAGACCACGGCTGAGCTCAGCGGTGACACTAAAGCAGGGTCATTGCTGGGAGACTCAGGCGTCATCAGAAGGAAAGTTCTGGCGGAAGACATCTTCCACAGACTTGCTGGGCCTTCCTGGAATGCAGGGAGGTTCACACAAGTTCCACATTTCCTGGACAGAGTTTGATGTGTGCTGACCATTTCCCCAGGCTCACCAACCCCTCTTCATTGTTCTTCCTCCAAATGAAAAATGCCTCCTGTGTTGCATGTGAGAAAGTCCCTACTAATTTAATAAAACTGTTATAATACAAAGCCATCAGGGGTAGTCACAGGACCATAGGTCTAGGGAGAAGCTGGAAGAAGCTGTTATATGGAGAGGAAGCCCAGGACCCTCAGAGGAAACAGCCATAAACACCACCTGCAACTGCTCTTGGGGCTGCAACACAGAATTTGTGGGTCCTGAGCACTGCCCACCCCACCACCCCCTGCCAGCCCAGCCCTGCTGTCTCCTCAGGGAGGTTTTTGTCTGGGCTCACACTGACTTCCCCTCACTATGTCTCTCGCACAGTATTACACGGCCGTGTCCTCAGCTCTCATGTTTTTCAGTTTAAAGTAAACTTGGCTCTTGAACGTGTCCCTGGTGATGCTGAGGTGGGATTTCAGTGTTGGGTTACAGTTTGTACTACCATCAGTCAATACAGCCTCGACCCACTCCAGTCCCAATCCTGGAACCTGGTAGGTCCAGTGCACACCATAGTCCATTAGAGAGAATCCAGAGATAGTGCAGGTGAGGAAGAGAGTCTGGAAGGGCTTCACCAGTCCTGGGCCCGACCCCTGCAGCTGAACCTGGGATAGGACACCTGGGGACAAGGAGCATCAGTCCTGTCAGTCATGTGCAGTCACAGCCATCCCATGAACCCTGTCTGACCCCTGAAACCCTCACTTTGGGGGGCTGTCTCCAGGCACAGGAGAAGACCCAGAAGTCTCATCTTCTTCTGGACCACAGCTCTGCCTTGCAAGAGACCTCAGCCCTGTGTGAGGAGAGAGCTGTGAGCCTGCACAGCCCAGGAGAGGATTTACCCTGGAGCTGGAAGAGAAAAATGCATGTGGGGCAGCCTTTCCTGTTAGTAGAGGGACTGTGGTAGGCATTCCCTGGTCATATCAGGGCCCATGTTGGGGCAGCTCTTCTCTTGACCTCACTCACCAGGTTATTCATGGAATGGGGGCCACTGGGTCATGAGACTCAATGGAATTTTGTCAAGGACCACCTCACCTGAGCAGAAGAAAAATGTTGCACTAGATGAGTAGGTTATATTGGTAAATTCTCATTCATCTTTCAAACAAATTTCATAAGAATTAGTATTTGTTTAGCTTCTAAAATCTAACATTTACATATGGCTACGAATACCAAATGTTTATCATTGTCATTTTATATGCTAATTACGTTTACCTTGGTGTATACAATTTCAAAATCACAGCCTTTTTTTATCACAATGTCTTCATTTATGAGATAACTTTGATATTACTCACGGATTCCCAACCACAGGAAAACTGGAGACCCTTGATTCTTGATGTTGGAACTTTTTAATGTGTTATAACACACTGTGCAAACTCTTCCCTTAAGCAAGTCAATCAATGGCTTACTGCAGAGACCCCCAACTAATCACATCTGAAATAGTTGTGTTTTTACCTGGAGAAAAAGTCAGAAATAAAAACAGAGAGAATCTTTCATATCTTAAAATGATATGACAGCCTGTTAAGTGACCTGATTATCATTCTAGTGTTATCAGTGATGTTGAGGTTCAGAGTGAGGGGAATTGGAGAATTCCTAGCATACATTTTCTCATAGGAAAGGGAACTTCAACACTGTAAGGAATCCCTCACTCCCTTCCTCCCTCTGCCATGTCCCCAGGGATGCTCACTGTGGTCAGAGGGTGTTGGGCTCTCCCCCACTGCATACAACAGCCTTAATGTATAATCATACATTCTCCCATCAGACACATGATTCAGAAAGATAGTCTCTCACTAAGCTGGTCATTTAATCTCTTTGATGGAATATTTGGTGGGACAAATTATTTTTACTTTTATTAAAGTTCAATTCATCAGTATTTTCTTTAATGGGTCCTGTTTTGGGTAAATTTACAAAGAACTCCCCAGAAAATGCTGAGCCTCTGCTGTGCATGCTGATTGGCTACAGCAGCCACAGGGACTGGAGCAGGTTCTGGTACCAG
Source organism: Cnephaeus nilssonii (assembly GCF_951640355.1). Taxonomy (NCBI): domain Eukaryota; kingdom Metazoa; phylum Chordata; class Mammalia; order Chiroptera; family Vespertilionidae; genus Cnephaeus; species Cnephaeus nilssonii. The sequence continues at coordinate 2,909,831 of NC_137094.1, read as the reverse complement.
AGGGGCGTGTTTCTGGGAAATTACCTATAAATCTGGACATGACTGTGGAACTGGGTGAGGGAAGGAAGCTGGACTGGTTTGAGTCACATGACAGATATATGTCTGATTTTCACGGACAGAGAGATACTGGAAATAAGAGTTTAAAGTCTCCTCCAGTGAAGGCCCACAGGAAAATGCAGGGCATGATAGAGACAGCTTGTATCATCGTAGGAAATACCTGAAAATTAGAAACAGATGTTTGTGAGAAGTAGAAACATTAAAGATCATGCAGGCAGGGATCAAGAGAAATAAGGAACGTGTCACTGCACACTGATGGGAAGGGGATCCTTGTTTCCCACATGCACATCTCACAGTGTCTCTGTTCTAGAAGGTAACACCTTCCGAGGTCCAGGGGATCAGTACATGGACACCTTTGGGATCATTACTGATAATATTCTCACTGTTAGTTATCCAAGCTACATAATTCATTGGGGTTACAATTATGAAATCTGTCAACTTGTACCTGGAAGGGTGGACACCCCTCACTGGAGGAACCATGGAGATGGTGTGTCTGTATTAGGAGCCAAAATGTCATTAGATGAAATCCTTGTTTCAGTGTGTAGTCATCGTCTTTTTTTATGTGTGTGTGATTTAAAAAAATAAACACTCACTCTGTATTTGAAGTGTTACATAAGTCTCCCCTTCCCCCATCGTGCATTGTCTTATCATCATCATCATCATCACCATCATCACCATTTGTGTACTTATAATCATTCTTCTCATTGTCTATAGACAAGGTGGTTGTCCACACACAATGACATTTATAGGAAAAGAAAGCAGGTGTCTTCTCTTTAGATGTCATTGATAAATGAAACCCCAAAGGCCCAACTCTAAGGTGACACAAGTCCTCTATAAACTGGTGACTTTGGATAAAGTACAGATTCCCACAAAGACATTGGACCACAACTTCTGTCCAATTCTACTATCACCATCACTACCTCTATCACCATCACCACCTTCCTCACCACCACCATCATCATCATTGTCACCATCCTCATCCTCATCCTCATTTGCTTACTTATAATTCTTCTTCCCATTATCTGTAGACCTGGTTTTTGAACACACATAATGACACAATCTCAATTTTTGCACATTTTCAGTAAAATAGGTAGCCATACTCTATCTTATTATTTGTTTGACTGCTGGCAACTAATGGCTTATTCTTCCTTCTTCTCCATTTGCCTAACAGCAGAAATCAGATAAGAAATATGGTTTTGAATTCAGATGTCATTGGGAGATTGAAACCACACAAGCCCCTGGAAACAGAATCCCTCCCCCTCCCCCACCACCTGGACAACATAAAAGCCCTAAGCCAGTCTCCTTTCCTGTCTCCATGAAAGCAAGTCTGACTTTCCTGGCCTCCCAGAGATTTCAACTATGTACTTAGCAAGCATTCCATGTCCCTTGGTGTGTGTGTTTGTCATCAGCCTGGACATCTATACCAAACTGGTGGGGATCCCTCTGTCTCTGCATGGTGTCACCTACCTATGAGCATGATGACAAGTCAATGACTTTCACCACCTTTCTTCTCTAACTTTGGAGTCACACTCCTCTCAGATCGTGCTCACTGTCCAACACGATCCTGTCCGGCTCCTGGCTGATTGGGACCCTGAGATTTGTGGAGTTGAGCTGGACTGTTGAATCACCAGGTTCTCTGGTTGTATTTATGTGACTTGGGTCAGGACATTTGATAACTGGTACTTGGCACAAGAGTGTCTGAAAGAGGCTCTCTGCCTTTTGTCCACATGAGAAAGTTGTCTCTCTTTACAACAGACTTTCTAACTCAGAGATTTCAGAGGTAAGTGCAGAGTCAGAAATCCAGAGAGGTTACCTGAAGGGAACTGTGACATGAAGAGGAAACCACACAGGATACCAGCCCAAACCTCCAACTGCACCTGCTGCTGGGATGGTCCTTGTGTTCAGGGACCCTGAGCGCCCCCTGGGGGACACAGCATTTTCTGCAGGGAGGTTTGTGTCTGGGCTCACACTGACTTCCCCTCACTGTGCCTCCTGTGCACAGAAATACATGGCCGTTTCCTCAGTTCTCAGGCTGCTCATTTGCAGGTAGGCAGTGCTTTTGGAATCGTCTCTTGAGATAGTGAATCTGCCTTTCACAGATGCAGCATATTCTGTGGTGTGACCGTTGGCTTTGTTTCTTATGAAACCTACCCACTCCAATCTCTTTCCTGGGGTCTGCCGGATCCAGTTTATATAATAGTCACTGAATGTGAATCCTGAGCCTTTGCAGGAGAGTCTCAGAGACCCCCCAGGCTTCACCAAACCTCCTCCAGACTCCACCAGCTGCACCTCACACTGGACACCTGCAGACAAGAGAGTTGTCATTAGGAGCAGGCACACACACACACACACACACACACACACACTCACAAGGCCCAGCTTCTCCATAAAGTTACCATGTAGGAGCATCAAAGTGAGAGCCCAGCTCAGCCCACACATCATGGTGCTTCCTCTGGGTTGAAGCCTGGAACGAATGGAGACTGCAGGCCCCAGGGGTGAGGTTGCTCTCCCAGAGGTGCAGGGACAGGGGCTGGGCCAGGTTTATTAGCAGAAATAACTCCCCATTTGCATGGCTCCTCCTCTTAGGGACAGAGGAGTGAAGTCCCTGGGGGACAGTTTCCATTGTCCTCAGAAGGACAAGCACCTCCTGTGAGCTCTGAGATGTTCATGAGGGGTAGCTAGTCTGTGTGCTGCAGTGTGGCTGTTGTTAATACCACCATCATCATTACACCCTAGATAATTTATAATCATGTCCCACCCACAGGACCAGGATTTTCCAGCTCAGAGTAAATTCTTCCTGTGTCCTTGTCCACGTGTCGATACCCAGAGAGAGCTTCCTCCCCACCTCCAGCTCCCGGGGCTGGGATCCTGCAAGGCTGCTCTTCTGTGGTTTCCAGACATAACCACTGCCCATGCCCTTCTGTGGCTGCAGGTCCATCAGAGGAGAGAGAGAGAGAGAGAGAGAGAGAGAGAGAGAGAGAGAGAGAGGAAGGAGCATGCACACTTAAAGCCTTTTGTCTGCCCCAGACACTCTCTGGGATCAGCCTCTTCACCCCTCCTCCCCCCAATGGCTGACCAACTTTTACAGAAAGTGACTCATCTGTGGGCTCACATCACAGGAATCATTCAACAAATCCTCTGTAGGGAGCCACTAGGATTCAAGTACCCCACTGTCATTATTACAGACAATCTCTGGAAAGTTTGAGAGAATGACATCCTTAAGTTAAACGATCAAACCTAAGTGCACCCTTAAAGCACTTTTACCAAAGGTCCTCTCACGTAGCCTTGGTGTCCATGGCATCAGGAGGACATCAGCCTTCTCCCTGTGACTTGGTGACTGGGAGGACCAGGCATTTACAGATTTCACCTCCAGTGACCCTCTGCCTTGCTTCATGCTGATATGGGAGGTACTGAAAGGGCTCATGCCTTCCCCCAGCTCTAACGCTAACTTTCCATCTCAGCTGTGTCAGAGCCTCCCGTTACCTTCCACCAAGAGACTGTCTGTTGAAGGAAATATCAGAGAAACACTGTCCTTGCCCATCTCTGGGGGGGAACACAGGATATACTTTGAACAACCAATGCAGCAGTGAAACTCCAGGTTCCTTCCTGGTGGTCATGTGACACCACACTCTCCATCTTTCCAGGGGCTGTGACAGAATCCAAAGAGTGGGGGGTTCACTGGTGAGGAGGCTGGGAAATCCAAGACTGGATCCTGGCAGGTTGGGTTTCTGGTAAGGGCCCGCGTCCTGGTGGCTGATTTTTCTCTGTAATCTCAGAGGTGGAAGGACCAAGGGAGCTTCCCCAGCCCTCTTTTTTAAGGGCACTAATCCCACTCATGAGAACTCCACCCTCAAGTCTTGAGTAGGTCCCCTGGCCCCACCTACTAACATCATCTCCTTGAGCATTAGGTTTTAATGTGTGAGCATTTTAGGGACACATGCATTGTCTGTAGCAGCAACTAAAGGATCCGACCATGACCCCACCCAGTGGGAGGATGCTCTAATAGAGCTCCCCCACCTGAGGATGCTCGTCATCCTGAGGGAGCTCCTGGTTTGTGGAGCAGAAAGCTGACCCAAGTCCTTCAGAACAAGCTGATGACCTTGCAGAGTTGGCAGTGTCCACCCTTGACCTTAACCTGAGGCCTCTGGGTAATCCTGTTATTGTTTCTTATCAGTGCTCACAGGTGCTCATTATTCTGCTGTTTGAAGATCTAGAACTGTTTTCTACCCACAATGGTCTATAGCTCCTTGTGTTCACTCAGATTTTATATGTGTTAGTGGGATAAGTAGTCAGTGTTTATTATTAAAAATCTTTATTGTTCAGAATATTACAGATGTCCCTCTTTTTTGTTCCATTCCCCCTTTCTACCCAGTTCATGCCCCACCCCAGGCCTTCTCTTCCCTACTATTTATGTTCATAGGTAAGATCTTTGGTTAAAATCTTTCCACTCTCTCTCCCTACATCCGTCTGAGATTCTTCAGTCTGTTCCATACTTTCATGCTTCTGATTCTATTCTATTCAGCAGTTTACTTTGTTCATTAGATTCTTATTTATTTATTTTGATTTTATGATTTAATTGTTGATAGATATGCATTTGTTGCCATTTATTGATAATATTTATATCTCTCCATCTTCTTTTACTTGTTTCTTTCTCCTTCTCCTTCTCCTCCTCCTCCTTCTCTTCCTCCTCCTCCTCCTCCTCCTCCTCCTCCTCCTCCTCCTCCTCCTCCTCTTCCTCCTCCTCCTCTTCCTCCTCCTCTTTTTAAAGAATACTAGTCAACATTTCATATAATACTGGTTTGCTGGTGATGAACTCCTTTATTTTTTTATTTTTATTTTTTTGTGAAGCTCTTTATCTGGCCCTCACATCTAAATGAGAGCTGTGATGAGTAGAATAATCTAGGTTGTAGGTCCTTATCATTCATCAGTTTGAATATTTCTTGCCACTCACTTTTCTCCTGCAAAGTTTCTGTTGAGAAATCAGCTGACAGTCTGCTTTTCTCTTGTGCTTTTAAGAGTCTCTATTTGTCTTTACCTCTGATTTGATTCCTGGAATCCTCTACTCTACTGCTGAATCCATGTAAATTATTCTGTATTTCAGTTATTGTATGCTTAATTTCTGACTCTTCCTTTTCCATGTCTTTGACATGCTTACAAAGATCCTTAAAAGTCTCGTGAAGATTCTTGAGTAACCTTATAACAATGATTTTGAACTCTGTATCCAGTAGTTTGCCTGGTTCCATTTTTTTCACTTGTGACATGTTTCTTTGTCTCAGCATTTGGCTCTTTCCCTGAATTTGTTTATATGCGTTGAGTAGAGCTTCTATGTCTCCTGGAGTTGGTAGAGTGGCCTTGTTAGGTGTCCTTTAGGGCCCAGTGGTTCAGCCTCCCCAGTCACCTGAGCTCTATGGGCTGTGTGCATAGTCTTGTATTTGAGCTTTGATTGCTGCTGGTGTTACTTGGAGGAATTGACCTCCATGCCAACTGGTTGTGGGGACCAGCAGTGACTACAGTGGGAGAGCTGCTGTGCAGGAGACAGTCCTGTGGAACAGGACTTTGCTTCAGTGGGACTTCGGTGATCACTGTGTCTGCCCCTTGAGTGTGTTACTTGTGGCTGTGTAGAGTTGTAATCTGCTATGGTCTGAAACTGTCCTCTGGCTTCACTGGTTCTGGGGCCTCCAGAGAGGTTCAAAGTCAACCACTTTCGGAGGCCACCCAGCAGGAGATATAGAGGGATCTGAAGAAGGCTTCTATTTGCTATTTGTATTGGGCCTGGAAGTGCCCAGGTGAGGCCCAGCTGTGAAGCAAGGCAGGCTGGTGCTTGTGCCAGGTCTTGGGCCTTTTATGGATATGTTTGGGGTATGCTGTCCTCAGCTGTAGCTTGTTTGAGAGATTTTAGCAATGTCAGGACAGACCATTCATATGCAAAAGCTGCTGCTAACAGCTTGGATGGGGCTGCAAATTGGATGGGGTGTGGTCTCAAGGAATTACCAGGACAGAGCAAACTCTGTGCTCCATGCTGATGGAAATTCAGATATGGCTGCCAGTCAGCCCAGGGACACGGGAGGTCCCAGCATAGGATCAATGAACCTTGTGAGCACCCCAGTATGGGAGAAAGCTGTCCTGGAGTTCCTGCCCTCATTCCAGGCAATCCAATTCCTCCCCATAAGAGTCTGGGTCTCCTGGCCCTGGGGCTCAGATGAAATGGGAAACTGTGAGTTCCTGTGCCAGCCCTTTAAGAGGAACACCTGTGATTCCAGCAGCCTCCCTGTTACTCAACCACAAGCCCTGCTGGTATTTACAACCCAAAGTGACCGGGGCTTCTCCTCCCATCTCTGAAACCCTGGGATGGGAGTCTGATGTGAGGCTTGGACCCTGTGCTCATCATGGGTGCCCTCTACAAAGACGTTCTCCCTCCAAATTAAAAAATTGGCGCCGTTGGGTGGCAGACCAGTCCATTCCCAGCCTCGGCCCCTCCTACCAGTCCCAGTGTGAGTTCTTCTTTACTTCTCTAGTTATAGGACTTCCACACAGCCAGTGTTCAGGCTGTTCTGAAAGATGATTGTTCTGTGTTTTAGTTGTAATTTTCAAGTGGTTGTGGGAGGCAACGAGGACTACAGGCATTTACCTACCCGCCATGTTGGTTCTTTTTCAGGCTCTATTTGTGATGTTTGATGATGACATGTTAAGGTTCATCTCTCTATCTATCTTGTTTGGCATGTGGAAAACTAAGAAAGTGGGGATACACCCTGGTATCCTGCAGCTGGGACATCAAACCCACATAAGCCCCTCCTATAAGCAGGACCCTTCCCACCTCCAGCACTGATCCACAATAAAACCCTTAACCAGTGTCCTTACCTAGGGGATCCAAACATTTCTTTTCTTTTTTTTTAAACATATATTTTTAATTGAGTTCAGAGAGGAAAGGAGATGGAGAGAGAGATAGTAACATTGATGAAGAGAGAGAATCATTGATCGGTGCTTCCTGCACACCCCACACTGAGTTTCAAGACTGCAAACCCAGCATATGCCCTGACCAATAATCAAACCCTAACCTCCTGGTTAATAGGTTGATGCCCAACTACTGAGCCATGCCAGCCGAGAAACCATTTCTGACTTTATGAAAAGTCTGCCCTGCTCCCAGCAGACACCTCCATGAAGAGATAACTCTTTTCAAGGTGCCCCTGCCTGTGGGGCATCAGCCTGGGCATCCATTCCAAGGCACGGTGGTTCCCTCTACCTCCTCCTTAAGGTGTCACCTGCTATTGGTGCTATGAGAGTGACGACAAGTCAATGGCAAGGGTCTTCTTCTCTAGCTTGTTATCCATGAGCCGGTGGTGGCAACTGTCCAGCCTCCACGTGTCCTGATGCTGGCGGGCTGGGACCCTGGGCTGTGTGGAGCTACTATTGAGTTAGCAGAGCCTCCGGTTATATTTAGGTGACCTGGGTCAGAAGATTTGATTATTAATAGTCATTGGAGCACAAGATTGTCTGAAAGACACTCTACAATTTGTCCACATGAAAAAGTTGTCTCTATTTACAACAGACTTTCTAACTCAGAGACATCAGAGGTCAGTGAAGAATCAGGAATCCAGAGGTTCCCTGAGGGAAACTGTGACATGAAGAGGAAACCACACAGGACACCAACCCAAACCTCCAACTACATTTGCTGCTGGGATGGTCCTGGTGTTCAGGGACCCTAGGCGCCCCCTGGTGGTCACAGCATTTCCTGCAGGGATGTTTGTGTCTGGACTTGCACTGACTTCCTCTCACTGTGTCTTGCACAGTAATACACAGCCGTGTCCTAGGCTCTCAGGCTGCTGAGCTCCATGTAGGCTGTGTTCATGGACGTGTTTCTGGTCATGGAGTCTCTGCCTTGGAACTTCTGTGTGTATTTTGTGTTTCCATTGTTAGCGTAAACCCACCCCACCCACTCAAGACCCTGTCCTGGGGCCTGTTGCACCCAGTGCATAGAGGAGCTGAAAGCCTTGCAGGAGACCTTCACAGAGGCCCCAGGCTTCTTCACCTCAGCCCCAGACTGCACCAGCTGCACCTGGGAGTGGACACCTGTGGGAGGAGACAGGAGTGGGTGGAATCCCCCTGGACTCTCCCTGGACCCTCCTTAACCCAGGACGGGAGCCCCTTACCTGTCGCCATGGCCACCTGGAGGAGGGTTCTCCAGGTCCAGTCCATGGTGAGGGCTGTGCTATGAGCACTTCTGTAGGGGAGGGTGTGGTGCACTCAGGGCACAGACTTATCCATATTTAACCTAGTCCACCACATTTGTTTTGCATATCCATGACAGTCTTAACCCCACCTGAGAGAAGATGGATGACAAAGGGACTATGCCAATTGGGAGCCTGAGTGTCCAAGTTGTAATCCTTTTTAAAAATTATATCTTTATTTTTGAACATATTACATCTGTCCCCATTTGTTCCCCATTGACCCCTTGTAGCCTGCCCCAGGCCTTCACCATAGTATTGTCTGCTTCCAGGGGTTATGCATATGTGCATGTAAGTTGTTTGGTTGATCTCTTCCTACCCAACCACCCTCCCCCACTTTCCCTCTGAAATTCTAGATTTGTGAAATAAACCGTTGGTATTTTAATAGGGGTTGCATTGAATCTGTAGATTGCTTTATGTATGGACATTTTAATGATATCAATTGTACCAATCCATGAACATGGTATTTCCTTCCACTTTTCTATCTCTTCCTCTGTCTCTTTCTTCAACATCCTGTAGTTTTCTGAGTACAAGTCTTTTAACTCCTAGGTTAAGTTTATTCCTAAGTATTTTAATTTCTTTGTTGCAATGGTAAATGTAGTTGTTTCTTTAGTGTCTTTTTCAGAGGATTCATTATTGTTGTATAGATATACCATCGAATTTTGGGTGTTAATTTTGTATCCTACAGCATTGTCGAATTTTTTATTAAATATAGTAGTTTTTGGTGGAGTCTTTAGGATTTTCTATGTATAATATCATGTCATCTGCAAATAATGAGAATTTTACTTCCACCTTTACAATTTGGATGTCTTTTTATTTCTTCTGGTCTGATTGCTGTGGCTTGGACATCCTGTTTCATATTGAATAAGTGTGGTGAATGCAGACATCCCTGTCTTGCTCCTGTTCTTAGGGGAAATGGTTTTAGTTTTTGCTCATTGAGTATGATGTTCACTGTAGGTTTGTCATATATAGCCTTTATCATGTTGAGATATGCTCCCTCATTTCCCACTTTGCTGAGAGAATTTTGGAAAAATGGGTGTTGGATTTTGTCGAATGCTTTTCTGTATCTATTAATACATTGTGTTATTTTTGTCTTTCAATTTGTTTACATGATATATCACACTTATTGATGTGTGAATATTATACAAGCCTTTCATCCCAGGAATAAACTCCATTTGCTCATGGTGTATGATCACTTTAATATATTGCTGGAGATGATTTGCTAATATTTTGTTGAGGATCTTATCATGTATCTTCATCAGGAATATTGGCCTGTAATTCTCTTTATTTCTAGTGTCTTTCTCTGGTTTTGAAATTTGGATAATGCTGGCCTCATAAAAAGACCTTGGATGTATTCCTTCCTCTTGCAATTTTTTTAATAGTTTGAGAAGTATAGGTGTAAGCTCTTCTTTGAATGCTTGTTAATGTCTTTAGGGTTTTCTATATCCAGATCCAGGATTTGTTTGCTGGAAGATTTTGGATTACTCCTTCTATTCCATCAGTTCTTACTGACCTATTCAGATTTTCTGATTCATCTTGATTCAGTTTTTGAATATTGTGTTTTTCTAAGAACGTCTCCATTTCATAGTTCCTGGTATTTTTTTTTCTTATAATCCTTTGCATTTCTGTGGTGTCAGTTACTACTTCTCCACATTCATGTCTGATTTCATTTATTTGGGGTCTATCTCTTTATTTCTTGATGAATCTGGCTAAAAGTTCATCAATTTTGTTTATATTTTCAAAGAACAAGAGCTAGGTTTCACCAAGTCCTAATATTTGTTGGAGGATGTGTGTCCCCTGCCAGGTCCCTGATTTCTGTGAAGATAGAGCTCCTACTACTGAGGAACCAGCTTCCACAGGAAAAGCTCTTCACTGGGAGCCTAACTTTGGGTGACATGGGGCCACCTGGACCAGCTCTGGGCTTTGATACCTGAATGTCTTCTTCCTGGATCAGCATGTCTCCAAAATGCTGCCCCTAGTGTGGTAATAAACCCATCCCTGTCCCCGCCCCTTATAATTCAGATATACTGAAGCCATAGAATAACCCCCGTGTGTGTGGTTCTCATGTATCATTGAGTTTGGTAAATGCTCTGATAGAGCAGGATGTTCACAGTCACCTCAGCAGTCTTGTCCAACTTTCAGTTTGGATTGTTTGTATGAAGAGAGGAAGCCCCAGGCCTCAGAGGAAATCCCTGCACAGCTCCCTCTCACCTCCTCCTGGGGCAGCAGCCTGTGCTCCTGGTCCATGAGCGCCCCCTGCTGCCCAGCCGTGGCTCTGCAGGGGAGAGTCCTGACTGGGATCACAGGGCATTGGACTCTCAGCAGCTCTAGTCCAGTAGTGAAGGCTGTGCCCTGACTTAAGATTGCTCCCTCATGATTTTGACGTTTCTGGACAGAGTGTAATGGCCTTACTGAGCCCCAATGGGTTTTCATGGAGATGCCAAACTAGGGCTTTAGAAAGCCAACAGGAGCCCTTCCCTGAAGTTGCCAGATGCACAAACACAGCCGACCCTCCCCTCATCCAAAAGCTCCTGTGGGCTCTGTGGCCTCTTATGTCCTCAGGTTCCTCTCATTAAAGGTCCCATCTGCACATCCCATTGTGTGACCAAATCCCACTGAACTTCTATTTAATAAATCACACACACACACACACACACACACACACACACACACTGATGATTGGCTCTTCTATGAAATCTACATTTGCCCCTCTTCCCTGTACATAGCACATGTGCAGGGACCAAACGTGGATTCTAGGCCTGGGTGTGATAATCTCTGGAAGCCAATCAAATGCACTCACCATACAAACACAGACTTTGAAGAGCAGGCACCCGTGTGTCCGTGTTCTTGCAGGTCCTGTATACCCAGATGCAGATGGAACAGGTCAGGCTTGCTCCAGGGAGTCAGAGGTGGGGCTGGGTCACTCTTTGAATGCAGAGTGCATTGCTGGGAGTCCCCTGTAAACCCCCCTCAGGAAGCAGGGAACATACCTCAGCACTGGGAGGGGAGGAGGCAGCAGCATTGTCAGCTGTCAGGTGAGGCTGCTCTCCCAGATCACTTGGTGGGCGGGGCCACAATGTTCAGGTGAGTACCTGCTCCTGGTCACAATCATTCTGGCACCTCCCCTCCTAGCATCCACCCGAGACCCTGGGAGGAAAGGAATCTGGAGGCTGGTTTTCTGGTAAGGGGCCTGTGAGCTCATGATGGATGGAAGATAAGGTGCAGAGCAGTTGTATCTTGTACTAAATCACTTACCTGATATTTACCTAATAATGAGATATCAGAAGAAAGGACTTGTGAACCCCCCTGGAGAGACCTGACCGTGTGTTTTATTATTAAAGGCCAAGGAGATACCAAGATGGCGGCAAAGGTAAACACCTAAACTGCTGCCTTGCACAACAGTTTCAAAACTACAACTAAAAGACAAAATGTCTATCACCCAGAACCATGGGAAAGCTGTCTGAGTGGAAGTTATACAACTAGAAGGAAAAAGAAAGGAGCATTGAGATGTGCACAAGCGCTGAAAAGCTGAGATATGGAGCACACGAACTGGGCTGGCGGCGGGCGTTGCTTTTTTCAACCCGAAGGGAGACAAGCTCCCGCTTACTCTGAAATCCAGTTTCTGGGGAGACGCTGGGGACCCAAACTCCTACAGGGAGTAGCTGGACTGTCTGCCATCAGGTCGGAAAGTGAGGGTGGCTTGCTTGCAGAGCTGCACACAGGAATCATTGTTTACTGCACTGGGGCGTGAGAAGCACGGATGCAGAAACTCGGAGACACAGAGAGGGCTGACTGGCAGCCATCACTGTTTGCCACGCCCTATCCTAGTGAATCCCTGAGACCCCACCCTGCACAATTTACAAACCCACCCAAGCACCCCTTGCAGTGACTTTTGCGTATTAATGGCCTCCCCTATCACAGCTTAACCTAACAAACTGCAGCTCCAGTCAGACAGCTCCAAAATCTCCAAACCCCAAGCAAAGAGGAGAAAACTGTAGTTCTTGCTGTAGCTCCTGCTGGGTGGCCTCAGACAGTAGCTGACCTGAAACCCATTGGAGATCCAGAAGCCAGTGTACCTAGTGGTCAGTGTGAAATGACACCAGATTTAAACTCCTCACATCCATAAGTGACACATTCAAGAGGCAGATTCAGTGAGCACCAAAGCCCCACTGAAGCAAGGCCTGCCCCATAAGCGTGTCTCCAGTGCAGCAGTTCTTCGATTATAGACATAGCAGGTCCTCACAGCTAATTGGCCTGGAGGTCAATTCCTCCCAGTGTACCAACAGCAATCAAGGCTTAACTACACCAAGACTTTGCACTCAGCCCACAAAGGAGTGCACCAAGAGCATCCACCTCAGGTGATTTGGGAGGCTGAGCCACTGACCCCTATAGGTCACCTACCACACAAAGCCACTCCATCAACACAGGGAAGCAGCCAAAATGTGGAGACAAAGAAACATGTCACGAATGAAAGAAATTGAGGAAAGCAAACGACTGGACATAGAGTTCAAAACCACATTTATAAAGTTACTCAAGAATCTTCTAAAACCCACCAAGAAACTTGATGAGACTTATGAGGAGCTTAGTGAGACCTTCAAGGACCTTAATGAGAATGCCAAAAAATGGAAAAGGACGAGTCAGAAATTAAGTATACACTGTCTGAAATAAAGAATATACAGAAATTTAACTGTAGATAAAAGGACCCTAAGAATCAAACCAAAGATCTGAAATAAGAGGAAACAAAAAACACCCAACCAGAAAAACCATAAGAAAAAAGAATCCAAAAATATGAAGATAGTGTAAGGACCCTCTGGGACAACAAAGTGCCAGAAGAATAGAGAGAGCAAAATATTGAAAACCTATTAGAATAAATAATTTCAGAAAACTTTCCCTAGCTGGTGAAAGAAATAGACTTACAAGTCCAGGAAGCACAGAGAACCCCAAACAAGAGGAATCCAAAGAGGACCACACCAAGACACATCATAATTAAATTGCCAAGAGCAAAAGACAAAGAGAGAATCTTGAAAGCAGTGAGAGAAAACAGTTAGTTACCTACAAAGGAGTACCCATACGACTGTCAGCTGATTCTTCAACAGAAATTATGCAGGCCAGAAGGAGTGGCAAGAAATATTCAAAGTGATGAACAGCAAGAACCTACGACCAAGATTACTCTACCCAGCAAAGCTATCATTCAGAATTGAAGGTCAGACAAAGAGCTTCACAGACAAAAAAAAGCTAAAGGAGTTCATCACCACCAAACCAGGATTACATGAAATGCTGAAGGGTATTCTTTAAGAAGAGGAAGAAGAAGAATAAGGTAAAGATAAAAATTATCAACAACAAAATGACAACAAATACATACCTACCAACAAGTGAATCTAAAAATCAAGTGAATAAAAAAATCTGATTAACAGAATGGACTGATAAATATAACAGAATCAGGGACATAGAAAGGGATTGGACTGACAATTCTCAGGGGGAAAGAGGTCTTAGGGGTGCAGGAAGAGACTGGACAAAAATCTTACACCTATGGATGAAGACAGTGGCAGGGGGGGGTAAGGGCATGGGGTGGGGTGGGGAATCAGGTGGAGGGGAGATATGGGGGGGGGGAAAGAGGAACCCCTATAATAATCTGAACAATAAAGATTTATTTAAAAAAAATAAAGGCCAAGATGAAACTACAATTATTCCCTGAGTTCACACCTTGCAGCTCACAGAGCAATTCAGAGTCCCCACCTTTCAGAACTGCTCCAGTGCAGGACGAAAAACTCAGGATGCTCAGAACCCTTTAGAAGCTGCAATTCGGAAAGCAGAAGCTGACCCCTGACCTTCTGTAAAAGGGGAGGATCAGGCAGTGGAATCTTCACTCAGTGTGAGAACCAAACCCGACTCTCACTCCTGCTTTATGCCTATTGACTTGTCCATCATCGCTGGTTGCTGCCCAATCCAAATACATGACTCCCTCCCTTTCCCTTATTATTGCAATTGTTAGGTGGACACAGGAGTCTGACCCCAAGTTTAGTGCTGACATCTGGCAGCTTTGAAGTCTTGCCCTCCCTCCTCCACTTATGCCCACATCTGGACACGTGGATGAGCCAGCCTGGTGGTCTCTCCTCTTCACTGGAGGGGGTTCATCCACTCCAGACCCTGCCCAGCACAGGAACACCCATTGTCCTCACTCCCTGACACAGCTCACCCTGAGCCAGTCCTCCCAGCTACCTGAGGCCAATGCACCTGCTGGAGAGGCCTCCCTGCCTCCCTAGACCGAGGTTATGTCAGAGCTGCACGTTATTTCATCCCCTAGTGTGTGGGCATCCTCAGACTCAGCCTCTGAAGCTGCTCTGGGTGGAGCCCTGCTGTCCTTGCACAGAGCCCACAGCCATCATCTCTGCGTGAAGGGGGCTGGGCAATGGCCACCCGATGGCCTCTCTTCTTCATCAGGACTGACAGCTCTTTGCTGCTGAGCTGTCTGTGCCCAGTTCATGACTCTGGAGAAGGTCCAGGAGCCAATGTCACATGAAGAGGAAACCCAGCTTCCAACAGAGTCTGGGCTGAGCCTCCCTCCACACCTGCTCCTGGGGCTGCTCTCTTTGCTGTGGGTTCTTAGCGCCCTCTGGTGTCCCCAGCACATCCTGTAGCCCAGCTCTGCTGTCTCCCTCATGTAGTTTTGTGTCTGGGCTCACACTGACTTCCCCTCACTGTGTCTTGCACAGTTATACATGGCAGTGTCCTCGGTGGTTCCGGAGCTCAGCTGCAGGGAGAACTGGTTCCTGGAAGTGTCTCTGGAGATGGAGGTTTGGTTCTTGAGGGAGGGCGTGTAGTAAGTGTTCCCATCATAACATGTGCACCCCATCCACTCCAGCCACTTACTGGGGCCTGGCAGATCCGGCTCCAGCAACAACTGGTGATGGAGGAACCAGAAACAATGCAGGTGAGGGAGAGGGTTTGTGAGGGCTTCACCAGTCCTGGACCTGACTCCTGCAGCTGCATCTGGGACAGGACTGGCAGCAGGCACAGGAGAAGACCCAACAGCCTCATCTTCTTCTAGACCACAGCTCTGCCTTTCCAGAGATCTCAGCCCTGTGTGAGGAGAGAGGTGTGAGCCTGCACAGCCCAGGAGAGGATGTACCCTGTAGCTTGAAGACAAATTGTGGGGCAGCCTTTCCTATATGTGGGGGGACTGAGGTCAACCTGACCTTTTCATAATAGTATCTCTGTGGGGGCGTCTCTTCTCTTGACCTCAATCAACATGTAAATCAGGGTTAGGGGACCACGTGTGTCATTAGACACATTGGATTCAGGTCAAAGCACAGCCTCACCATTCTAAGCATAAGAAGAAACATAGACCAGAACAGCAGGTTAGACTTTTACCTTCTCAGCCATGTTTCAAACAGATATAAAAAGGATTATCATTTTTTCAGGCCATTTCTTAATCTGAGCACTCTAATATGTCTACAATTTACAGATTTGTTCATAATTTCATACAAATAATTTCTACCTTTGTGTAGAAAAGGAATGATAAAGGACAGTCATTATCAATATCTTATATCTTAATTTATGATGTTACTTTGATCTGAGAAACTGCTTGCCAAACACAATAAGGTGGGACATTCTTGCTTCTTGATGTTGGAAATGTTGTGATTGTGTATACAACTTCCTGGGCAAACTCTTCCTTTATGCAAGCCCATGGCCTAGTGCAGAGACTCTAAATTAGTGACATCAGAAATAGTCATGCACTGTGACAGGGCCATGGAGGGAGTCCTGGGGACAGGGTGTCTGCATTTTGGCTCAGGGAGGGATGACAGTGTCTTCAAGAAGGTAATGTTATGAATCATTGTGTTCAAGCACAAGCAGGTCGAGGTCTAGAGCCTAGAATTACCCTTCCACTGCCTACTCGTCTGTCTTCTCTCCAGACACCTGAGTGACATGGGAAACCTGAGTGACATAGGAAGACTGAGACACATGACCTTGTCCCCTTGGTGCACTTCCTGCCCCTCCAAACCACCAGGTCACTGTCCCTGGAAGACCTCATGTGGGATCTCCTGTCAGGATCAAACATCAGCATCTTGGAAATTCTCATAACAACCCATCCAATAGCCATAGCACACCCATGGTGCAGGGTGAGTTCTGGTCAGGAGAGATTTCTCCTCTCCCTGGGATCCTGCACCTGAATCAGCTGATTCCCTTTCAATGGCTGGAGGGGAGTCCATTGGATGGGGCCATGGTGGCAGGTGGGTTTGGTGTCAGTTCCCTACAAGCTCAGCTCCTCAGAGGGAGGGGCTGAGGCAACCTCCATGGCCCAAGCTGGGGAAGTCCTGATATGAGTGGAGAGGGCACTGGGAACACTGGAGCAGTATTGGAAGAGCAAGTCAGACTACTGAACTCTGACTTTCCTGACCTCTGTCCCTACAGATCAGCCTTCCCTTGCTGGGGTTGGGACTCACTCTAAATACTAATGCATTAAATTGGAGTTTATAATAGAACTAGAGGCCTGGTGCATGAAATCGTGCACTGGGGGAGGTGTCCTTCAGCCCAATCTGCACCCTCTCCAATCTGAGATGCTGGCTCCCAACCACTTGCCAGCCTGCCAGCCTGATTGCCCCTAACTGCTTCTGCCTGCCAGCCTCATCACCCCATAACAACTCCCCTTCCAGCCTGATTGAAGCCTAACTGCTCCCCTGACTGCTCGATCGCCCCCAACTTCCCTCCCCTGCTGGCCTGGTCACCCCTAACTGTCCTCCCCTAAGGCCCAGTTGCCCACAACTGCCCTTCCCTGCTGGCTGTCTGTGGCAGCCATCTTGTGACCACATGGGGGTGGCCATCTTTAACCACATGAGGGCGGTTATCTTGTAGGAAGGCTTGGTGGTAAATTTGCATATTACTTCTTTATTATATAGGATTACTTAAGAATATTGCCAGCATGTTTAATTTGATTAAGCTCCTAGGAAAGTCAGCATTGAATATAGTCAAATATAAAGGAACCAGGAGAAGGACATGATAAAGATAGAAAGTGGAGATTCCTCAGAAAGTGAACATGAGAACTTAATTGCAGAAGTTGAAAGTTATCAGTGGGCACAAAAGCTTGAGGAAGCTGTGCAGAACGAGACACCAAGCCATAGTGGGACTGTCTCCCATTGAATTGAGATATGCTTGTTTACGGAAGGTCTGTAATGGGGCCAGACTAGGACTGACAATTCTAGTCTCAGTGGATTTGCCAAGACACAGAATCATCCTTTCAAATGGGAGAACCAAGAATTTTGCTCATTTGAAACACAGTCCTCATCTTCCTGTGACACTGCTATTTGTCTTGGTTTTCATAAACGTGTTTCCATCATGGACTCATCTATCCATCCTCATTTAGGTCTATTCTGTAATGTTGGCCTCGCAGATATTGATTGAATATGTGGGCTGTGGTCACTGGGGATAGTGGTGGCATTGGGAGTGACCAGCCGCTCCGCCTATTCTGGGACTGTCACCTGCTCCAGCACCCAAGTGCCTGTTCATCATGGTGCTCCAGCTGGCGGGGCCGCCAAGATGATGGTGACCCCAGGTGTGTGACTGTAAGAGGGGCCGTGGGGTCAGCATCCCACCGGACTCACACATGAACCAGCTTGACCTGACATCAGGGCCCATGGGACCTAAACTCACAGCTGATAACATACAGACCCTGATGAAGGGATTAGAGACAGGGCACAGGATGGGAAAATATACATACCTAGATATGAGCCCTGATGGCAGATTGAACGCACAACCCTTCCGTTTACAGGACAAAACTCCATCCAATGGAGCCATCTGGCCAGGGAAACAGGCATGTATTTTTGTATGAACATACAGATTCATTCTTCTGCGTTAGCTGGTTTGGCTCAGTGCATAGAGTGTCAGCCGGGTTCCATTCTGGTCAAGGGCACGTACCTCGGTTGCAGGCTCCTCCCTGACCCTAGCCCTGGTCAGGGCATGTGCAGAAGGCAACCAGTCAATGTGTTTCTTTCACATCTATGTTTCTCTCTGTCTTTCCTTCTCTTCCAGTCTCTCTAAAAAAACAAACAAACAAAAAAAGCTTCATTCTTCTGGAGCAAACACTCCTAGTGAGACCACTGAGACACACGTGAAGTACATATTTAATTTTTTTAAAAACTCGATTCACTTTGTAAAGAAAATAGTAATGGAGCATACAGGGACTAGGTAAGGAGAGTCCCCATTCACTGCTGATATGTCATCTGAAAACCGCAATGTTACTTCCTCCTCTGGTGTCTGCAGTGAGAATATGAGAAATTAGAGCCAGAGAGAGAGAGAGAGAGAGAGAGAGAGAGAGAGAGAGAGAGGGCAATTATCATCCTTCATTGCAGCTGAGAGATTGAGAGTAAATCCCTGTGCCCAATGGGTAGGTTTTTCCCTCCCTCCTTTCACTGCACCTGCTCCTGGGGCTGCTCTCTGTGTTCTGGGTCCTTAGGGCCCCCTGGTGTCCTGAGCACCCCCTGCAGCCCAGCCCTGCTGCCTCCCTCAGGGAGGTTTGTGTCTGGGCTCACACTGACTTCCCCTCACTGTGTGTCTGTTGCATAGTAACACAGGGATGTGTCCTCTGTGGGCACAGAGCTCAGCTGCAGGGAGAACTGGTTCTATGATGAGTCTCTGGAGATGGAGGTTCAGCTCTTGAGGGAGGGGCTGTAATAAGTATTTCCATCATAGTGTATGCACCCCATCCACTCCAGCCCATTCCCCAGGGGCTGGCAGATCCAGTTTCAGCAGTAACCATTGGTGATGGAGTAATCAGAGGCATTGCAGGTGAGGGAGAGGGTCTGTGAGGGCTTCACAAGTCCTGGGCCCGACTCCTGCAGTTGTACCTGGGACAGGACACCTGGAGACAAGGAACATTAGTCCCTGTCAGTCATCTGCAGTCACAGCCATCTCATGACTCCTGTTTGACCCCTGAGACCCTCACCTTGGGGGGCTGTCACCAGGCACAGGAGAAGACCCAGCAGTCTCCTCTTCTTCTAGACCACAGCTCTGCCTTCCCAGAGACCTCAGCTCTGAGTGAGGAGAGAACTGTGAACCTGCTCAGCCAGGAGACGATTTATCCTAAAATCTGAACAAAAAATTGCATGTGGTGCAGCCTTTCCTATAAGTGTAGGGCCTGAGGTTGGGCTGCCCTGGTCTTTCTGGAGCCCCTCTCCAGGCATCTGTTCCCTTGACCTCACTAAGCATGTAAGTCAGGGACAGGGGACCATATGAAGCACATTGGAATTAGGTCAAAGAAAGTCCTGAACATCCTGAGCGTAAGAAGATATGGTGGACTAGATGAGTAGGTTACACTTTTAACTTTTCATGCATATTTCAAACAGATGTCAAAAGGATTAGCATTTGTTTTGAACATTTCTAAATCTCAACAATTTTCTAAATCTTTTGAATCTAATTTTATAAAAATGATACCTACCATTTTGAAAAAATTAGAATAAAGAATAACCATTTTCCAATGTCTCATATCTTAATTTATGATGTTACTTTGATCTGAGAAACTGCCTCCCAAGTACAGGCAGGTGAGATATTTTTAATTTTTTTTTAGTATTTTTATTGATTTCTACAGAGAGTAAGGGAGAGGGATAGAGAATTGGAAACATAGATGAAAGAAAAATTGATCAGCTGCTTCCTGCATGACCCCTACTGGGGACTGAGCCCACAACCCAGGTTTATGCCCTTGGCTGGAATTGAACCTCGGACCCTTCAGTTCACAGGCCAATGCTCTATCCACTGAGCCAAACCAATCAGGGCACATTTGTAATTCTTGATGTTGGTAATTTTTTGATTTTGTCTACAGCTTCCTGTGCAATGTTTAATGCAAATTATTTGATATGCAAGCTCATGGTCTATTGCAGCAACACTGAACTAGTTACATCAGAAATAGATGTGTCTTTATTTTTATTTTTTTAAAAATACATTTCTTTATTGATTTCAGAGAGGAAGGGAGAGGGAGAGATAATAACATCAATGATGAGAGAGAATCATTGATTGGCTGCCTCCTGCACGCCCCCTACTAGGGATCAAGCCCACAACCCGGGCATGTGCCCTTGGCTGGAATCGAACCTGGGACCCTCAGTCTGCAGGCCAATGCTCTATCCACTGAACCAAACCGGCTAGGGTTTGTCTTTAAGTGGAGAAAGGACAATAAATAAAAGCAGTGATCATGTATGTGCACAACTGAGAAGCATTCATATGTTGAAATGACAATGGAAGGGGTTGGACCTGTTTTCTCAGTCTAGTGTTATCAGTGATGTTGGGGTCCACAGGGATGTGAGTGAAGAGAATTCCTACCAGAGAATTTATCACTGGAAAGGAAACCTCAACCCTGAGAGGAATCCCTCACTCAAGCCTCCCTCTGTCCTTCCCTGGGAGATCACTGTGGTCACAGAGTGCTGTGCTCTCCCACAAACATATAACATCCTTAATATGTAAATTATATGTCCTCAGATCAGACATATGATTTAGAAATATATTCATTATATTTATGTTTGTGTTTTCATTTTCTCAATTGAATCTTGGCGGGACAAAAGGTTTTAGTTTTAACTAAATATAATTTAACAATATTTTCTGCAACAGATTTTATTTTGGGTGAATTTACCAAGAACTCCCCAGAAAATGTTGAGCCTCCACTGTCCATGCTGGTTGACTACAGGAGCCATAGGGACTGGAGAAGCTTCTGGTACCAGAAGGGAGCGCTGCTGGGAAACTACCCATAAATCTGGATGTGACTGTGGAACTGGGTGCGGGGAGGTTTGTGTCTGGGCTCACACTGACTTCCCCTCACTGTGTGTCTCTTGCACAGTAATACAAGGCTGTGTCCTCAGTTCTCAGGCTGTTCAGCTCCATGTAGGCTGTGTTTATGGATAAGTCTCTGGTCATGGAGATTCTGCCTTGGAACTTCTGTGCATAATTTGTGTTTCCATTGTTAGGGTAAAATCACCCCATCCACTCAAGCCCCTGTCCTGGGGCCTGTCGCACCCAGTGCATCCAGTAGCTGGTGAAAGTGTATCCAGAAGCCTTGCAGGAGACCTTCATGGAGGCCCCAGGCTTCCTCACCTCAGCCCCAGACTGCACCAGCTGCACCTGGGAGTGGACACCTGTGGAGAGGAGACAGGAGTGGATGGGAATCCCCCTTGACATTTCCTGGTACCCTCCTCAGCCCAGGCACTGGGGATCCCCTTACCTGTAGCCACAGTTACCAGGAGGAGGGTTGTCCAGCTCCAGTCCATGTTGAGGGCTGTGCTGTGAGCACTGCTGTAGGGGAGGGTGTGGCTATGGGTGATGTCCTCAGGGCACAGACATCCATATTTAACCTAGTCTGCCTCCTCCCTTTTGCATATTCATGAGGCAGAGTATTTTATAGCAGAGGGCTTGATAACAAAGAGAAGATGAACACAGAGACCATTCTCAAAAGAAGTCTGAGTCTCCAATTCCTCATTATTTTTTTTTTGTAATTGTATCTTTATTAGAGGCCCAATGCATGAAATTCATGCATGTGTAGGATCCCTAGGCCTGGCCAGTGATCAGGGTCAATCTATGGGGTGACTGGCGGGGTGACTAGGCACCCCACTGGCACCTGCTTTGGCCAGCCTGTTGCCACCTGCTCACCAGCCCCACCCCCTGCTGCCACCACCAGTCGCCTCCCTCTATGGGGTTACCAGTGGGGTGATCAGGGTCCGCCGCTGGCACCCACCTTGGCTGGCTTGTGGTTTGTGAGCTGAGGCAGGTCCTGCATTGAGCGTCTGCCCCATGGTGATCAGTGCAAGTCATAGTGACTGGACGTTCCACTGATTGTTCAATTTGCATATTAAGCTTTTATTATATAGGACTAGAGGCCTGGTGCATGAAAATTCATGCACTGGATGGGGGGTCCCTCAGCCCCGCCTGCCCCCTCTCACAGTTCGGGAGCCCTCAGGGGCGGGAGGCAACTCAGTGATCAGGGCAAGGTGAGGCCCCCATCACACCTCTGCTGCTGCCACTGCCGGCATCACAAGCCTTGGCAGCCCTGGTTACCTGAGCCATTTGTGGCCCTGGGCAGCTGGGCAGCCACCATCCAAGGCTTTCCTGCACCTCGAGCCAGCCCTGGACAGCCAGGAAGCCTCCATCTGAGGCTTGCCTGTGCCTCAGGCCAGCCCTGGGTGGCTGGGAGGCTGAGGGGACTGGGGGACTCTGGAGGCAGGTGTGCAAAGCCTGGGGGCAGGCCCACCCTTACGATTCACCTGCTGCCCTAGTGGGGCTGAGGGGACTGGGAACCACCATCTTATGGCTGTGAGCACCACCATCTTTGAGGGTGTGACAATCAATTAGCATATTCTCTTCTTATTGGCCCTGGGTGCCACCATCTTTGTGATGGTTTGAGGGTCAATTAGCATATCCCGTCTTTATTAGGTAGGACTAGTGGCCCGGTGCACAAAATTCATGCACGGGGGGGTGTCCCTCATCCTGGCCTGCACCCTCTCCAATGAGGGAACCCTTGAAGGATGTCCTACTGCCGGTTTACAGGGATCGGGCCTAAACCAGCAGTTGGACTTCCCTCTTGCAATCTGGGACTGCTGGCTCCTAACCGCTCACCTGCCTGCCTGCCTGATTGCCCCTAACCATTCTGCTTTCTCACCTGCTAGCCCCCAACTGCCCCCCGCCGCCTGTCTGCTCACCCCCAAATTCCCCGCCATCTTGATCACCCCCAACTGCCCCTCCATGCCAGTGTGCTCGCCCCCAACTGCCCCCCTGCTGTCCTGCTCACTCCAAACTGCCACTCCGCTGTCCTGATCACCTCCAACTGACCCCCAGTGATGTCCTGCTCACCCCCAACTGCCCCCCCTGCTGGTCTGCTTACCCCCAATGGCCCCGCCCCCCTCCAGCCTTATCACTCACAACTGCTGTCCCATCCTCGTCTGATCACCCACAACTGCCCTCCCCTCTTGGCCTCTAACCGCCTCTACCTCAACCCAGCCACCATGGCTTTGTCCAGAAGAACTTCTGGAAGGTCTCCTGGAAGGTCTCCCAGTCAAATTAGCATATTACCTTTTTATTAGTATACATAGAGGCCTGGTGCACGGGTTGGGGCCAGCTGGTTTGCCCTGAAGGTTGTCCCATATCAGGGTGGGGGTTCCCTTGGGGCGTGGGGTGGCATGGGAGAGGGGTCTGTGGTGGTTTTCAGGCTAGCCATGCCCCCATGGGGTAGGGGTCCCTACTGGGGTGCCTGGCTAGCCTGGATGAGGGACTGATGGCTGTTTGCAGGCTGCCCAAGCCCCCCAGTGGAGACCCTCAACCCATGGGGGTGTGGCCAGCTTGGGTAAGTGGCTAAGGACCATTTTCAGGATGGTCACACCCCCCGGTGACCCAGACTCCCAGGCCCTCCTTTTTTTTTTTTTTTCAGTGCCTCCTTGAGCGGAGGCCAGGGCTGGCTGGAAGCAGGTATCTGGGATTTATTTATCTTCTATAATTGAAACTTTGTAGCCTTGAGTGGAGGCCAGGGCCGGCCAGGGAAGGTGGGAAGCTTGGCTTTCTCCATCTCCTGGGTCAACCCAAGCCTCCTTCTTGCTGCAGCTCCATGGCCACCATTTTTGGGGGTTAATTTGCATACTCTCTCCTTATTGGCTGGTGGGCATAATGGTCAATTTGCATGTTTCTCTTTTATTAGTGTGGATTGTTGGAAGTATTACACATGTCTCCTTTATCCTTTATTGACCCCTTCTTGCATGCCCCAACCCCATGCCCCAGGCCTTCACCATCCTATTGTCTGTGTCCATGGTTTATGCATATATGTATACACATTCTTTGGTTGATCTCTTCCCACCCACCCACTCCCCCCTGATTCCCCTCTGATTCTGAAGTCTGTACCATCCTTCTAGGTCTATGGATCCATTTTGTTCATCAGTTTATTTTGTTCCTTATTCCGCAGATAGAGGCACGAGGCACCAAATTCATGCACAGGGGTGGTGTTCCGTCAGCCTGGCCTGCACCCTCTCACAATACGGGACCCCTTGGGTAGGTTCCCTAGGCCTAGCTGGTGATCAGGGCCTATTGGGGCTTTCCTGCCCCCGGCTGCAAGCAGCTGGCCCCACCACCACTGCTGCCACTGTTTGCTCTCTCATGGTCAGTGGATTTGAATATTTGTTCATATGTCCCTTGGATATCTCTAGCTTCCATTTGGAGAAGTGTTTATTTAGATTTGCCCATTTTTTAACTGGATTGTTTATCTTCTTTTGGTTAAGTTGTATGTGTTCCTTATATATTTTGGATCTTAACCCTTTATCACATGTACCCTTGCCAAATATGTTCTCCAATACTGTGAGCTCCCTTTGAATTCTGTTGATGGTTTCTTTTGCTGTTAAGCTTTCTATTTTGATTCAGTCCCATTTGTTTATATTCTCCTTAGTTTCCTTTGACCTAAGAGATGTATCTGCAAACATTGCTATGAGAGATTTCTGAGATTTTTGCTGCCTAGGGTTTTTTTCTAGGATTTTTATAGTTTCATGACTTACATTTAAGTACTTTATCTATTTTGAGTTTTTTTTTCTTGTTTATGGTGTAAATCCATGGTCTAGTTTCTTTTCTCCCCCTCCCCCATATCTGTCTAATTTCCCCTACACCATTTATTGAAGAGATTGTCTTGACTCCGTTGTATGCTCTTGCCTCATTTGTCAAATATTAATTGAGCATAATGGATTGGGTCTATTTTACAGTCTGCTCTGTTCTATTGATCTATATGCCTGTTCTTGTGCCAGGGCCAGGCTGTTTTGAATTCGGTGGCTTTGTAGTATAACTTGATATCTGGTATTGTGATTCCTCACAGTTTCTTCTTCTTTCTCAAGTGGTTTGGGTTTTTTTTTTCCCCATACAAATTTTTGGAGTATTTATTCTAGATCTGTGAAGTATTTTGTTGGTATTTTAATAGGGATTTCATTGAATGTATAGATTGCTTTCGGTAGTATAGACATTTTAATGAAGATGTTTTGACCAATCCATGAGTATGGTATATTCTTCAACTTGTTTATATCATCCTCTATCCCTATTTTAAACACCCTGTAGGTTTCTGAGTATAACACTTTTATATCCTGGGTTAAATTTATTCCTATGTATCTTAATGTTTTTGTTGCAATAGTAAATGGGGTTGTGTATTTAGTTTCTCTTTCTGATAATTCATTATTAGTGTATAAATATACCATTGATTTCTGAATGTTAATTTTGTATCCTGTTACATTACTGAATTTGTTTATCAAATCTAGTAGTTTTTTGGTGGATTCTTTAGGGTTTTCTATGTACAGTATCATGTTAGTGAAGGAGAGTCCCCAGTCACTGCCCATATGCCATCTGCCAACAGCAATATGACCTCTTACTGTGGTGTCTGCATTGAGAAAATGGGAAATTGGAGCCAAAGAGAAAAAAAGAAAAGTCATTCCTGTATTCAGCTGAGAGCTTGAGAGGAAATCCCTGTTCCCAACAGGAAGCCACTTCCTTCCCCACCTCCCTCTGCCCATGTTCCTGAGGATGTTCTCTGGGCTTCTTGAGCCTGGAGCACCCCTTGGTGTCCAGAGCGACCCTGGTGTCTTGTAGCATCTTCCTCAGGTAGGTTTGTGTCTGAGCTCATACTGACTTCCCCTCACTGTGTCTCTAGCACAGTAATGCATGGCTTTGTCCTCCATTCTCAGGCTCTTCAGTGTAAATAGTCTTGGCTCTTGGAGGTATCACTGGCGATACTGAGTTCAGATTTTAGTGTTGGGTTATAGTTTGTACGT
The DNA here is from genome assembly GCF_951640355.1 of Cnephaeus nilssonii. Lineage (NCBI taxonomy): Eukaryota > Metazoa > Chordata > Mammalia > Chiroptera > Vespertilionidae > Cnephaeus > Cnephaeus nilssonii. The sequence continues at coordinate 2,883,796 of NC_137094.1, read as the reverse complement.
CCATCAGACCATATAACCCCAACCTACTCCAGTCCCTTTCTCCGGGGCTGGTGGGTCAGTGTACACCATAGCTCATTAAAGAGAATACAGAGACAATGAAGGCAAGGGGCAGGGTCTGGGAGGGCTTCACCAGTTCTGGGCCCAACTCCTGTAGCTGCACCTGGGTCAGGACACCTGGGGAAAGATGCATCAGTCCCTGTAAGTCACCTGCAGTCAAAACCATCCATGACCCCTGTCTGACCCCTAAGGCCCTCACCTTGGGGGGCTCTCAGAAGGAACAGGAGAATAACCAGCAGCCTCGTCTTGTAGACCACATCTATGCCTTCCTAGAGACCTCAGCCCTGAGTGAGGAGAGAGCTGTGAGCCTGCACAGCCCAGGAGAGGATTTACCCTGGAGCTGGAGGATAAATTTGCATGTGGGGCAGCCTTTTCTATAAATAGAGGAACTGAGGTCATTCCTGCCTGGTCTTTCAGGGGCCTGTGTGGGGGCATCGCTTCCCTTGACTTCATTCACCAGGTAAGTCAGGGACAGGGGACCACCTGGGTCATGAGACTCTTTGGATTCAGGTCAAAGCACAGCCTCACCTTTCTGAGCATAAGAACTTTGTGCACTAAATGAGCTGGTTACACTTTCAACTTCTCGGCATCTTTCAAACAGATTTAATTAGAATAGCTTTTGTTCTGTCAGTTTCTGAATCTCAGCACCCTAGTGTATCCACAATTAGATTTATTGGATCTAATTTTATATAAATTCTACCCTTGTGCAAAATATAAAAATAAAGGACAGCCACCCTCAGCCTCTTACATCTTAATTTATGATGTTTCTTTTCTTTGATCTCAGAAAATAACTCTGAAGCACAGGCTGGTGAGATGTTTGTGATTCTTGATGTTGGGAAGTTTTTGACTGTGTCTGTAGCTTCCTGTGCCCACTCTTCTTTATGCAAGCTGATTACCTATTGCAGAGATGCCAAATAGTCACATCACAAATAATCATGACTTTAAGTGAAGGAAACACATGAAATAAAAGCAGTGATCATGCACAAGTGCAAGTCAGAATCATTCGTATCATACTTAACAATAGACAACCATGTAAATTGACGGTACCTATGCTATGCCCACAGCCAATCAGAGTGAGTATGCAAATGAACCCAACAAAGATGGAAGTTAATTTGCATACTTAGGTACCCAGCAGCCTGGGTCCCGGGAACTTTCTCAGCACCCAAGTCACTCTGAGGTAGGCCCCCGTGGGTCCTGAGCAACCTGGGAAGGGCCTGAGCCAGGGGGCTCCTGGGCAGGGGCAGAGCCTGGCAATCAGAGTGTGCTGGGGGTCCCCTACCCAGGCCCCAAGCCCTGGCCAGAGGCTTGGGACCTGGGCAGGGGCAGTACTGGGTGACCAGGCGATCGGAAGGAGCTTGGGGGTCCCCTGTCCAGGCCCCAAGGCCTGGCCAGAGGCTTGGGGCTTGGGGCCTGGGCAGGGGTAGAGCCAGGTGATTCGTTGATGGGAGGGAGCTGGGGGTCCCATCTGGGCCAGAGGCTTGGGGCCTGGGCAGGGGCAGAGCCTGGCAATCGGAGGGAGCTTGGGGGCCCCTGCCCAGGCCCCAAGACTTTAGGCCTTGGCAGGGGTGGTGCTGGTGATGGGAGGGAGCTGGGGGGACCCTGCCCAGGCCAGGAGGCTTTAGGCCTTGGCTGGGGCAGAGCCAGAGATCAGAGGCAATTGGTGTGAACAACAGAGGAAATACATTTTCTGACTGCTCATTGGCTAAGCTCCCTGTTTGCCACTGGTAATATTCTTAGTAACTTGGGTATAAGAATCCAAAAAGGTGATCTAAGGTTTTTCCATCACACTCCTGGAGAAAAAAAAAAAATGAAGGTCTGCTGCTGGAGGGCTAAGAAATGTCATATCCTGCCCTAGCCAGTTTGGCTCAGTGGATAATGCCTAAGCTTGCCGACCATAAGGTCCGGTTCAATTCTGATCAAGGGCAGGCTCCTCTCTGGCTGGGGCCCACGTCAGGGCTCATGCAGGAGGCAACCAGTCAAAGTGTTCCTCTCACTTTGATGTCTCTCTCTCTTTCCCTTTCTCTTCCACATTCTCTAAAAATCAATGAAAGCATATCCTCAGGTGAGGATAAAAAAAAAAATAAATGTCATATCCTATGAAAGACACATCTTGAAAATGCCTAAAGAAAGTTGTCATTTTTTCTTGGTGAAAGGATAGGAGTCCATGTTGATGAAAACACCTTGGTGGCTGTGGTGACTGACAGTGCCTGCAGCAGCGGGGTGATGTGGCTGGTGCCTTTCCCTGATCAGCCCAGTCTCCTCAGTAGGACTTCCCCTGAGGGCTCTCAGTATGTGAGAGGGGGAAGGCTGGGCTGAGGGACCCCCCGCCCAGTGCATGAATTTCATGCACCAGGACCCTAGTGTTGAAATAATGATGGAAGAAGATTGACCTGTTTTTCTCTGCCTAGTGTTATCAGTGATGTTGGTGCTCATAGGCAGGTGAGTAAAGAGAATTCCTAGCATAGAGTTTCACACAGGAAAGAGAACTACAACCCTGATTGGAATCCCTCACTCCCAAACTCCCTCTGCCCTGTCCCTGGGGATGCTCACTGTCTTCAGAATGTGTTGGGCTCTCCCCCACAACATACAACATCCTTAATGTATAATGCACACAATCTCCCATCAGGCACATGATTGGGAAATATAATCTCTTGCTAAGATTGCCATTTAATTTCCTTGATGGAATATTTGATGGGGCAAATGTATTTACAGTATTAAAGTTCAATATATCAGTATTTTATTTACTGGGACCTGTTTGGGGTTATTTTACAAAGAACTTGCCAGAAAATGCTGAGCCACTGCTGTCCATGTGGATTGGCTACAGCAGTCACAGGGACTGGAACAGCTTCTGGTACCAGAGGGCAGCGCTGCTGGGAAACTACCCATAAATCTGGACGTGACTTTGGAACTGGGTAAGGGGAGGATGCTGGGTTTGTTTTGAATCGCATGATAGAAATATGACTGAATTTCATGACTAGATAGTTACTGGATGTATGGGTTTAAAGCCTCCTCCAGTGCAGGTCCACAAAGAAGTGTAGGGCATGATAGAGATAGCTTGTGTCATCTTAGGAAATAAAGGAATAATAATGAACAAGAGTTTCTGAGAAATAGAAACATTAAAGATCATGCAAGAGAAATAAGGAACGTGACACTGCAAATTGGTGGGAAGGGAATCCGTGTTTCCTACATGCACATGCTCACAGTGTCTCTGTTTAAGAAGGTAAAACCTTACCAGGTCCAGGGATGTGCAAATGGACACCTTGGCCATTACTCACATGGGCTCACCCTGGATCGCCCAAGCTGCATTATCCACTGGGGGCCCGTTTATGAAATCTCTCAACAATTGGAGGAAAGAGTGAACACCCCTCACTGGAGGAGTAATGGTGATGATGTTTTTTATATTTGTGCTATAATTTCATTGGACTAAGACCTCTGTGTCAATCCATAATAGTCATAATCATCACCATCATCATCATCATCATCATCATCATCATCATCATCTTATTCATCAACATTATCACCATTTTCTTTTTTTCCTCCCTCTACCCCCCTCCAGCCCCTCACAGCCCATTGTCGGTGGACATGCTCCATTGCATATATGCCTACAAGATTCTTGGATGATTACTTCTCACCCACCCACCCTCCCCTGAGTTGCTTATTTTTAATCATTCTGCTCATTTTCTGTAGACATGGTTGTTGGCCAATGAGTTTTTATAGGAAAATAAAGCAGACATCTCCTCTTTGGATGTCATTGGGAAATTCAAACCCCAAAAACCCAACTCTAACTTTACACTAGGCCTTCTAAAAACTGATGACCTTGGATAAAGATTCCCACCAAGGCTTTGGACCATGATCTCTGTCCAATTCTATCATCACCATCACCATCACCACCACCACCACCACCACCACCACCACCACCACCAGCACCATAATCATCATTTGCTTACTTGTAATTATTCTTCTCATTTTCTATAGACCTAGTTTTTGAACAACCATCATGACACTTTATCTAAACTCTTTGTTCATTTTGTGTAGTTTTTAAGTAAAATATGAAGCCATATTCTTATTTTTATTTGGTTGCTGACAACTGATGGCTTATTCTTGCCTCTTCTCCATTTGCCACACATGAGAAATCTGATAAGAAATCATGATTTTGTCTTTAGATGTCATTGTGAGATTGAAACCACAGAAGCCCTTGGAAGGAGAATTTCTCCCCCTCTGCCACCACCTATACAAATAAAACCCCAAGCCGGTCTCTTTTCCTGACTCCATCAATATAGATCTGACTTCCTGAAGGGCCTTTCCTGTGTTCTGAGAGATGTCAGGTATGTATGGAATAAACATTCCATGTTCACTTGGTGTGTGTATTTGTTGCCAGCCTGGATATGTGTACCAAGGTATGTTGGGTCTGTTGGCCTCTGCATCATGTCACCTAATCTTGGTGCTATAAGCATGATGGTAAGAAAATGTCCATTACCACTACGATCTTTGTTCTCTAGTTTTGGGCTCACATTTCTCTGGTGCCCACTGTCCACACACTCCTGTCCTAATGCTGGCTGGTTGAGATGATGGCCTGTGAGGAGCTGAGCTGCACTGTTGAGTCAGCGGAACCTCTGGTTAGATTACAGTGACCTGGGACATAAACTCAGATGATGATTATTTGGACACAAGAGTGTCTGAGGTTTTTCCACATGAGAAAGTTGTCTCCATTTACAACAAATATGTCTAATTCAGAGACGTCAGAGGTAAGTGCAAAATCAGGAATCCAGAGGTTCCCTGAGGGACACTGTGACATGAAGAGGAAACAACATGGAAAACCAGCCCAAACCTCCAACTGCACCTGCTGCTGGGATGGTCCTTGTGTTCAGGGATTCTGATCGCCCCCTGGTGGTCGCAGCCTCTGCTGCAGGGAGGTTTGTGTCTGAGCTCACACTGATCTCCCATCACTGTGTATCTCTTGCACAGTAATACACAGCCGTGTCCTCAGCTCTCAGGCTATTCATTTGCAGATACAGAGTGTTCTTGGCATTGTCTCTGGAGATGGTTAATCGGTCCTTCACAGAGTTGTCATAGTATGTACTACTTCCATCAGGATCAATGAGACCCACTTTAGCCCCCCTTTCCTCGAGCCTCGCGGACCCAGGTCATTCAGGAGTTACTGAAGGTGAATCCAGAGGCTGCACAGTCTCAGAGACCCCCACGACTGCGCCAAACCTCCCCCAGACTCCACCAGCTGCAGCTCACACTGGGCACCTGCAAATACAGCAATGACCTGGTTAGGAAACGCTCATACATCCACTGTTTCTCACATTCATGTCCACTCTCATACTATTCTTATTCTCCATAATTTACCTCTTAAAATAGTCACAAGGAAAATCCAGCTGAGCCCATACCCCATGGTGGGTGGTCTGTGTTCATTCCCGATTAGGGAATGTGAACACCTGGGGATCCTGGGGCTGGGCTCCTGTTCCAGAACCATAGTGTAAAGGCTGAGCTGATTTTTACGAGCAGAGGGGTCTCTACTTGCATGTTCTACTATGTAGGAAACCCTGGGGTTAGACTCTGAGATTAAGGACATTGTCACAGAGTGTGAAATGTCCAAGGGTGCACGTCTGTTAAATTCCCTTGTCCAGGCCTCTGCCCTCCCCATGGAACCCAACTGCTACAGGTCACCTGCACAAAAAAGAGAAGGATTGAAAATGAAGGATTCCTTTAACTGTCACCAGTAATGACAACCAAGATAAATTAATTCTAAAATCTGAGAAATAATTAAGTGAAGAAAGTTCATGAGATGGAAGTTCCATCTGACACTATTTCCCTTAAGAAGTGAATGCAACTCTTTTGCAAAAATGAGTGCAGATAGTCATGACTGTGTGTGTCTGAGTGTGTGTGATGTGTATGCGTGACTGTCTATGTGATGGTATTTGTAACTGTGTATCTGACTGTGACTATGTGTGTATGACTATTTGTCTATGTGAGTCTGTGTTTCCTGGGCAAAGAGTAAGAGAACAGGATGGACGCAGGGAGTCCCATGGATGCTTCTTGGCTTCCAACATGCTCCTGATGCACATCTCACCCACAGTGGAGCTAGAAAACCTTGGATCCAGGAGGAAAGGTGGAGGGAGGAGTTCTATAATGCACATCCCAGCCCTCAGGGTCACCTGTCCCCACTGTGGGGCTAGCACTGCTTCCTGCAGGACAGCAGGGGCCCCTCCTGTGGATGGATGTGGAGGCTCCCTGTGTTTGGTGCACTGAGCTGACAGCTCTTCTGGGGTCAATGTGGACCCAGAGAGGATGGGTGAAGTCCCTGAGTCCTGAGTATACTCAGGCCTTTCAGCAGAGGGAGGGCTCTGTGATCTCCCTGGAACCAGGAAGGGGAGGCATATGGAGAGTCAGACACTGAGGGTAGCTGTGAGTCTGAGGGATGGATGCAGAGCTGTGCAAACAGTCCAGTCCCTCAGCCTACCTGGGGACTTCACACTCATCACGCAAACTTTGAAAAGATAGTGATAAAAGATACTTAGAATTTGCAAAGAAGACTTGGTGAAGCAGAGTCCCTGCCACTGCTATCATGTTACCTGCAAACAGAATATGTCCCTTCTTCCATGCTTTTTGCATTAAGAATATGAAAAGGAAGAATCATCCCTGGAGACAGCTGAGAGCTAGAGAGGAAATCCCTGCACCTAACAGGAAGGCCTCTCCTTCTCCCAACTCCCTCTGCCCCTGCTCCTGGGGCTGCTCTCTGTGCTGTGGATCCTGAGCACCCCCTGATGTCCTAAGCACCCACTGCAGCCCAGCCCTGCTGTCTCCCTCAGGGAGGTACGAGTTTTGGCTTACACTGACTTCCCTTCACTGGGTCTCTCTTCACTATGTGGGGGGCTCTCACATAGTATACATGGCTGTGACCTAGGCTCTCAGGCTGTTCATTTGCAGTTACAGCGTGTTATTGGCATTATCTCTGGATATGGTGAGTCAGCCCTTCACAGAGTCTGGATAGTATGTGCTACCATCAGTATGAGTAATAGCAGAAACCCACTCTAGCCACTTCTTTAGACCCAGTCCATCCAGTAGCTGCTGAAGGAGAATCCAGAGGCTGCACAGGAGAGTCTCAGAGACACCCTAGACTGCACCAAGCCTCCCCCAGACTCCACCAGCTGCACCTCAAACACAGATGTCCTGGTTAGGAAACTCTCACACATCCACTGTTTCACTCAAAACAGCTCACATACTCAGTGTCACTTGTGACTAGAGTCACAAGGAAAACTCAGCTGAGACCAAACCCCATGGTGAGTGGTCTGTTTTCAGTCCTTATCAGGGAATGGAACACCTGGGGATCCCCAGGCTGGGCTCCTGTCCCAGAACTGCGGGTCAGGGGTGGGCTGGTTTTTATGAGCAGAGGGGGCCATATTTGCACGTCCTGCTACTATATAGGGAGCTTTGGGGTTGGTCACTGACATAAAGGACATGGTTCCAGAGTGTGACATGTCCAAGGGTGCATGTCTGTTTGCAATTACTCCTACCTTCTGGGACATGTTCTCCCCAGTGGACCCAAATGATCCAGGTGACCTGTACAAAGATCCAGGAGAGAAAGATGTCATAAAAAGAAAAAGAGGAACTTTAAAATGAAAGATGCCTTTGACAGTCACCAGTAATGACAACCAATAGACATCAACCCTCACAACCTAAGAAAGCGGTAAAACTGCAGGAGGTTCATGTTCAGGAGACAGGAAGTTCCTTCTGACACTGTTTCTCCTAAAAAGTGATCAGAGGACAAACTAAGACCAGAGTATGAGCCTAGAGCCAGTGGATCAAGTGTTGGGTGAGAGAGGAGCATCGGTGTGGGTCCCTGGGAACCAGAAACATGAACTATAGAGACACAGACAGAGCTCCTGGGTCCTATTCCTTCAGGGGAGTTTGATGCTGTAGACATGTAGAACTGCATGGCCTCCTTTGTTGTGTTTACTCTCTAGACTCTGTTGTAGATTCAGTGTCATACATTGGGATGTACAGAATCTCCATCATGACCCAGTGTGTTTAGGGAAAGATGCGGGTAATGATTTAGGAATAATTAAGTTTATATCAGGAAAATGTTGTTATTGGAAACCTTGATGTCTGATGTCAACATTTGGAGAACTATCACCATGTCCTGGCTCTCAGCTTAAGCTCTCCTGTCTATGACCTGTCCTGGAGTGTCTACAGAGGGAATTAAACTGTGACCTCCTGGTTCATAGTTGATGCTCACCACTGAGCCAGCTGGCTGTGCCACAGGCAGATATTGATGTGGGAGGGGTGCTGGTGTATGATGGGGGGCAGGTGGGGTTTACAGGGTCTGCTCTGCACTTGACCCTGTGGGAGGAGTCGGGGAGAGTTCACAGGGCTCTTGCCATAGAGCTCAGAGTCTGGACAGATCTATGGAGAATGTGGACAGTGGAATGCATCTTGGGAGTTTTCCATGCTTTTGAATTTTTTTTTTTAATATTTTGAGAGGGAAAGGGGTTAGTTCTCCTTTGAATGGCCAGGTGAAATTCACCTGTGAAGTCATCAGGTGCAGGGATTTTGTTTGCTGGGAGGTTTCTGACTCCTGCTATGATTTAATTAGGTTAATTTGGTTTATTTAGATTTTCTGATTCTTCCTGATTCAGTTTTGAAAGCATATATGATTCTTGGAATTTATCCATTTTGCCCATATTGTCCACTATGTTGGTATGTAGTTGTTCATAGTAGTTTATTACAGTCCTTTTATCTATGGTGTTAGTTGCTACTTCTTTTATTTATTTGTGTTCTCTGTCTTTATTTCTTGATGAGTCTGTTTGTCAATCTAGTTTATCTTTTCAAAGAACCAGCACTTGGTTTCATTGATTTCGTTAGACTATATTTTGTTAATTTCTGCTATGTTCTTTATTATTTCCTTTCTTCTACTCCAGGCTTTTTATCCCAGTTCCTTCAGGTGTAGAGTTAGATTGTTAATCTTTGTTCCAGTTTTCTGAGGTGGGCTTGTTCAGATTTCCCTCTTATAACTTCTTGTGCTGTGTTCCATAGGTTTTTGGTTGTTGTGCTCTCATTTTTATTAGTTTTAACGTAACTTTTATTTCTTCCTTGATCTCACTGATAGCAAATTCATTGTTCAGTAGCATGTTCCCTCCCCTCAAGGAAATTGTGTGTTTCTCCGTGTTTTGTTTTTTCCTTGTGGTGATTTCTAATTTCATACAATTATAGTCAGAGAAGATTTAAATATTTTTTAACTTATTGAGATTTGTTTTGTGTACTAACATGTGGTCTATCCTATAAAATGTTTCTTGTGCACTTGGAAAGAATGCACATTTGGGGTGTAATGCTCTGAAGATATCAATTAAATCCATTTGCTCTAGTATGTCATTGAAGATCTGTGTTTTCTTGTTGATTTTTTTGTCTGGAAGATCTATTCATTGATGTCAATGGAGTGTTAAAAATCCCCTAATATGAATGCATTACTGTCAATCTCTTCCTTTATATCCTTCAATATTTCCTTTTTGAGAGAGAGAGAGAGAGAGAGAGAGAGAGAGAGAGAGAGAGAGAGAGAGAAACTTCAATGATGAGAGAGAATCATTGATCGGCTGCCTCCTCTATACCCCCTACTGGGGATTGATCCTGTAACCCAGGCATGTGTCCTGACTGGGAATCCAACTATGACCTCCTGGTTCATAGGTTGGTGCTAAACTACTGAGGCATGCTGGCAAGGCTCAAGATTTGCTTTATATATCCAGGTGCTCCTATGCTAGGTTTATAAATGTATAGCAGAGTATATCCTCTTGTTGGATTGCTCCTTTTATTATTATGTAGTCTCTTTCTCAGTCTGTTTCTGCAGACATTGTTTCAAAGTCTATTTTGTTAGATATAAGTATTGCTACTCCAGTTTTTTTTTTCATTTCCACTTCCATGGAATTTCTTTTTTCATCCCTTTACTTTTATCTCTGTATGTCCTTCATTGTGGAGTGTGACCCTTATAGACTGCATATAAATTAGGCTTGCTTTCTTGTCCAATCAGCTACCCTGTCTTTTGATTGTAGCATTTAAGCCATTTACACTTAAAGTGATGATTTATTGGTACATATTTATTGCCTTTTCATGCTTTTACCTCTGTATGTTTAATTATTTTTAATCTTCCTCCTCCTCCTCCTATTTCTTCCAACAGACCCTTTAACATTTTGTGTAATACTGGTTTGGTGGTAACAAATGCCTTTAGCTTTTTCTTTTCTGGGAAAATCTTTATTTGTCCTTCAATTCTAAAACCTTGCTAAGTTAAGTAGTCTTGGTTGTAAGTCTTACTTTTCATCACTTTGAACATTTCTTGCCAATCCCTTCCATCTGAAATATTTCTGTTCAGAAGTCAGCTGACAGTCTTATGGGAGCTGCCTTGTAGGTAATTAGCTGCTTTTAAGATTCCTTCTTTGCTGCTTTTAAGATTTTCTCTTTGTCTTTAACTTTTGTCATTTGAATTATGATGTGTCTTATGTGCCTTTTTGGGTTCATCTTATTTGGGACTCTGTGCTTCTTGAACTTGGTTGTATTTTTTATTATTATTCTTTTTGTTTAAAGTATTACATATGTCTCCTTTTCCCCCCTTTAAACTCTCCCCTGCCACTTCTTCCCGCAAGCACATGCCCTCAACCCCCTAAGTCAGTGTCCATTGGTTATTCTTATATGCATTCATACAAGCCCTTTGGTTGAGTCCTTAAACTGCCCCCTGCCCCACCATCCTTGCCTTCCCTCTGAGGTTCAATCCTTCTCTGTCTCTGGATCTATTTTTGTTGATCAGTTTATGTTGCTGATTATATTCCACAAATGAGTGAGGTCATGTGATATTTACCTTTCTCCCACTGGCTTATTTAACTTAGCATAATGCTCTCCATGTCCATCCATACTGTTGCAAATGGTAACAGTTCTTTGTTTTTTTTATAGCAGTACTAGAGGCCTGGTGCATGGAATTCGTGCATGGGGGGGTCCCTCAGCTGGACCTACACCCTCATAATTCTGGGAGCACACAGAGGATGTCCTACTGATGGCTTAGTCCCACTCCCCGTGGTCCTATGCTCTCTGAGGACCTGCCTGCTCGATGCCACTGCAAGGCCCTGTTGTCTGCTCTTTGTGGGGGCCTGCTTGCCCCTCGCCACCACAGCCCAGGGCAAGCAGGGCCCTGCTGTCTAATCACTGTGGGGCCTGCTTGCCCCTCAGCATCGTGCCGAGGGGCATGCAGGGCCTAGCTGTCTGCTTGCTGTGGGGGCCAGCTTGTCCATTGGTGCCATGGCAAGGGGAAAGATGGGCATGGCTGTGTGCTCGCTGCGTGGGACTGCTCGCCCCTCACCGCGAAGAGGGGCAAGAAGTGCCCTGCTGTCTGATTGCCATGGGGGACTGGGGCACTGCTTGCCCCTCATCCCCACGGCAAGGGCTTAAAACACTGGGGGACTCTGGTGTTGCTGAGGGGACTGGGCACCGCCATCTTGTGGCTATGGGCACCGTCATCTTTGTCACAAAGTGATGGTCAATTTGCATTTTCTGTCTTTATTAGATAGGATAGCATTCCATTGTGTAAATGTACAACAGTTTTTTAATCCACTCATCTGCTGATAGACATTTAGGCCATTTCCACATCTTAGCTATTATAAATTGTGCTGCTATGAACATAGGGGTGCATATTTTTTTCTGATTGATGTTTTGGATTTCTTGGGATATATTCCTAGAAGTGGGATTACTGGGTCTAATGGGAGTTGCATTTTTAATTTTTTGAGGAAACTACACACTGTTTTCCATAGTGGTTGCACCAGACTGTGTTCCCACCAGCAGTTCATGAGGGTTCCTTTTTCACCACATCCTCACCAGAACTTGCCATTTGTTGATTTGTTGATTATAGCTATTCTGACAGGTGTGAGATGGTACTTCATTGTCATTTTTATTTGCATCTCTCAGATTATTAGTGACTTTGAGCATGTTTTCATATGTCTCTGGCCTTCTCCCACTGTTCAAAAGTATGACCACTTTTGAAAAGTGTCTATTTAGGTCCTATACCCAATTTTTTATTGGATTGTTTATCTCCCTTTTGTTAACCCTACCAGACCTGAGGCCCTGAACCTAACTGTCACCTATACCTGGGCTCCTGAGCATTAAAGAGAAAAAATCAACATTATATATAAAAATGTTAGTTACATGCAAACAAGTGGTTAGAGTAAGATGGAACTTGGAGACATTGTAGGAAATAGGCCTACCTTCCATCTAGCACCGATATTCCACCTTTGTGTGCCAATCCACCCAGCAGGCTGAGCTTTGTTTCACACAGAGGTACTTCTTGCAAAGTGAAGACCAGATGTTGCTCTTCACCTTCTTGCATAGATTGTCTTTGTAAGACACTCCAGGATTTTGCTTGTTGTACCTGGAGTGCTTTTCCATGCACACAGCAGAGATATGATTAGACGATGTCCCAGGGGGAATCTCTGGAAAATGATTGCCTGGGGTCATCCGTTGAGGGCAGGGTTCCTTTTGTGGGTGGCGGTGGGCTGATGTCCTGTATCCACCAATAAGTTGCAGGCACAGTTTCTGAATATATCTGCTGAAATAAACTGGATTTTTTGAAGCAGCTTGCTACTTTGAAGCATACAAGATATAAGAATTATAACTGGTCCACATAAAACATTTTATGAAAAGCCGCTGGGGCCAGCGGTAATGACGACGAGACTGGTGAAGGCGGGTCATCTGGTCATTTTTGTCACAGCCACCCATATATTTATTATAGTCCTTCACCAGCTGTGGCATCCGTATTTCTTGAACACTGCCATCTTTATTTCTCCTGTTTATTACTACATTTTGGGCTGGATCGTGATAGTTCGAAATAAATGTGATGGGCTTTCTATCTTGCCAAACTAAAAATGTTACACTTTCTTGACATAAATAGCGACTGTCAACCCTAGCAAGTTTTTTTACACTTTTCAGAGACTTAAAAAACTGCTTCCTATTTTGCTGCAGGGTTCCCACAATTTCTGTGTGTAATTCTGACAGTGCATATTTAGCAAGAGTTACAGAGTTGTAGAACCGGTCCATGACAAGCATGTGAGATTTATTTTTCATTGCACATGAGGTCAGGAGATGAACGACTGTATTTCCTACTGCACCCAAGTCTTTTATAGGCATTGGTGCAACACCAGTGTAGATTTCTGCATTCAAAATGTAGCCAGTCTCACCTTCACAGAGAAGGAAAGACTTGATGCCCCACTTTGTGGGCTTATCCTTGATATACTGCTTGATAGCCAAGCGTTATTTTTGTCAGGATCTTCACCTCATCTAGGCTCAATTGTTGCTTTGGAAGATAGAAGTGGAGAAACATGGGGAGCAGATTTTCCAAGAAAGGCCTAACTTTATATATTCTATCTGTATTATTGATACCTGTGTCTTCCTCATCAATTATGTGTAAAAAACTCCAAAGGGCCAAGAATCTGTCTCGAGTCATAACATTTTGAAATCTGGGAGTAAACCCAACAATTTCAGAGCCTTCATTTATCCAATAATCCCCATAGCTGGGCTTTATACATACGTATTTCATATAGATCCTCAGTCCAAGAAAAGCCTTCATTTCTTCCACTGTGGCATCCTTGAAATTTTTGGCATTGTAGGAGTTGGGCTTTGCTATATGCAATTGGTGGGCCCAGAGGTTGGTTTTCTCTGTCAAATTTTGCCAGAAAGTATCATCCAAAAACAAGGATAAAAAGTCATTCGGTCCGAAACCGGTTTGGCTCAGTGGATGGAGCGTCGGCCTGCAGACTGAAGGGTCCCAGGTTCGATTCTGGTCAAGGGCATGTACCTTGGTTGCGGGCACATCCCCACTGGGGGATGTGCAGGAGGCAGCTGATCTATGTTTCTCATCAATGTTTCTGGCTCTCTGTCCCTCTCTATTCCTCTCTGTAAAAAGCCAATACAATATATTTTTTTTAAAAAAAAAGTCAATCGGTTCACTCTCCTCTGTGATAGATCCAGGAAGGTTCACTGGGCCTTTTCCATCCTCATTGAAATTCAGATCTGTATTTGGTGATACAAAATTCCTTATCCAACCTTCATCACCACCTAGATCTCCCCCATCAGCTGTTTGAGGGACACCCCCCCCCTTCTCTTACTATTGATCTAGCTCTAGATCTATAAGGTTCAAGAATCTCCTCATCACTTGAGCTCTGTCTGTGTCACTTGAACTGGAAATGTATTCTTGATGAAATTCTGACTCCTCAGAGTCTGAATCAACCGAAGTATTGATCACCTGTTGGACTGTGATAAGCCTAGACCTACTTCGCTTTCCTGTTGAAGTGCTTGGTCCATCAGCTGCTTGTTTCATTGTGAATTTTCAGATTTTTTTCACGTTAAACCACACAAAGTCAATTCAAACACATAGAGGCAGACATTTGCAATGGCTAACCATGAGGTTTGACCACGATTGGTTGGTTATTTTTAGTCTGTGACGCATTTTTTTCACGTACTAGGCAAAGTACCGAAAATTAGGTACAGTGGTATAGCAGCAGATTCGGATATTACTGAAAAATCTGTACAGAGGTCTGGTAGGGTTAAAAAACAGGAGGAGAGCCTAAGGGAATTTTGGGACAACACAAAACAACATCTGCATAATAGGGGTCCCAGAAGGAGAGGAGACTGAGCAAGGAATAGAAAACATGTTTGAAGAAATAATGACAGAAAACTTCTCTGATATTGGGAAGAAAAAAACTCACACAAGTCCAAAAAGTTCACAGAGTCCCAAACAAGATGAACCCAAAAGACTGACACCAAGACACATTATAATTAAATTAGAGGCCCAGTGTGCATGAAATCAGGTGCAGTTAGGGTCCCTAGGCCATCTTCTCCCTGCCACCACGTCTTGGTTTTCTGTGGTTCCGCACCGCAGCATGGCTCTGGTTCCCCAGAGCCTGTGGGCCAGGGGGAGGGACCAAGTGGTTGCTGTTCTGCCCTCTCCCTGTCCTGCTGCCACTCACCTGGGTTTGCCATGGTTCCCCATTTTCCAAACAGCAATTGGAGTCTGAGGGCCAGGAGAGGGACCAAGATGTCTACTGTTCCACCTGGCTCGCCAGTCCCACCCCGATGCCGCTCACCTCAGTTCCTTGTGGTTCCCTGATCAGAGCATGGGTCTGGTTCTCTGGAGCTTGTGGCTGGAGGGAGGAACCAAGAGGTCGGTGGTCAGCCCTCTCCCCACCACGCTGCCACTCACCTGGGTTCGCTGTGGTTCCCTGTTCACCAAGCTGCAATTGGAGCCTGAGGGCTGGGGGAGGAACCAAGAGGTTGACTGTTCTGCCTGGCTTGCCAGTCCCACCCTGCTGACACTCATCTCAGTTCCCTGTGGTTCCCTGATCACCGCATGGCTTCAGTTACGCAGAGCCTGTGGGCAGAGGGAGGGACCAAGAGGTCACTGTTCCACCCAGCTCACCAGTCCCACCCTGCTGCCAATCACCTCAGTTCCCCATGGTTTGCTGATCACAGCATGGCTCCAGTTCCACCGAGCCTGTGCCCGGGGGGAGGAACCAAGTGGTCACCATTCCACCCGCTCACCAGTCCCACCCTGATGCTCTGTTTGCTGTGGTACCCTATTCACCATGGAACAATCAGAGACTGCGGGCCGGGGCGGAAGAGATCAAGTGGTGCTCAATGCACCTCACGGTGACTTGTCAAATGATCATTTTGGTCATCATGGTCACTAACTTTTTATATATATAGAATTGGCAAACACCAACGACAAAGAATTTTAAAGACTGCAGAGAGAGAGAGAAAGTTACCTACAAGGGATCTCTCATCAGACTATCGACTGATTTCTTAACAAAAACACATCAGCCCAGAAGGGAATAGAATGAAATATACAAAGTCATGCAAAGCAAGGGTCCAAATCCAAGAATACTGTACCAGCAAGGCTACCAATCAAAGTTGAGGGTGAAATAAAGAGCTTCAAGGACAAAAAATGACTAAAGGAGTTTACCACCACCAAATGCACAATGCAAGAAATTCTAAAGGGTCTGCTGTAAAAAGAAGAAGTAGGAAAGAAAGAAGGAACACAGCCATCTATATAATAATCCTATATAATAAAGAGATAATATACAAATTGACCCTCATGCCCTCGCACAAGATGGCTGCCCCCATGTGGTCAAAGATGGCTGCCACAAGATGGCCGGCAGGGGATGGTAGCTGGGGGTAATCAAGCCAGCAGGAGAGGGCAGTTAGGGGCAACCAGGCCATCAGGGGCGGGCAATTGGGGGTACCAGGCCTGCAGGGGATGGCAGTTAGGGGGACCAGGCTGGCAGAGAAGGGCAGTTGGGGGTGACCAGGCCAGCAGGGGAGGGCAGTTGGGGGTAACTGGGTCAGCAGGGGAGGGCAGTTGGGGGCAATTGGGCTGTAAGGGGAACAGTTAGGCATTGATCAGGCTGGCAGGGGAGTGATTAGGGGGTTATCAGGTAAGCAGGCAGGTGAGGGATTGGGAGCCAGCAGTCCTGGATTGTGAGAGGGATGTCTGACTGCCAGTTTAGGCCTGATCCCACAGGCAGTCAGACATCCCCCTAGGGGTCCCAGATTGGAGAGGGTGCAGGCTAAGTTGAGGGGAAACCCCCCCCATGCACGCATTTTGTGCACCAGGCCTCTAGGAAAGAATAAAAATGGTGACATACAAGTACCTACCAATAATAACTTTAAATGTAAATGGATTAAATGCCCCAATCAAAAGACATAGGGTAGCTGAGTGGATAAGAAAACATGACACATATATCTGATGTCTACAGGAGACCCACCTCAGAACAAAGGACTCACACAGCCTGATGGTGAAGGGTTGACACAGACTGATGGTGAAGGGTTGGAAAAAGGTTTTTCAGGTGAATGGAAAAAAAAAAAAGCTGGGGTAGCAATACTTACATCTGACAAATTAGACCTCAAAGTGAAGGCCATACAAGAGATAAAAAAGGCCACTTCATAATACTAAAGGGAGCAATTTAACAAGAAGATATAACTCTGGTAAACATATGCACCCAATACAGGTGCACCCAAATACATAAAACAACTTCTGGAAGATATCAAGGGAGAGATTGACAGCAATACAGTTATAGTAGGGGGTTTTAATATACCACTAACACCACTGGATAAATATTCTAATCAAAAATAATCCAAAAAACAGAAATCTCAAATTACTGACTAGATCAGATGAAATTCACATCTTCAGAACATTTCATCCCTAAGCCACAGAATATATGTTCTTCTCAAGTGCACAAGGGACATTTTCAAAGATAGACCACATATTGGGACACAGGCAAAGTCTCTTCAAATTCAAGAAGATAGAAAATATATCAATAATCTTCTCAGATCACAGTGGCATAAAATTAGAAAGCAACTACAATAAAAACAATGGAAAAAACCCAAACATCTGGAGGCTAAATAGCATGCTATTAAACAATTAATGGGTTACCAAAGATATCAAAGAAGAAATAAAAAGCAACAAACGACAATGAAAACACAACAATCCAAAATCTATGGGACACAGTGAAAGCAGTCTTGAGAGGGAAGTTCATAGTTCTACAGGCCTACCTCAAAAAACAAGAAAGAAATGGTAATAAATCATCTAACTCTACAACTTAAAGAATTAGAAAGAGAGCAACAAGAAAAGCCCACTGAAACTGGAAGGAAGGAGATAATAAAGATCAGAGCAGAAATGAATGACATAGAGATAAAAAAAACAACCCAAAACAATACAAAAGATCAACAAAACCAAGAGCTGGTTCTTTGAAAGAATACAAGATTGATGAACCTCTAGCCAGGATTACCAAGAAGCAAAGAGAGAGGATACAAATAAATAAAATCAGAAATGAAAGAGAAGAAACAACAATAGATCCTATAGAAATACAAAGTGTTGTTACAAAATACTATGGACACCTCTATTCCAACAAACAAGACAACCTGGAGGAAGTGGAAATATTCCCAGAAAAATACAACTTTCCAAAAATCAATCAGGAAGATTCTAAAAATCTCAATAGGCCAATAACTATGGAAGAAATTGAAGCAGTCATCAAAAAGCTTCCGGCAAACAAAAGCCCAAGGAAAGACGGCTTCACAGGAGAGTTTTACCAAACATTCAAGGAAGAAGTAAATCCTATCCTCCTCAAACTACTCCAAAAAATCCAAGAAGAAGAAACACTTTGAAGCTCATTCTATGAAGCCAGCATCACCCTATTAACAAAACAAGATAAAGACAGTACAGTGAAAGAGAACTACAGGCCAATATCCCTCATGAACATAGATGCCAAAATCCTCAACAAAATTCTAGCAAATTGGATATAGCTGTACATTAGAAAGATCATACACCATGGCCAAGTAGGATTTATCCCAGGAATGCAAGGATGGTACAATATCCGCAAATCAACAAATGTGATACATCACATAAACAAATTGAGAGAAAAAAAACCACTTGGTCATATCAATTGATGCAGAAAAAGCATTAGACAAAATCCAATACTCTTTCTTGATAAAAAGTCTCCGCAAGGTGGGAATAGAAGGATCATACCTCAACATAATAAAAGTCATATATGACAAACCCGCAGCCAACATCATACTCAATGGGCAGAACAAAAAACCATTCCCTCTAAGAATAGGAACAAGATAGGGATGCCCACTCTCACCACTCCTGTTCAACATAGTATTGGAAATACTAGCAATTACGATCAGACACGAAGAAGAAATAAAAGGCATCCAAATTGGAAAAGAAGTAAAACTGTCCTTATTCGCAGATGACATGATACTGTACATAGAAGACACTAAAGACTCCATAAAAATTTATTAGACTTAATAAATGAATTTGGCAATGTAGCAGGATACAAAATTAATTCCAAGAAATCTATGGCATTTCTATACACTGATAGTGAACTTATAGAGAGACTAAAAAAGCCATGCCATTTACCATCGCACCAAAAAAATTAAGATACCTAGGAATAAACTTAACTAAGGGGGTAAAAGACCTATAAGCGGAAAACTACAGGGCACTGGAAAAAGACACAGAGGAAGACATGAACAGATGGAATAACATACCATGTTCATGGATTGGTAGAATCAACAACTTCGAAAGAAGACAGAATGAAGGCAAAGAGTCATATGAAAACATGTTCTAAGTCAATAATAATCTGAGAGATCCAAATCAAAATGACACTGTGGTACCATCTTACACCTGTAAGAATTGCAATCATCAACAAATCTACAAATGACAAGTGCTGGAGAGGATGCAGGGGAAAAAGGAACCCTCGTGTATTGCTAGTGGCAATGCAGACTGGTGCAGCTACTGTGGAAAACAGTATGGTTTTCTCAAAAAAACTAAAAATGGAACTCCCATTTGACCCTGTGATCCCACTTCTAGGAATATATCCAAAGAAACTATAAACAAAGAAATTAGAAAGGATACATCCACCCCTATATTCATAGCAGCACAATTAACTATAGCTAAGATTTGGAAACAGCCTAAGTGTCCATCATCAGATGAGTGCATTAAAAAACTGTGCTACATCTACACAATGGAATACTACGCTGTGGTAAAAAAGAAGGAATTCTTACCATTTGCAACATCATGGATGGAACTGGAGAGCATTATGCTAAGCGAAATAAGCCAGTCAGAGAAAGATAAATACCATTTGATCTCACTCATTTATGGAATATAATGAACAACATAAACCGATGAATAAAAACAGATCCAGATACAGAGAAACATCGATCAGACCTTCAAACCTCAGAGAGAAGGTAGGGGAGGGTTGGTTTGAGGGGGAGAGATTAACCAAAGAATTTGTATGCATGCATATAAGCTTAAGCAATGGACACAGACAACAGGGGGGTGAGGGCATTAGTGGGGGGTGGGGGGTGAGTAAGCGGGCAATAAGGACACATATGTAATACCTTAATGAAGAAATTTAAAAAATTTGGTTTATCCTTTTAAAGAAGCATCTCTTGGTTTCATTGTTTTGCGTGTGTGTGGTGGTTTTTTTTTTTTGTTTGTTTGTTTTTTGTCTGTTATTTATTTCTACTCTAATCTTTATTATTTTCTTCTTTCTATTTATTCTGGGCTTTTCTTGTTGTTCTCTTTCTAGTTCTTTAAGTTGTAGGGGTAAATAGTTTGTTGCTGATTTTTCTTGTTTTTTGAAGTAAGCTTGTAGTGCTATGAACTTCCCTCTGAGGAGTGCTTTTGCTGTGTCCCAGAGATTTGGGGTTGTTGTGTGTTCATTTTCATTTTCCATCAAGTTTTTTATTCCTTTCTTGATCTCATTGGTAACCCATTCATTGTTTAATAATTTGCTATTTAGCCTCTATGCATTTGAATGTTTTGGGGTGTTTTTACTATAGTTGATTCCTAATTTCATTCCACTGTATTCTGAGAAGATGCTTGATATGATTTCAATATTCTTGAACTTTTAGAGACTTGTTTTGTGCCCTAACATGTGGTCTATCTTTGTGAATGATCCATGTGCACTTGAGAAGAATGTATATTCTGCTGCTTTGGGATGATATGTTATTTAAATGTCAATTAAATCCATCTGATCCAGTGTGTCCTTTTGAATTACTGTTTCCTTGTCAACTTTTTGTCTCGAAGAACTTTCCAGTGAAGTCAGTGTGGTGTTAAAGTCCCCTACTATGACTGCACTGTTGTTGATCTCTCCATTAAAGTACTCTAGAATTTTTTTTTTTAATGTATTTAGGTGCTCCTGTATTGGGTGCATATATGTTTACCAGGATTATAACTTTACAAAAAAATATATGTTTAGTGATTTCAGAGAGGAAGAGAGATAGAAACATCAATGATGAGAGAGAATCATTAATTGGCTGCCTCCTGCACACCTCCCACTGGGGATCAAGCCTGCAACCCGGGCATGTGCCCTTGACCGGAATTGAACCTGGGACCCTTCAATCTGCAGGCCATTGCTCTAAACATTAAGTCAAAACAGATAGGGCAGGATTATATCTTCTTATTGGATCGATCCCTTTAGTATTATGTAGTGACCTTTGTTGTCTCTTATTATGGTGTTCATTTGGAATTCTATTTTTTAGGATATTAAAATGGCTATTCCAGCTTCTTTTTTCTTTTCTATTTGCATGGAAAGTATTTTTTCATACCTTCACTCTCATCCTGTGTCTTTTGGTCTGAGTTGGATATCCTGTAGACAGCATATGGTTGGGTCATGTTTTTGTATCCATTCAGCTACCCTATTCCTTTTGATTGGAGCCTTTAATCCATTTAAATTTAAGGTTATTAATGATAGGTACTTATTTTCATTTTAATTCTGTATGCCCAGGTTTCTCATTCTGTTCCTTCTTCTCATTACAGCAGTCCATTTATTATTTCTTCTAATGCTGCCTTGATAGTGATTTTCTCTTTTAGACATTGTCCAGAAAGCTCTTTGACAGTCTATTTTGAATGATAGTCTTGTTGTAGGTAGTAATCTTTGTTTCAGATCCTTGCTTTCCATTACCTTGAGTACTTCATGCCATTCTCTTCTGGCCTTTAGAGTTTCTGATGAGAAATCAGGTATCAGCATTATGGGAGCTCCTTTGTAGTTAACAGTTTGCTTTTCTCTTGCTGCCTTCAAGATTGTCTCTCTGTATTTATTTTGTGGCATTTTAATTATGACTAGAGGCCCAGTACACAAAATTCATGCACAGGGGTGTGCCCCCCTCACCCAGCCTGCACCCTCTCCAATCTGGGACCCCTCGAGGAATGTCTGGTGGGATTGGGCCTAACGGACAGTCGGACATCCCTATCACAATCCAGGATGGCTGGCTCTCAACCACTCGCCTGCCTGCCTGCCTGATTGCTCCTAACCATTTCTGCCTGCCAGCCTGATCACCCCTAACCACTCCCCTGCCAGCGTGATCGCCTAACTGCTCCCCTGCCAGCTCCACTGCCCCTAACTGCCCTCCACTGCCTGCCTGCTCACTCCTAACTGCCCTCCCTTGCCAGATGGGTTGCCCCTAACTGCCCTCCCCTGCTGACCGGGTTTCCCTCAACTGTCCTCCCCTGCAGGCCTGGTCACCCCCAAATGCCCACCCCTGCTGGCCTGGTCACCCCTCACTGCCCTCCTTTGCCAGCCTGCTCACCCCCAACTGCTCTCCCTTGCAGGCCTGGTCACCCCCAACTGACCTCCCCTGCTAGCCATCTTGTGGTGGCCATCTTTGACCACATTGGAGCGGCCATCTTGTATGTTGGAGTGATGGTCAATTTGCATATTATCTTTTTATTATATAGGATGTGTTTGGGTGTGAGACTGGGTTCTTCTTGCTTGGCGTTCTCTGTGTCTCTTGAACTTGTGACTTTTTCCTTTACCAGGTTAGGGAAGTTTTCTGCCATTATTTCTTCAAACATGGTTTCTGTCTTTCTCCATTTCTGCTTCTTCTGGCACACCTACTATTCGAATATTATGTTTCCCTTTGTCCCACAGCTCCCTTAAGCTGTCTTCCTGTTTTTCAATTTTTTTTTTCCTATTTCAGTCTCTGATTGATTTTTTTCTACCCTGCTTTTAATTCAGTGATTCGGTTTTTGTTTTCCCTTAATCTGCTGTGTATTGCTTCTAATGTGTTCTTTATTTGTGCTATATCATTCTTTATTTCTGTTTTCATAATTACTATATCTTTTCTCATGCTGTTGAGCATCTTTACCACCATTACTGTGAACTCTGTTTTAGATAAATTTCTTATCTCTATTTCATCTATCTGTTCTTCTGGAGAATTCTCTTGTTCTTTCATTTGGGGGTTGTTTCTTTATCTCCTTATTTTGGCTACCTGTTTGGGTTTGATCTATATTACATAGGTCTGCCGAGTCTCTCAATCTCTAGTGCAGGACAGTGTCAAACTCTGTTTGATCGATAACATGACAAAGAACTTTGTCTGATCTAATCAGTTTCTGACTGATTAGATCAGACAAAGACTTAACCCTTTGCACTCGCTTGCTTTTTTCTCGATTCCTTTATTCTACTCGTGATTTAATTTCTTAAATACCCCAGATTTTACAAAGCACGGCAGTAGAATAAAAAACTGGAGTTTCTTTTCATACAAACTTATTTATTTGGATTTTTTTATATTTCAAATTATTGATACATTCAATACAATTCGACATACAAGCTGCTACCGATGCTAAGCGTGTTGAGTCACACTCGACATCCGAGTGCAAAAGGTTAAGCCTCCAGAGACTGCCTCTGCCTACAGACTGATAGGATTCCTACTTGAATTTCCCTCAAGCAATCATTCTCAGGTGTGGCAAGAGTTGTTGTTGTTGTGTGTTTTTTTTTCAACAGGTTGGGACAGTTGCTTTTGCCTAGAGCAGTGATGGTGAACCTATGACACGCGTGTCAGCACTGACACGCGTAGCCATTTCTGATGACACGTGGCCGCATGCCGAGGATGAAACATTTGCTACTCCTGAGGATGAAACATTTGAGATTAGAGTCTTGGAGTTAGTTTTTTCCTCAAAGTGACACACTACCCGAGTTATGCTCAGTTTTTTGGCGAAGTTTGATACACCAAGCTCAAAGGTTTCCCATCACTGGCCTAGAGGCTAGTTGTCATTTTTAGACTGTTAAGTGGCTTCAGGAACTCTGAATTGTGGGGCAAGGTGTTTTCCAATCAGCAAGGTCAACTGTCTTCCACCCAGCCAAAGCCACCTGTATAGCAACTGTCTGTGTGGGTAAGATGTCTTTCAATGCTTGAGAGAATGACTCAGCACAGGAAACTGGGGTGTATGCCTTCTGAGATCTAACCCCTGAGCATCCAATCCTGGTTTCTGCTCACACAGCTCCAGTACACTTTGCCCGCCCTCTGTCAGAGCACAGGTTGGGTGGCTCCACAGGGAATTTTGTGCATTGGCCCTTTAAGTGGGTGCCTAGATTTCAAGCCATCTCTCTCTGGCAGATGAAAACTGTGCTACTTTTCACAGCCAGATGTTATGTGGGGACCATTCTCAGGTCTGGTGCTCTCTGCTGGGGGGCCAAGTTTGGGGATTAGACCCCAAAGATCTCAGTGGCTATCCCCTACAGCTGATATATCTTTCTGGAACTTCAGTTGCTATCTAAGGGCAACAGACGGCCCTTTAGTGTCTCTGCCCTTCTTACCGGTCTCTACATGGTCTCCACTTTCGGTCCTGGGTATCAGGGTTCTCTCCAGCAAAGGTTCTGTTGATTATTCAGGAAATTTTTCTGTACTCTCCTGCGATCGAACGGAGGGAGCTGGGGGTCCGCTCCAGCGATCCATCTCAGGGAGCTGGGGGTCCGCTCCTGCCCAAGGCCAAAAGCCTCCGCCAGAGGCTTTCGGCCTTTGGCAGGAGCAGAGCCTGTAACTGATTGCAGGGATTGGGGTTCCACTCCTGTGATCGATCACATGGAGCTGGGGGTTCACTCCTGCGATCGATCACAGGGAAAGGGGGTCCACTCCTGTCTAATGCCGAAAGCTTCCCCGGGAGGATTTCGGCATTGGGCAGGAGCAGATCCTGTGATTGATCGCAGAGAGCTGGGGTCCGCTCCTGCCCAAGGACAAAAGCTTCCGATGCAGGAAGGAGCGGAGCCTACAATTGATTGCAGGGAGCGAGAGTCTGCTCCTACCCAAGGCCGAAAGCGTTCTCAAAAGGATTTCAGCCTTGGGCAGGAGCAGAGCCTGCGATCGATCGCAGAGAGTGGGGGTCCGCTCCTACGATTGATCGTAGGGAGCTATGGGTCCACTCCTGCGATTGATCGCAGGGAGCTGGAGGTCCGCTCTGGCAATCAATCGCAGGGAGCTAGGGGTCAGCTCCTGCAATCAATTGCAGGGAGCTGGTAGTTTGCTCCTGCCCACGGCTGAAAGTCTGCGCCAGAGGCTTTTGGCCTTTGGCAGGAGTGGAGCCCGCGATTGATGGTAGGGAGTTTGGGGTCCACTCCTGACCATGGCCAAAAATTTCCCCAGAAGCTTTCAGCCTTTGGCAAGAGCGGAGGCTGCTATTGATGGCAGGGAGTTAGGGGTCCGCTCCTGCCCATGGCCAAAAATTTCCCCTGGAAGCTTTCATCCTTTGGCAAGAATGGAGCCTGTGGTTGATCGCAGGGAGCTGGGGGTCAGCTTCAGCCCATGGCTGAATGCTTCCCCCAAAGGCTTTCGGCCTTGGGCAGGAGCTGAGCCTGCGATTGATCTCAGAGAGTGGGGGTCCGCTCCTGCCATCTATCTCAGGGAGCTGGTAGTCCGCCCCTGCCCATGGCTGAAAATCTCCGCCAGAGGCTTTCGGCCTTTGGCAGGAGCGGAGCCTACGATTGAGTGCAGGGAGTTTGGGGTCCGCTCCTGCCCATGGCAGAAAATTCCCCCAGAAGCTTTCGGCCTTTGGCAAGAGCGGAGCCTGTGATCGATAGCAGAGTGCTGGGATCCGCTCCTGCCCAAGGACAAAAGCCTCAGATGGAGACAGGAGCGGCGCCTATGATCGATTGCAGGGAGCGAGAGTCTGCTCCTGTCCAAGGCCGAAAGCTTCCACAAAAGGATTTTAGCCTTGGGCAGGAGCGGAGCCTGCGATCAATAGCAGAGAGCGGGGGTCCGCTCCTGCGATTGATCGCAGGGAGCGAGGGGTCCGCTCCTACTATCGATCACAGGGAGCTGGGATTCCCTCACGCCCAAGGCCAAAAACTTCCCCCGGAGGCTTTCAGCCTTGGGCAGGAACGGAGCCTGTGATCGATCACAGAAAGCTGGGGTCCGCACTTGCGATTGATTGCAAAGAGGTGGGGGTCTTCTCCTTCCCAAGGACAAAACTTCCCCCGTAGGCTTTTAGCCTTTAGCAGGAGCGGAGCCTGTGATTGACCTCAGAGAGCGGAGGTCCGTTACTGCTATTGATTTCAGGGAGCTGGAGGTCCACTCCTGTGATCGATTGCAGGGAGCTGGGGGTCATCTCCTGTGATTGATCGCAGGCAGGTG
Source organism: Cnephaeus nilssonii (assembly GCF_951640355.1). Taxonomy (NCBI): domain Eukaryota; kingdom Metazoa; phylum Chordata; class Mammalia; order Chiroptera; family Vespertilionidae; genus Cnephaeus; species Cnephaeus nilssonii. The sequence goes on along the minus strand of NC_137094.1, from coordinate 2,857,807 downwards.
GTGGTCCGCTCCTGTCCAAGGCCAAAAGCCTCTGCCAGAAGCTTTCGGCCTTGGGCAAGAGCGGAGATTGTGATTGATCGCAGGGAGCTCCTGCCCATGGCCAAAAGCCTCAGAAAGAGGTAGGAGCTGAGCCTGCGATCGATTGCAAGGAGTGGGACTCCGTTCCTGCCCAAGCAGAGAGCTTCCCCAAAAGGTTTTCAGACTTGGGCAGAAGCAGAGCATGCGATCGTTCACAGAGAGCGAGGGTCCACTCCTGCGATTGATCGCAGGGAACTGGGGGTCCACTCCTGCCCAAGGCCGAAACTTCCCCCGGAGGCTTTAGGCCTTGGGCAGGAGCAGAGGCTGGGATGGATAGCAGGGAGCCGGGATCTGTTCCTGCGATTGATCGCATGGAGCTGGGGGTGATCTCCTGTAATCGATCACAGGGTGGTGGTGGTCCGCTCCTGTTCAAGGCTGAAACTTCCCCCGGAGGCCTTGGGCCTTTGGAAAGAGGGGGGCCTGTGATCAATCAAAGATAGTGGGGTTCTGCTCTGGAGATTGATCACAGGGAGCTGGGGGTCTGCTCCTGCCCATGGCCGAATGCTTCTCCCGGAGGCTTTTGGCCTTGTGTAGGAGCGGAGCCTGCGATCTATCACAGGGAGCTCGGGGTCCACTCTTGCAATGGATAGCAGGGAGGTGGGGGTCCGCTCCTGCCCAAGGCTGAAAGCTTCCCCCAGATGATTTAGACCTTGGGGAGGAGCGGATCATGTTATCGATTGCAGAGAGCTGGAGTACGCTCCTGCCCAAGTCTAAGAGCCTTCGACGAAGGTAGGTGCGGAGCCTGTGATCGATTGCAGGGAGCCGGAGTCCTCTCCTGCCCAAGGCCGAAAGCTTCCTCAAAAGGCTTTCAGCCTTGGGTAGGAGCGAAGCCTGCGATTGATTGCAGAGAGTGGGGGTCCACTCTGGCGATCGATCGCAGGGAGATGGAGGTCAGCTCTTGCAGTCGATTGCAGGGAGCTGGTAGTGTGCTCCTGCCCAAGGTTGAAAGACTCCACCAGAGGCTTTCGGCCTTTGGCAGGAGCAGAGCCTGTGATTGATGGCAGGGACTTTGGGGTCCGCTCCTGCCCATGGCTGAATGCTTCCCCCAAAAGCTTTCGGCCTTGGGCAGGAGCAAAGCCTGCGATTGATCGCAGGGTGCTGGGGGTCCACTCTTGCCCAAGGCCTAAACTTCCCCCATCAGCTTTCAGCCTTTGGTAGGAGCAAAACCTGTGAATGATCGCAGAGAGTGGGGGTCCGCCTCCTATGAATGATCGCAGGGAGTTGGTGGTCCGATCTTGACCATGGCCAAATGTTTACCCAGGAGGCATTTGGCCTTGGGCAGGAGCGGATCCCCAGCTCCGTGCAATCAATTATAGGAGTGGACCCTCAGCTCCCTGCAATCAATCACAGGAGCAGACCCCCAGCTCTCTGCGTTCGATCTTTGCAGTGGACTCCCGCTCCCTGCAATCGATGGCAGTGTCTGTTGCTGCAGAAGGCTGAATGCCTCTGGCGGAGGTTTTTGGCCTTGGGCAGAAACGGATCCCCAGCTCCTTGCGATCAATCCCAAGTTTCGCTCCTGCCCCAGGCTAGAAGCCTCGAAAGGGGCAGAACGCTAGCTCCCTCTGATCGATCGCAGGAGTGGACCCCTGCTCCCTGGGGTCCATCCCTGCTCCCTGGGGTCCACTCCTGCAAACCATTCCTGGGATCGATCACAAGAGCGGACCCCCAGCTCCCTGTGATCGAATGCAGACGGCTTTCGGCCTTGGGCAGGAGCAGACCCCAGCTCCCTGGGTTCGATCACAGGAGCGGACCCCCAGATCTCTATGATAGATCTCAGGCTCCCCTCCTGCCTCCATTGGAGGCTTTCGGCCGTGGGCAGGAGTGGACCCCCAGCTCCCTGGGATTGATCACAGGAGCAGACCCGCAGCTCCCTGCGATCAATTGCTGGTGGCTTTTCGCCTTGTGCAGGAGCTGACACCCACCTCCCTGTGATCAATCACAGGAATGGTTCCCCACTCCCTGCAATCAATCACAGGCTCCACTCCAACCCAAAGAAAAAAGCCTCCGAGGGAGGCTTTCAGCCTTGGGCAGGAGCGGACCCCCAGCTCCCTGGGATCGATCACATGAGCAGAACCCCAGCTCCCTGCAATCAATTGCAGGAGCAGACTCCCAGCTCCCTGTGATCGATCACAGGAGAGGACACTCGCTCTCTGTGATCATTCGCAGAAGCAGAGCCTGTGATTGATCGCAAGGAGCGCAGGTCCATTCCTGAGATTAATCAAAGGGAGTTGGGGGTTGGCTCCAGCCCACGGCTGAAAGCCTCCGGCGAACACTTTAGGCCTTGGGTAGGAGCGGAGCCAGCCTTAGATTGCAAGGAGTGGGGGTCCTCTCCTGCGATCGATCACAGAACGCTGGGGGTCCTCTCCTGAGATCAATTGCAGGGAACTGGGAGTCTGCTCCTGACCAAGGCAGAAAGCCTCCACAAGAGGAAGGAGCGGAGCCTGCAATCGATCACAGGGAGCAGGTGTCTGCTCCTGCTATTGATCACAGGGAGCTTGGGGTCCACTCCTGCCCAAGGCTGAAAGCCGCCTGTGATTGACAGCAGGGAGGTGATGATCTGTTCCTGTGATCTATTGCATGGAGCTGTAGATCTGCTCCTGCCCAAGATGGAAATCGTTCGCCAGAGGCTTTTGGCTTTGTGCAGAAGCAGAGCCTTCGATCAATTGCAGGCAACAGGGTTCCGCTCATGCGGTTGATCACAGGGAGCTGGTAGTCCGCTCCTGCCCACGGCTGAAAGTCTCCGCCAGAGATTTTCGGCCTTTGGCAGCAGCGGAGCCTGCGATTGATGGCAGGGAGTTTGGGGTCCGCTCCTGCCCATGGCAGAAAATTCCCCCAGAAGCTTTAGGCCTTTGGCAGAAGCGGAGACTGTGATTGATCTCAGAGTGCTGGGATCCGCTCCTGCCCAAGGACAAAAGCCTCCATTGGAGACAGGAGCGGAGCCTATGATCAATTGCAGGGAGCTAGAGTCTGCTCACACCCAAGGCCGAAAGCTTCCCCAAAAGGATTTCAGCCTTGGGCAGGAGCGGAGCCAGCAATCGATAGCACAGAGAAGGGGTCCGTCCTGCAATTGATCGCAAGGACTTGGGATTCCCTCCTGCCCAAGGCCAAAAGCTTCCCCCAGAGGCTTTCGTCCTTGGGCAGGAACGAAGCCTGTTATTCATCACAGGGAGCTGCTGGTCAACTCTTGCTCAAGGCCAAAACTTCCCCTGTAGGCTTCCCGCCTTTGGTAGGAGCAGAGCCTGTGATCGATCGCAGAGAGTTGGGGGTCTGATCTTGTCCATGGCCAAATGTTTACCCAGTAGGCTTTTGGCCTTGGGCAGGAGTGGACCACCAGCTCCCTGCGAATGATCACAGGAGCAGACACCCAGCTCTCTGCCTTCGATCTTAGGAGGGGACTCCCGATCCCTACAATCCATGGTAGGCTCCAATCCTGCCCAAGTCTGAATGACTTTGGCGGAGGATTTTGGCCTTGGGCAGAAGCGGACCCCCAGTTCCTTGCGATCAATCCCAAGCTCCGCACCCGCCCAGGCTCAGATCCTCTGGCAGAGGTTTCGGCCTTGGGCAGGAGCGGAACCATAGCTTCCTGCGTTCAATTGCAGGAGTGGACCCCACTCCATGCAATCGATCGCAAGTTCCACTTCTGCCTCCAACAGAGGCTTATGACCTTGGGCAGGAAAGGAACCCCACTCTCTGAGATCGATCACAAGCTCCGCTCCTGCCAAAGGCCATAAGACTTCGTGGGAAGTTTCAGCCTTGGGCAGGAGTGGACCTTAACCTCCCAGCGATCAATCACAGGAATGGACCCCCGCTCCTTGCAATCCATCACAGGCTCAGCTACTGCAAAAAGCCGAAAGCCTCCCCAAGAGGGAGGCTTTTGGCCTTGGGAAAGAGCAGACCCCCAATGCCCTGCAATCAATTGCAGGAGTGGACTCGCAGCTCCCTGCGATCGTGTCCAGGTGGCTTTCAGCCTTGGGTAGGAGCGGACCCCAATCTCCTTGCGATCGATCGCAGGAGAGGACACCCACTATATGCGATCAATCGCAGGAGCGGAGCCTGTGATTGATCACAGGGAGCGCAGGTCCATTCCTGTGATTGATCACAGAGAGTTGGGTGTCCGCTCCTGCGTATGGCTGAAAGCCTCCGGTGAACGCTTTAGGTCTTGGGTAGGAACGGAGCCTGCCTTTGATTTCAGGGTGTGGGGGTCCACTCTTGCAATTGATTGCAGGGAGCTGAGGGTCGACTCTTGCCCAAGGCCAAAACTTCCCCTGTATGCTTTCCGTGTTTGGCAGGAGCAGAGCCTGTGATCGATTGCAGAGAGCGGGTGTCCGCTCCTATGATTGATCGCAGAGAGTTGGGGGTCCAAATTTGCCCATGGCCAAATTTTTCCCAGGAGACTTTTGGCCTTTGGCAGGAGGGGACCATCAGCTCCCTGCGATCCTTCATAGGAGCATTCCACCAATTCTCTGCATTTGATTTCAGAAGCGGACTCCCTCTCCCTGCAATTGATCGCAGGCTCCGCTCCTGCCCAAGGCTGAATGCCTCTGGCGGAGGCTTTTGGCATTGGGCAGAAGCGGACCCAGGCTCCTTGAAATCAATCCCAAGCTCCGCACCTGCCCCAGGGTGAAAGCCTCTGGTAGAGGATTTCGGCCTTGGGCAGGAGCGGAACCCTAGGTCCCTGTGATCGATCTCAGGAGTGGAACCCTGCTCCCTGAGATCAATCGCAGGCTCTGCTCCTGCCTCCAGCTGAGGCTTTTGGCCCTGGGCATGAGCGGAACACCACTCTCTGAGATTGATCACAGGCTCCACCCCTACCCCAGGCCCAAAGCCTCTGGGGGAAGCTTTTGCCCTTGGGCAGGAGAATATCCCCAGCTCCCTGCAATCGATTACAGGAGTGGACCCCCAGCTCCCTGGGATTGATCACAGGAGCGCACCCCCAGATGTCTGTGATCGATTGCAGGCTCCACTCCTGCCTCCTTTGGAGGTTTTCGGCCTTGCGCAGGAGCGGACCCCCTATTCACTGGGATCGATCACAAGAGCAGACCCCCAGCTCCCTGCGATCGATCACAGGCAGCTTTTGGCCTTGTGCAGGAGCTGACCCCCAGCTCCCTGTGATCAATCACAGGAATGGATCCCCACTCCCTGCAATCAATCACAGGCTCTGCTCCTGCCCAAAGCCGAAAGCCTCAGCCTTTGTCAGGACCGGACTCCCAGCTCCCTACAATCGATTTCAGGAGCAGACTCCCAGCTTCCTGCTATCATGTCCAGGTGGCCTTTGGCGTTGGGTAGCAGGGGACCCCAATCTCCTTGAGATCGATCGCAGGAGAGGACACCCGCTCTTTGCGATCAATCGCAGGAGCGGCGCCTGTGATTGATCGCAGGGAACGCAGGTCCATTCCTGTGATTGATCACAGGAAATTGGATGTCCGCTCTTGCCCATGGCTGAAAGCCTCCAGCGAACACTTTAGGCCTTGGGTAGGAGAGGAGCCAGCCTTAGATTGCAAGGAGTGGGGGTCCTCTCCTGCGATCGATCACAGAACGCTGGGGGTCCTCTCCTGAGATCGATTGCAGGGAACTGGGAGTCTGCTCCTTCCCAAGGCCGAAAGCCTCCGCCAGAGGAAGGAGCAGAGTCTACAATCGATCGCAGGGAGCAGGTGTCTGGTCCTGCTATTGATCACAGGGAGCTTGGGGTCCACTCCTGCCCAAGGCTGAAAGCCGCCTGTGATTGATGGCAGGGAGGTGGAGATCCGCACCTGCGATCTATTGCATGGAGCTGTAGGTCCCCTCCTGCCCAAGGTAGAAATCCTTCCACAGAGGCTTTTGAAGTTGTGCAGAAGCAGAGGCTTCCATCAATTGCAGGCAGCAGGGGTCCGCTCCTGTGGTTGATCACAGAGAGCTGGTAGTCCGCCCCTGCCCACGGCTGAAAGTCTCCGCCAGAGGCTTTCAGCCTTTGGCAGCAGCAGAGCCTGCGACTGAGTGCAGGGAGTTTGGGGTCTGCTCCTGCCCATGGCAGAAAATTCCCCCAGAAGCTTTAGGCCTTTGGCAGATGCGGAGACTGTGATCAATCTCAGAGTGCTGGTATCCGCTCCTGCCCAAGGACAAAAGCCTCCATTGGAGACAGGAGCGGAGCCTATGATCAATTGCAGGGAGCGAGAGTCTGCTCACACCCAAGGCCTAAAGCTTCCCCAAAAGGATTTCAGCCTTGGGCAGGAGCGGAGCCTGCAATCGATAGCACAGAGCAGGGGTCCACTCCTGCGATTGATCGCAAGGAGCTAGTGGTCCGCTCCTACAATCCATCTCAAGGAGTTGGGATTCCCTCCTGCCCAAGGCCAAAAGCTTCCCCCAGAGGCTTTCCTCCTTGGGCAGGAACGAAGCCTGTTATTCATCACAGGAAGCTGCAGGTCAACTCTTGCCCAAGGCCAAACCTTCCCCCCTAGGCTTCCCGCCTTTGGCAGGAGCAGAGCCTGTGATCCATCACAGAGAGCAGGAGTCTGCTCCTATGATAGATCGCAGTAAGTTGGGGGTCTGATCTTGTCCATGGCCAAATGTTTACCCAGAAGGATTTTGGCCTTGGGCAGGGGTGGACCCCCAGCTCCCTGCGATCAATCACAGGAGCAGACACCCAGTTCTCTGCGTTTGATCTTAGGAAGGGACTCCCACTCCCTGCAATCGATGGCAGCCTCCAATCCTGCCCAAGGTCGAATGCCTCTGGTGGAGGATTTTGGCTTGGGCAGAAGCGGACCCCCAGCTCCTTGAGATCAATCCCATGCTCCGCACCCGCCCAGGCTCAAATCTGCTGGCAGAGGCTTTTGGCCTTGGGCAGGAGCGGAACCCTAGCTTCCTGCGTTCGATTGCAGGGAGCGGGGTCCACTCTTGCAATCGATGGCAGGTTCCACTTCTGCCTCCAACAGAGGCTTATGACCTTGGGCAGGAGAGGAACTCCGCTCTCTGAGATCGATCACAGGCTCCGCTCCTGCCAAAGGCCATAAGCCTTCGTGGGAAGTTTCAGCCTTGGGTAGGAGCGGACCCCAATCTCCTTGCGATTGATCGCAGGAGGGGACACCCACTATATGCGATAAAAAGCAGGAGCGGAGCCTGTGATTGATCACAGGGAGCACAGGTCCATTCCTGTGATTGATCACAGAGAGTTGGGTGTCCGCTCCTGCCCAAGGCTGAAAGCTTCCCCCTGGAGCTTTCAGCCTTGGGCAGGAGCGAAGCCTGCAATTGATTGCAGGGAGCTGAAGGTCGATTCTTGCAATACAGGGGAAGGCCAAAACTTCCCCAGTATGCTTTCCGTGTTTGGCAGGAGCAGAGCCTGTGATCTATTGCAGAGAGCGGGTGTCCACTCCTATGATTGATCGCAGGGAGTTGGGGGTTCAAATTTGCCCCTGGCCAAATGTTTTCCGAGGAGACTTTTGGCCTTTGGCAGGAGCGGACCCCCAGCTCCCTGCGATCGATCATCGTTGCGGACCTTCAGCTCCCTGTGATCGATCATAGGAGCAGATCCCCAGCTCTCTGCATTCGATCTTAGTAGCGGTCTCCACTCCCTGCAATCGATATTAGGCTCCGCTCCTGCCCAAGGCTGAATGCCTCTGGCGGAGGCTTTTGGCATTGGGCAGAAGCGGACCCAGGCTCCTTGCAATCAATCCCAAGCTCCGCACCTGCCCCAGGGTGAAAGCCTCTGGCAGAGGATTTCGGCCTTGGGCAGGAGTGGAACCACAGCTCCCTGCAATCGATCTGAGGAGTGGAACCCTGCTCCCTGAGATTGATCGCAGGCTCTGCTCCTGCCTCCAGCTGAGGCTTTCGGCCCTGGGCATGAGCGGAACCCCACTCTCTGAGATTGATCACAGGCTCCACCCCTGCAAAAGGCCGAAAGCCTTTGGGGAAAGTTTTGGCCTTGGGCCGGAGTGGACTCCCACCTTCCTGTGATCAATCACAGGAATGGACCCCCGCTCCCTGTGATCAATCACAGCCTCCACTCCTGCCCAAGGCCGAAAGCCTCTGGGGGAAGCTTTAGCCCTTGGGCAGGAGCAGATCCCCAGCTCATTCAATCGATTACAGGAGTGGACCCTCAGCTCCCTGGGATTGATCACAGGAGCGCACCCCCAGATGTCTGTGATCAATTGCAGGCTCCACTCCTGCCTCCCTTGGAGGTTTTCGGCCTTGCGCAGGAGCGGACCCCCAATTCACTGGGATCGATCACAAGAGCAGACCCCCAGCTCCCTGTGATCGATCGCAGGCAGCTTTTGGCCTTGTGTAGGAGCTGACCTCCAGCTCCCTGTGATCAATCACAGAAATGGATCCCCACTCCCTGCAATCAAACACAGGTTCTGCTCCTGCCCAAAGCCGAAAACCTCTGGAGGAGGATTTCAGCCTTTGTCAGGACTGGACTCCCAGCTCCCTGCAATCGATTTCAGGAGCAGACTCCCAGCTCCCTGCGATCATGTCCAGGTGGCCTTTGGCGTTGGGTAGCAGGGGACCCCAATCTCCTTGCAATCGATCGCAGGAGAGGACACCCGCTCTTTGCGATCAATCGCAGGAGCGGCACCTGTGATTGATCGCAGGGAACGCAGGTCCATTCCTGTGATTGATCACAGGAAATTGGATGTCCGCTCTTGCCCATGGCTGAAAGCCTCCAGCGAACGCTTTAGGCCTTGGGTAGGAGAGGAGCCAGCCTTAGATTGCAAGGAGTGGGGGTCCTCTCCTGCGATCGATCACAGAACGCTGGGGGTCCTCTCCTGAGATCGATTGCAGGGAACTGGGAGTCTGCTCCTTCCCAAGGCCGAAAGCCTCCGCCAGAGGAAGGAGCAGAGCCTGCAATCGATCGCAGGGAGCAGGTGTCTGCTCCTGCTATTGATCACAGGGAGCTTGGGGTCCACTCCTGCCCAAGGCTGAAAGCCACCTGTGATTGATGGCAGGGAGGTGGAGATCCGCTCCTGCGATCTATTGCATGGAGCTGTAGGTCCGCTCCTGCCCAAGGTAGAAATCCTTCGCCAGAGGCTTTTGGAGTTGTGCAGAAGCAGTGGCTTCGATCAATTGCAGGCAGCAGGGGTCCGCTCCTGCGGTTGATCACAGGGAGCTGGTAGTCCGCTCCTGCCCACGGCTGAAAGTCTCCGCCAGAGGCTTTCAGCCTTTGGCAGCAGCGGAGCCTGCGATTGATGGCAGGGAGTTTGGGGTCCGCTCCTGCCCATGGCGGAAAATTCCCCCAGAAGCTTTCGGCCTTTGGCAGAAGCGGAGACTGTGATCAATCTCAGAGAGCTGGGATCCGCTCCTGCCCAAGGAAAAAAGCCTCCATTGGAGAGAGGAGCGGAGCCTATGATCGATTGCAGGGAGCAAGAGTCTGCTCACACCCAAGGCCGAAAGCTTCCCCAAAAGGATTTCAGCCTTGGGCAGGAGCGGAGCCTGAGATCGATAGCACAGAGCAGGGGTCCGCTCCTGCGATTGATCGCAAGGAGCTAGTGGTCCGCTCCTACAATCAATCACAAGGAGTTGGGATTCCCTCCTGCCCAAGGCCAAAAGCGTCCCCCAGAGGCTTTCGTCCTTGGGCAGGAATGAAGCCTGTTATTCATCACAGGGAGCTGCAGGTCAACTCTTGCCCAAGGCCAAAACTTCCCTCTTAGGCTTCCCGCCTTTGGCAGGAGCAGAGCCTGTGATCGATCGCAGAGAGCAGGTGTCTGCTCCTATGATTGATCGCAGTAAGTTGGGGGTCTGATCTTGTCCATGGCCAAATGTTTACCCAGAAGGCTTTAGGCCTTGGGCAGGAGTGGACCCCCAGCTCCCTGCGATCGATCACAGGAGCAGACACCCAGCTCTCTGCTTTCTATCTTAGGAAGGGACTCCCACTCCCTGCAATTGTTGGCAGGCTCCAATCCTGCCCAAGGTCAAATGCCTCTGGTGGAGGATTTTGCCTTGGGCAGAAGCGGACCCCCAGCTCCCTGAGATCAATCCCATGTTCCGCACCCGCCCAGGCTCAAATCCTCTGGCAGAGGCTTTTGGCCTTGGGCAGGAGCAGAACCCTACCTTCCTGCGGTCGATTGCAGGAGTGGACCCCACTCCCTGCAATCGATGGCAGGTTCCACTTCTGCCTCCAACAGAGGCTTATGACCTTGGGCAGGAGAGGAACCCTGCTCTCTGAGATCGATCACAGGATCCGCTCCTGCCAAAGGCCATAAGCCTTCGTGGGAAGTTTCAGCCTTGGGTAGGAGCGGACCCCAATCTCCTTGCGATTGATCGCAGGAGGGGACACCCACTATATGCGATCAATCGCAGGAGCGGAGCCTGTGATTGATCACAGGGAGCGCAGGTCCATTCCTGTGATTGATCACAGAGAGTTGGGTGTTCGCTCCTGCCTATGGCTGAAAGCCTCCGGTGAACGCTTTAGGTCTTGGGTAGGAACGGAGCCTGCCTTTGATTTCAGGGTGTGGGGGTCCACTCTTGCAATTGATTGCAGGGAGCTGAGGGTCGACTCTTGCCCAAGGCCAAAACTTCCCCTTGTATGCTTTCCGTGTTTGGCAGGATCAGAGCCTGTGATCAATTGCAGAGAACGGGTGTCTGCTCCTATTAGTGATCGCAGGGAGTTGGGGGTCCAAATTTACCCATGGCCAAATGTTTTCCCAGGAGACTTTTGGCCGTTGGCAGGAGTGGACCCCCAGCTCCCTGCGATCAATCATAGGAGGGGACCCTCAGCTCCCTGCGATCGATCATAGGAGCAGACCCCCAGCTCTCTGCATTTGATCTCAGAAGCGGTTTCCCGCTCCCTGCAATTGATGGCAGGCTCTGCTCCTGCCTCCAGCTGAGGCTTTCGGGCCTGGGTATGAGCGGAACCCCACTCTCTGAGATCGATCACAGTCTCCGCTCCTGCCAAAGGCCATAAGCCTTTGTGGGAAATTTCAGCCTTGGGCAGGAGTGCACCTTAACCTCCCTGTGATCAATCACAGGAATGTACCCCCGCTCCCTGCCATCGATCACAGGCTCCGCTCGGGCCCAAGGCCCAAAGCCTCTGGGGAAAGCTTTGGCCTTGGGCAGGAACAGATCCCCAGCTCCCTGCAATCTATCACAGGAGTGGACCCCCAACTCCTTGCAATCGATCCCAGGCAGCTTTCGGCCTTGGGCAAGAACGGACCCCAGTTCCCTGGGATCAATCACAGGAGTGCACCCACAGATATCTGCGATCGATCGAAGGCTCCACTCGTGCTTCCATCAGAGGCTTTCGGCCTTGGGCAGGAGCGGACCTCCAGGTAACTGGGATTGATCACAGGATCTGACCCCCAGCTCCCAGTGATCAATCACAGAAACAGACCCCCGCTCTCTGCAATCATTCACAGGCTCTGATCCTGCAAAAAGCCGAAAGCCTCCCCCAGAGGGAGACTTTCGGCCTTGGGCAAGAGCGGACCCACAACTCCCTGCAATAGATTGCAGGAGTGGACTCGCAGCTCCCTGCGATCGTGTCCAGGTGGCTTTCAGCCTTGGGTAGGAGCGGACCCCAATATACTTGCGATTGATCGTAGGAGGGGACACCCACTATATGCGATCAATCGCAGGAGCGAAGCCTGTGGTTGATCACAGGGAGCTTGGGGTCCACTCCAGCCCAAGGCTGAAAGCCGCCTGTGATTGATGGCAGGGAGGTGGAGATCCGCTCCTGCGATCTATTGCATGGAGCTGTAGGTCCGCTCCTGCCCAAGGTAGAAATCCTTCGCCAGAGGATTTTGGCTTTGTGCAGAAGCAGAGGCTTCCATCAATTGCAGGCAGCAGGGGTCCGCTCCTGTGGTTGATCACAGAGAGCTGGTAGTCCGCCCCTGCCCACGGCTGAAAGTCTCCGCCAGAGGCTTTCAGCCTTTGGCAGCAGCGGAGCCTGCGATTGAGTGCAGGGAGTTTGGGGTCCGCTCCTGCCCATGGCAGAAAATTCCCCCAGAAGCTTTCGGCCTTTGGCAGAAGTGGAGACTGTGATCGATCTCAGAGTGCTGGGATCCGCTCCTGCCCAAGGACAAAAGCCTCCATTGGAGAGAGGAGCGGAGCCTATGATCAATTGCAGGGAGCGAGAGTCTGCTCACACCCAAGGCCTAAAGCTTCCCCAAAAGGATTTCAGCCTTGGGCAGGAGCGGAGCCTGAGATCGAAAGCACAGAGCTGGTGTCCGCTCCTGCGATTGATTGCAAGGAGCTGGGATTCCCTCCTGCCCAAGGCCAAACGCTTCCCGCAGAGGCTTTCGGCCTTGGACAGGAACGAAGCCTATTATTCATCACAGGGAGCTGCAGGTCAACTCTTGCCCAAGGCCAAAACTTCCCTCTTAGGCTTCCCGCCTTTGGCAGGAGCAGAGCCCCTGTGATCGATCGCAGAGAGTGGGGGTCTGCTTCTATGATTGATCGCAGTAAGTTGGGGGTCTGATCTTGTCCATGGCCAAATGTTTACCCAGAAGGCTTTTGGCCTTGGGCAGGGGTGGACCCCCAGCTCCCTGTGATAGATCACAGGAGCAGACACCCAGCTCTCTGCGTTCAATCTTAGGAAGGGACTCCCACTCCCTGCAATTGATGGCAGGCTCCAATCCTGCCCAAGGTCGAATGCCTCTGGTGGAGGATTTTGCCTTGGGCAGAAGCGGACCCCCAGCTCCTTGAGATCAATCCCATGCTCCGCACCCGCCCAGGCTCAAATCCGCTGGCAGAGGCTTTTGGCCTTGGGTGGGAGCGGAACCCTAGCTTCCTGTGTTCGATTGCAGGAGTGGACCCCACTCCCTGCAATCGATGGCAGGTTCCACTTCTGCCTCCAACAGAGGCTTACGACCTTTGGGCAGGAGAGGAACCCTGCTCTCTGAGATCGATCACAGGCTCCGCTCCTGCCAAAGGCCAAAAGCCTTCGTGGGAAGTTTCAGCCTTGGGCAGGAGTGGACCTTAACCTCCCAGCGATCAATCACAGGAATGGACCCCCGCTCCTTGCAATCAATCACAGGCTCCGCTCCTGCAAAATGGCGAAAGCCTCCCCCAGAGGGAGGCTTTCGGCCTTGGGCAAGAGCAGACCCCCAACGCCCTGCAATCGATTGCAGGAGTGGACTCACAGCTCCCTGCGATCGTGTCCAGGTGGCTTTCAGCCTTGGGTAGGAGCAGACCCCAATCTCCTTGCGATAGATCGCAGGAGGGGACACCCACTATATGCGATAAATCGCAGGAGCAGAGCCTGTGATTGATCACAGGGAGTGCAGGTCCATTCCTGTGATTGATCACAGAGAGTTGGGTGTCCGCTCCTGCGTATGGCTGAAAGCCTCCGGTGAACGCTTTAAGTCTTGGGTAGGAACGGAGCCTGCCTTTGATTTCAGGGTGTGGGGGTCCACTCTTGCAATTGATTGCAGGGAGCTGAGGGTCGACTCTTGCCCAAGGCCAAAACTTCCCCTGTATGCTTTCCGTGTTTGGCAGGATCAGAGCCTGTGATTGATTGCAGAGAACGGGTGTCCGCTCCTATTAGTGATCGCAGGGAGTTGGGGGTCCAAATTTACCCATGGCCAAATGTTTTCCCAGGAGACTTTTGGCCGTTGGCAGGAGTGGACCCCCAGCTCCCTGCGATCAATCATAGGAGGGGACCCTCAGCTCCCTGCGATCGATCATAGGAGCAGACCCCCAGCTCTCTGCATTTGATCTCAGAAGCGGTTTCCCGCTCCCTGCAATTGATGGCAGGCTCTGCTCCTGCCTCCAGCTGAGGCTTTAGGGCCTGGGCATGAGCGGAACCCCACTCTCTGAGATCGATCACAGTCTCCGCTCCTGCCAAAGGCCATAATCCTTTGTGGGAAATTTCAGCCTTGGGCAGGAGTGGACCTTAACCTCCCTGTGATCAATCACAGGAATGGACCCCTGCTCCCTGCCATCGATCACAGGCTCCCCTCCGGCCCAAGGCGCAAAGCCTCTGGGGAAAGCTTTTGGCCTTAGGCAGGAACAGATACCCAGCTCCCTGCAATCGATCACAGGAGTGGACCCCCACCTCCTTGCAATCGATCCCAGGCACCTTTCGGCCTTGGGCAGGAACGGACCCCAGTTCCCTGGGATTGATTACAGGAGTGCACCCCCAGATATCTGTGATCAATCAAGGCTCCACTCGTGCTTCCATCAGAGGCTTTCGGCCTTGGGCAGGAGCGGAACTCCAGGTAACTGGGATTGATCACAGGATGTGACCACAGACCCCCGCTCCCTGCAATCAATCACAGGCTCCGCTCCTGCAAAAAGCCGAAAGCCTCCCCCAGAGGGAGACTTTCAGCCTTGGGCAAGAGCGGACCCCCAACTCCCTGCAATAGATTGCAGGAGTGGACTACCAGCTCCCTGCGATAGTGTCCAGGTGGCTTTCAGCCTTGGGTAGGAGCGGACCCCAATATCCTTGTGATTGATCGCAGGAGAGGACACCCACTATATGTAATCAATCACAGGAGAGAAGCCTGTGGTTGATCAATGGGAGCGCAGGTCCATTCCTGTGATTGATCACAGAGAGTTGAGTGTCCGCTCCTGCCTATGGCTGAAAGCCTCCGGTGAACGCTTTGGTTCTTGGGTATGAAGGGATCCTGCCTTTGTTTTCAGCGTGTGGGGGTCTGCTCTTGCAATTGATCGCAGGGAGCTGTGGGTCTGCTCCTGCCCAAGGCTGAAAGCTTCCCCCTGGAACTTTCAGCCTTGGGCAGGAGCGAAGCCTGCAATTGATTGCAGGGAGCTGAGGGTCGACTCTTGCAATACAGGGGAAGGCCAAAACTTCCCCTGTATGCTTTCCTTGTTTGGCAGGAGCAGAGCCTGTGATCGATTGCAGAGATCGGGTGTCCACTCCTATGATTGATCGCAGGGATTTGGGGGTCCAAATTTGCCCATGGCCAAATGTTTTCCGAGGAGACTTTTGGCCTTTGGCAGGAGCAGACCCCCAGGTCCCTGCGATCAATCATCATTGTGGACCTTCAGCTCCCTGTGATGGATCATAGGAGCAGATCCCCAGCTCTCTGCATTCGATCTTAGTAGCGGTCTCCACTCCCTGCAATCGATATTAGGCTCCGCTCCTGCCCAAGGCTGAATGCCTCTGGCGGAGGCTTTTGGCATTGGGCAGAAGCAGACCCAGGCTCCTTGCAATCAATCCCAAGCTCCGCACCTGCCCCAGGGTGAAAGCCTCTGGCAGAGGATTTCGGCCTTGGGCAGGAGTGGAACCACAGCTCCCTGCAATCGATCTGAGGAGTGGAACCCTGCTCCCTGAGATTGATCGCAGGCTCTGCTCCTGCCTCCAGCTGAGGCTTTCGGCCCTGGGCATGAGCGGAACCCCACTCTCTGAGATTGATCACAGGCTCCACCCCTGCCAAAGGCCGAAAGCCTTTGGGGGAAGTTTTGGCCTTGGGCCGGAGTGGACCCCCACCTCCCTGTGATCAATCACAGGAATGGACCCCCGCTCCCTGTGATCAATCACATCCTCCACTCCTGCCCAAGGCCCAAAGCCTCTGGGGGAAGCTTTTGCCCTTGGGCAGGAGCATATCCTCCAGCTCCCAACAATCGATTATAGGAATGGACCCTCAGCTCCCTGGGATTGATCACAGGAGCGCACCTTCAGATCTCTGTGATTGATTGCAGTCTCCACTTCTGCCTCTGTTGGAGGTTTTCGGCCTTGCGCAGGAGCGGACCCCCAATTCACTGGGATCTATCACAGGAACAGTCCCCCAGCTCCCTACCATCTATCTCAGGCCGCTTTTGGCCTTGTGCAGGAGCTGACCCCCAGCTCCCTGTGATAAATCACAGGAATGGATCCCCACTCCCTGCAATCAAACACAGGCTCTGCTCCTGCCCAAAGCCAAAAGCCTCTGGGGGAGGCTTTCAGCCTTTAGCAGGAGCGGACTCCCAGCTCCCCGCAATCGATTGCAGGAGCGGACTCCCAGCTCCCTGCGATCGTGTCCAGGTGGCCTTTGGCGTTGGGTAGGAGGGGACCCCAATCTCCTTGCAATCGATCGCAGGAGAGGACACCCGCTCTTTGCAATCAATCGGAGCGGAGCCTGCCTTAGATTGCAGTGAGTGGGAGTCCGCTCCCGCCATATATCACAGAGTACGGGGGTTCCTCCCTGCGATGGAGCATAGGGACTGGGAGTCCAATTCTGCTCAAGGCCAAAAGTCTCCACTGGAGGCAGGAGCGGAGCCTGCAATTGATAGCAGGGAGTGGGTGTCCCCTCCTGCTATTGATCACAGGAGCTTGGGGTCCACTCCTGCCCAAGGCTGAAAGCCACCTGTGGTTGATGGCAGGGAGGTGGGGATCACCTCCTGTGATGGACTGCATGGAGCTGGAGGTCCACTCCTGCCCAAGGTCGAAAGTCTTCGCCCGAAGCTTTTGGCGTTGGGCAGAAGCTGAGCCTTCATTCAATTGCAGCCAGCAGGGGTCCGCTCCTGCGATGGATTTAAGGGAGCTTGGGGTCTGCTCCTATGATTGATTGCAGGGAGCTGGTTGTCCGCTCCTACCCAAGGCTGAAAGTCTCCGCCAGAGACTTTCGGCCTTTGGCAGGAACGGAGCCTGCGATTAATGGAAGTTTGGGGTCCACTCCTGCCCATGGCCGAAAATTCCCCCAAAAGGTTTCAGCCTTTGGCAAGAGCGGAGCCTGTGATCGATTGCAGAGAGCTGTGGTCCGATCCTGCCCAAGGACAAAGGCCTCCGATAGAGGCAGGAGCGGAGCCTACAATGGATTGCAGGGAGTGAGAGTCTGCTCCTGCCCAAGGCCTTAAGCTTCCCCAAAAGGCTTTAAGCCTTGGGAAGGAGCGGAGCCTGCGATCCATCATAGAGAGCTGGGGTCCGCTCCTGCGATTGATCGCAGGGAGCTCGGGGTCGGCTCCAACTATTGATCGCAGGGAGCTGGAGTTTTGGTACCTCCCAAGGCTGAAAGCTTCCCCTGGAGCCTGTGATTGATCACAGAGAGCTGGGGTCCGTGCTTGCGATTAATTGCAGGGAGATGGGGGTCTTCTCCTTCCCAAGGCCAAAACTTCCCCCGAAGGCTTTCTGCCTTTGGCAGGAGTGGAGCCTGTGATTGATCTCAGAGAGCGGGGGACGGTTCCTGTTATTGATCTCAGGGAGCTGGGGGTCTGCTCCTGTGATCGATTGCAGGGAGCTGGGAGTCATCTCCTATGATCGATCGCAGGGAGCTGGGGGTCATCTCCTGTGATCGATAGCAGGCAGGTGGCGGTCTGCTCCTGTCCAAGGCTTAAAGGCTCTGCCAGCGGCTTTCTGCCATGGGAAAGAGAGGAGACTGTGATTGATGGCAGGGAGCTTGGGGTCCGCTACTGTCCATGGCCAAATGCCTCGGAAGGAGGCAGGAGCGTAGTCTGTGATCGATTGAAGGGAGCGGGAGTCCGCTCCTGCCCAAGCAGAGAGCTTCCCCAAAAGGTTTTCAGCCTTGGACAGGAGTGGAGCCTGCGATCGATCACAGAGAGCGGGGGTCCACTCCTGTGATTGATCGCAGGGAGGTGGGGGTCCACTCCTGCCCAAGGTCGAAACTTCCCCCGGAGGCTTTATGCCTGGGTCAGAGCGGAGGCTGCGATCAATGGCAGGGAGCCGGGATCTGTTCCTGTGATCGATTGCATGGAGCTGGGGGTCCACCCCTGCGATTGATCGCAGGGAACTGGGGGTCCGCTCCTGTGATCGATCGCAGGGAGCTTGGGGTCATCTGTGATTGATCGAAAGGAGGTGGCAGTCCACTCCTGTCCAAGGCTGAAAGCCTCCACCAGAGGCTTTCTGCCTGGGGCAAGAACGGAGTCTGCGATCGACCACAGAGAACTGGTGGTCCGCTCCTGCCCAAGGCAGAAACTTCCCCTGGAGACTTTGGGCCTTTGGCAAGATTGGGGCCTGTGATCGATCGAAGATAGCAGGGTTCTGCTCCTGAGATTGATCACAGGGAGCTGGGGTCTGCTCCTGCCCATGGCCGAATGCTTACCCCAGAGGAGTTTGGCCTTGTGTAGGAGCGGAGCCTGCGATCGATCGCAGGGAGCTCGGAGTCCGCTCCTGCAATCAATTGCAGGGAGGTGGGGGTCCACTCCTGCCCAAGGCCGAAAGCTTCCCCTAGAGGATTTCGACCTTGGGGTGGAGCGGATCCTGTTATTGATTGCAGAGAGCTGGAGTCCACTCCTGCCCAAGGCTAAGAGCCTCTGACGAAGGCAGGTGCAGAGTCTGCAATTGATTGCAGGGAGCCGGAGTCCTCTCCTGCCCAAGGCCGAAAGCTTCCCCAAAAGGCTTTCAGCCTTGGGTAGGAGCGAAGCCTGTGATCGATCACAGAGAGTGGGGGTCTGCTCCTGCGATTGATCGCAAGGAGCTGGGGGTCCACTCTGGCGATCGATCGCACGGAGGTGGAGGTCAGCTCCTGTGATAGATCGCAGGGAGCTGGACGTCCGCTCCTGCCCAAAACCGAAAGCTTCCCCCTGGGGGCTTTCGGCCTTGGGCAGCAGCTAAGCCTACGATTGATCACAAGGAGCTGGGGGTTCACTCTTGCCCAAGGCCGAAACTTCTCTTGTCAGCTTTCCGCCTTTGTCAGGAGCAGAGCCTGTGATCGATCGCAGAAAGCAGGGGTCCGCTCCTATGATTGATCGCAGAGAGTTGGGGGTCCAATCTTGCCCATGGCCAAATGTTTACCCATGAGGCTTTTTGCCTTGGGCAGGAGGGAACCCCAGCTCCCTGCAATCGATTGCAGGAGCGGACTCCCAGCTCCCTGCGATTGTGTCCAGGTGGCCCTCGGCTTTGGGTAGGAGCGAACCCCAATCTCCCTGCGATCGATAGCAGGAGAGGACACCTGCTCTTTCCGATCAATCGCAGGAGCGGCGCCTGTGATTGATCGCAGGGAACGCAGGTCCATTCCTGTGATTGATCACAGGGAGTTGGGGGTCCACTCCTGCCCGCGGCTGAAAGCCTCCGGCGAACACTTTAGGTCTTGGGTAGGAGTGGAGCCTGCCTTTGATTTCAGGTAGTGGAGGTCCGCTCCTGTGATCGATCACAGAGTACTGGGGGTCCTCTCCTGCTATTGATCGCAGGGAACTGGGAGTCCGCTCTTGACCAAGGCTGAAAGTCTCCACCGGAGGCAAGAGCGGAGCCTGCAATCGATCACGGGGAGCGGGTGTCCGCTCCTGCTATTGATCACAGGGAGTTTGGGGTCCACTCCTGCTCAAGGCTGAAAGCCACCTGTGATTGATGGCAGGGAGGTGGGGATCCACTCCTGCGATCGATTCCATGGAGCTGGAGGTCTGATAGTGCCCAAGGTCGAAAGCCTTCGCCAGAGGCTTTTGGCGTTGGGCAGGTGCGGAGCCTACGATCAATTGCAGGCAGCAGGGGTCCGCTCCTGCGATTGATCTCAGGGAGCTGGGGGTCTGCTCCTGCGATCGATCGCAGAGACTGGTAGTCTGCTCCTACCCAAGGCTGAAAGTTTTCACCAGTGGTTTTCGGCCTTTGGCAGGAGCAGAACCTGCGAATGAAGGCAGGGAGTTTAGGGTCCGCTCCTGCCTATGGCGGAAAATTCCCCAAGAAGCTTTCGGCCTTTGGCAAGAGCGGAGCCTGTGATCGATCGCAGAGAGCTGGGGTCCGCTCCTGCCCAAGGATAAAAGCCTCCGATGGAGGTAGGAGCGGAACCTACGATCTATTGCAGGGAGCGAGAGTCTGCTCATGCCCAAGGCTGAAAGCTTCACCAAAAGGCTTTAAGCCTTGGGCAGGAGTGAAGCCTGCGATTGATCGCAGAGAACAGGGGTCTGCTTCTGTGATAGATCGCAGGGAGCTGGTAGTCCGCTCCTTCCCAAGGCTGAAAGACTCCGCCAGAGGCTTTCAGCCTTGGGCAGGAGTGGACACCCATCTCCCTGCGATCAATCGAAGGAGCATACACTCAGCTCTATGCGATTGATCACAGAAGCAGACCCCCAGCTCTCTGTGTTCGATCATAGGAGTGGACCCCCTTTCCCTGCTATCGATCGCAGGCTCCGTTCCTGCCTCCAGCAGAGGCTTTCGGCCTTGGGCAGGAGCGGAACCCCGCTCTCTGAGATAGATCACAGGCTCCGCTCCTGCCAAAGAACGAAAGCCTTTGGGGGAAGTTACAACCTTGGGCAGAGGTGGACCCCCACCTCCTTGTGATCAATTACAGGAATGGACAACCTCTCCCTGCCATCGATCACAGGCTCCGCTCCGGCCCAAGGCCCAAAGCCTCTGGGGGAAGCTTTTGGCCTTGGGCAGGAGCAGATCCCCAGCTCCCTGCAATGGATCACAGGAGCGCACCCCCAGCTCCCTGCAATCAATCACAGGAGCGCACCCTCAGCTCCCTGCAATCGACTGCAGGTGGCTTTCGGCCTTGGGCAGGAGTGGACCCCCAGCTCCCTGGGATCGATCATAGGAGCAGAACCCCAGGTCCCTGTGATTGATCGAAGGCGGCATTTGGCCTTTTGCAGGAGCTGAACCCCAGCTCCCTGTGATCAATCACAGCTCCAATCCTGCCCAAAGCCGAAAGCCTCTGGGGAAGGCTTTGAGCCTTGGGTGGGAGCGGAACCCCAGCTCCCTGAAATCGATTGCAGGAGCGGACTCCCAGCTTTCTGCGATCATGTCTAGGTGGCCAACGCCCTGGGGTAGGAGCGGACCCCAATCTCTCTGTGATCAATTGCAGGAGAGGACACCTGCTCTCTGCGATCAATCACAGAAGTGGAACCTATGATCGATCGCAGCAACGCAGGTCCATTCCTGTGATTGATTACAGGGAGTTGGGGGTCTGCTCCTGCCCACGGCTGAAAGCCTCCAGAGAACGCTTTAGGCCTTGGGTAGGAGCAGAGACTGCCTTCGATTGCACGGAGTGGGGGTCCGCTCCTGCGATCGATCACAGAAGGCTGGAGGTCCTCTCCTGCGATCGTGCGTAGGGAACTGGGAGTCCACTCCTGCCCAAGGCCAAAAGCCTCCACCGCAGGCAGGAGCTGAGCCTGCAATTGATCGCAGGGAGCGGGTGTCCGCTCCTGTTATTGATCACAGGCAGCTTGGGTTCCACTCCTGCCCAAGGCTGAAAGTCACCTGTGATTGATTCCAGGGAGGTTGGTATCCGCTCCTGCGATCGATTGCATGGAGCTGTAGGTCCGCTCCTGCCCAAGGTCGAAAGCCTTCGCCAGAGGCTTTTGGCGTTGGGCAGAAGCGGAGCCTTCGATCAATTGCAGGCAGTGGGGGTCCACTCCTGCGATCGATCCGAGGGAGCTGGGGGTCTGCTCTTTAATCGATTGCAGGGAGCTGGTAGTCTGCTCCTGCCCACGGCTGAAAGTCTCCACCAGAGGCTTTCGGCCTTTGGCAGGAGCAGAGCCTGCAATTGATGGCAGGGAATTTGGGGTCCGCTCCTGCCCATGGCCGAAAACTCCCCAGAAGCTTTCGGCCTTTGATAAGAGTGGAGCCTGTGATCGATCGCAGAGAGCTGGGGTCCGCTCATGCCCAAGGACAAAAGCCTCCGATGGAGGCAGGAGTGGAACCTATGATCGATTGCATGGAGCGAGAGTTTGCTCCTGCCCAAGGCCGAAAGCTTCCCAAAAATGTTTTAAGCCTTGGGCAGGAGCGCAGCCTGCAATTGATCGCAGAGTGCGGGGGTCCGCTCCTACTATCAATCACAGGGATCTGGGGTTTGGCTCCTGCCCAAGGCTGAAAGCTTCCCCCAGAGGCTTGCAGCCATTGGCAGTAGCGGAGCCTGCGATTGATCTCAGAGAGCGTGGGTCCACCCCTGTGATCGATTGCAGGGAGCTGGGGGTCTGCTCCTGTGATCTATTGCAGGGAGCTGGGGGTCATCTCCTGTGATCTATCACAGGGAGGTGGCAGTCTGCTCCTGTCCAAGGCTGAAAGCCTCTGCCAGAGGCTTTCCTTGGAAGGAGCAGGAGCGGAGCCTGCGATCAATTGCAGGGAGCTGGAGTGTGCTCCTGCCCAAGGCCGAAACTTCCCCAAGAGGCATTACGCCTTGGGCAGGAGAGGATGCTGCGATTGAGGGCAGGGAGCCAGGATTTGTTCTGCGATCGATTGCAGGGAGCTGGGGGTCCGCTCCTGTGATTGATCGCAGGGAGCTGGGGGTCTGCTCCTGTCCAAGGCTGAAAGCCTCCGCCAGAAGCTTTAGGCCTTGGGCAAGAGAGGAGCCTGTGATCGATCACAGGGAGCTGGTGGTCCACTCCTGCCCAAGGCCGAAACTTCCCCTGGAGGCTTTGGGCGTTTGGCAAGAGTGGGGCCTGTGATCGATCGCAGATAGTGGGGTTCTGCTCCTGAAATTGATCTCAGGGAGCTGGGGGTCTGCTCCTACCGATGGCCGAATTCTTCCCCTGGAGGCTTTTGGCCTTGTGTAGGAGCAGAGCTTGCGATCGATTGCAGGGAGCTCGGGGTCCGCTCCTGGGATCAATCGCAGGGAGCTGGGGGCCCGCTTCTGCCCAAGGCTGAAAGCTTCCCCCAGAGGATTTCGACCTTGGGGAGGAACGGATCCTGTTATCAATTGCAGAGAGCTGGAGTCCACTCCTGCCCAAGGCTAAGAGTCTCCGACGAAGGCAGGTGCGGAGCCTGCAATTGATGGCAGGGAGTTTGGGGTCCGCACCTGCCCATGGCCGAAAATTACCCCGGAATCTTTTGGCCTTTGGCAAGAGCGGATCCTGTGAGGGAGCAGGGGGTCCTCTACTGCGATCGATCGCAGGGAGCTGGGGTTCCGCTCCTGCCCAAAACCGAAAGCTTTCCCTGGGGTCTTTCGTCCTTGGGCAGGAGCGAAGCCTGCGATTGATTGCAGGGAGCTGGGGGTCTACTCTTGCCCAAGGCCTAAACTTCCCCTGTAGGCTTTCCGCCTTTGGCAGGATTAGAGCCTGTGATCGATTGCAGAGAGCAGGGGTCCGCTTCTATGATTGATCGCAGGGAGTTGGGGGTCCAATCTTGCCCATGGCCAAATATTTACCCAGGAGGCTTTAGGCCTTGGGCAGGAGCGGACTCCCAGCTCCCTGTGATCGATCGTAGCAGCGGACCCTCATCTCTCTGCGTTCGATCTTAGGAGCGGACTCCCGCTCCCTGCATTTGATGGCAGGCTCTGCTCCTGCCCAGGGCTGAATTCCTCTGGCAGAGGCTTTCGGCCTTGGGCAGGAGCGGAACACTAGCTCCCTGCAATCGATTGCAGGAGTGGACCCCTGTTCCCTGCGATTGATCACAGGCTCTGCTCCTGCCTCCAGCAGAGGCTTTCGGCCTTGGGCAGAAGCCGAACCCCGCTCTCTGAGATCGATCACAGTCTCCGCTATGGCAAAGGGCGAAAGCCTTCGGGGGAAGTTTCGGCCTTGGCAGGAATGGACCACCACCTCCCTGTGATCAATCACAGGAATGGACCCCAGCTCCCTGCAATCGATCACAGGCTCCGCTCCTGCCCAAGGCCCAAAGCCTCTGGGGGAAGCTTTGGGCCTTGGGCAGGAGCAGATCCCCAGCTCCCTGCAATCGATCACAGGAGTATGCCCCCAGCTCCCTGTGATCGATCGCAGGCGGCTTTCGGCCTTTGGCAGGAGCTGACCCCCATCTCCCTGTGATCAATTACAGGAGAGGACCCCCGCTCTCTGTGATTGATCGCAGCTTCATCTGCTGCCTCCACAGGAGGCTTTCGGCCTTGGGCAGGAGCGGACCCCCAGCTCCCTGGGATCGATCACATGAGCGGACTACCAGATCTCTGCAATCAATCACAGGCTCCACTCCTGCCTCCGTCAGAGGCTTTCGGCCTTGGGCAGGAGCTGACCCCAGCTCCCTGGGATTGATCACATGAGCAGACACCCAGCTCCCTGCAGTCAATCGCAGGAGCAGAACCCCAGATCCCTGCGATCGTGTCCTGGTGGTCTTTGGCCTTGGCTAGGAGCAGACCCCAATCTCCCTGCGATCGATCGCAGGAGAGGACACCCGCTCTGCAATCAATCGCAGGAGCGGAGCCTGTGATTGATCGCAGGGAGCGCAGGTCCATTCCTGTGATTGATCACAGGGAGTTGGGGGTCCGCTCCTGCCCACCGCTGAAAGCCTCCAGCGAACGCTTTAGGCCTTGGGTAGGAGCGGATCCTGCCTTCGATTGCAGGGAGTGGGGGTCCTTGCCAGCGATCGATCACAGAGCGCTGGGGTTCCTCTCCTGCGGTCGATTGTATGGAGCTTGGAGTCCTCTCCTGCCCAAGGCCAAAAGCCTTAGCTGGAGGCAGGAGCAGAGCCTGCAATTGATCGCTGGGAGTGGGTGTCTGCTCCTGCTATTGATCACAGGGCACTTGGGGTCCACTCCTGCCCAAGGCTGAAAGCCACCTGTGATTGATGGCAGGGAGGTGGGGATCCGCTCCTGCCCAAGGTCGAAAGCCTTTGCCAGAGGCTTTTGGCATTGCGCAGAAGCGGAGCCTTCGATCAATTGCAGGTAGCGGGGGTGCACTCCTATGATCAATCTCAGGGAGCTGGGGGTCCTTTCGGCCTTGGGTAGGAGAGGAGCCTGCCATCCATCACAGGGAGTGGCGGCCTGCTCCTGCCCAAGGCCGAAAGCCTCCACCAGACTCAAAAGCAGAGCCTGCGATCGATCTCAGGGAGCTGGGGGTCTGCTCCTGCTGAAGGCTGAAAGGTTCCGCTGGAGGCAGGAGCTGAGCCTGCCATCGATTGCAGGGAGCGGGTGTCTGCTTCTGAGATGGATCGCATGGAGCTGGGGGTTCACTCCTGCCCAAGGCAGAAAGCTTACCCCGGAGGATTTCGGCCTTGGGCAGGAGCGGAGCGTGCAATTCATTGCAGGGAGCTGGGGGTCCACTCCTGCCCAAGGCAGAAAGTTTCCCCCGGAGGATTTCGGTCTTGGTCAGGTGCAGATCCTGTGATCGATCGCAGAGAGCTGGCATCCGCTTCTGCCCACAGCCGAAAGCTTTGGGCCCTGGGCAGGAGCGGAGCCTGCGATCCATCGCAGATAGTGGGGGTCCGCTCCTGGTATTGATCGCAGGGAGCTGGGAGTCCGCAAAATTAATATATTATGAAGCCTTTTAACCTATCACTGTGGAACTTACAGCACTGTCCACAGTACCTATGCAGTATATACTAAGATACTAATAGAAAAAGTTACAATAAAAGATCTAACTATCTCCTTACTTTTTAATATAGAGACTGGCTTTAAGCACCTAATCTTTACAAAAAATTTTAATTACTTCAACTATTCCTGCCAATATTTTGATAACTTAATGAAATATTAAATATGCTTACATGCAACCCAGTAAAACCTGGAAAATATTTACATCCAATATTACTGACACTTTTAACTGTCATCCTAGTGAATATTTTCTACTCACTTCCTTCAACTGTATTATCAACTCTTAACATGTTAAATTGAAAGGTTATGCTTGAAAAGTCTCAAGAAGAAACACCATAAAACTGTTCAAAGTTTAAAAATTCTTCCTTGCTAATGTGCTATTAGAATTGGCCATTGTAACTGCAGAGGAAGGAGAGAAAATGCTGATATCACAGACTCATTTTAACTCAAAAAGGCAATCGTGCATCACATTCAGTCCTACAGGGAAAGCAAGATATAGATCACAAAGAATGAAAATTTACTTTCTAGAAATTGTTTGTCTAATTTCTTTAAAAACAATTTCTAGACATGATAGCTAATGGCATGCATTATAGGTAGAGTAAGTCACTTATTCAATATAAGCCCTTGGAACTACCTGCTAGCAAGGAGGTCCTGGAAAGTAATACAGAACAGCCACCCTTTGTATCCAACTTCTGTACCACCAGAAATCTCCACGTTACTAGTTCATTGTGGCAGTTTTAAGGCCAGTTACACAAGAATTTTCAAAGGATAAAGAGCACAGAATATATGATTTTTATAATGAGAATAGTTGTTATTTAGTTTCTTTGAAAGAGAAACCTTCACCCTGGCTAGATTGCTCAGTGTATTGGAGTGTCTTCCCAGGCACCAAAGGGTCCAGATTCGGTGATGAGTCAGGGAACGTACCCAGGTGCCAGGTTGGATCCCCAGTCTCAGACACTGGATGGGAGGCAACCGATAGATATTTCTCTCATATCCATGTTTCTCTCCATTTCTTTCCTTCTCCCTTCCTTTCCTTCTAACATCAATTAAAAAAAAAGAGAAATCTACAAAGTCAGAAAAACTGAAATGAAAACTCATAATTAAAATTACTTTGAAGTAATTCATATACAGTAACAATGTCCAAAATGTTCAGGAGGAAAGGAAACAGCACATAATGAGAAAATAAAAAGTACCCATTTTGCTCTAGGAAGCAATAAAAAATATTTAAGGAATGTTCTATTGTAAAAAAAAATCAATTTCCCACATTATTAAACATTAAAGCATTTGAAACTATACTAGTAGTATACAGAAATAGGTACTTTAAACTTTTAAATGAGAGTACCAAAGCTCAAAAGAAAATGTCAAGTGGGAGGTTAACTAGAACTTTTTAAAAGTTTAACAGAGATATTTTCTTTTTATCCAAAAATGAAAACAAAATTAAACAAATGTTAATATCATCTGATAATTAAAATAAAAGGGAAATGAAAAATACTAAGACTCATAAATTAAGCACAGACTAAAAATGGTCCTCATAAGGTTTGAAACCCTACGTTTTTTGTTGTTTTTTTAAAGAGGAAATACTAAACTTGCTGGAACAAGAAAAATTATATTTCAACAGTCCTTGTTTTGGTAAGTGAGAAACTCATTATGTCAATACCTTTAAATCTCCCTTAAAAGGAAATAACTTAGCTGGGATTGGAGCAGGAGCGGTAATTCTTCTCCAGTCCTTGCAGATGAGGGACTCATCATGTCACAGCCCTCATTCCTCCTTAAGATAAGATGGCATTGGCATGTTGCACATTAGTAAGGTTATCACAGCTGCCAGACTTTTTAATGGCCACCTTGCACAGGTTTTTGTTCTCACAATATTTGGAAATGGCCTAGGAGGAGAAATGAGATAGAGCACAGGGACATTCAAAATAAAAGAGTTGCAGCCTTCACAGAGAAAGCCACACGTTCCCACTTCTTTACATGGATTATAGTTACTGCTTCTCCGGAGAGCTGTGGTCTACACTCCTATTTTATGTTCATTCACAAAGTTAAGTAGTTTAGGGACTCTGATTAGACTGACAGAGCAAAGGGGAACTCAGAATTTTTTAAAGTTTGGGTTTTTTCAAAGATGTCAAAGGTGTGACAGTCTCCTAACAATAATATCATCTGTTGTCTGTACACTTGGTTCCTTAAATATAATAAATACTAGTGGCCCGGTGCACAAAATTTGTGCACGGGGGTGGGGTGGGGAGGTGTCCCTCATCCTGGCCTGTACTCTCTCCAATCTGGGACTTCTCGGGGGATGTCGGACCCTAAACCAGCAGTCAGACATCCCTCTCGCAATCCAGGACCGCTGGCTCCTAACCGCTCACCTGCCTGCCTGCCTGCTGCCCCTAACCACTCTGCCTGCCAGCCTGATCACCCCAACTTCCCCTCCTGCCAGCCTGATAGTCGCCAACTGCCCCCCCTGCTAGCGAGCTCACCCTCAACGGCCCCCCACCAGACATTTTGCCCCCAAATGTCCCCCCTGCCAGCCTGCTCACCCCCAACTGCCCCCCATGCTGGCCTGATAGCCCCCAACTTTCCCGCCGCCCCCCTGCCAGCCTGATCGTTCCTAACTGCCTCTGCCTTGGCCCCACCACCATGGCTTTGTCCGGAAGGATGTCCGGAAGGTTTCCCGGTATATTTAGCATATTACTTTTTTATTAGTATAGATACAGTTGGGAAAAGTCATTGTTTACTCAGCTATTTACATTCTATCCAATCTTCATTAGTTAGAATTTACTCTAAGCAAATTTTAATGAGGCAGGCAAGTTCTGAATTTTACTGAAATGTAGAAAAGGTCTAGTGATTGAAGTAACATAAAGGTACTATTTCACTTGCACATTACGGTAGGAGCACATCTTATTCTAAAGGACCATTAAAGTACCACAGAAACTGTCCATTTCAGTTGTAATTTTGTTGTATACTCCCCAGAATTCGTAAGCCATAAATATTACTTTGTTGCACATACTTTACAATTGCCATTAAAAACCCATATACTTTCTACACCCAGTGTTTGCAAAAAAATCATCAAAGTTTAAAATGGATTTAAATTATTCTGAATCATGGTCACAGAAAAGATAATTTTAATAATATGGGATTCTTATACACACCATAAAAAATACCGCTAATATGATGTGAAAGAGTTAATAAGTCTTATTCAATGTGCTAGTTAAAACAGCTTTTCATTTTCCTAATACTACATAATAGGATTTACCCACAGGTATTGGCTTTCGTGTCTGGCAGCAAACCCCACTTTGTGAATCCACACCCTTACCTCTAGGTTCAGTGCTCTTTCTTTTTGAAGAGGAGCAAGTGCAATAGGCAGTCCATGGTCACTTGCTAAAGACCGAAGGTCAAAATAGTATTGGGCATAGACACTGGCAGAAACATAAAGACGAAACCGCAGTAGACATAGGTATTGCCTTTCCAACTCATTTCTGGGGGAAAAGGAAAACACAAAACCACCAGAGGGCAATTTTAGTCAACTTGGTTTTCTTCAAAATTGTCATTCTAAGCTATTAGGTTGGCTCTGAGTTTAGTTTTGAAACAAATAAAGGCTACCCAGCTGGGCTAATACACTAATGTTCAAACAGGCAAACAAGGTTCAACAATTTGTGGTCCCTTTTGCATCCCAGGACTTTGAGTTTGGGACAAGGGTAAGGAGGTTATGTCTCTTATGCACAACTGCTGTTGGGTAGGGGCTCAATTATCAGAGTCCTGTTAGTGTAGCTATAGGTTTATTCTCCTTGCTCACTCACAGGGCCCCACTCTAGTGTTCAGATGGAAGGAATGATGTATGCTGTTTCTTAGCCATGAAGAACTTGCAGACATTTCCATCAGGCTGATAACAGGAAGGGGATTAGTAAAGTAGAGATGTGATAACAAAAGGATTGGGCACATCACCGCAGCAACAAATGGGTCCATTCAGAGGCACCACTATTATCTCTGAGGGGAAAACTCTTGGAAAATTATCAGACACCAAAAAAGAAATTGAGGAAGAGACAAATAAATGGAAGCATATTCAATGTTCATGGTCAGGAAGCATTAACACCTTTAAAATGTCCATACTACCTCAAATAATCTATTTCAACCAAATTCCTATCAAGATGTCAATACCATATTTTACAGAAGTAGAACAAATAATCCAAAGTTTTATTCAGACCCACAAAAGACCCTGAATAGTCACAGCAGTTGAGAGAAAAACAAAACAGGTTGGAGGTATCATATTACCTGCTCTCAAACTCTACTACAAGGCTATAGTAATCAAAACAGCATGGTACTAGCATAAAAACAAACATAGATCAATGGAACAAAATAGAAAGCCCAGAAATAACCCCATACCTGTATGGTTAATTACTATTGGACAAAAGAGGAGACTTGATTCAACGGTATAAAGATAGTCTATTAAATAAATGGTGTTGGGTAAATTGGACAGATACATTCAAAAAATGAAGTTAGACCACTTCTTACACCACATACAAAAATAGAGTCAAAATGGATTATTAACTTAAATGTAAAAGTCAAAACCATAAAACTCCTAGGAAAAAACATAGGCACTAAAATCTGGAATATTTCTCTTAGTATTTTGCTGATAGATTACCCTGTGCAAGCGAAATAAAATAAAAAATAAAGAAATGGGACTACATCAAACTAATAATTTTAGTATAGCAAAAGAAAACATCAACAAAATAAAAAGACAACCCACTGATGGGAAAACGTATTTGACAATGATATATCTAATAAAAGGTTTAATATTCAAAATTTATAAAAAACATATATAACTCAACACCTTATAAAAAACATATACAGCCCAACACCAAAAATACAAACAATCTAATTAAAAAATGGACAGAGGGCCTGAACAGACACTTCTCCAAAGAGAGCATACTGATGGCTGATATACATGAAAAGATACTTAACATCACTGATCATCAGTGAGATGCAAATTAAAACCACAATGAGATATGCTCATACCTGTCAGAATGGCTATCATCAATACAACAAACAGCAAGTGTTGATAAGGATGTGGAGAAAAGAGAACCCTCGTGCATTTTTGGTGGCAATGTATACTGGTGCAGACACTGTGGAAAATAGTATGGAAGTTCCTCAAAAATTAAAAATGGAACTGCCTTATGACTCAGTGATTCTACACTAAGTATATATCCGAAGAAAACGAAGACACTAATTTGAAAGAATATATGCACCCTATGTTCACTGCAGTATTATTTACAATCCTCAAGCTGTAGAAGCAACTCAAATGCCCATTAACTGATGAGTGGATAAAAAAGCAGTGGAATATCATTACTCATCCATAAAAAAGAATGAAATCCTGCCATTTGCGAGAGAACAGATGGACCTAGAGGGTATTATGTTAGTGAAATAAGTCAGTCAGAGAAATACAAATAACATATGATTTCACTAAAAAGCAATATAAATGAACAAAAACAGAAGCAGACTCATAGGTAAAGGGAATATTTTGATGGTTGTCAGAGGAGAAGAGGTTTGGGGGGCTGGGTGAAGAAGGTGAAGAAATTGAGAAGTAAAGATTGGCAATTACAATGCAGTTATGGGGATATAAATTATGCCACAGGAAAGAGAGTCAGCACACCATGCAATAATTATGCATGGTGTCAGGTCAGTACTAAAAATATTGTGGAAAACACTTTGCAAAGCACATGGTTTTTTAACCATTATGCTTACACCTGACACTAATATAAAACAACTATAGGCCCAGTGCACAGATTTGTGTTCTTTCGCAATCCGGGACCCCTTGGGGGATGTCAGAGAGCCAGTTTTGGCCCGATCCCCGCAGGCCAGGCCAAGGGACCCCACTGATGCACGAATCTGTGCACTGGGCCTCTAGTATGCATATAAGATCTTTGGTTAATCTCTTCCCGCCCTCCCCTCTACCCCCTTCTCTCTGAGATTCATGAGTCTGTTCCATGTTTCCATGTCTATGATTTTCGCTCCTGTTTTAAGCGTCTTCCCCCTGGTGGTCAGTGCATGTCATAACTACTGGCTGGTCAGCCGGTCCCTTAGGCTTTTATATCTAGATATTGAATGTAAAGTCTTATTGAAAATAAATGAAATTTTTAAAAGGGCGAATAAAAGACCTAAACTGGTAGACAGCGTTAAGGAAGCCATGAAGGTATTTACATTACTGTTGTTTTTGGATGTGAGCTTCTACAAAGTTTGCTACCAGAGAAATATACCAAATTATCACACAGATTATTACAATAACGACACACGGAGGCATACTAATTAATGAGGAGGAGTATGAAATGTTTATAGCAAATGTGGATAGAAAAATATATGTAATTTTATGCCTAGTTCAGTCCTCTGCACAATGTAACCTTTCAAAATATTTTTTGCAAATTTTATGGGGGCAAATAAGGTATTCGAAAATGGTTAGAAACTTCATCAAAACCTTGAAAACTCACAAGTTCTTGACTGTAATGCCCCTTAGCAATCGGGTGAAGTGAGAATTCCATATAGCCAGATCATGCAGATACTTGTAGGCCTGAATAATCGCTTCCAAAACAATGCGTTTCCAGTTAAATGGGCAAAGATCGATTTCAGCATAAATTAAAAGTCTTTCTATGTAAACCTGCAAAGTAGAACACTGGTCTTTGATTCTAGTTCAGTTTAAGTGCTGTGATAAGAACTTTCAGGAATGATAGATTTCATCAGTTTTTGACATGCCTTTTATTCTTAGGTTCTAGAGAGACTGCTTGGCCAGCCAAAGCCAGAGGCCAAGAAACAGTTGCAAATCAGACACTTTTATTGCCTACTTTCCAGGTAAATTTCCAGCCTGCTCACCAAAGAATCTCTGGTCCAACTCTTGGCCCCAATCAGGACTCATGCGGGAGGCAATCAACAGATGTCTCTCTCTCATACTGATGATTCATTCTCTCTCTCTCTTTTTTTCCTCTCCTCCCCTCTCTTTTCTACTTTCTCTGAAAATCAATGGAAAACATATCCTCTGGTAAGAATTAAAAAAAAAAAATTAAAGACAGCTCCCCAGTGGCTGCTGTGTGGTGCAGCAGGACAGGCAGTGCAAACAGGTGTGTCTGAGGCAGGTCTCTACAGCTGTCAAGTATTCCTGGACTTAGTGCCTTTGTAAGAAACACACATGCACACCAAGGGTAGTCCTTTTATGTCTCCTAAGCCTCACATCTCCATCATGATTCTGTGAAATCCATCTCTGTCTTACACAACCCAAAGCTTAGTCAGTTCTGTTGGTTTCAGGTGGTAGCAGAGCTGCCAGTCTCTGTCTCCCTGGTTCTCCTCTAAATCTGCCAGGTAGCTGGTGAGGTCTCATGATTTCTTCACATGTATTACATGTCTATTCTACAAAGAACTGGGTGAAAGTAACAGCTAAGCAAAGATTATAGAGGCAAGCTGTGATTTGTTGTTACGTCAAAGGGTTCTTTGAAGAAGAGTATGTTGACTGTCTGAGGTTATCAGATAATCTCAGATGGACAACTCACATTAGCCAAAGGTCTTCAAACCCAACTGTATTTTAGAAAGCAAACGGTTATTATGTGTTATTAGTGAAAGTTTGCACCAATCTCCCAAAGCTAAATGCTCTCAGATATCCTATGAATGAACCTCCTTACAAGGTTAAACTGTCAACTTTCTGGGAATAATTAGATATATATACAACATTGGAAATCACTCAACTTCCTGCAATCTTTACTCTAGACTTGGTATGTGCCAGTAATCATTCATTTATACCACTTGCCCTCTGGTGTCATTGGAATTGAGATTTCTCTTCTCACTGAAACTCTTCTAGCAGTGAAATCAATCCCATCCCACTTCTGGAGAACACCTCCCACAATTACCTCTTTTTGAACACTTCCCTGTGGCCCAGACACTCTCCCCAAAATGAATGTCTTTATATGGTACCCATCCCACCCGCCACAACCCCTAGGATGCTTCCTCTCTGTTTGCTCACAGTGAATGCCCTGATGCTGCTTCTCATCTCCCACTCTCCCCTTCACCCTCTGTAGTCTGCCCCCAGCACTAGACTGAAACTACTACTGCTAAGGTCATCGGTGCGTTTGAACATACAAACCAGAGCTCTTCACCGCAACTCCTCACTCCTCACACATTCCCTAATGTCACGGGGGGCACTGCCATTTGCCTAGGTGCTTGGCCAAAGACTTCCAATTGAGTTAACCTGCTGCAATCTATGAGCAATTCTTGTTCTCTCTGCCTGTCACTGGTAGTCAGATCGCTTTCTAGTCTATTTCACTTCCCACCTGTGTCACTGTTATTGCCTCCCGATTTCTTGGTCTCCACTCAGACTCCCAGCTACAGTCTTTCTCCCCAAAGCAGCCAGGATAGCCTTTTTAATCAAGAGCACTTCCCCACCCTGCTCAACTCTGCCAAAGGGTTTCCACCAAACAAATAAAAATGTCACTTCCTCCCATGGCCTGCAAGCTGAAAGGCCCAATCAGATGGCACGTGCCCTCCTGGCCCTCATGCCCTACCTTCTTTCCCTCATTTGACACTCTGACCACACTGGCCATACCTCACTCTTACTCAAATACCAAGTATAAGTTCCCGTCTCTGAATCCGGCACTTGTTCCATCTGCACATACACCAGAGCTCCTCATCTTCTCAGTTCAGTCAGGTCAGTGTTCAGATGTCATCTCTTTACAGAGGCTCTTTCTGATCACCTCTCTAAAGTAGCTGACCTAAGTACTCTTCCCTCACACCAAGCAGGAGACTTCCCCTTTAGGATTGCCTGAGGCAGGAGTGATACAATCCCCATTCCTTCTCACTAGAATGGACCACTCATTCCAAATGATACTCTTTCCATGGGAATCCTGGATGAATGACACAAAGGTCCTTACACAGCTGTAGCCAAGCAGGCAACTAGCAACACCCTTTCAGGTCCTACTGGCACTAGAATCCTGGCAACATCACAGGCAGTCACCAGAGGACAGCAAGGACAGATGAACACCCATCATCCCAGGAACAGCGAAGTTAGGGCTCTAGTTCTCAGTCAGGACACACATTATAACTGCCCGGGGAATGCAGCCTGGGACTCAGCTTAGCCCTACACTGAACCTGTCTCTCCCTGGGGCCCAGAAGGTTCTGTTATTGCCCCCATCCTGCCCCATCAGCACACCTTGTAAGTGTGCCTGTGTGCACTGCATGCGCCTATGTCTCCTGAGGTCCGGAAGGAGAAATTGGAAATCTCGCTATCCTGCTGCCTTTAATAGCAACCGTTTTGTGGTGAAAAAAGCAAGGACATTTTTAATCATAGTGATTATTAAGCTCAAATGTGTGAACTCTACTTCCTTTTATAGGCTTCCCTTAATAAAGTTCTGAAAGAAGAACTATCTTACCAAAGTTGTTATTGCATATCCTGCTGTTACCTTATAGGCAAAGAAAAAAGGTCGAATAAATCTGTAAATTGATTCGGGATCGGGATTATGATGAAAGAATTCCTCAGGAACCTTTTCTTCCTAAAAGGAAGTACCCATTGAAGAAAAATATTAAGTACTTTTGTATCAGCCCTGTTCCACTTATGCCCATGTGCTAATTAAAATAATTTTTATTGGGTAACATGTATTTTAGCCTTTTAAATAAAATAATGGGACCTTAAAAAACAACAGTGATTGAATATTGACACTCATTAAAGATACAGGCACAACCTCAGAATATTTATATATTCCTTTCCACCTTCCCCCTATAACATTCTGTCTAAATGTGAACTATTTTTAGGCTCCAAGGACTTGTTGGTCATCATGTCACAGTTCTCTGCAATCAACTTTGAGAATGTAACCATCAGGCTCTAAGGCTGTGCTGTGTGTATAGTGCTCACCAGCCACATATTGTTATAGAGCAAATCTGAAGACATTTGAAATTTTTTATCATTCTAATTAATTCAATATTTAAATAGCTGTTTAATTTTCTACTAGAGATCTTGATATATCTACTAGGTGTATGTACAAATATTCATATTGTTTGATGCTACTGAAAATTTTCTTTTAAAAATATAAATTTTTGTTTTTTGGGTATGTTGACCCACTTTAGTTCACTAATTATACAAAGCTGAAACTCAGTTCTTACTGACATATCCTTTATAATAAAAGGGTAATATGCAAATCGACTGAATGGCGGAACGACCGGTTGCTATGATGTGCACTGACCACCAAGGGGCAGAGCCTCAACACAGGAACTGCCCTTGGTGGTCAGTGTGCTCCCACGGGGGGGTGGGGGGATGCTGCTCAGCCAGAAGCCAGGCTGATGGCTGGCGAGCTCAGCGGCTGTGGCAGGAGCCTCCCCTGCCTCCACGGCAGCACTAAGGATGTAAGCCATCAGTCAGACATCCCCCGAGGGCTCCCGGACTGCAAAAGGGCAGGGGCCTGGCTGAGGGGCCTCCCCACCCCCAGTACATGAATGCCGCCCACCGGGGCTTCTAGTTTCTTATGTAACACTAGAGGCCCTGTGCACAAAATTCGAATTTGTGAACTGGGGCAGGGGGTGGCCCTCAGCCAAGCCTGTGCCCTCTTGTAATCTGGGACCCCTGGCTGATGATCAGGGCATATCAGGGCTTTCCTTCCCCCGGCTGCCAGCAGCTGGTTGTGCCCCCGCCGCTGCTACTGCTTGCCATCGGTACAGCACTGCCACCCCCGTACCCCACCACCAGTCACCTCACTCTGTGGGTGACAGGTGTGGGGTGGGATCATTGGCTGGCTTGGAATTTCCCTCTGCGGGGCAATAACTGGCTGGCCCTGCACACCCGTCACCACATCGCTAGTCAGTGGGCTGGGCCTCCCTCTGTGGGTTGATCAATTGTGGGGCCCCAGATTGATCACCCCGCAGAGGGAGGCCCTGCCCACCCACCACAGTGCTGTCTGTGGGGGTAGCCTGGGCCTTCCTCTTTAGGGCGATTGGGCGTGGGACTCTGCCCACCCACCTGGGGCTCTGCAAATGGTCTGTGCTCTGCCATTGGGGCGACTGTGGAGCCGACCCACCGGATTGATCACCCCGCCAGCCAGCATGGGTCTCCCTCTTTGGGGCAATTGATCACCTCGCAGAGGGTGGCCTGGGCCTCCCTCTGCAGGGCGATCGTGGAGTGATTGCGGGGACCCCTGACCAATTGCATTGCACCCACCTTGGCTGGCCTGGTGCCAGTGCGTGTCATAGTGTGGTCATTCAGAAGGTCGTCTGGGAGGTCATTCGGCTGTTCAGTTGTTTGGTCTATTTCCATATTACCCTTTTATTATTATAGACTAAAGGCCTGATGCACGGATTTGTGCACAGGTGAGATCCCTCGGCCTGGCCTATGGGGATCAGGCCAAAACCAGCTCTCCAATATCCCTCAAGGGCTCCTGGACTGAAAAAGGGCACAGGTCGGGCTGAGAGACCACTCATCCCCAGTATACAAGTGTTGTGCATTGGGCCTCTAGATTCTTATATAACACTAAAGGCCTGGTGCACAGATTTGTGCACAGGTGGGGTCCCTCGGTCTGGCCTGCAGGGATCAGGCTGAAACCAGCTCTCTGACATCCCCCAAAGGGTCCCAGATTGCAAGAGGGCAGTTCTCGGGTTACGCACCCTGGAATCGGGCTCCCTCCTCTCTGGTTCTGGATGCATCACCTGAGGACCACAGCTGCCAAGTCACAGCAGCTCGGCAGCTCCTGTGTTGAGCATCTGCCCCCTGATGGTCAGTGCGCATCATAGTTACCAGTTGGATGGTCGCTTATGCTTTTATATATATTGATTCCTTTTGCAAAATTAGATACAACATGGGGTGGGGAAGAAAACTTAAAGGAAGGTAATGTTAACTCCAAGCTGGAGAGAGTAATTTTCTACTAGTGATTAATTTCAAAGCAAATCAGCATGGAATAAACACAAGTGTCTGAGAGAAAGAGACAACCTTAATACAACTGGCACTTACTGTGACAGGATGGAGTCTCTCATCAAAAATGTCCTTGGATCTATTTGAATCTCTAGAAAATAAGAATGTGATTTTAAAAAGTAATCCAGAAATTGTTGTATTAGCAACACATCTGTTGGGAGTAGAGAGAATTTTGGTGGGAGCTTAACCTTCAACAAAGAAAGTCCTTCTACAAATTCTTCTCTTAGATCCTGTAGGAATTTTCTGACCTCTTTTTACTCAGCACATCAAATTCTATGAAACCTTTTCTATAATGACCTGCCAGAGCTGCCTTTATAAGCATTGACAATGCTAGTCAACCAAATCAATTGCCACTCCTCTAACCTTTCATTGAAAGACCCAGGCATATTTTATAAAGCAGTAGCGGTGGGCAATCCTTAATGTGAAAACGAGATCCTTGTTTTTGCACTGTTTTTTTTTTTCCTCTAACTAGTTTCCTATACTATAATCTTATTATATATTTCTTCTTTATTCTTTACAATAGTCTGAGTTTAAAATTTGCCTTTGTATTTTAAAAGTAACCATTCTATTTATTTGAGAAAAAAATGGATTGGCTGCCTCCTATACATGCTGAACTGTGGATGGAACCAGAAACCTAGCTATGTGGCCTTACAGAATTGAACCTACAGCCTAGGTATGTGCTGCCCTAACTTGGAATCAAACCTACCACCTTTTGGTGTACAGGACAATGCTCCAACACAATGGTCGGCAAACCATGGCTCGCGAGCCACACGCGGCTCTTTGGCCCCTTGAGTGTGGCTCGGCGTTAGAACCACTTCTTCAAAATAGACTCGCCCAGGCCGAAAACCGACTTCTGTGCATGGGCCACGAAGTTTCAATTGTACTGTACATGCGTGCCCGCACCTGCTTTTTGTGGAATAGCCACACTCAAGGGGCCAAAGAGCCGCATGTGGCTCGCGAGCCATGGTTTGCTGACCGCTGCTCCAACCAACTGAGTGAAGGAAACCAGTCTTCTTGGTTTTTTAGGTTTAATTTTCCACAGAGTGGTTCTCCAAGAGTGTTTTGCAGGCTTCTCTGGTTCCACTAGATGAGTGGTCGGCAAACTCATTAGTCAACAGAGCCAAATATCAACAGTACAACAATTGAAATTTCTTTTGAGAGCCAAACTTTTTAAACTTAAACTTCTTCTAACGCCACTTCTTCAAAATAGACTCGCCCAGGCCGTGGTATTTTGTGGAAGAGCCACACTCAAGGGGCCAAAGAGCCACATGTGGCTCGAGAGCCGCAGTTTGCTGACCACGGCACTAGGCCATTTTCAGGAGACCCATGAGGCCAAAACTGTTTGTATAGAAATATTAAGGCATTGTCTGCATTTACACTGACATTTGCAATGACTGCATAAAAGCAAAAGTCAGTAAAACTGGTTTCTGAGCAAGAATCAAGGCAGAGGTCCCACCCTGTACTAGTAGTCATTCTACTCTTCACTGCCACTTGTAGACAAGCAATCTGCTTTACTTAAGCACATCTTTGATAAAGCAATGGCAATGAATACTGTTATTAAAAGTTGAATCTTCTTTTTATACTCTAGAATAAGGGGAAGTATGCATTAAGCACTCCTGCATACTGAAATGTGGTTGTGTTAAGGAAAAGCACTTGGAATTAGTTGTGAGCTGAATACCCTACTGTTTTCAGAGAATAATATTTTTATTTGATAATACAAGTGTCATTCTCTCAAGACTGAAAAGTGAGCCTGTCACTTCCAGGAAAATAACTTACACATTTCTTGCCAATTGCACAGTTCCAGCTATCAAGCTAAAAATCAAGATTGGGGAAAACTTGTACCCTTTTTGTGACCTAACAGCTTTTCAATACCTAAAGGTTTTTCTGGGAAGACTGGTGGTTATGTGATGCTAACTAACAAAAGTGAGTTTTGATACCTTATAAAGAAATGTGAACTGATACTTTCCAAATGACCAATGCATAATATTATTATGAAATTACTTACAATGTAAGAGATTCATTTAGCATAGAATATGTATGCATGGGTACTAATTTAACAGAGACCTTAGTACAAGTTCAAGGACAGGATTTAAAACCATTGTAACTAATTTAAGGAGACAGCTTCTGTGGACTTCTGGTACAGTATCAAAGAATATCCAAAATTATCTGAAGGCTTAAAAAATACAAACTTTTCTAGCCATAAAGATACATGAGGCTGGGTCTTCATATTGTTTATTCAAAACAAATTATTGAGATGACTGAGGTAATCACAAAGGATTGAAGACAGGGTGTACATGAGAATCAGCTGTCTTCTGTTGAAGCAGACATAAAGAGATTTGCCAAATGTAAATAAGTAACACAAAATCCATTCTACCAATTTATTGTAGAAAGTGATTCTCTTTTACAAAGAATTATGTTAATGCTATAGCTCGCTATCAGGGGTGTTTCTGTCCTCCAGGAAACATTCAGCCATGGCAGAGACATTTTTTGTTGTCACAATGGGGCCTGGGGAGAGGGTGATACTGGCATCTAGTGAGGAGAGGCCAGGAATGTTGCTAAACATCCTGTAAAGCACAAGGCAATCCCCCACAACAAAGAAGTATCCTGCTCAAAATTTGAACAGTGCTTTAAAAACTATGTTTTAGCATACAAGGGACTTATTTTTAAATTCTCAATTTTAATTTCTAATCCAGTAAATATTAATATAGCCCACATCAACAAATGTTCTTTAGGATCCTCAATAACTTAAGCATTAGGAGTCCTAAGACAAAAAAAAAAAAAAA
Source organism: Cnephaeus nilssonii (assembly GCF_951640355.1). Classification (NCBI taxonomy): domain Eukaryota; kingdom Metazoa; phylum Chordata; class Mammalia; order Chiroptera; family Vespertilionidae; genus Cnephaeus; species Cnephaeus nilssonii. The sequence continues at coordinate 2,818,046 of NC_137094.1, read as the reverse complement.
AAAAGGTTCGCTTCAAAAATGTAATAAAAGCACTATAGCCTACTCCAATAATATCTATAGTTAAAACCTAACACTAACGTTGTATCTTGTAAGTTTATTAGCTATAATAACAGGACTGATTTTAAAACTCACCTGTTCTTTATGTGGTAATATATTGCTAGTGCCAGGCTGTGGAGAAAAGAAAAAGTAACAATTGACTTTATGTCAGGTCTAAAGATAAGTTTTAAAAGGGTTGTGGCGGGGGAAGACCATCCCAACTGCCTAGTGGCCATGAAATCTCATTCAAAACAATATCTCCTAAGCACTTTTTGCCTTGTTGTAGTTCTTTGTCGGTTAGTAAAATTAGGAAAACCAAAATGCTAAGGAATATGCTGTTAGAAGACATGTTTTGGGTGATTATTATAACATAATAATGAGATTAAAATGGAAGTGGAAATCAATATATAATTGACACCAGTTTTTTAACCTGAGCACTGAAAAGGACAATCAAATGAAAGTACATATGGGCAGGATAAGGGGTCTTTCCCCTATTTGTACTCACCACTGCACAGCGATTCTCAGATCAGGCTGAGAAATCGAGTAGTCAACGTATACAGTAGCACATGAGCTGTACTTTTCCCTAAGGTGACCAGGAGATACCTGAAGGGGAAGGGGAACAGAAGAAAATATCACGGTAAGTTAAACCTATAAAAGTATGTTTTTCCTTGGTTAAAATGTCAAACAATTAAGCATTACAATTGTTCTCATACTCTATGAACTACTTTAGTGCAATACCATGTGCAACTCTACGGTAAACCCATTACATGCTCTAACTTCCAACAATGAGAATTGAGGAGGGGATCATAAAATGCTGCCCTTGACAGACTACCTATAATCCAACTTGGCAAACACCTATGATAAATTCCCTTTATAATAATGTAAAACATTTAAAATAAGATTTCAGCGTTTTTTCCTTAAAAAACAAAAACTGCTGAGATTTCTATTTCTACTATTTATTTTCTACATTAAAACATACTGCCATCTATAATATTGAAGCAAGAGCATCTTATTGACGTACACGAAAGCCAATAATAAATGTTGGTTCAGGAGGCAGTGTGACAAAACACATGTGTCTGAGGCAGAGGTGTGTGTGTGCAGGGCTGGCCTGTAGCTCATAAGTTAAGGGACAAGAGGTCTCTCTGGGCCTCAGTTTCCTTACCTTGAGAATTAAAAAGTATTGTTTTAAGATTCTCTCACATCCAAAAACAGAACAAACACCTCTGAGAATTTAACTCTCTCTTCATGTTGAAATAAGACTATTATTACATTACTCAAAAGAGAACCTCAGATAATATGGAACTTTATATGATATTACAAATTCTACTAGAGGCCTGGTACACAAATTCATGCACAGGTGGGGGTCCCTTGGCCTGGCCACCGATTGCGGCCGATTGGGGCCGTCTTGCCCAGTCCTGATCCGGGCTGATCAGGGCCAGCCAGCCAGGGGGAGGGACTATGGGAGGTTCGCTGTGGGAGTGCAATGACCACGAGGGGGCAGCTCCTGCATTGAGTGTCTGCCCTCTGGTGGTCAGTACGCATCATAGCGACCGGTTGTTGGGTCATTCGGCCGCTTAGGCTTTTATATCTATAGATTCCCTAAGCTACATGATACTTATCAGGACCGTGCCTCACTCAGCTGCTCTCTGTGACTACAAGGCCTTTTTCTTCCACCTTTTCTCAGCAAGGTTAACCCCACTTCCCATCTACTTCCAGGGTACCTCTGCCAGCAGCCACACTACAGAACTTCTCCATTTCTCTACTTTTACACACCTGAGTTACTACTTGTTACATGTTATCAACTGTTTCCAGGGCATCCCCCTCATAAAAAGTGAGCTTCTCTAGGGAAGGCAGGACTTTCCCTCCTCCTCTACCTCCAACTGCTGAGCATAGATTCTGGGGCAAATTAGGAGTTCAACAAGTGTTTGACCAATTATCTAAAATCAACTGCAACTGGAAGGTAAATCCTACTACAGATACAAATTAGAATTTACCTGAAGTAGTGTCAGAGATATGACAATGACTTTTTGAGACCCGCTAGAGAATAAATTATCTTTAAAACTCTAGAAATACTCATGTCTTTTAGAAGTATTCATTGATTTGTTAAGAGCCCGACAATACAGCAATAATCAAATACAGAAATAGCCAAAACTATGTCAGGAAAATCCTCTTAGAGTAAAACCAAAACCCAATTCTAGTCACTGTAAGTAGTTGAAAGTAATATTCTTTAATATCATAGAATACCAACGATTTTAATATGCTTCATTTTGTTAGTGGCAAAATGGCACATTTTGTTAGTGGCAAAATGAATATAAAAGAATCAGGGACATAGAAAGGGTTTGGACTGACAATTCTCAGGAAAAAGGGGGTGTGAGGGGTGCAGGAAGAGATTGGACAAAAATCTTACACTTATGGATGAAGACATTGGCGGGGGGTAAGGGCATGGGGTGGGGAATCAGGTGGAGAGGAGCTATGGGGGAATAAAAGAGGAATACATGTAATAATCTGAACAATAAATATTTATTTAAAAAAACAGAATTATAAAATGTTGGTGGCCCTAGCCAGTTTGGCTCAGTGGATAGAGCACTGGCCTGCAGACTGAAGGATCCCGGGCTCAATTCTGGTTGAGTACATGCCCAGGTTGCGGGCTCGATCCCCAGTAGAAGTCGTGCAGGAAGCAGCTGATCAATGATTATCTCTTATCATTGATGTTTCTATCTCTCTCTAAAATCAATAAAAACTAAAAATAAAAAGTCTTGGCGAACAAACTCAAGGAAATCCCCAGGAAGCAGAAAAGGACAAAATGGGAAATAAGAGGGGGAAATATTTTGAGATTTGTCCAGGAATACTAGTCTAAGAGTTCCAACTTCTGAGTAATGGGAATATTAGGAAAAAAGAAGGAATAAAGAATGTATAGAAGAAACAAAAATATCCCCTGAAAGTAGATAAGACCTGGATTCTTGAAGGCCACAATAAAATGAAAAGGTTCATTCCAAAACATAACATGAAACTTCAGAATCCCAGGAATAGGTAAGCTTCTAAACATTTCCAGAAAAGAAAGGGTGGGGGAAATTACTAAAGTTGCAAATATATAATGTATCATACATTACCAATATATTTAAGAGTAACAATGTAATGAGAAAATAGTAGTAATGTCTTTAGAACTGCAAAAATTTATTTCAACCTATAATTCTCTGCTTTATTAAGAAGGAGGCATTTCAGAAAGGCTAGATCTCTAAACAATTTCTGCCTATGTATCCTTTCCCAGGAAAAAGTTCTTGGGTGAAAAAAAGGAGAATAACAATACAGAGGAAAACATAAACACGGGACAAAGATTTTCAACCCGTGTACCACCCAGCATACTGGTGTGTGGCAAGAATATTTACAAAATGCAATACCTGGGGGAGGAAAAAAATGGCGACGGAATAGAGTCGTGTTTGGAGTCTGGTCCTGGGGCGGAGAGTAGGAGCAACAGAGGTTTGCAGGGGGAGTGTATATTGGCAAGCCAAGGGACAGCTAAATTCCAGGAGAAGGCGGGGGAGTGCTGGCCAGGGTTCCCCTGACCGTGCAGCACCCACAGGGGCTGGGTCTCCTCCCGGAGCTGCGGGCTCACCGGGTGCCTCGCCATCTTGCAAGGAAAGGAGGATTTTATTGGAAACCTGACTTTCCGCGACAACTGCAATCACTGAACAGCTGCGAGCACTAGAACACCGGTCCCCTAAGGGTGCAAACATTCGGATTCAAAGGAACTCTTCACTGCACCACGGAAAGGTCAGATTTCGCCTGAAATAAGGTGTGGTTTCTAATCCCCGCAGTGGGAGGGAAGCGCGCGAACCGCAGTACCAGCAGGAACCGGGAGGTCTGTGCCTAGAAAAATCGGCGGCAGTTGGAGCTGCCGTGATCCGTGAATGTGGAAGGGGGTCCTCTGAGCTGCTAACGGAAGTGACCTCTTAAAAGCAACTCATTTTAACCTGACGAGGAGGATCAGACTAAGAATTTTCAAAGGAGTGCGGGCTCCTTAGTCTGGCGCACAGACCCACTGTCCGCACACTTGGGCTCTTTCCGACTCTGATTACTAAGCCCAATACATAGGAAAACCCAGGTGGAAAAACCCTGAAAAACTGCAGGGGGAAGTTGTTTTTTCGGAACCTGGGGAGCAGAGCTGGGTGTGACCATCAGAGAGGCAGCTCTGAGGCGCACACCTCCACAAACCGGTAGTGAGTGCCATACAGGGAAAAAAAAAAAAAAAAAAAGCTAGAGAGGCCCGGAAGTCAATTCAGGAACACTGCCACCCAGGGGCTGAAACGCTAATTGTCTCTGGTGTAATCAAAAATAAATACGAGAAATTAAGACACGGCCAGCTTAAAAAGCAGGACTGGCTTACAACACTGAGAAGCAGTGGAACGAAGCTGAACTGAAATACCGCCCAGACTGGGAAACAGGCATACCAAACAGAATAATAGAGGAAGTGAATGACAGCCGCTACTGCACATTTTAGTCTTCCTATTTTTTAATTTTTAATTCTTTTTTCAATTTTTTTATTCTAATTTTTTTTATTTTCATTTTTTGCATCTTTTACTTAAGAAACTAATTTTTTTTTCTTTTTCCACATTCGATTTTCACCTTTTTAATTATTACATTTTTATTTTCAATCAGCATTATTATTACTATTATTTTACTTTTTTTTTCTTTAAATGTCATTTGATTTTCCCTTTCTTGTATTTTGGGATTAGTGTCCTACATTCTATTTGCATCTTTCCCTTACCCTATCTCAACGCTAACATTATGCCATCACTCTCCCTCTAACCTTTCCCCTTTTGGTCTCCTGTTTATCTTAACCCTTTCTGGCTATAGATTTTCCCTACTTTTTCAGTTTACCCTCTGCTAAAATTTCACCCTACTTATATATCTAATTCCCAACCCCCTGCTCCAAATCCATACATACCTCTCTCTACGCTACCTTAAAAGAATTATTTTTCTCTCTGGCCTTTTGTTGTTGTTTGCTTGAATGTTGATTAGATTGAATTTTTATGCTTTTTTATGAGATTGTTTTGATTATTCTTTTTGTTTGGTTGGTTGGTTCTTTTGTTTGCTTTGTTTTTGTTTGTTTTTTACTTTTGTTTTCCCTTGCCTCACTTGATATTAGTTGGTGTTGCAGTTTTTATTAATCTCCAGGCTCGTGTTGCTGGAATTTGCTGGGATTAGTGGTTGTTCTAGTGGAGTCTACTCCCCATATATATAGTTTGTTCCCCTTTTCTCTCTTAGTATTGTTCTTGTCTCTCTTACTTTTTTTTCTTTTCTTTTTTTTCTTTTTTCTGCTCTTTTCCCAAGTTCAGATTCACACTCTTTTTTTTGTTTGTTTGTTCTTTCTTTTTACTCTCCCTCTTCCACTCCTATTCCCTAATTTGTCTTTCTCTGGTGGTCACCTTTATTGGAGATTATTAATATCGTGAATACAATTCTGTTCAGTGCCTTGTGTGTTGTGCCTGGTTGTGTTGTATTTTGTACCTTTAAATCAACGCCAGAGAGAGAGAACTATATAACCAGACATCCGGAGAAGAGAGACCATGGGGAAACAAAGAATTAGCCCCCCCAGGAAAGAGAAGCAGGCATCACCAGAAAAGGAAGTAAACGAATTAGAGGCAAACAACCTATCAGAGAAAGAATTCAGAGAAATGGTCATAAGGTGGCTGAAAAGGATGGAAGACAAATTCGACAATATGAGTAAGAACCAAGAGGAAATGAAGAAGAACCAAGAAGAAATGAAAAATGACATCGCTGCTGTAAAGAACTCAATAGAAAGCATCAAGAGTAGACTAGAAGAAGCAGAGGACCGCATAAGTGAGCTAGAAGACAAGATGGAAAAAAATACCCAATTAAAATAGCTTCTAGAAACAAAAATTAGAAAGCATGAGGAGAGCCTAAGGGAACTTCGGGACAACACAAAACAAAACAACATCAGGATAATAGGGATACCAGAAGGAAAGGAAACGGAGCAAGGAATAGAAAACCTGTTAGAAGAAATAATAACAGAAAACTTCCCTGATATGGGTAAGAAAAAACCCACACAAATCCAAGAAACTCACAGAGTTCCAAGCAAAATGAACCCCAAAAGACCGACACCAAGGCACCTTATAATTAAGTTGGCAAACACCAACGACAAAGTAAGAATCTTAAAAGCGGCCAGAGAGAGACAGAGAGTTACATACAAAGGAACCCCCATCAGACTAGCAACTGATTTCTCAACAGAAACTCATCAGGCCAGAAGGGAATGGAATGAAATATACAAAGTCATGCAAAGGAAGGGTCTCAATCCAAGAATACTGTACCCAGCAAGGCTATCAATCAAAATTGAAGGTGAAATCAGGAGCTTCACAGACAAAAAAGGGCTAAGGGAGTTTATCACCACCAAACCAGCAATGAAAGAAATGCTAAAGGGTCTGCTGTAAAAAAAAAAAAAAAAAAAAAAAAAAAAAAAAGAAAGAAATAGGAAGCAAAGAAGGAACACAGGGGTATAGAATTAAAATGGCGACAAATAAGTGCCTATCAATAATAACTTTAAATGTAAATGGATTGAATGCCCCAATCAAAAGACACAGGGTAACAGATTGGATAAGAAAACAAAACCCATATATCTGCTGTCTACAGGAAACCCACCTCAAAAAAAAGGACGCATACAGACTGAGAGTAAAGGGATGGAAAAAGGTTTTCCAGGCGAATGGAAATGAAAAAAAAGCTGGGGTATCAATACTTATATCTGACAAATTAGATCTCAAAGTGAAGGACATAACAAGAGATAATGAAGGCCACTTCATAATACTAAAGGGAGAAATCCAACAAGAAGAAATAACTCTGGTAAACATATATGCACCCAATACAGGAGCACCAAGATACATTAAAAAACTCCTGGAAGATATCAAAGGAGAGATTGACAGCAATATAATCATAGTAGGAGACTTCAATACCCCACTATCACCATTGTACAAATCCTCTAAACAAAAAATCAGCAAAGAAACATCAATCCTAAATGACTCACTAGACCAGATGGAATTAATCGACATCTTCAGAACATTTCACCCCAAAGCCACAGAATATACATTCTTCTCAAGTGCACATGGGTCATTTTCAAAAATAAACCATATGTTAGGACATAGGCAAAGTCTCTCCAAATTCAAGAAGATAGAAATCATATCAAGTATCTTCTCAGATCACAGTGGCATAAAACTGGAAATCAACTACAATAAAAACAACCCAAAGAAATCAAACACATGGAGACTAAACAGCATGCTATTAAACCATGACTGGGTTACCAAAGACATCAAGGAAGAAATAAAAAACATCATGGGAACAAATGACAATGAAAACACAACAATCCAAAATCTATGGGACACAGTGAAAGTAGTCCTGAGAGGGAAGTTCATAGCTCTACAAGCCTACTGCAAAAAACAAGAAACAATGGTAATAAATTACCTAACCCAACAACTCAAAGAGTTAGAGAGAGAGCAACAAGAAAAGCCCAGTGTAAGCAGAAGGAAAGAAATAATAAAGATCAGAGTGGAGATAAACGACATAGAGACCAAAGAAACAATACAAAAGATCAACAAAACCAAGAGCTGGTTCTTTGAAAGGATAAACAAGATTGATGAACCTCTAGCCAGGCTCACCAAGAAGCAAAGAGAGAGGACCCAAATAAACAAAATCAAAAATGAAAGAGGTGAAATAACAACAGACTCCGAAGAAATACAAAGGATTGTTACAAAATACTACGAACAACTCTATTCCAACTAACTGGACAACCTGGAGGAAATGGACATATTCCTAGACAAATACAACCTTCCAAAACTCAATCAGGAAGAATCTAAACAGCTCAACAGGCCAGTAACTATGGAAGAAATTGAAGCAATCATCAAAAAGCTTCCGGCAAACAAAAGCCCGGGGCTAGACGGCTTCACAGGAGAGTTTTACCAAACTTTCAAGGAAGAACTAAAACCTATCCTCCTCAGACTATTCCAAAAAATTCAAGAGGAAGGAACACTTCCCGGCTCCTTCTATGAAGCCAGCATCACCCTAATACCAAAACCAGATAAAGACAACACAATGAAAGAGAATTACAGACCAATATCCCACATGAACATAGATGCCAAAATCCTCAACAAAATTCTAGCAAATCAGCTCCAGCAATACATCAGAAAGATCATACATCATGACCAAGTAGGATTTACCCAGGAATGCAAGGATGGTACAATATCCGCAAATCAATAAATGTGATACATTACATAAACAAATTGAGAGATAAAAATCACATAGTCATATCAACAGATGCAGAAAAAGCATTTGACAAAATCCAACACCCCTTCTTGATAAAAACTCTCAACAAGGTGGGAATAGAAGGATCATACCTCAACATAATAAAAGCTATATATGATAAACCCACAGCAAACATCATACTCAATGGACAAAAACTAAAACCATTTTCCCTAAGAACAGGAACAAGACAGGGATGCCCACTCTCACCACTCCTGTTTGACATAGTACTGGAAGTATTAGCTATCGCAATTAGGCAAGAAGAAGAAATAAGAGGCATCCATATTGGAAAAGAAGAAGTGAAGCTGTCCTTATTTGCAGATGACATGATATTGTACATAAAAAACCCAAAAGATTCCATCAAAAAACTAATAGACTTAATAAATGAATTTGGCAATGTAGTGGGATACAAAATTAACGCCAAGAAATCTATGGCATTTCTATATACCAATAGTGAACTTACAGAAAGAGAGACTAAAAAAGCAATCCCATTTACCATCGCACCAAAAAAATTAAGATACCTAGGAATTAACTTAACTAAGGAGGTAAAATACCTATACGCGGAAAACTACAGGACACTGAAAAAAGAGATAGAGGAAGACGTAAACAGATGGAAGAACATACCATGTTCAGGATTGGTAGAATCAACATCATTAAAATGTCCATACTACCCAAAGCAATCTACAGATTCAATGCACTCCCCATCAAAATACGAACAGCATATTTCACAGACATGGAAAGAACTCTCCAAAAATTCATCTGGAATAAAAAAAGACCCCGAATAGCCACAGCAATCCTGAGAAAGAAGAATAAAGTAGGAGAGATCTCAATACCAGATTTCAAGCTGTATTACAAAGCCACTGTTCTCAAAACAGCCTGGTACTGGCACAAGAACAGACATATAGATCAATGGAACAGAATAGAGAATCCAGATATCGACCCAAACCACTATGCTCAATTAATATTTGGCAAAGGAGGCATGAACATACAATGGAGTCAAGACAGTCTCTTCAATAAATGGTGTTGGGAAAATTGGACACACACATGCAAAAAAATGAAACTAGATCACCAACTTACACCATACACAAAAATAAACTCAAAATGGATACAGGACTTAAACATAAGACGGGAAACCATAAAAATACTAGAGGAATCCACAGGCAACAAAATCTCAGACATATGCCAAAAGAACTTCTTCACTGACACTGCCCCTAAAGAGAAAATTAACAAATGGGACTACATAAAAAATAAAAAGCTTTTTTACAGCAAAAGAAACCATCAACAAATCAACAAGAAAGCCCACTGTATGGGAGAACATATTTGCAAATGGTATCACTGATAAAGGTTTAATCTCCAACATCTACAGGCAGCTTTTGCAACTTAATAAAAGGAAGATAAATGATCCAATAATAAAATGGGCAACAGACCTAAACAGAATCTTTCCAAAAGAAGACAGAAGGAAGGCCAAGAGACACATGAAAACATGCTCAAAGTCACTTATTATCCAAGAGATGCAAATCAAAACAACAATGAGGTACCATCTCACACCTGTCAGAATGGCTATCATCAACAAATCAACAAACGACAAGTGTTGGCGAGGATGCAGAGAAAAAGGAACCCTCGTGCACTGCTGGTGGGAATACAGACTGGTGCAGCCACTGTGGAGAACAGTATGGAGTTTCCTCAAAAAACTGAAAATGGAACTCCCATTTGACCCAGTAATCCCACTCCTGGGAATATATCCGAAGAAACTAGAAACATCAATCAGAAAGGATATATGCACCCCTATGTTCATAGCAGCACAATTTACAATAGCTAAGATTTGGAAACAGCCTAGGTGCCCGTCAGCAGATGACTGGATCAGAAAACTGTGGTACATCTACACAATGGAATACTATGCTGCCATAAAAAAGAAGGAATTCTCATCATTTGCAGCAACCTGGATGGAATTGGAGAATATTATACTAAGTGAAATAAGCCAGTCAATGAAAGAAAAATACCACATGATCTCACTCATTTATGGATAATAAAGAACATTATAAACTGATGAACAAAAAGATAGATACAGAGACAGTAAAGCAACAAAAAGACTTTCAAATTACAGGGGGAAAGTTAGGGAGGGGGGGAGATAAGAAATCAAACGAAGGACTTGTATGCATGCATATAAGCATAAACAATGGACGCAAAACTCTGGGGGGTGAGGGCAAGTGTGGGTGTGGGGTGGGGGGGTAATGGTAAGATATGTACACATATAATACCTCAATAAAAAAAATAAAAAAATGCAATACCCAATAAAGTTAAAAAAAAAAAAAAGAAAAAGAAAAGAAAGAAAAAAAAATGCAATACCTGACTATTTGGGCAGGGGCACTGACCTTTTCCCTTACATTGTCAAATAACAAAATGACAACAGCCAATACCACAATGGACGTCAAAAGTGAAAGAATGACAATTATACCTTTTTTTTAGATAGGTAAAAAATATATATTTTTTGGTGTGTCACAGAATTTTAGTCATTAGTTTATGCATGCCATGAGATGAAAAAGGTTGAAAATTGCTGACCTAAGAAATCGGGGATCCAACACAAGAGTGTGTGAGATCCCAGATGACTTTAAAGGAATATTCTTAAAAGCAGGTACAGAACAGGCCTTCGGAGAACAAAGGTATAGCAGAGGAGGATAACAAAAGGCTAGGGAGATGGCTTCCAATAAGAAATGGAACAAATGTGTTCAGTACATGTCAAATATTTTTGACAGGCCTGTGACAAATGTCACAACATGTTCAGAAAAAAGAATAGAAAATAAGAGGTGATTACACTAAAAAAATTAATTCCACACACATAAAAATGAAAACTTACTAGGTATTATGTTAATGTAGCATAAATGTAGCGATTTGTCCAATAGTCATCTTTCTCTGCCAAGTTACTAGGTTGTTAGATATAAAGCAGTTATTTCTGAAATGAGAAAGACCAGCCTACTTGCTGCATTTGGCTATGTGAGACATGTTGATGAGAAAGAGGGGTTTGGATTGTCCTGGAGAAGTGTAGCAGTGCTCAAATTTCAGTAATATAGGGGGTCCCAAAAATGAATACACACTTTAACAGCTGATAACTCAATTTTCTTTTTTCTTTCTTCTTTCTTTCTTTACAAACCCTTGTGTAGAGGGCTGACTTTCAATAGACTGTAGCTAGGGAGCTGCTCTGCAAAGTACGAAACCCCGACCCAGAAGCAGGTCGTCTAGGGATGGTTTAGCGCCAGGTTCCCCACGAACGTGAACTGCATGAAGGGTGTGGGGGTGGCCCCCTTTTCGGCCCCACCCTGTTTCCCAGGACGAAGGGCTCTCCGCACCGGACCCAGTCCCGAAGCATGGCGGAGCGTGCCACGCCACCTCAGCGAGGCGGTTGGGCGCGATGGCCCACTGGCAGGGACTGCGGGGGACCCACTATCTGAGGCTCCGCGGTGCTGCCAAATCGTTCCGCCTGGGCGGGATTCTGACTTAGAGGCGTTCAGTCATAATCCCACAGATGGTAGCTTCGCCCCATCGGCTCCTCAGCCAAGCACATACTCCAAATGTCTGAACCTGCGGTGGTAACTCAATTTTTACTCCTTTTCAGGTTTAACTGATTCAAATTAATAGGTAAAGCCAGCCTATGCTTTGAACAAAGAAAACTTACTTTAAACTCTGACATTTTTTAATGGGGAGATATAAAACTGGCAATAGGTGACAAGTTGAGGGCACACAATTATTGACTAAAATAATTAATTCTTGACATTTGCAATTCCATTGCTTTGTTTTGCCAGCAGTGCCTGGACCAGAATGGTCATCAGCTGGAAAACAGGTGCTGACAAAAATTATTCACTTCTGTAGATTCTTTCAAATTTTGAAAATGAACTATCCTACCTAATAAAAGACTAATATGCAAAATGACCGAATGGTGGAATGGCCGGTTGCTATGATGTGCACTGACCACAAGGGGGAAGATGCTCAATGCAGGAGCTGCCCCCTGGTGGTCAGTGCATGCCCACAATGGGAGCACCATTTGGCTGCTCCAGCAGTGGGCCTATGCCCACAGGCCACACCCCCCACCAGTGCATGAATCTCGTGCACAGGGCCTCTAGTAAGCTAATAAACACCAACATAATCATGCAGAGTGCATATACATTTTTTGATCAAAAGAATGAAGGGTATACAAGAAAAAGGCACCGCCAGAGAACTGGATGGCTCAACAGTAACAAATATTTGCATAGTCATGATAACAGAAACACTGATTCTGATTTACTAAAGACCATGATACATGTTGGGAGAACAGAACAAAGGAAGTAAGACCACACTGGAGAGAGGAAGCTAAGCTTTCAGCTGCTACAATAAGTCAATAGATAACACAAAAATTGCCTCAGTTATTATATTGTTGTTAATTTTGTTAAAAAACAAAATTAAAAGTTAAGGCAAAAAATTAAGGCAGATTTTTATACCACAACCATGTTACTGACATTTAACTTAAAGGTCAGAACCCCTTAAAAAAATGACCATTACTGAGCCAAAAATTTTCCTGAATATGTAAACTTGTTAATTAAGATAACAAAAGTGATTAAGAAAATCTTCCAAAAAAGGTTCCTGCTAATGATACTGGGTTCATAATAGATTTCTAACAATTATGGCAGACAATTTTTAATTCAAATTACTAATTTCTTACATAACTTTTCAACTATTTACTTACATGGTAGAAATAGTTGTTCTTTCTCTTTCCTCCCACTAAGAATAAAAAGAATTAACTGATCAATAATGATAATTATTGCCATAGAAAAAACAGAAGTTACTGATTTCCTGAAAGATTACTAATATACAAAACTGGAGGCACACACTCCTTAGGACTGCAGAGAGGGGCACAGGATAGCATTTTCTTTACTGTCTCACCCTCTCTCTACCGGTGAGCAGCTCTGGAGAAACTGAGAAATACAGCAATCCTAACCAAAATGATCAGCTCCAGACAGTCATGCACACATGCCATGAAAATGCATGTTAAAACCCCCACTTTTTATTGAGCTGCATGGATTAAAATAAAATGGACCCTTCCCTGCCTATACTTCTGCTGTCACAATCAACTGAAAGACTCGATCCGTGTGCCTTTTAAAGCAAGTAAACTCAATTGAACATAACGTTAAGGAAAATGAGCAGGCAAGCAGAAGCGTTAAAATCCTACAGTTCTGAGTTCTTATCCTAAAACAATCAGGACACAGGAAATGGACATAGTTGCACATGCTCGTGCTAAGCTTCTGGGGAACCCCATAGGGTTCTGTTCCTCTGATGTACCCTGGCAGCATTACGTAGGGTGAGAGAGTTTGAATAGCTTCAGATTCTAATGTGAGATAGCATCCTTTGCTTGAGCACTATGTAAGATCACAAATTCAATCCTCATATATAAACAACTGAAATGTTTTTATTTGTTCAAACAAAAACCTGTGACCTAAATCCTATCTTGACTTACCAATCATTTGACATTTCTCCAGGAAAATTGTGCCAGCCCTTGGATGGTCAGAAGGGATTAAACCTGAAGCCCAGAAAAAGGCATACAATTTTGTTGAGTAGAAAAATTCATAATTTAAAAAATAGCTACACATCAATGTATATCACTTACTGTTGGGAAGTCTTTTTAAGTAATAGTAATAAGCCAATTTTAATTTTAGTAAAGGCAACGATATAAAAATTCTACTAGGAAAATTCAAAATTGCAGAATTTTGCTATACATGTGCAGTAAAACCAGGCTATGTCTTAGACTTTATTTTTTAACTTGGACCTAAATAATCTATGAATTATGTGTGTGTTTCCCCACGTCTACTTATCAATTAGAAATGGTCACTCTCTTTCATGCTAATATTACCAGCACATTTCAGAAAGTGTCAAGAAACAAGTTAAACTGTGGCCAATTATTGTCAAATACCTGCTCATATATCAAATATGCCCAAATCACATGAGCTGTATTTGGCAAATGTTCTTTACTATTTGGCTAATTCTCACTCCATTCACATAATGAACTTACTTAGTTAGCTGTGGCTTACTTGGGGCTATTCATTGTGGCACACTTAAAAGAATAGTATAAAAGCTCAATGCTTTAATCTACAGGGAACCTTTCATGACAGTGACTTTTTATACTTACATCAAAGTGATTTTTTTTCAATCTTTATTGTTCAAAGTATTACAGATGTCCCCTATTTTCCACAATTTCCCCCTTCTAGCCCACCCCCAGGCCTGCACCACCCTATTGTGTGTGTCCATGGGTTATGCATATATGCACACAAGTTCTTTGCTTGATCTATTCCCACCCACTCACCCACCCACCCACTCTAGCCTTCCCTCTGAGATTCATCAGCTGTTTCATATTTCAATGTCTCTAGATCAATTTTGTTCATCAGTTTGTTGTTGTTGTTTTAGACATAGATGGAGTGGTAATTGTTGCTTCTGAGTTGTATATAACAATTTCAAATGGAAATAATCAAGACTGGAGCAAGTTAAATAGACTCACTTTGTGGAGAGTTTATAATATATAGGCTGCATTCTAAAGAGCTTTGTATGCATCACCAAATTGAATTTGGCACATCTATCATCTGCATGTCAGCCTCTCCTGTTCAGCAGCTGGTTTCTCAGTTGGTTCACATCTCTAAGTCTCGGTTTTTTCATCAGCAATATTGGGAGAATATACACAGGACTTGTTTGCAAGTAGAAGGACCAAATGGGCTATACATGGGAGTGAGTTGTAAATCTTAAAAGAACCATATAAAGGTCCTATTTTGGTCTCTCATCCAATACTACCCATCTACTATCTGGTTTATAAAATCACTCAGACAGAGGCATACTTTATAGCACCAAACAGAATGAACAGAAATTTCACAGGTTCTCACTTGTTTTGTGTTTAAAGGTACAATTCATTAATTCACATAATTTATTCACTTTTTCACACTGTTTTAATATTCTGAACAGGGAGTACTTTTCAGTTATAAAGACATATCCATCATCCAGGTGAATCCCTAGGCTTAATTATTCTAATTTTTAAAGAAATTAAAAGCTCAACCAGAGTTTAAATAGAATATGAGCTATGATGTGTTTTCTCTATGAAATAATCACTGCCATTTAAATGGAAAAAATGGGCCAAAGAGGCTTTAACAGCTTTGTAAATGTATGTTTTCTACTTCACAAATCACACTCTTCATTAGCTACATTGTTACCCAGAATTATTTTAAACCAAGTACCATATCTTCGCTCTTCTCCCTCTCTCCTCCCACTTTCCACTCCCCAAGCTCCTCTTCAGGCATCTGGTCTTTAGAACTTTTATCTCAACATTCTTACAGTTAAACAGGAATCTACTGGCAGTAGGAGAGACGATGAAGACAAACATTCTTGTGCACAATTTTACATCTTAACTGCCAAGACTTTATGTTACAAATTAAAGTCTACATGTATGTGTTTTCTTTGGAAACTTTTGACCAACACTCTTGTGAACAACCCATCCCTCCTTGAGAACAAGTGATATGACAGGGAAGTCTGTTAGGTCACTGAAGTAAGACTGAGGGAAATTTGTGTCAACGTGGACATATTAAAGTAATCAGAACTCCCTGGGTCCTCCTATATGTAAAAACCAAACAAACAACTATTCTCTGTAGGTCTGGCAGTAATGTTTCACATCATTTGAGAAATTTTGAGTTCCCTCTCCCACCATTTCCTTCTGTGTTCAAATTATAGTTGGAAGGAGTAAACAGCTTCTATCCAGGCAACTGAAAACAGCCTACGCAAGAACACATATAGGTTCTATGTCAGTTATTGATTTTGAGTTTACATAACAAACTCTAAAATCTTTGCAGCTGAACTGTCCAGAGTATCAACTATCTTAACAGGTGGGAGCAAGGGTATCACTGGGCCCTACCTGATTCCTACACTAAGTACCATAATGCTCGATAAGGATAGGGAGATGGGATGGAAACTCTGCAGTTGGGATGTTAAAGTTTTCATTGGAAAAAGGAGAACATATACCCAGAATTCTTCCTGGAGTCCCAGGAGACATTAAACAGAGCCATGAACAGGAAGGGACAACTGGCGGGTCTCAGGCTGAGCTGGGTATAGAAGAAAGAACTGGACATCTGGGTAGTGCACAGGGAAAGGAAGTGGCCAGACATGACAGGGAGAAATAACGGTTCGGGATACCAGAAAGAAGGCAAGACGGAGTCTGAGGTGGTGCTCATCTAGAGCATCCTGGGGTCAGCAGAGGCCAGAGGTGTAACTGAGAGCACCGAACACCTGCCACCTCCTTACCTTTGGGCATTTGCAGGTCACTGAGGCGCAGCACAGGGTGGCATTTGCAGAACACCAAACCCAAGTCCTTATGTTCCCGGGCAGCTCGAGTCACCTCACAGACATAAGACTCAGGGCATGGATTCACCCACTCAAAGCTCCGGCCCACTTTGGGGCTGGCACTGGGCTTCAGGCAGCGGCAGGTGAGTTTGTTCCCCATGAGGAACCTCTACTCCTCGCTGCTGTCACTGCCTTCGCTCAACAGTCCCCCCCAACCCACCCTCTCCCCCCAAAATGGCCAACCCCGCCCCTGCTGCCCCCCGCCCCCCCACACAGCTGTCAGCCGCTGCCGCGTCCACTGAGCTGACTGGTCGGTGAGGACAGAGCAGTCTCACTCAGTTCAAAGGCGTGCTGATCAGGCAACTGCTGAGAACCACAACCACTGCAAGAAGAGAGCACAGCCGAAGCTCCACCGCCTGCCACAGCGCTTCTCAACTGAAGGCAGGGCTCCTGGCCGGCCCCAGCCAACCAGAGCACATTCTGTGGTCACCTGGTTACGAGGGACCAATCACGGCAGAGTTCCCTCCGCGTGCCCGCCTGGCAGAGAAGGCAGCGGGTCAGAATGCGGGCCCTCCCTGCCCTGCAGCCCTCCACCCCCTTTCCCAGCGCACACGTGTGGCCCAGTCTCGGGTTCCTTACAGAATTTCCTCAGCACAGTCACATGTTGTCCGGAGGGCAGGAAACCTACAAATGCCCATGGCGATGGCGACTGGGTGAAGAAGTGAATACATTTTTCAATTACTGTACACGTTTTGGAGAAGAATAGAAAAGAAATCAAGAAGAAAAAGACGTGTACAATAATTACAAAATGTACAAATGTTTACAAACCCTTCAATCAAATAGATTCACACACACACACACACACACACACACACAGAAAGGACCAGAGGGAATGTTCTCCTTTATTAAAAGGATAGCAGGAGAGAAAATGAAAGGGCAGAGCAGGACAGTACAAAATGTACTGTATCCTCCATCCTGTGTAACTATGTCCCTGATATGACTCCTTTTTCTGAGAAAAAGCACAGAATGTGTCAGTTACCCAGCCCGCCCTTAAATCAGCCAATAAGAATACAAAGGAAAATAACCAAAGGCCAAAAGAATGCTAACCGCCCCCTGTCTTTGTGTAACTGGACCCTAGTCCTCACCCAACCAATCGGAATCAGCCAACTTGATGGTCCGAGCATCACCCCACCACCCACCCGACCCCAAGCCCTATAAAACTGCTGTACTTCTGGAGCTCTGGGCTCTTTTGCATCCCCCCGCTGCGTCTGTAGGTGCGGAGAGACCGGCTTGAGCTTGAATAAAGGCTCTTTGTTTTTGCATCAGACTCGGCTCCCTGGTGGTCTCTGGGGATCTTGAAATCTGGGCATAACAAAAGGTCACCTCAAAAAATCAGGGAAGCAGAGATTATTAATATTCAACAGTATAAGAGACATAAGTATGTTTTGGTGACAAGAATGAGTAATATATTAAAATGTGGAGACCACAGTGGAATGGGAAATGATCTGATGAACTTCAGTGTTTTTTTAAAATAACATCCAGTTAAATCCTTAAAGCCTGGATGTAACTAGTTGCTATTAATAATATTGTTGTCTAAAGTCCTAGCAATGCCATTAGATAGCAGTTTGGATGACTCTTGTAAGCTTGAGACAACACTGAAGATGATGTTGTAAAACAGTGCCCGCCCTTAACAAGAGACACACCCAACAAAAATCACACTTCCTCTACCAGACATTTAAGGTTTTCCCTCCGGGCCCAGTCACCCAGGAAAACGTGCTCCTTCTGCGGACTCTGCTCCTCCTCCCGCCCTCCCCTCCGCGGAGGGACAAGAAGAAAGCCCGTTAGAGCGGGTGTACGCCTGTCCCAGGGCACCAGGCGGCCCACTCTCCGGACCCCCTTCCGTTTTTTCAGCAGGGCCCCCCACACTGCCGCCAGACCTCAGGGAGCCAGGGCCCTGCCTCACTGTCAGACACCCTGTCCCCGCGGGTGTCTGCTGGCTTCTCCCCGCAGGGCAGGCTCCAGGGATGCCTGCGGGCACAGACACAGACACGGGAGGAAGGAGCCGCCCCTCCTGCCTTCCATCTCCGCACCCCCATCCAGGAGAGGGGGATCTATGGAGAAAGGGGCACATCGCTGGCCACATCCTCATCTGCCAGACTCCTCCCGTCCTGCACACGACCCCGCAGAGCCCCGCAGCCAAGCGCCCAGCCACAGCCACGAGGGGGCACCGGGGCCCCTGCCCCCGCCCCGCGACCACGCCCGGCCGGAGCCCCCGCCTGATGCCTTCGCTGAATTCCGAACCCGCACCGACCAGAGGCCCTGAGCCAGGACCCACTTCCTCACTGTGGACTCGGGTCAACCCGCTCTGGTCTCCCCGCAGCTCCAGGCCGACCGGGCAGGGTCCCCGTGACACCCCTCAGGGGCCCCCGAAGTCCCAGCACCCCATGAAAGCCGGCGAGTGAGGGCTGGGGGACCGGGCCGCCTCGGGGAGCCTGGGGGCAGGCGGGGACGCTGCTGTGCCCGAGCTGGAGGGCAGGTGAGCGCACACCTGGTGGGCGAGCCCCGCCCCGTGTCCTCCGGGCTGAGCTGGGGTCCCCTCTCCTCGGGAAGAGCCCGCTCCCATGTCCTGAGGACGGAGACCTGGGCGGCCTGGCCCTCTGTCCCTGTGGGTTGGACCCGCTTTCCCGCTGAGGTTGGCAGATGTGTGAGGCCCTGGGCACCCAGAGCGGGTCTACTTAGCCCTCCAAATACCGTTTTCCAGGCGCGAATTCTCAGCCATGAAAACCTGCCGCGCTGCATGGCCCTTGCCTGCGGTTTCTCTGCCCTCCCCGCTGCCTGTCCGCCAGATTGGCTCCAGCCCGCCACACCACACACGCCATTCCCCCTTCCCACAGCGCCCCAGGCAGGGCCCGGCGCCGGCCCGAGAGCCCCCCGCTGACCAGCTCTCTCTGCGGTCTCGCTGGTCTGTGCCCGAAAGTGTCCTGGAGACGCGCCCTCCGTGGCTCCCCGGCTGCCGGGGGTGTGGGGAGGCCGCGGGCAGCTGGGCATGCGCTCTGGACGTCCAGGGCACACGCTCTCCACGCTGGGGGCACGCGCTCTGACGCACGGGACTTGCACTCTGATGCACGGGGCACGTGCTCTGACGCATGGGGCACGTGCTCTGACGCATGGGGCACGTGCTCTGACGCACCGGGCATGTGAGCTGATGCCCTGGGCACGTGCTCTTGCCTTCCTGGCCAGTAGCTGCGGGAGTGGAGCTCTGTGGTCAGGAGGCCGGTGCACGTGGTGACGCCCTGTTGGCCCTGAAGTCCCTTTGCTCCGGGCCGGAGGCTCCTGGGTGTGGTGACCGCCCTGCCCTGCGGGGACCTGCAGGTAAGCAGAGCCCCAGGGGAGCTCCCCCCACCAGTGCGGGGGGAGGGACAAAGATGTCACCTCAGGCGCCCCTGTGAGTTTCTTTCTCCCTTTGTCAGAAGCCATGGCTCGGTGGCCCCTCGGGAGTGAGGCTGTCTGTCCACAGGAGTGATGTCTGTGCAGGTCGGGTGTGCTGGGAGGGGGGGGGGGGGGAGGCTGGTCCTGCACTACTTGTCTTGAGGCACCAAGTGGTGGACCTGCTACGGGGCCCGGGGGAGACCATGGGACCTGCATCTGCAGGTGCACCGGCTTGGAGAACCTGGGCACGTGGGGCACCTGGGCAGGGGTGTGCCCTGATCTCACAGAGGCCACCTTTCCTTTCCAGCCCCCAGTGTGCAGGCCTGTTCCCTGGAGGAAACTGGATTCCTGCTGCGGGGGCTTGGGGGGTGAGGGTGGGAGGGTGTGTGTGGTGGCTCAGGCCTCCCTCCTGCTCCAGCTCCTCCCTCCTGCTCCAGCTCCTCCCTCCTGCTCCAGCTCCTCCCTCCTGCTCCAGCTTCTCCCTCCTGCTCACAGACCCACCTCTCGACCTGTTCCCACCTTCACAGTGCCTCCATAGGCGCACACAGATACACAGTAGGTCTGTAACTGGGTTAGACCTGCCACCCAGAACAGTCAGGACGGGTTAGCGTTAGGACATCCTCACTGCTGGGATAGGCACTGCCCACGACCTGCATACCGCTATTTGCACCACCTCTTTATCCTGCTGCACCAGGAACTGCAGTGTCAAACCCACCCGGGTCCTGGCAGGGTCCAGGATATCACTGCTCACTGAGCATGCCTTCAACACACCTGGCCTGGGCCCAGACAAGGTCCTTACCTGGATGGCAGTATCCCTTCTTCCCATCCGGGGTCTGTTTTGAGAAGGTGATTATTTCACTCAAGAGGTTCATTGAAATGATCAGAGCTGCTTAGTCATTCCCACGGAAGAGCAGCCCCCTTGTCCGGCTCTGCAGAGCATCTGGCACACCTCACAGTCCTTGGTGGGTCAAAGACTGGATAAATCACGGAGCCTTAAGTACAGCTGCCAGTGCTGCAAATGATTGCCTTGCTGGTGCATTCAGAGAGCAGGGTCTACAGCAACAATCCTCTGAATCTCATACTTGTTAAAAAGGGTAAAGATTCAGATGACACAGTTCAGAAACCATGAACGACCCGAATAAAACCTCCACTGCACGCTGTTTCTTGGTCGCTTCTTTGGGGAAAACTCTACCTTTACCAGCTGCCCAGCTTCTCTTCCTGACCTGGAAAGTCACATGTTCACCTGCCAGAAATAGGAAGCTCTTGGGAGCCATCAAACGTATTGAAAGCATTGTAGTTCCTGCTTGCCCCTGCTGGCTGTGTGACCACAGGGGAGTGCCCAACATCTCTGAGACGGTTTCTTTCTGCTTACATCAAGTGATTAAACAAAACTTTGTCCTGCCAGTGTAGCTCAGTGGTTGAGCATCGTCCCAGGAACGAGGAGTTCGTCTGTTTGATTCCAATTGAGGCACATGCTTGGGTTGTGGACATAGTCCTCAGTGTGGGGCATGTAGGAGGCAGCTGATCAGTGATGTTCCTCTCTCATCAATGTTTCTATTTATCCCTCTCCCCTCCTCTCTCTCTAAAAATCAATAAAAACAAAACAAAAACTTATCCCTGGAATCCTGCACATCCCTTTGCTATTGCTGATTGTGAACAACCAGCATGTCTCTGGCACTCAGGTTTCAAATCTCAAAGATATACACACAGAGGATGCTCCGAGGTCAGGGTTCAAAAGGATTCATATAAAACAGCCTATGGTGAAAGAGCCATCTTCCTGTCATGTTTCTGGAAATTTACTGGGATAGACTTGGGAAATTATAATCTAGATAGAATCTTTTGCAAATCTTGCTTCTGAGATGTTGCCGCCAACTTTCATAATTTTGTCTCCTCTATCCTCCGTACACTCACTCCAACATACATCTGAGAGAATATATATATATATATATATATATATATATATATATATGCACACACACACACATACACACACACACACACATGACACATACATATCTTACATTTTCCCACAATATGCAGCTCACACCCCTGTGGGAAATCACCAGGCATTAGTGCACAGGTTCCAAATAGTAGGCATTTCCTATTAAATGAAATTAGGGATGGAATTTATTATATTAACTAAACCAATTTCCATGTGATGACAGTGAAAATTCTGTCTGGCAGCCTGGCTGTCTTTGTGGCGGCAGCATTCCTTCACCAGGCACATCCTGGCTACCCCTGCGAGAGCACTCCCAATCAAGAAGGCGCGGTTGCATGGCAGTGTCACCTTGCTCTGTGCTGCCAGCTGTGGAATGGGAGCTCCAAGCTGGGGAACAGCTTTGGGCCTCCTCACACCTGTTAGCGACCTGCATCAGAATGGGATGCTTTCTTTGTCATTTTATTTAGTTTTCTGTAGAGCCAGATTCAAGTTTTGTTCATAAAATCATGACGGTGATAAATGAAGGGGGCACTATAAACCCTCCAAAGCATATAGATTGTAGGCTAGGAACACAACAGCAGGTTTTGTTTATGGAAGGAAATATGTCAACTCTCTAGGTTACAGATTTTTAAACATGTATTTGCTTAATGAAAAGGTGGTACAAGTGTGTGTGTGTAAAACTCATAGGGTACAAACGGTATAAGGGTACAGTGGAAACCTAAAACTGGTCTCCAGCTGACAAATCTCTGTCAAGGGGCAACTAAGGTTATCGATCCTTGTGTGTCCCATGACTTATTTTACAGTGAAGGAAAATAGCACTCAGACCAGCAAAGCGATTAATCAAGCCACACCACTGGTTACTTGCTGTAGCTAGACCACTGGACCAGGACCTGGCCTCCCCCAACCTAACACATTCTCCCCCATCGTCCATGGTTGTCCACAGGCCCCAGGTGAACTAGAGACATTCTTTTCTTAAAATACAAACTACAACTTTAATAAAACAGAAGGCCGAGGAGAACCTTCAGACACAGTGCTTTCACTTGGATGAATGTTCAATACAGGACGCTGGAGGTTAGTTCTGAAAGAGACATATAGGAAATCCATTTCAATGGCCTCAGCTTATAGATGAGGAAGCTGAGGTTCCAACAAGGAAATAATTTTCCAGCACATTAATGCTGACGGGACCCGTTTGCGTGAACTCCAAGCAGTGCTTCTGACTTTGCAGAGGCGGTCTGGGTTCTTTGGTCATCTCTTGGTCTGCCTGGCTACGTCTGGGCATTATGGCTAAGTTAGAATGGAAAATGCAGGAGCTCACCGATTTCCAAAATGGTTTTACCTATAGGAACGTGTGAGGACATCTCTGGCTAGAAGGTTTGGCGTTGAGTGTCTGGAAACCTTGAACTGAGACTGATGTTCGAAAGCAGTAACTCCCACTTGGCTCCTGGAGAAAAGCCTTTCCCGCACCAGCTGACGGTGAGTTCTTAACCCGTCATTACTAAAACGTGCACCAACTTAGTAATCCACACATTAAACCTATATGTTTGTGTTAGCTAATGTCACCTCGATAAAATTTAATTGAAAAAAAGAAAAAGAAAGAAATAAAAAACTACCAATAAAAAATAAATAAATAAAAGTTGTACCTTTTATTTTTAAAATAAAGGGGGGAAACGGGTTGCTAGGTATTTGGACATCTTTTGCCTTGTTAGTAGAGCAAGTTATGGGCTTTGGAAAAATAAAGCAATCATGAATCAAGCTTTGAAGAAAAGCTATGTAGTAACAAGTTTCCTCATATCTTTCTAATTTGGGTTGTATTAAACAATGTGATTACAGAGAACAAGAGGGAGATTGACAGTAAGGTGAAAGTTTGAGTAGTGACCCCCCTCCCCTGCTCGGGAAAGATGCTAAGCTTCACAATGTCCCTGCCTGTGCTACCTCTACAGCCCTTTCTATTTTAAAACTAACAACCAACTTGGGAGGCAGGAATTCTTACCACTTTCATTCTAAAGATGATTATAATGAAACTAGAGGCCTGGTGCACAAAATTTGTGCACTGTGTGTGTGTATGTGTGTGTGTGTGTGTGTGTGTGTGTGTGTGTGTGTGTGTTTGGTGGGGGGGGGGGATGTCCCTCAGCCCAGCCTGCACCCTCTCCAATCTGGGACCCCTTGGAGGATGTCCGACTGCCGGTTTAGGCCCAATCCCAAACCAGCAGTTAGACATCCTGTCAGGGCTAGCCTGACGGTTGAACCGGGCTGAGGTAGGGAGGTGGGATTTGAGAAAAGAAAGACAGGACAGTGGGATTCGGGAGGTCCAGGAACTCTCGAGAATCTCTGGTGACTTTTATTAGTAATACAGTGCTTTTTAAACATAAGACACTAAGCAGGGAATCACTCACAAGGAAAACATTCTTTTGTTTCTCTAAAATCACTACTGGAGGGATAAGTTGAAGGACAGGTTTCTTGTTACAATAAATCTCACTAACTGGAATACATATTTCTTGGCAAGCCATGAAAGTAGCTCTTATCCTACTGATAGCAGTCATATAAACAAGCCCTGGGAAAGCTTTGTAGGCAGGGGCTGCTCTCGTTATACTGATTAGTTGCCATCCAAACAGGCCTGGGAAATCTGTGCGGGTAGGTGCCAGCCTTGCTAGCCCCTACAGGTGCAAGGACCGTGTCATCTTACATCCCGCTCCCCACAACATCCCTCTCACAATTCGGGACTGCTGGCTCCCAACCGCTCACCTGCCTGCCAGCCTGATCACCCCCTAACCACTCCTTCGCCATCCTAATTGACGCCTCACAACTCCTCTGCCTGCCCGATTGCCCCCAGCTGCCCTCCCCTGCTGGCCTGGTTGCCCCTAACTGCCCTCCCTCCTCTGCAGGCCTGGTCGGCCCCAACTGCCCTCCCCTGCTGGCCATCTTGTGGCGGCCATCTTGTGACCACATGGGGGCAGCCATCTTTGACCACATGGGGGTGGCCATCTTGTGTGAGGGTGTGGGGGTCAATTTGCATATTATCTCTTTATTATATAGGACGGTAACATTATAAGGTATTGTGTCACTCCCTCTCTCATTTTCCTGTGTCTTGGGTATGTCTAGTAATGAACATTGAGGCAATAATTACAATGAGGTATTCTCAGCAGATCTACACCCTGGGTATTATTTTTGCATTGTCCAATTAATCAACAAATAATTATCAAATGCTTATTATGTGCCAGGGTATGTTCGAAGTATAGGTGACTTGAAGGTGAATAAGATAGTCCATATCCCTGCCTTCATGGTGCCTACAGTGTTTTAGGGGAGATGGGCAAGAAATGGTTAAACACAGTAACAGGTGAAATGATTACAGATTGTCAAAGGAGCCCAGAGGAAAATCTGCAGATTTATGATAAAGAATAACAGAGTGACTCACCTGAATGAGGGAGGACCTCTTTGTGGAAGTGATGAAGCTGAGCCCTGAAGGATTAGAAGGAACCAGTGCTGTGAGAAGGAGGGGCAGAATGCTCCAGGCAAGGGGAAGGGCGGGTGCAAAGGCCCTGGGGTTGAGTGTGGCATGCCAGACAGAAGCAGGGAAGCTCCTCTGGCTGCAACATAGTGAGAAGAGCCAGAGAGAAAGGAAGAGCTAGGGAGTGCCTAGAGGCTGGGTCAGCTGATTGGAGTCTACCCTGGTGTAATGAAGCCATTGGTGTTGGAGCAGGAATGGGGAGCAGTTTCTGTGTGATGCCCTCTGTAACCACCCTAGTTGCCATTGAGGTTATTGGCTGAAGATGGAGCTGAATATGAGGAGGACGCCCTGTCCCCCAGGGACCGCAGCATGCACCAGCCTCACTGTCTTGGACCACACTCTCTGATAAGAGCAGGCTGCTGTGTGGCACTTCTCACAGGTGCAGTTTGAGCCTTCCCAGAGCCCATTCAAATGGTTGGCATTTGAGCAATGAATACCAGGATTGCTGTGTCCAGTATAGCAAGGCATGTCAGAGACCTTTCTGAAATGTAAATCAGCTTGTTTCTCTCCCCTGGTTAAACCCTTCATTGTTGCTGGATAAAGCACACGCTGCCTAGCATGGATGCAAAACCTTCTACACGTGGCTTTGTGACCATTTTTGCTCTTAGCTGAATCACTCCTGACCCTCATCGTAATCTCCTGTCTCCTGAGCACATTATGTGGGTTCTGTGCCTCAATGTTTCTTTCTGCCTCTTCCTTGAAAAATAACAAACATATGTTGTAGCAATATCTTTACCTATACAGCTCCTAGGGCAATGGAAACTAAGGAGAAAATAAACAAATGGGATTACATCAAAATAAAAAGCTTATGCACAGCAAAAGAAACCATCAACAAGACAACAAGAAAGCCCACTGCATGAGAGAACATATTTGCTAATGTTATCTCTGATAAGTGTTTAATCTCCAACATTTACAGGGAACTCATACAACTTAACAAGAGGAATATAAACAATCCAACCAAAAAATGGGCAAAGGACATACATAGGCACTTTTCACAAGAGGACATACAGAAGTCCAAGAGACATATGAAAACATGCTCAAAGTTACTAATAATCCAAAAGATGCAAATCAAAATGACAATGAGGTACCATCTCACACCTGTCAGAATGGCTATCATCAACAAACAAGTGCTGGAGAGGATTTGGAGAAAAAGGAACCCTCATGCACTGCTGGTGGGAATGCAGACTGGTGCAGCCACTGTGAAAAACAGTATGGAGTTTCCTCAAAAAGTTAAAAATGGAACTCCCATTGACCCAGTAATCTCACTTCTAGGAATATATCCCAAGAAAACAGAAACACGAATCAGAAAGGATATATGCACCCCTATGTTTATAGCAGCACAATTTACAATAACTAAGATTTGGAAAGAGCCTAAGTGCCCATCAATAGATGAGTGGCTTAAAAAGCAGTGGTACACCTACACAATGGAATAATACACTGCTGTAAAAAAAAGAAGGAACTATTACCATTTGTAACAGCATAGCTGGAACTGGAGAGCATTATGCTAAGCGAAATAAGCCAGAGAAAGGTAAATATCACATGATCTCACTCATTTGTGGAATATAATGAACAATATATTTCTATGTACAATATCATGTCATCCTCTGTAATAAAATGGTAATATTCAAATTAACCATCACTCCGCTACATAAGCCACGCCCACCCCAAGCCATGCCCACCAGCCAATCAGGGAGAGTATGCAAATTAACCACAATCCAAGATGGCTACAGCCACAGAGAGCAAGGTTTCCCAGGTAACAGAGCAAGCCAAGCTTTCCATAGCCATTGCAGGCCTAAGCCTCCACTCAAGCTACAAAGTTTCAATTATAGAAGGTAAATAAATTCAAACAAATGGCGGCAGAATGGAGCTTGAGAGAGCAGGCCAGGGTTGCCGGCGGCAACAGGGGAAGCAAAGCTTTCCGCACTCCCTGGCCGGGCTCACCCGCTTAAGGCTACAAAGTTTCAATTGTAGAAGGAAAATAAATTCCAGATACCAGGGCCTCTGCTTGGGTTGCCAGGGGGCTTGGCCGGCCTGCAAACCACCACAGGCCCCTCGCTCAGCCGCCCCACACCCCAAGGGAACCCCCACCTGATCTGGGACACCCTTCAGGGCAAACCAGCTGGCCCCCACCCATGCACCAGGCCTCTATCTTATCTAATAAAAGAGTACTATGCAGATTGACAATCACTGCAACACACCATATAGCTGCCCCCATGTGGTCAAAGATCCTGCCCCCATGTGGACACAAGATGGCCACTACAAGATGGCCAGCAGGGGAGGGCAGTTGGGAGGCACCCGGCCTGCAAGGGAGGGCAGTTGAGAGGGACCAGGCTTGCAAGGGAGGGCAGTTGGAGGTGATCAACCCTGCAGGAGAGGGCAGTTAGGGGTGACCAGGCTGGCAGAGGAGGGAAGTTGGGGGCAAACAGGCTGGCAGGGGAGCAGTTAAGCATCAACCAGGCTGGCAGCAGAGTGGTTAGGGTGTGATCAGGCTGGCAGGCAGAAGCGGTTAGGGGCAATCAGGAAGGCAGGTAGGCAAGCAGTTGGGAGCCAGCAGTCCTGGATTGTGAGATGGAGTCCCAGATTGGAGAGGGTACAGGCTGGGCTGAGGGACAACCCCCCGCCGTGCACGAATTTCGTGCACCGGGCTTCTAGTCTGAGAATAATGATAGTTTTCTTTCTTCCTTTCTAATTTGGATGCCTTTTATTTTTTCTTCTTTTCTGATTGCTATGGCTAGTACTTCCAGTACTATATCAACAGGAATGGTGAGAGTGGGCATCCCTGACTTATTCCTGTTCTTAAGGTAAATGGTTTTAGTTTTTGCCCATTGAGTATGAATATTTTTGGCATAGTCTGAGGAAGATTGGTTAATTTTTTCTTTGAATGTTTGGTAAAACTCCCCTGTGAAGCCATCCTGACTAGGGCTTTTATTTGCTGGAAGTTTTTTTAAATTACTGCTTCAATTTCATCAGTAGTTATCAGTCTATTCAGAGATTTTTATTCTTCCTGATACAGTTTTGGAAGATTGTATTTTTCTAGGAATATGTCCATTTTGTTTAGGTTGTCCATTTTGTTGGAACATTTCTTGGCCATCTATTATGCAAATAGTACCTTTCATGTTGTCCTACAGCTCCTTTAAGCTGTCTTCTGGTTTTTAAATTATTTGTTGGTGTGTTTGTTTGTTTTTAGGTTCTCTGAGTGATTTTTTTCTACCTTATCTTCTAATTCACTGATCTGATTCTTGGCTTCCCCTAATATGCTGGAAATTTCTTCCACTCTGCTCTATATTAGTGCTATGTCATTCTTCACAGTTACTATATCTTGTCTCATGCTGTTGAGCATCTTTGCCATCATTGTTCTAAACTCTTGTGTCTGATAAATTTCTTCTCTTCATTTAATTTAGCTCTTCTTCTGGAGACTTCTCTCGTTCTTTCATTTGGGGGTTGCTTCTTTGTCTCCCATTTTAGCTGCCTGTTTGGGTTTGTGTCTGTGTATTAAGTAGATTTGCTATGCCTCCCAATCTGTAGCACAGGACAGTGTCAAATGTTGTTTCTAACTTATTAGATCAGGCCAAGACTCAAAGCCTCCAGAGACCTTCATCTGCCTGGGGACTGATTGGACTAAGTCTGAGGAGGCTCAAAGAATCATCACAGGTGATGTGAGAGGTTTTCCAACAAGGTGGGGCAATTACTTCTGCCTGGAGGCTAATTGTTATTCTCAGTCTCTTAATGGACCTCAGAAACTCTATAGCTTGACTCAAGGGATTTTCCAATAGGGAGGGGCAATCATTTGCCCCAAGGAAAAAACCACATGGAAAGCAAAGGTCTGCCTGAGAAACATGTCCTTTGATATAGGAGTGAGGTAAGACTCAGCATAGGAAACCAGGGTGCCTGCCTTCCAAGCTCTAACCACTGTGGCTTCTGCTCACACAGCTCCAGTCCACTCTGCCCTCCCTCTTCTGGAGCCCAAGGTGAGTAGCTCCCTAGAAATTTTGTGTGTTGGCCCTTTTCAAGGGTGCTTGCATTTCCAGCCATCTCCCCCTGGCAGATCGCAACCCTGCTGCCTATCACAGCCAGATGATTTGTGGGCACCATTTTCAATTCTGGTGCTCTCTGCTGGGGGGCCCAGCTTGGGTTTTAGACCGAGTTCTCAGTGGCAACCCACCCATAACAGAGATATCTCTCCGGAACTTCAGCTGCTATCTGGGGGAGCCAGTTCAGCACTTTCATGCCTCTGCCCTTCATACCAGTGTCTATATGATCTCCTCTTTCCATCCTTCATTATCAGGGTTCTCTGCACCTAGTCTTCAGTTGGTTATTCAGGATGGGGTTTTTTATTTATTTATTATTTTAGCTGTAATTCCAGTTTGGTCCTAGGAGCATGTCTGTGTAGCAAGCCCTTATTCCACCACCCGAAGTGAGTGAATCTTAAAACAATACTCTTGAATCCTCTGGGTAAGGAAACTGAGGCCCAGAGAGACTGCTGGTCCCCTAACTTGTTAGCCATAGGCCAGCCCCTGCACACACACCTCTGCCTCAGAATATACATGTGTTTTGTCACACTGCCTCCTGAACTAATATTTCTTATTGGCTTTCATGGACTTTAATAAAATGCACCTGCTTTCATATGATAGAAGGCATTATGTTTTAATGCAGAAAATAAAGAATAGAAATAGAAATCTTAGCTGTTTTCATTTATTAAGGAAAAACATTGAAATCTTCTTTTAAATTATATTTTATATTAATATAAAGGGAATTTATCTTAGGTGTTTGCAAAGTTGGATTATAGGCATTATATCCAGGGCAGCATTTTGTAATCCATTTTTCAAATCTCATGGTTGGAAGTTAGGGCATCTAATGGGTTTACCATACAACTGCACGATATCACAATAAGCAGTTCATAGAGTATGAGAACAATTGTAATGCTTCATTGTTTGACACTGTAACCAAGGAAAAACACACTGTTATAAGTTTAACTTACTGTGATATTTTCTTTGATTCCCCTTCCCGATCACCTTAGGGAAAAGTACAGCTTATGCTCAACAATATTTGTGGACAACACTTTTTGTCAGTCTAATCTCAGAATCGCCCTGCAGTGGTGAGTACCAATCGGTTGCCCAGGGCTCAGTGACAGACCCCTTATGCTAAAAGCATCCTACCCATATGTGATTTTACTTGATTGCCCTTTTCAGTGCTCAGGTTAAGAAACTGGTGCCAATCATCTGAAAAGCTATCTTTGCATTCCTGTGGCTGCCTCTCTGCTTGCTGCAGCCACCACTGCTGCATGCCTCCTGCACCACCACGGACTCCCACAGCTGCTTCTCCAGACTCCTCCAACTCTTGCTTTTAAAAAATAATCTGCTGCATCATATCACCAGCATGCCCCATCATGTCAGACATTGCTGTGGGCACCAGGTCTGAGATTACCACCAAGCTCTTAAAAGAGAAGAAGGAAGTTGTGGAGGAGGCAGAGAATGGAGGAGAAGCACTTGCAAATGAGAATGGTGAGAATGAGGAAAATGGGGAGCAAGAGGCAAAAGTGATCTTAAATGATTTTTTTTTTGGTAAAGAGCATTTTATTTACCTTTAGGGAAATGACGGAATATGGGTGGGCAGTTGGAAAACCTATTGTGTGGCTTAAATTGAAGCATGTGTACAAATAGATCTAACTTGTACAGGAGAAAAGGTTCTATGGGTCGAAGGGCAGATGACAGGGCAAGTGTGTAATAACTTATATATTAAATGTAATCACCCGAAACATGTCTTCTAATAGAATATTCCCTAGCATTTTGGACTTCCTAATGTTGGTAAAGTACAAAGAACTACAACAAGGTGAACAGTGCCCTTGAGATACTGTTCTGAATGAGGATTTCATGGCCACTGGGCAACTGGGAAGGTCTTCTCCCACCACAACCACTTTTAAATATTTCCACATAAAAAACAGGTGAGTTTTGAAACCTGTCTTGTTCTAGCTAATAAACTTACAAAATACAAAGTTAGTGTTAGGTTTTAACTATAGACTTTGGAGTAAGTTATCGTGCTTTTTTACATTATTGAAGTGACTCGTTCGTTTTTGTCTTAGGACTCTTAATGCTGAAGTTATTGAGGATCCCAAATAAGATTTATGTGGGCTATATTGATAATTACTGTCTCAGAAATTAAAATTGAGAATTTAAAACAAGTCCCTTGTATGTTAAAACATGGTGTTCATAGCACTGTTGAAATTTTGAGCAGGATACTTCTTTGTTGTGGGGGATTGCCTTGTGCGTTACTGGCCTCTCCTCACTAGTTTCCAGTAGCACCCTCTTCCCAGGCCTCATTGTGACAGCAAAAAAATGTCTCTTCCATGGCTGAATGTTTCCTGGGGGACAGAATCACCCCTTATAGGGAGCCATAGCATAAACATAATCCTACCTAATAAAAGAGTAATATGCAAATTGATCCTAACTCTGCTACACCCACAAGCCATGCCCACAAGCCACGTCCACCAGCCAATCAGGAGCAAATATGCAAATAAACCCAACCAAGATGGCTACAGCCATAGAGAACAGGAGGGAGGCTTGGGTTTCCCCGGGGAACAGAGGAAGCCAAGCTTTCCGCCTGCCCTTGCTGGCCTAAGAACTCCACTCAAGGCTACAAAGTTTCAATTATAGAAGGTAAACAAATCCAAAGAGGAATGGCAGCAGCTACAGAGCTGGAAAGAGCAGGAGGCAAGGGTTGCCCCTGGCAATGGAGGAAGCAAAGCTTTCTGCACACCTTGACTGGCCTAGGCCTCTACTCCAGGCTACAAAGTTTCAATTGTAGAAGGTAAATAAATTCCAGATACCAGGGCCTCCGCTTGGGTCACCAGGGGGTGTGGCTGGCCTGAAAACCACCACAGGCCCCTCGCTCAGGCTGCCCCACGCCCCAAGGGAACCCCACCCTGATCCAGGACAACCTTCAGGACAAACCAGCTGGCCCTCTCCCATGCACCAGGCCTCTATCCTATCTAATAAAAGAGTAATATGCAGATTGACCATCACTCCAACGCATAATATGGCTGCCCCCACGTGGTCAAAGATCCTGCCCCCATGTGGACACAAGATGGCCACCACAAGATGGCCAGCAGAAGGGCAGTTGGGAGGCACCAGGCCTGCAAGGGAGGGCAGTTGAGAGGGACCAGGCCTGCAAGGGAGGGAAGTTGGAGGTGATCAACCCTGCAGGGGAGGGCAGTTAGGGGTGACCTGGCCGGCAGAGGAGGGAAGTTGGGGGCAAACAGGCTGGCAGGGGAGAAGTTAGACATCAATCAGGCTGTCATGGGAGTGGTTAGGGGGTGATCAGGCTGGCAGGGAGAAGTGGTTAAGGGCAATCAGGAAGGCAGGCAGGTGAGCAGTTGGGAGCCAACAGTCCTGGATTGTGAGAGTGATGTCCGACTGCCCGTTTAGGCCAGATCCCACCCACCGGGATCGGGCCTAAACGGGCAGTCGGACATCCCTGGAGGGTTCCCAGAATGGAGAGGGTGCAGGTTGGGCTGAGGGACATCCCCCCACCCACCATGAATGAAATTTGTGCACCGGGCCTCTAGTTCTTGATAAAAGAGAATTATTTACCACAACAAAAAAGTTGAGAGGAAATTGTGTAATTTATTTACATTTGACAAATCTTTATTTCTGGTTTAATAGAAGACAGCTGATTCTCATGTACACCCAGTCTTCAATCCTTTGCGATTATGTCAGTCATGTCAATAATTTGTTTTGAATGAACAATATGAAGACCTAGCCTCATTTGGCTTTATGGCTGGAAAAGGGCATAATTTTAAAGCCTTCAGATAATTGTGGATTTATTTGAAACTGTACCAGAAATCCACAGTAGCTGGTTTCTTAAATTAGTTATAATGGAATTTTAAATCCTATTCTTGAACTTGTACTAAGGTCTCTGTTAAATTAATACCCATTCATCTATTTTGTATGCTGAATGAATATTTTTATTTGTAAATAATTTCATAGGAATATTTTGCATTGGTCATTTGGAAAGTATTGGGTCACTTTTCTTTATATAGTATCAAAACTCATATATTTAGTTAGCATCTTATCACCACCAGTCTTCCCAGAAAAGCCTTTAATTATTGGAAAGCTGTCAAACTCTCAAAATAAGGTACAAGATTTCCCAGTCTTAATTTTTAGCTTGATAGCTGGAATTGTGCAATTGGCAAGAAATGTGTAAGTTGTTTTCCTTGAAGTGACAGGCTCACTTTTTAGTTTTGAGAGAATGACAGTTGTACTATCAAATACAGATGTTATTTTATGAAACAGTAGGACATTCAGCTCACAACTAAGTCAATTGCTTTTCCTTAACACAACCACATTTCAGTATGCAGTATATAAGTAGAATGATCGATATTTAATAACATTATTCATTGTCACGGCTTTATCAAAGATGTGCTTAAGTAAAACAGATTTGTTTTCAACAACAAGTGGCAGTGAAGAATAGGATGACTATTAGCACACCGCAGTACTCCTCCCTTGATTCTTGCTTAGAAATCCGTGTTAATGACTTGCTTTTATACAGTCACCAGAGGCCCGGTGAATGAATTCGAGACATTAGGGACTAGTATCTGATTCCTGCTGAACTTTCGTTGAGGTGTCTCAGCCCACGTGGCCTGTGTCCTGGCTACCCCTGTGTGCTGTGGCTGAGAACCCCTGCCACCTGGACTTTTGGCCTTGCTCTGGCTCTTGGTCCTAGTTATCCTGGTCCTTCTTTCTACACATTCTGCAGATGCTCCCAGGCCTCTTCTATTTCCAGAAGTGGAATATTCTTTGTCTCCTAGGTGTTCCCATCCCCAGCCTGCCATAAGCTTTATTTTCTGGTCATGTACTACCTTTACACAATAGTAGTCAATTAGGCAATTTTTTTTATTATTGTCTTAAGTTTTACATGTCTCCTTTTTCCCCAGTTGACCCCACCCCCATCCTTTCCCATCCCGGGCCTGCCCCCATCGCCCCAGTGTCTGTGTCCATTGGTTATGCTAATATGCATGCATGTAAGTCCTTTGGTTGCTCTCTAACACCCATCCCCCACCATTTGTCTCTAGACCAATCTATTCTTGTTCATCAAATTATGTTGATCATTATATCCCACATATGAGTGAGATCATGTGATACTTACCTTTTTCCGACTGGCTTATTTAGCTTAGCATAATGCTCTCCAGTTCTATCCATGCTGTTGCGAACATTGTACTAGCAAATACAGATGTTATTTTATGAAACAGTAGAACATTCAGCTCACAGCTAAGTCCAAGTGCTTTTCCTTAACACAACCACATTTCAGTATGCAGAAATGCTTAATGCATACTTCCCCTTACTCAGAATATAAATAGAAGGATCTTTTTAATAGTGGCATAGTATTCCATTGTGTAGATGTACCACGGTTATTTTTTTGCCTTTTTATTTTATTTTTATTTTTTTGACATTTTTTTTTATTGAGGTATTATATGTGTACATATCTTACCATTGCCCCCACCACCCCACACCCATACATGCCCTCACCCCCCAGAGTTTTGCGTCCATTGTTTATGCTTATATGCATGCATACAAGTCCTTCGGTTGATCTCTTGTCTCCCCCAACTCTCCCTAACTTTCCCCCTGTAATTTGAAAGTCTGTTTGATGCTTTACTGTCTCTGTATCTATCTTTTTGTTCATCAGTTTATAATGTTCTTTATTATTCATAAATGAGTGAGATCATGTGGTATTTTTCTTTCATTGATTGGCTTATTTCACTTAGCATAATGTTCTCCAATTCCATCCAGGTTGCTGCAAATGATGAGAATTCCTTCTTTTTTATGGCAGCATAGTATTCCATTGTGTAGATGTACCACAGTTTTCTGATCCAGTCATCTGCTGACGGGCACCTAGGCTGTTTCCAAATCTTAGCTATTGTAAATTGTGCTGCTATGAACATAGGGGTGCATATATCCTTTCTGATTGGTGTTTCTAGTTTCTTTGGATATATTCCCGGGAGTGGGATTACTGGGTCAAATGAGAGTTCCATTTTCAGTTTTTTGAGGAAACTCCATACTGTTCTCCACAGTGGCTGCACCAGTCTGCATTCCCACCTGCAGTGCACGTGGGTTCCTTCTTCTCCGCATCCTCGCCAACACTTGTCGTTTGTTGATTTGTTGATGATAGCCATTCTGACAGGTGTGAGATGGTACCTCATTGTTGTTTTGATTTGCATCTCTCGGATAATAAGTGACTTTGAGCATGTTTTCATGTGTCTCTTGTCCTTCCTTCTGTCTTCTTTTGAAAATATTCTGTTTAGGTCCGTTGCCCATTTTTTTATTGGATCATTTATCTTCCTTTTATTAAGTTGCATAAGCTGCCTGTAGATATAGGAGATTAAACCTTTATCAGTGAAAGCATTTGCAAATATGTTCTCCCATGCAGTGGGCTTTCTTGTTGTTTGTTTCTCTTGCTGTAAAAAAGCTTTTTATTTTGATGTAGTCCCATTTGTTAATTTTCTCTTTAGCTTCCATTGCCCTAGGGGCAGTGTCAGTGAAGAAGTTCTTTTGGCATATGTCTGAGATTTTGTTGCCTGTGGATTCCTCTAGTATTGTTATGGTTTCCCGTCTTATGTTTAAGTCCTGTATCCATTTTGAGTTTATTTTTGTGTATGGTGTAAGTTGGTGATCTAGTTTCATTTTTTTGCACGTATCTGTCCAATTTTCCCAACACCATTTATTGAAGAGACTGTCTTGACTCCATTGTATGTTCATGCCTCCTTTGTCAAATATTAATTGAGCATAGTGATTTGGGTCTATATCTGGATTCTCTATTCTATTCCATTGATCTATATGTCTGTTCTTGCGCCAGTACCAGGCTGTTTTGAGAACAGTGGCTTTGTAATACAGCTTGAAATCTGGTATTGAGATCCCTCCTACTTTATTCTTCTTTCTCAGGATTGCTGTGGCTATTTGGGGTCTTTTTTTATTCCAGATGAATTTTTGGAGAGTTCTTTCGAGGTCTGTGAAATATGCCGTTGGTATTTTAATGGGGAGTGCATTGAATCAATAGATTGCTTTGGGTAGTATGGACATTTTAATGATGTTGATTCTACCAATCCATGAACATGGTATGTTCTTCCATCTGTTTACGTCTTCCTCTATCTCTTTTTTCAGTGTCCTGTAGTTTTCCGCGTATAGGTCTTTTACCTCCTTAGTTAGGTTTATTCCTAGGTATCTTAATTTTTTTTGGTGTGATGGTAAATGGGATTGCCTTTTTAGTCTCTCTTTCTGTAAGTTCACTATTGGTGTATAGAAAGGCCATAGATTTCTTGGCGTTAATTTTGTATCCTGCTACATTGCCGAATTCATTTATTAAGTCTATGAGTTTTTTGACAGACGCTTTCGGATTTTTTATGTACAATATCATGTCGTCTGCAAATAAAGACAGCTTTATTTGTTCTTTACCAATTTGGATGCCTTTTATTTCTTCTTCTTGTCTAATTGCAATTGCTAATACTTCCAGTACTATGTGAAACAGGAGTGGTGAGAGTGGGCATCCCTGTCTTGTTCCTGTTCTTAGGGGAAATGTGTTTAGATTTTGTCCATTGAGTATGATGTTTGCTGTGGGTTTATCATATATAGCTTTTATTATGTTGAGGTATGAGCCTTCTACTCCCACCTTGTTGAGAGTTTTTATCAAAAAAGGGTGTTGGATTTTGTCAAATGCTTTTTATGCATCAATTGATATGACTATGTGATTTTTAGCTCTCAAATTGTTTATGTGATGTATCACGTTTATTGATTTGCGGATATTGTACCATCCTTGCATTCCTGGGATAAATCCTACTTGGTCATGGTGTATCATCTTTCTGATAGAATTTTGTTGTGGATTTTGGCATCTATGTTTATGAGGGATATTGGTCTGTAATTCTCCTTCATTGTGTTGTCTTTATCTGGTTTTGGTATTAGGGTGATGCTGGCTTCATGGAAGGAGCTTGGAAGTGTTCCTTCCTCTTGAATTTTTTGGAGGATAGGTTTTAGTTCTTCCTTGAATGTTTGGTAAAACTCTCCTGTGAAGCCGTCAGGCCCAGGCTTTTGTTTTCTGGAAGCTTTTTGATGACTGCTTCAATTTCGCCCATAGTTACTGGCCTATTGAGCTGTTTAGATTCTTCCTGATTGATTTTTGGAAGATTATATTTTTCTAGGAATATGTCCATTTCCTCCAGGTTGTCCAGTTTGTTGGAATAGAGTTGTTCGTAGTATTTTGTAACAATCCTTTGTATCTCAGCAGGGTCCATTGTTATTTCACCTCTTTCATTTCTGATTTTGTTTATTTGGGTCCTCTCTCTTTGCTTCTTGGTGATCCTGGCTAGAGGTTCATCAATCTTGTTTATCCTTTCAAAGAACCAGCTCTTGGTTTTGTTGATCTTTTGTATTGTTTCTTTGGTCTCTATGTCCTTTATCTCCGCTCTGATCTTTGTTATTTCCTTCCTTCTGGTTACACTGGGCTTTTCTTGCTGCTCTTTTTCTAATTCTTTGAGTTGTAGGATTAGGTAATTTATTACCATTGTTTCTTGTTTTTTGCAATAGGCTTGTAGAGCTATGAACTTCCCTCTCAAGACTGCTTTCGCTGTGTCCCATAGATTTTAGATTGTTGTGTTTTCATTGACATTTGTTGCCATGATGTTTTTTATTTCTTCCTTGATCTCTCTGGTGACACAGTCCTTGTTTAATAGCATGCTGTTTAGTCTCCATGTGTTTGATTTCTTTGGATTATATTTATTGTAGTTGATTTCCAGTTTTATGCCACTGTGATCTGAGAAGATGCTTGATATAATTTCTATCTTCTTGAATTTGAAGAGACTTTGCCTGTGACCCAGCATATGGTCTATCTTTGAAAATGACCCATGTGCACTTGAGAAGAATGTATATTCTGTGGCTTTGGGGTGAAATGTTCTGAAGATGTCAATTAATTCCATCTGGTCTAGTGAGTCATTTAGGATTGATGTTTCTTTGCTGATTTTTTATTTAGAGGATTTGTCCAATGGTGATAGTGGGGTATTAAAGTCTCCTACTATGATTGTATTGCTATTAATCTCTCCCTTGATATCCTCCAGGA
Source organism: Cnephaeus nilssonii (assembly GCF_951640355.1). Taxonomy (NCBI): domain Eukaryota; kingdom Metazoa; phylum Chordata; class Mammalia; order Chiroptera; family Vespertilionidae; genus Cnephaeus; species Cnephaeus nilssonii. The sequence continues at coordinate 2,779,401 of NC_137094.1, read as the reverse complement.
GTTTTTTTTAATGTATTTGGGTGCTCCTATATTGGGTGCATATATGTTTACCAGAATTATTTCTTCTTGTTGGATTTCTCCCTTTAGTATTATGAAGTGGCCTTCCTTATCTCTTGTTATGGCATTTACTTTGAGGTCTCTTTTGTCAGATATAAGTATTGCTACCCCAGCTTTTTTTTCATTCCATTTGCCTGAAAGATATTTTTCCATCCCTTCACTTTCAATCTGTGTGTGTCTCTTGTTCTGAGGTGGGTCTCTTGCAGACAGCATATATATGGGTCATGTATTTCAATTTTGATTGAAAGCCTTGCTGGATATAGTATTCTTGGATTCAGTCCCTTCCTTTGCAACACTTTGTATACCTCCTTCCATTCTCTTCTAGCTTGTTGTATTTCTGTTGAGTAATCATTTGACAATCTGATGGGTGTTCCTTTGCAGGTAACTCTCTGTCTCTCTCTTGCCGCCTTTATGATTCTCTCTTTATCATTTATATTTGCCATTGAAATTATGACAAGTCTTGGTGTGGATCTTTTTGGGTTGATCCTGCTTGGGACTCTCTGTACTTTATAACTTTTATCTTTCTCATATCCAGGAAGTTTTCTGTCATTATTTCTTCAAATAGATTTTCTAATGCTTGTGGCTCTTCTTGTCCTTCTGGCAGCCCTATTATACGCATGTTACTTCGTTTCATGTTGTCCCGAAGCTTCCTTAGGCTTTTCTCCTGCTTTTTAATTTTTTTCTCCAATTGCTGTTCAGATTGAGCTTGTTTCTGTACCTGATCTTCTAACTCACTAATTCGGTCCTCTGCTTCTTGTAGTCTACTGTTGAAACTTTCCATGGTGTTTTTGATTGTAGCTATATCACTTTTCATTTCTTCCTGATTCTTGCATAAGTTGTTGATTTTCTCATCCATCCGATGTATAAATTCCACGACCATTACTCTCAACTCTTTTTCGGTCATGTTGCAAGCTTCAGTTTCACTAATTTCCTTTCTTGGTGACTCCTCATTTTCCTTCTTCTGTGAATTGTTTCGTCTCCCCATTCTGACTAGCACCAGAAAGCTCAAGCTTCAGTTTGTGTGGACCTGGGCCGTGTGCTGTGGGGACTTTGCACCTGAGTTTCACTGAAGTGCTCTGACACTAGGACGTGTGGCTGCCATTGGTTGGTGGGAACCAGACTTGCCCAGGGTCAGTGTCCCTGGTGTTCCATGTGGTCTCGTGTGCACACTTAGAATCAGGGGCCTTGTCTGCACCACACTGTTGGTATGTGCCAAAAATGAGATCCTTAGCATGTGCCAGGAGTCGGAGTTTCCCTGTGTCTGCACCAAGAATCGAGTGTCAGAGTCTCTGTTGCCTCGTGCAGTTTCTCGTTGAGAATCAGGGTCCCTGTGTGTGCATGCACCACAATTGGAGTCACTGGCTCTTAGTGTGAATGCGCTGTGAGTCAGGGATCCCAGGCAGCTGTGTCCAGCATGCCAAATTCCCTGAAGTGGAGCTGCGTCCTGTGTGTGCTCTCTCTACTGAGCCAAACCAGCTGGGGCTTCACACACTCTCAAATTCCTGAAGGGGAGCTGCCTCTGTGCACTCTCCCAGATTCCCCGAAGGGGGACAGAGTCCGTCCAAATTCCCCGAAGGGAAGCCCTCTGTGCATACTGTCAGATTTCCCTGAAGGGGAACTGCGTCTGTCCTGCGCACCAAATTTTCTAAAGGGGAGTGCGTCCTTGCGCAGGCGCTCTGCAGCTTGGGCGAGGGGTGGGTTTATCAGTTACTATGGTGCTATCCGCGAGTCTGTGGGGAGGGGGGTAGGCTCTTTGACTCATGGAAATCTGCTGCCTGGAAGTCTGGATTCTTGTTGTCTGTTGGTCTGAAGCTGTGATAGCAGTTCTCTGTCCCCAGTGGCTGCAGGGTCCTGGTTTGTGTCTGAAGCCAGAATTCTAGTCTCAGGCAGTTCTGTTTCTCAAGATGGCGTGGTCTCCGCGTCCACACCAGCCGCGAGAAGTGTCCGCTTTGTGCGCGGGGCTCCGCCCTCTAGGATTGCCTGGTTAGGCAGCCCTTGGAAGACCTGCAGAATCTAACTGACCCTAGCTCATACACACACACACACCACAGACTTCTACACTCTCCTCTATGTGTTCCTCACTCACACTCTCTTTCTTCCTACCTTCCTGCCGGTCGCCATCTTTTTTCCTTAACTTATTTTCATTGTCTCCCCCCTTCCCTATAAAATAGGTGGAATATCAAACTAACTAGTCTCACCTCACCCTTACCATTGTTATTTTTATCATTAGGACAACTGGACATATATTGTGCTTATCATCTGACTTCGTCCCCTTGAGTAATCCTATCTAATAATAGACACATATGCAAATTGACCATACCTCCGACACACCCACAAGCCACGCCCACAAGCCACACCACCATCCAATCAGAGCGAGCATGCAAATTAACCCAAACCAAGATGGCTACAGCCACAGAGAGCAAGGTTTCCTAGGTAACATAGGAAGCTAAGCTTTCCGCCTGCCCTTGCCAGGCCTAAGCCTCCACTCAAGCTACAAAGTTTCAATTATAGAAGGTGAACAAATTCAAACAAATGCCGGCAGAATGGAGCTTGAGAGAGCAGGCCAGGGTTGCCGCCGGCAACAGGGGAAGCAAAGCATTCCGCACACCCTGGCTGGGCCCACCCGCTTAAGGCAAAAAAGTTTCAATTATAACCCCAACACAAATGGCTGCCTGCCTCAGAGGGAGCCCCAGGCTTGGCTCCGCTCCAGGCTACAAAGTTTCAATTGTAGAATGTAAATAAATTCCAGATACCAGGGCCTCCGCTTGGGTTACCAAGGGGCGTGGCCAGCCTGCAAACCACCACAGGCCACTCGCTCAGGCCGCCCCACACCCCAAGGGAACCCCCACCTGATCCGGGACACCCTTCAGGGCAAACCAGCTGCCCCCCACCCCTGTACCAGGCCTCTATCCTATCTAATAAAAGAGTAATTTGCCGATTGATCATCACTGCAACACACAATATAGCTGCCCCCATGTGGTCAAAGATCCTGCCCCCATGTGGATACAAGATGGCCACCACAAGATGGCCAGCAGGAGAGAGCAGTTTGGAGGCACCCGGCCTGCAAGGGAGGGCAATTGAGAGGGACCAAGCCTGCAAGGGAGGGCAGTTGGAGGTGATCAACCCTGCAGGAGGGGGTAGTTAGGGGTGACCAGGCCGGCAGAGGAGGGAAGTTGGAGGCAAACAGGCTGGCAGCAGAGTGGTTAGGGGGTGATCAGGCTGGCAGGCAGAAGCAGTTAGGGGCAATCAGGAAGGCAGGCAGGCAAGCAGTTGGGAGCCAGCAGTCCTGGATTGTGAGAGGGATGTCCGACTGTCTGTTTAGGCCCGATCCCACTGGGATCGGGCCTAAACGGGCAGTCAGACATCCCTTGAGGGGTCCCATATTGGCGAGGGTATAGGCTGGGCTGAGGGACAACCCCCCTCCGTGCACAAATTTCGTGCACCGGGCCTCTAGTATAAAATAAATTAGTGTTAAAATCCCCCACCGGGATTCAGTTATTAACACCTCTCAAAATACTATTCTGTGATTTGATAGTCTGTATTCCATTTCTGAGCAGGTGTTTATTATATTCAATTTTTATTATGTTCCAAATAATAAGAGAAAAATGGGTTATTTCAACACTTTCCTCTCCAAAGCATAACACTGTTTACATAAACGTCAAACCACACACTGCCATTATGCTTAAAGTGCATGATTAGCTCAGGAGTGGGGTATAGTGTGGGAGGTTTGATAGAAATGAGAAGGTGGAGGTGACCTGACAGTGGGCAATGAGACCCAGCTTGGTCACCAATGCACTCACTTCTAAGAGATCCTGTGCTTTGCCCAGTGTTTCCAAACTATGAATTCAAACCCAGGCCGGATTGCAGGGAAGATCTGTTCTTGTTTTTCTTCTCTTGGTTCTCCCACACACCCGGCAGACCCCATGCAGAGCCAGGGCCCTGCGCTGTCTGGCCAGGACCCCAGTAACTGACCAAGACCCCGGTAACTGACCATTAGGCCACCCGCGCTATGAACCCCCGCTGAGTTGGTATTGAAGCCACCTTCCCGTGGGCCAGTGTCCAAGGGGGGCGCAGACACCTCGGCAGACCCTTTTCTAGAAGACACAATGCCCCTCGCACTGGCCTGGGAACCCTGGTGCAGAGCATCTGCAGGCTCCCACCCGTCGCGGCATCTTGCCCTCTCCCGCGGTGGGCGGACTGGGCGGTGTCTGCAGGCTCTGCCAGTCTTGCCTAGTTCCCTCCTGTATTCTCTCTCGTCGCTGTCTCCCCTAGTAAAACCCAGGCCTGTGGAACTCTCTAGGAGTCCGCTCCTCCAGGGGCCAGACTGAGCACACCTGGGAAGAACTGGCTTCAGGGGCTAGCGGGCGACTTCCCTGGTGTTCTCTGAGTAAGTCCACATCTGTGATGGGGCAGCAAAGCTGGGCTTTCAGGGAGCCTGACCTCCTCTGATGCAATCAGTGCGTCTGCACTCTTGTGTGTTTTTTTTCTTATTACACAAGTGATGCATTTTCACTTTAAACATGAAAAGAGTTATTCAATGTATACTTTAGAAAGTAAGAGATTCCAGCAGTCTGTACCCTCCTCCACTCCTGAGCAGGTGTGTTACAAAGCTGTTAGCTCACACTCTTGGCCTTAGTGACATCTGACACGCAGCACTGCGCAGGCGCTGCCGAAGGTTCCCTGGATGCTGAGAAGCAGGGGCTGAAGGATGCTGAAGCACAGAGCGGCCCTTCCCCCGCTGAGAGCCATCCCCTCACTGCCCACCAGGCCTTTCTGGGGCCAGATTTTGGATCCAAAGGCTTGCTGTTAGATACACCTGCACTATCAAACGAAAACAGATTTATTAAGGAAAATGAGTGCAAACATGGCCTGAAACGGTGAAAAGAGGCAACTTTCAATACATCCAACTTGAGAACCACACATGATGTCTTTCTTACTCTAAATATTGGAATCAAAATGTTAATTTCCGACGAGCAGACACAAACAGCATTTTGACGAACTACCTTCCTGAGCCAGGAAGAAAAATGTTCATGTAAGACATTGTAAAATTTCCTTTTCTTTGGCTATTTTGAAAAACTTACTAAAATACCAGAGTTTCAAACTCGCTAAAAACCCACCCTTATCCTGATCTAACTGCTAAAATTAATCCTGAAATAAGTAATGTGCAGAAAAAAAAAGCAATATCTAAAAAATCCCACCTCCCCTTCCTTCTCCCACTCCAAAGTTTCATTTAAAATACATTGGGAAAATCTTACTTTAGAGCAGCAAATGAATGGAGTCCTCTCAATCACTCAGCAAGCAATTAACTTGAGACCTTTGTGCATAAGCAAGTCAGGAGCTTAACATTGCATGCTGGGATTTGTAGTTCAGGTCGCTTCCATTTTGAAGAGGAGTCTCACATTCATACTGTATATGTGTACGTGCTGCCTCCTAGTGGAGCTCGGTTGCACCTGTTAAGTCCAAGTAGAAGGTGAAAAGTGGAAAGCATTTTACAGCTTACTTAGGATGTGGAAATTGTTTCCTTCACTTTAAGTTTAATCTCTCAAAGTCCTGGTCATTTGTTTGCAGATACTATGTGCTGTTCTGAGGTTCTCAAGATTGAATAAGCCAGGCCCTGGGCAGTGTGCACAGTAGTTAGAGTCTCGGCTCAATCTCCTAAGGGTCTTGGGTTTGATTCCCAGTCAAGAGTAGCAGATGGGTTGCAGGCTCCATCCACAGGTGGGTCAGGGCTTATATGGGAGGCAACCAATTGATGTGTCTCTCTCTCACATTGATATTTCTCTCTCCATTGATATTTCTCTCTCTCACCCCTCTCTCCCTCCCTTTCACTATCTAAAAATCAATGGAAAAAATACCCTTGGTGAGGATTAACAAAAATATTGAGCCAGAAATTGCCTGTGGGAGATAGAAGCAACAAAATAGAAAGAACCCAGGTCTTTGAAGATGCTGGAGCCTTCTTTCCTGGCCTTCAACCTAGTAAATTGTGTACACCCACCCACCCACCCACACACACACACATTTTTATTGATTTCAGAGGGAGAGAGAAATATAAACATCAATGATGAGAGAAATCATTGATCGGCTGCCTTCTGCACACCCCACACTGGGGATCGAGCCCGCAACCCAAGTATGTGCCCTGACTGGGAATCAAACTGTGAGCTCCTTGTTCATAGGTCGACATGCAACCACTGAGCCATGCCGGCAGGCCCTAGTAGATTGTTTTGAGGGAGGGAAATAAAAATTGTCTAGTGGTTAAGGTTTAGTTGTGGTTATTCTCAGTTTATTCTAATCACTAATACGTGTTTAGTGGCAGAAGGCAGCCACCCTGACTACACTGATGGAGGGGGTTGGGGATCTTCTGTAGAAGTACATGTTGGGTGAGAAAAAATTTAGTGTGGCAGAAGAGAACAGATATCAGATCAAAAAGAAGTGACTAGGTCATGTGGGCCCTCTATGCTAGGCTTAATAATTCTATTTTATCCGGCATGTAATTGGGCAGAATGATTGTGTAGGTTATTTGTGCATGTAATATAGAAGTTGGCTTACTCAACATTCACCCCTCACTTTTCCATACCTGTTACTTTTGAAAAGGCCAGAAAGCAAAATTCTCAATTCCTGCTAGAGCTGGTTTGCCAATGAAATGTAGTCTAGAATTTCTGAGGGCTTCTCTCTTAGAAAGGCAAGGGTTTTCTGGAAGGCTTTTGACTTTTGCTCTCTCCCTCTTCCCCGCCCCTGCCGCAGCCCCCAGACACTTTGTGACTAGGTGTGAGGTCAGAGGCACACATTAAAGACAGCAAGGTAAGAAAAGGGACCTGGTTCCTTGAAGACAGCCTCAAGATAAGAGCTCTAGACTAACTCCTCTGGAGTTCCCATGTGAGAAAAATAAGCTTCTTTAGATTCCTTTTTTCCTTTAGGTTTTTTTGTTCTTGGAGCTAAGTGTGTTCATAACAGTCATAGTAGTTGAGAACACTGTGGAGTCAGAAAGATGAAGGTAGGTTCCTATCTCTTCCTCAGTAGTTAAGTCACTTAACTCCCAAACCTGCTTTCTCACCTGTGAAATAAAGGTAATTGTAGCACCTATCTCAGGGAATGACTTAGCATGCAAAACCACCAGCATAAAGTATTCCATTTGAACTTAATGTTACTACTAGAATTTAAATAATGTATAACAAGAATTGTCCTTTAAAATTTTTTTAAAAACCTTAACCTAGTTTCTGCATGTGCCCACATGTGGTCTTTGCTAAAACTATACCTCATTATCCCACTGTAGTTCCTAATGTTGGGTCTAGTGATCTGCAACCACATACAGCTGTGCTTCTTGCTTTATTGATGCCTTTCCTTTGATTTATGGGGATTTTGGAATATGTTTTTATGAGTATGAAAATTCTCTAATCAAGGCCAACTCCAACACTTTTTAAAAAATGTTCACGTGAGGATATATTTTCTATTGATTTTTTAGAGAGAAAGGAAGGGAAAGAAACATCAATGTGAGAAACATCCGATTGGTTGGCTTCTGTACATACCCTGGACCCACAACTTATGTATGTGCTCTGACTGGGAATCAAACCCACAACCTTTTCATGTACAGAACGACATTCCAACCGAGCCACCTGCCAGGGCTTCAACATTTGTTAATCCTCACATGAGGATATTTTTTCCATTGATTTTTAGAGAGAAGGGAGGAAGGGAGAGAAACATTGATATAAGAGAGACACATTGATTGATTGCCTCCTGCTCAAACCCTGACTGGGGCCAGGGGTTGAACCTGAAAACCAGGTATGTGCCCTTGACCAGGAATCAAACCCATGATCCTTTGGTGTGTGGGTGGACACTGTAACCACTGCGCAACACCAGCCAGGGTTCAAAATAAGTTTTAAAGACACTCCATGATCTACATGAAAACACAGACAACTAAGTGAAACCAGGCAAATAAAACATGAAAAAAATAAGAATTTTAACAAAGAGATAGAAACTATAAAAAAAGAACCAAACAAATTCTGGAGCTGAGGAGATTGAAAAATACACCAGAGGGGCTCAACAGCAGAAGAATCAACAAAGTCGATCATGCAGCAGAAGAATCAACAAAGTTGAGGACAGGTCATTGGAAGGTATCCAGTCAGAGAAGCAAAAAAGAAAAAGAAAAAAGTGAAGAGCCTAAGGTACTTATGAGACATCAGCAAGTGGACCAATATATGCACAATGGTACTGCCAGAAGATAATGGTAAAAAAAAAAACCTCCCAAATCTGAGGGAGGCAATGGACATCCAAATTCAAGAGTCAAGCAACATTCTACTAGACTGGATAGCTGATGACTGATTATATGTGTAATGGCCTCAAGGTAGTTTTATTACCCAAGTGTATTTACCTACTAATTTGCATTATTTTTATTCAGTAGAGGAGCAGATATTGCAAAGAATCAAATCGGCAGCTCTGTTATAGTGTCTTTTTTGGGTAAGTGTGGAAAGGAGAAACAACACTTCCAAGGTACAGACTTGGGGGAGAGGAGAGGATTTTAGAGACAATTTCTCCTTAGTCCTGGAAATTGCTGATAGTATGTTAAGGAAAATTATACAATACAATGACTAAAAACAACAGCTATGATGTACTCCTAATTTCTTTCCTGGAAATGAATCTTGTGGATAATGTTACAGTAATAAAAAAGGCCAAGAATGCCTGGAAATGACTAACTCTGTTCTGAACTTTTTGTAACTTGTTTTGTGCTTTTCCAGTCATGGGATAACAAAATATCGGACACTCTTTGAAATCATAGTCCTTGACCTCTGAGAGAGCCATAGAGCCCTTTGAGAATATGATAATAGACAGTATAAACCCAAGTATCCTAGAAAAATGAATCCACACAAAAGCTAACCATTTTTCAGTTTATACAGACTGCATGAAGCTCATTCACAGATGCCTTGAATATGTGAGGTCTCAGTTTTAGAACACCGTATTTAGATAGAAAAGAAGTTTTGTAGTTACTACAGTAAAAGGAAGATTAAGACTAGAAAATAAAAAAGGTCATAGCATTTACTATCCCATAACAATTTAAATCCAGAAAGCATGTGCACATATTTTTCCTAGCAATTCTTCATTTAAAAAATACTTTTATTATTGATAATATTACAGATGTCCCCCATCCTTCCCCGCCCCCCGCCCCGCTTTACTCTCCTCCAGCCAGACCCTCCTCATCCAGGCCTTCACATCCCTATTGCCAGTGTCCGTGGGATATCAGTTCTTTGCTGTATCTCTTCGACCCCCTACCCCCACACCGAGGCATGTCAGTCTGTCCCATGCCTCCATGCTTCGGATCTTATTTTGTTGGTTGATTCATTTTGTTCATTAGCAAAATTCTAAATGTTACCAGGTAACAAACAAGACAGGAGAACCAAAGATATCCTGAGTATCCTACTAGGAAACCATTAATATTATAGGAGTTGGATTCAGTACTAATTAAATACTGACTGAATGTTCAAGTTACTAAACAAAGAAATTATAATCTTGTTAAGTTCCATGTGGATAATGTTACAGTAATAAAAATGGATACAATTTAGATTAAAAGTTTCTTTCAATAACTTTATTCTTTAAAAATCTATAAATAAATAAGACAGTTCCACTTCTTAGTATGAGATTCAAGATGACGACATTGCTATCACCTAAACTACTAGAACGCCTTAATCTCCTGTTCCTTCACCTTTCAATCTAGTGGCAAAACTAAAACAGAATTGAAATTAACTTGGACTGTGACATAATTGCCAGGCATAGACACATGAAGTAATAATCGAGGAATGTGGGGCCTGGAAAAGTGACAGGCAACTACTGCATCTTGCCCTTGGGCAGGTCCTTTTCTGAGAAGTCCTGACAAGCAACTGACTGAGGATCCACATTCTCTTGCCAGCAGTTGGCTCTTCTGAGGAAAGAAAATAAAAAACAGAAGCAATCTTATTTTAAAAATACACAAAACTCACATACAACTGGAAATGCAAAGGATGTTAAGACAGTGGAGATATGAAAAATGAAACATGGCAATATGATCATTAACATCCTCATGTCCAGTCATGAAAAAGGTATAATTCACTTCATCAGAATGTCCTCTTTCAAAAAGTGTCTATTTAGGTCCTCTGCCCATTTTTTTTTGATGGGATTGTTTATCTTCATTTTGGTGAGTTGTATGAATTCCCTATAAATTTTGAAGATTAAACCCTTATTGGAGACAACATTGGCAAATATGTTCTCTGATGCAGTGGGCTTTCTTGTTGTTTTGTTGATGGTTTCTTTTGCTGTGCAGAAGCTTTTTATTTTGATGTAGTCCCATTTGATTATTTTTCTCCTTAGTTTCAATTGCCCTAGGAGCTGTATTGGTAAAGATATTGCTACGTGAAATGTCTGCTATTTTGTTGCCTATGGCTTCTTCTAAGATTTTTATGGTTTCCCATCTTACATTTAAGTCCTTTATCCATTTTGAGTTTATTTTTGTGTATGGTGTAAGTTGGTGGTTTAGTTTCATTTTTTTGCAAGTATCTCTCCATTTTTCCCAACACCATTTATTGAAAGTACTAGAGGCCTGGTGCACGAAATTCTTGCACAGAGGGGGGGTGTCCCTCAGCCCAGCCTACATCCTCTCCAATCTGGGACCCCTTGAGGGATGTCCGACTGCCCATTTAGGCCCGATCCCAGTGGGATCGGACCTAAACGGGCAGTCGGACATCTCTCTCACAATCCAGGACTGTTGGCTCCCAACTGCTCGCCTGCCTGCCTTCCTGATTGCCCCTAAATCGCTTCTGCCTGCCAGCCTGATCACCCCTTAACCACTCCCATGCCAGCCTGATTGATGTCTAACTGCTCCCCTGCCAGCCTGTTTGCCCCCAACTTCCCTCCTCTGCCGGCCTGGTCACCCCTAACTGCCATCCCCTGCAGGGTTGATTGCCTCCAACTGCCCTCCCTTGCAGGCCTGGTGCTTCCCAACTGCCCTCCCCTGCTGGCCATCTTGTGGTGGCCATCTTGTGTCCACATAGGGGCAGGATCTTTGACCACATGGGGGCAGCCATATTGTGTGTTGGATTGATGGTCAATCTGCATATTACTCTTTTATTAGATAGGAGGATAGAGGCCTGGTGCGCGGGTGGGGCCAGCTGGTTTGCCCTGAAGGGTGTCCTGGATCAGGGTGGGGTTCCCTTGGGGCGTGGAAAGGCCTGAGCAAGGGGCCTGTGGTGGTTTGCAGGCCAGCCAAGCTGCTGGTGACCCAAGCAGAGGCCCTGGTATCTGGAATTTATTTACCTTCTACAATTGAAACTTTGTAGCCTGGAGCGGAGCCAAGCCTCCTGCTGGATCCGTGGCTGCCACTTGGATTTGTTTAACTTCTATAATTGAAACTTTGTATCCTTGAGTGGAGGCCTGGGCCCACCAGAGTGTGTGGAAAGCTTAGCTTCTTCTGTTGCCGGGGAAACCCAATAGTAGCCATCTTAGCTGGGGTTAATTTGCATACTCGCCCTGATTGGCCGGTAGGCGTGGCTTGGCTGGTGGGCGTGGCTTATGTAGCGGAGTGATGGTTAATTTGCATATTACCCTTTTATCAGAGAGGATTGTCTTGTCTCCATTGTATGCTCTTGCCTACTTTGTCAAATATTAATTGCACATAATGGCTTGTGTTGATCTCTGGGTTCTCTGTTCTGTTCCATTGGTCTATATGTCTGTTCTTGTGCCAGTACCAGGCAGTTTTGAGAACAGTGGCTTTGTAGTATAGCTTGATATCTGGTATTATGATCCCTCCAACATTGTTCTTCTTTCTCAAGATTGCTGTAGCTATTCGGAGTCTTTTTTATTCCAGATGAATTTTTGGAGAATTGTTCTAGGTCTTTGAAGTATGCCATTGGCATTTTAATGGGGATTGTGTTGAATTTATAGATTGCTTTGGGTAGTATGGACATTTTAATGATTTTGATTCCACCAATCCATGAACATGGTATAGTCTTCCATTTGTTCATGTCTTCCTCTATCTCTCTTTTTTTTTTAGCATCCTGAAATTTCCTGAGTATAAGTCCTTGTCTCCTTGGTTATGTTTATTCCTAGGTATCTTAATTTTTTTGTTGTTGCAAAGGTAAATGGCATTGCTTTTTAAATTTCTCTTTCTGTAAGTTCATTATTGGTGTATAGAAAAGCCATAGACTTCTGGGTGTTAATTTTGTATCCTGTTACAATGCTGCATTCATTTGTTAAGTCTAGTAGTTTTTTGATGGAGTCTTTTGGGGTTTTCTATGTACAATATCATGTCATTTGTGAATAAGGACAGTTTACTTCTTCTTTTCCAATTTGGATGCCTTTTATTTCTTCTTCTTGTCTGATTGCAATGGCTAGTACTTCTGGTACTATGTCGAACAGGAGTGGTGAGAGTGGGAATCCCTGTCTTGTTCCTGTTCTTAGGGGAAATGGTTTTAGTTTTTGTCCATTGAGTATGATGTTGGCTGTGGGTTGTCATATATGGCTTTCATTATGTTGAGGTATGATCCTTCTATTCCCACCTTGCTGAGAGTTTTTATCAAGAAAGGGTGTTGGATTTTGTCAAATGATTTTTCTGTATCAATGGATATGATTATATGGTTTTTATCTCTCAGTTTGTTTATGTGGTGTATCACATTTATTGATTTGCGGATGTTGTACCATCCTTTTATCACTGGAATAAATCCCACTTGGGCATGGTGTATGATCTTTCTAATGTGGATTTGATTTGCTAGAATTTTGTTGAGGAATTTGGCATCTATGTTCATGAGGGATATTGTCCTGTAATTCTCTTTCTTTGTATTGTCTTTATCTAGTTTTGGGATTAGGGTAATGCTGGCTTCATAGAAAGAGCTTGGAAGTGCTCCTTCCTCTTGAATTTTTTTTTTGAATAGTGTAAGGAAGATAGGTTTTATTTCTTCTTTGAATGTTTGATAAAACTCTCCTGTGAAAACCCTCTGGTCCAGGCGTTTTGTTTATTGGATTTTTTTTATTACTACTTCAATTTCCTCCATAGTTATTGGCCTATTCAGATTTTTTGAGTCCTCCTGGTTGAGTTTGGAAGGTCATATTTTTTTAGGAATATGTTTATTTCTTCTAGGTTGACTGGTTTGTTGGAGTAGAGTTGCTCATAGTGTTTTTTTACGATTCTTCATATTTCTGTGGGATCTGTTGTTATTTCAACTCTTTTGTTTCTGATTTTGTTTATTTAGGTCCTCTCTCTTTGCTTTTTGGTGAGCCTGGCTAGAGGTTCATCAATCTTGTTTCCCCTTTCAAAGAACCAGCTCTTGGTTTCATTGATCTTTTGTATTTTTTTTGTCTCTATGTCATTTATTTCTGCTCTGATCTTTATTATTTCCTTCCTTCTGATCACACTGGACTTTTCTTGTTGTTTTCTTTCTAATTCTTCAAGTTACAGAGTTAGATGTTTTATTACTAGTTTTTCTTGTTTTTTGAGGTAGGCCTGTAATCCTATGAACTTCCTTCTTAGGACTGCTTTCACTGTGTCCCAAAGATTTTGGATTGTTGTGTTTTCATTGTTGTTTGTTTCCAGAATGTGTTTTATTTATTTTTTGATCTCTTTGGTAACCCACTCATTGTTTAATAGTGTGCTATTCAGCCTCCAAGTGATTGAGTTTTTGTGATTGTTTTTTACTCTAATTGAATTCTAATTTTATGCCATTGTAATCTGAGAAGATGCTTGATATGATTTCAATCCTCTTGAATTTAAAGAGAGTTTGCCTGTGTCCCAATATGTGGTCCATCTTTGAAAATGTCCCATGTGCGCTTGAGAAGAATGTATATTCTGTAGTTTTGGGGTGGAATGTTCTAAAGATGTTAATTAAGTCCATCTGATCTGGTGAGTCATTTAAGTTTGATGTTTCTTTGCTATTTTTTTTCTAGAGGATTCATCCAGCGATGTTAATGGTGTATTAGTCTCCTACTATGATTGTGTTGCTGTCAATCTCTCCCCTGATATCTTCCAGAAGTTTTTTTTTTAATGTATTTGGGTGCTCCTTCATTGGGTGCATACATGTTTACCAGAGTTATATCCTCTTGTTGTATTGATCCCTTTAGAATTGTGAAGTGCCCTTTATTTTCTCTTGTTTTGGTCTTCACTTTGAGGTCTATTTTGTTAGACATAAGTATTGCTACCCCAGCTTTTTTTTTTTTTTCAATTCCATTCACCTGGTAGATATTTTTCCATTGCTTCACTTTCAGTCTGTGTGAGTCCCTTGTTCTGAGGTGGGTCTCCTGTAGACAGCAAATATAAGGGTAATGTTTTCTTATCCATTTACTCACTCCATGGCTTTTGATTGGAACATTTAATCCATTTACATTTAATGCTATTATTGCTAGGTACTTGTTTGTAGCCATTTCTGTACTTTATGGCTGTGTTCCTTCCTCCTTTTCTATTTCTTTTTCTTTTCTATATTTACAGCATTCCCTTTAGTATTTCTTGCATTTCCAGCCTTGTAGTGATAAACTCCCTTAGCCTTTTTTTTGTCTGCAAAGCTCCTGATTTCCCCTTTAATTTTGATTGATAGCCTTGCTGGATTGACTATTCTTGGATTCAGTCCGTTGCTTTGCATCACTTTGTATACCTCCTTCCATTCCCTTCTAGCTTGATGTGTTTCTGTTGAGAAATCATTTGATAATCTGATGGGGGATCCTTTGTAGGTAACTCTCTGTCTCTCTTTGCAGCCTTTAAGATTCTCTCTTTGTTGTTAACATTTGCCATTGTAATTGACGTGTCTTGGTGTGGGTCTTTTGGGATTCATCTTGCTTGGGACTCTCTGTCCTTGTGTAACTTTTTTTCTTCCCCATATCCTAGAAGTTTTCTGTCATTATTTCTTCAAATAGATTTTCTAATCCTTGCTGCTCCTCTTGTCCTTATGGCAGCCCTATTATACATATGTGACTTCATTTCATGTTGTCCCAAAGCTTCTTTAGGCTCCCCTCCTGCTTTTTAATTTTTCCCCCAGTTGCTGTTCAGATTGAGCTTGTTTCTGTACCTTATCTTCTAACTAACTAATTTGGTCCTCTGCTTCTTCTAGTCTACTGTTGAAACCTTACATGGTGTTTTTGATTGTAGCTATATCACTTTTTATTTCTTCCTGATTTTTGCATAAATTGTTGGTTTTCTCATCCATCCAGTGTATGAACTGTACGACCATTACTCTGAATTCTTTTTCTGTCATGTTGCATGCTTCCATTTCACTAATTTACTTTCTTGGTGATGCCTCATTTTCTTTCCTCTGGGGATTGTGTCGTCTCTCCATTCTGACTATCACCAGAAGGTTCAAACGTTGAGTTGCATGGGCCTGGGTTATGTTCAGTGGGAGCTTCGCACCACCCACGTGTCACTGAAGAGCTCCGACACCAAGATGTGTTGCTTCCATGGGTTGGTGGGAGCCACACTTGCCCAGGATCAGAGTCACTGGTGCTCAGTGTGACCTCATGTATGCACTTAGAATCAGGGAACCCTCCTGTGCCATGCTGAAACAGAGACCTCGCTGGTGTGTGCTGAAAATCAGAGTCCCCTAGTGTGTGCCAGGAGTCAGAGGTCCCCTGTGTCCACACCAAAAATCGACTATCAGAGTCTCTGTTGCTTGGTGTGGCCTTGCGCCAAGAATCAGGGTCCCTGTGTGTGCATGAGCCAAGAATTGGAGTCACTGGTTCTTAGTGTGAATGCACTGGGAATCAGAGATCCCAGTCACATGCTATGAGAAACAAAGTCAAGTCACTGATGCTTAGTGCTGCCTCTCGCCCGGAGAATCAGGGTCCCGGTCAGTTTAGAGGACCAGTTGCACAGTAGCACTGTGTTGGCAGGAGGTCCACTCCTGCACTGTGGAAAACAGACTTCTGTGTGCGCTTGATAAGAATCAAAGTCGGGTGGCACTGTTGTCCTCTTGGGCATGTGCTTTGGTCGCCCAATTGCGTTGTGTGGAACAGATTCCCAGTGTCCGCACATTCCCAGGCTCAAATTCCTGTAGTGGCACTGTGGCCCTGTGTGAGGCGTGGGTCTAGCAGTTCCTAGGGTGCTGCAGTGAGCCTGCGGAGAGGGTGATGGGCTCTGTGATTCACAGAAATCTGCAGCTAGGATGTCTGGATTCTTGGTGTCTGTGGGTCTGCAGATGTGGTCTCAGGTCTCTGTTCCCAGTGGCTGGTTTGCCTCTGAGACCAGACTGGGTGGTGCTGAGGCCAGGATCCTAGTCTCAAGTAGCTCTGTTTTTCCAGATGGCATGGTCTCTGTGCCTGAGCTGGCTGCCCCAGGAGTGTACGCGGTGGCAGTGGGGCTCCGCCATCTAAGACTGCCTGGTTTGGCAGCCCCTTAGAAGACCTGAAGGATCTAACTTTCCCCAGCTCATTCACACACACACACACACACCACACATGTCCACACACTCTTCTAACACTCCCTCACTCTCTCACAATCTTTCCCTCCCTACCTTCCTGCTGGTCACCATCTTCAGTCTTTCTTTCTTTCTTTCTTTCTTTCTTTCTTTCTTTCTTTCTTTCTTTCTTTCTTTCTTTCTTTCTCTCTCTCTCTCTCTCTCTCTCTCTCTCTCTCTCTTTTCTTTTCTTTTCTTTTCTTTTCTTTTCTTTTCTTTCTTGAGGTAGGCCTGTAATGCTATGAATTTTCCTCTCAGGACTGCTTTCACTGTGTCCCATAGGTTTGGGATTGTTGTGTTTTCATTGTCATTTGTTGCCAAGATGTTTTTTTTATTCCTTCCTTGATCTCTTTGGTAACCCAATCATTGTTTAATAACACACTATTGAGCCTCCAAGTGTTTGATTTTTTTTATTGTTTTTATTGAAGTTGTTTTCTAATATTATGTCACTGTGGTCTGAGAAGATGCTTGATGTGATTTCAATCTTCTTGAATTTGGAGAGACTTTGCCTGTGACCCAATATGTGATCTATGTCCCATATGCACTTGAGAAGAATATATATTCTGTAGCTGTGGGGTGAAATGTTCTGAAGATGTCAATTAAGTTCATCTGATCTAGTGAGTCATTTAGAATTACTGTTTGTTGATTTTTTTTTTTTTGTCTAGAGGACTTATCCAGTGATGTCAGTGGGGTTCTAAAGTCCACTACTATGATCATATTGCTGTTAATCTCTTCCTTGATAACTTCCAGAAATTTATTTTATCATCCCTTCACTTGTTCTGAGGTGGGTCTCTTGTAGACAGTCTATATATGGGTCATGTTTTCTTATCCATTCAGCCACTCAATGTCTTTTGATTGGAGCATTTAGGCCATTTATGTTTAAAGTTATTATTGATAGGTATTTGTTTGTAGCCATTTTTATTTTTATTTTTTTGTGCCTGTGTTCCTTCTTTCCTCCATTTTTTCCTTCTATTTACAACCGTCCCTTTAGCATATTTTTCATTGCTGGCTTGGTAATGATAAACTCCCTTAGCCTTTTTTGTCTGTGAAGCTCCTAATTTCCCCTTTAATTTTGAATGATAGTCTTGCTGGATAGAGTATTCTTGGATTCAGTCCCTTGCTTTGCATCACTTTGTATATTTAATTCCATTTCTTTCTGGCCTGATTGTTTCTGTTGAGAAATCATTCGGTAATCTAATGGGAGATCCCTTGTAGGTAACTCTTTGTCTCACTCTTACAATCTTTAAGATTCTCTCTTTGTCATTAATGTCTGCCATTGTAATGATGACATGTCTTGGTGTGGATCTTTTGGTATTCATCTTGTTGGGACTCTGTGCTAGTGTGACTTTTTTCTTCCCCAAATCTGGTAAGTTTCCTGACATTTTTTCAAATAGGTTTTCTAATCCTTGCTGTCTTCCTGTCTTTCTGGCGCCATTATTATGTTGCTTCGTTTCATGTTGTACAAAAGCTCCTCCAATCTTCTGAATTTTTTCTCCAATTGCAGTTCAGATTGGGTATGTTTTGCTTCCCTGTCTTCTAATTTGCTCAATCAGTCCTCCACTTATCTTAGTCTACTATTGAAAGCTTCCATAGTGTTTTTTATTGTACCTATATCACTCTTTATTTCCTCCTGAGTCTTATATACATTGTTGATTTTCTCATCCACCCAGTTTAAGAACTGTATGACCCTTATTCTGAATTCTTTTTCCATCATATTGCATGCCTCTATTTCATTTAGTTCATTTTCTGGAGATTCCTCCTTTACTTTCCTTAGGGGGTTGTTCTTCTGTTTCCCCATTGCCGCTCTTACTAAACGATCTAGGTGTCAAGTCGTGCAGGGCCTGTGGCTGCAGCGGTGGGCTTGGTGGTGGGTTGTGTGATCACGAGTGGTGGCTGCTGCTCCTTGGGTGGTCATGGGTGGCAGTTGCTCCTCATGTGTTTGCAAAATGGCTGCTTCTCATGTGGTCATGGGGCGGCTGTTCCTTGTGCTCTGTTCCTCAGGGGGCAGCCATGGAGTGCTGCTCTTTGTGCTGTTGCGGGAAGTGGTTGCTCCTTCAGTGGTCATGGGCAGCAGCTGGTCCTGCGGCTGCTGGAGTGGCCGTGTTGCCTGGGACGACTGCTTAAGGCTTGGCTATTTGTACGCGTGGTCGCCAGGCCTAGAGGGCTGCTGCATAAGGCTTGGCTATTCATGTGCCTGTGCATGGTAGTGGTGCCCAGGGATAAGGCATCTTGCTGGGGGGAGAAGAGTGTTTTCACAAGAGCCCTCAGCTGGGGAGGTTGGAGTCCTGGTGTTTGTGGGTCAACAGCCGAGGCAGCAGGACCCTGGCTGGAGTAGCTATAGGATTCTGGATAGTGTCTGAGAGCACCATGGGCGGAGGTGAGGCTGGGCTTCCAGTCACAGCCACTCTCCTCTTCAAGATGGTATGGCCTCTTGGGAGAGCCGACACTCCAGGAGAGATCACAGCAGTAGAAGAAGCTGCCCTGTTATGCGAGCCCCTTCCGCCAGCCCCTGAAGGTCCTGAAAGATCTAGCTCAGTGATGGGCAACCTTTTGAGCTTGGTGTGTCAAACTTCGCCAAAAAACTGAGCATAACTCGGGTAGTGTGTCACTTTGAGGAAAAAAACTAACTCCAAGACTCTAGTCGCAAATGTTTCATCCTCAGAAGCAGCAAATGTTTCATCCTCGGCATGTGGCCGCGTGTCATCAGACATGGCTACGCGTGTTAGTCCTGACACACGTGTCATAGGTTAGCCATCACTGATCTAGCTGTTCCTCACTTATATATGCACACACACCACACATCCACAAACTTCCCTTTCACTCCCTCCCTCACTCACATTCTCTCCCTCACATCTGTCCTGCTGGCAGCCATCTTGGAATCTCCCCATATATCCTTTCTGATTGGTGTTTCTGATTTCTTTGAATATATTCCTAGAAGTGGGATCATTGGGTCAAATGGGAGATCCATTTTTAATATTTTGAGGAAACTCCATACTGTTTTTTACAGTAGCTGCATCAGTCTGCCTTTCCACCAACAGTGTACAAAGGTTCCTTTTCCTCCACATCCTTGTCAGCACTAGTCGTTTGTTGTTTTGTTGATGATAGCCATTCTGGTAGCTGTGAGGAGATACTTCATTGTCATTTTGATTTGCATCTCTCACATGATTAAAATTATTTTTAAAATTTCATATTTGATTGATTATTATTTGCATACTAGAGGCCTGGTGCATGAAATCCATGCATGGGGGTGTGTGTGTCCCTCAGCCGAGCCTGCTCCCTCTCCAATCTGGGATCGGGCCTAAACAGGCAGTTGGACATCCCTCTCACAATTCAGGATTGCTGGCTCCCAACCACTCACCTGCCTGTCTGCCTGATTGCCCCTAACCGCTTCTGCCTGCCAGCCTGATCACTCCTAACCACTCCCCCGCCAGCCTGATGGACACCTAACTGCTCTCCTGCCAGCCCAATTGCCCCTAACTGCCCACCCCTGCAGGCCTGGTCCCCCTCAGCTGCCCTCCTCTGCTGGCCCAGTCACCCCTATCTGCCTTCCCCTGCAGGCCTGATCGCCCCCAACTCCCCTTCCTTGCAGGCCTGGTCAACTGCCCTCCCCTGGTAGCCTGTTCGCCCACAACTGCCCTCCCCTGCTGGCCATCTTGTGGCGGCCATCTTGTGTCCACATGGGGATGGACATCTTTGACCACATGGGGGTGGCCATCTTGTGTGTTGGGTGATGGTCAATTTGCATATTACTTCTTTGTTATATAGGATAGGATGGGAATAAAATTAATTTTTGTATTTTGATCTTATATCCTATAATTTTGTTGAACTCTTATTACTTCTAGTATTTGTGTGTGTGTGTGTATTCCACAGGATTTTCTACATACAAGATCATGTCTCATGTTGGATTTAAAATTTTGGCAGCCTTTAGTAAATGTGCCTTATGTTAGGTTATTCATGGCTGTAAGCAAATAAAATAGTTCTTACAACTTTATTCTTTGATTGGAAAGAAATTATATGCGGTCAACAAACCTTTATATTTACTTAAATCAGTAAATCGGAATATTTTACTTTGATCTAATGAATAACAGATTCTACATTTTGCTAATTGTCACTGCATTTAGTAGCTAGTATTTACCCTTAGTCAGACATACTATATGATGATGTCAGAGAAGGAGTCATGAGCTATTTATTTAGGGCAACTTAAGTTTGAGGCTGGTTTTCCTATGAGCTAGCATAACATCCACAGTTCTACATTCATTCATTTTTCTGTCTTTTCTAAACACTGTTCAACTGACCAAAGCTTTTGTATAAAAACACAGTAAGTGGCTAGCAACACTGTATTTTACCTCTTAACAATATGCATAAGAATAGTAACTAACATAATAAAATTGGCAATATAAATACTTGATACCATTTCAATTGTTTTTCACAAAAAGATGAGAGGAATAATAAAAATTACTCATTATTGCTTTGTTTAATGTATGATCATTAATAACAACTGTTTAAAGTAAAAAATGTTTCTTATTTAGAAGTTAATGTTCTTCTGTAAGCATTCTGGCCAAAAGAATTAGAATGAAAGGGGAACATAGGAATAAACTTTGTGACCTTGGGTTAGGCAAAATCTTCTAGGTATGGCTCCAACTGCACAAGCAAAAAAATAAAAAAAATATGTAAATTAAATTTAATTAAATATTAAAAGTGTTTGCTGCAAATGATACCATCAAGAAAGTGATAAGACAATCCACACATTGCTGTGGAAATCCAATGATCTAAGAATGTATTACAAAGATTAAGTGATGAAAAGAAGTAATGTATATGCATAGGACCATTCTGGTGCATCCTATTATTAACAGCCAAGGACTGGCTGGAATAACCCCAGTGGCCTTGGGGGAGGAGAGTCTCCTGAGAGAATGTGGGAGATTTGAAAATGTAGAAGTTAAAATCAGTTATGATTTATAAATAGTGTTGCAGTAACCTCCTCCTCTTCCCCCATACAAGTACTTCTATGTGGAGAGGAGGTGGAGACATAAAGATATAAATTAGACATATAACTTAGGAAATTCCATAGGTCAGTCATTTATTTAATGAGAAACTATTAAGCACCCACTCTTCTAAGAACAATGAAAATAAATAGTGAAGAAAATAATTACTTTTCTCATGGATGGCACATTCTAGTTGGGAGAAAGTAGACAGTAAACAGATATTTAACAGGTCAAGTGTAAACAAAAAGTGACCACATACTAAAGCTGACAAGTTCAGGGGAGGTGCACGACAGACCTTACAAACTCAAATACCGAAAGTAACCACACAGTATTATCAGTGGAAGAGGGAAATCCACCAGTGGAAGTGGGTATCCCCTTCCCCACTGGGTGTTTGGAGTTGGGTCCTTACAATATCTGGAGAAAAATAAATTTCTGAGACTCACATGGGACGAGAAGTGATTTACATCCCGGGGTTTGCAAAGTCCCATTTCCCTCCATCCAGGCCTGGGAAATGTGCAGCTGGGGACTCAGCAGAGCCTTAAGCAGAGCCAGTGTCCAGAGTTTGCTTTCCATGGTGGAGCTGGGTCCTGCATAACATCAGGCTACTTGCAGTCCATTAGTCCATCGTGTGTGGGGTCCACATGGCCTTGGCCTACGTGGGCAAATGCAGGAGCATGAGAGTCCCGCAGGCCAGGAGCGCGGGCCTAGCAAGAGAGAGAACTCCTTTGTTTGGGAGGTCAGTGTCTCAAATCCCCTCACACCTGCAGTGGCCACACCTTTTCTAGCCAATGACCTGTTCCCAGGTGTTACTGACAGTCAAGGACCTTTCCTATTTCACTGAGCCGTGACTGGGCGTGCATCTACTCCCCCCTGTGCAGTCCCTTCCCCCTGCCATCTGCGGGGTATAGCCCTGGGAGTGTTAACTTGCAGTTTCCTGGCAAAGCTGCACAAATGACATGCCTATAAAATGTGGCCTTCCCTTTGCTCCTCCCCAGTTATTTATACTGGGTTTATTACAGTGGTATCACTGATGCAAAAAGAAGCCGACCATTTATGGATGAGAACAGAAAACCCAAACACAAAAAACACAACCTGAGATTTTAATGCACAATAAAGTGACATTTTAAACTAGGTGAGAAAAGGTGGTTTGTGACAGGTGAAAAAGTTATTAAACATTAACACCATGCTCCAAAATAAATCTTGGATTGATTAAACATTTATTTGGAAGAAATAAAACTTAAGTGTAAGAGGTGGACCAAGGGGAAATTGAGAGGCATGTGGAAAGAGCTTTTATTTCCTCTGGAGAACAGGCACTGGTTTCCCACAAATTTGCACTTGGAGACACATATTGCCACAATCTCTGAAACCATGAAAGCATCCTTCTATTCTTGCATCCCCTACGATCCCTGGAGTTTGGGTGGGGCCCAGAGGGATGTGGAACCAACATAAACTAGGGCACTGGGAGATTTAGAGATGTTTTTAAGGGGAGTTTTCTGGGGGACTAGACCTTGAGCATCTTGAAGTTCCACACCACCCTAGCCCTGGTCTTAGGCAAAGACTGCTTTTTCACGGGGCTGAGTAACCTTTGTAAGCGTCTGGAAACACTTAGCCAACTCCCAGGGAGGTTTGAACAGAACCCACCCCTGCCCACAGGCAGTTCCTGAGATTTGAGGGGTTTGGGCCTTGGGCAGGGGCTCTGGCTGCCCTTGACCACAAGGCTCTGTGCACATGGCCAGTGATGTCAGAGGCTGTTGCTTGGTTACTATGATTCTGAGCTGGGAGATGCTGAACTTCCAAACTGTCAAACTGCCGAACTGCCCTGCCTGAGTGCTGTGGCGTGAGGTGGTGGCTAGAGAGCTGGTTTGGGGCTCAGGCGGCGCGACAGGCGGAAGGAAAGTAAAGCTTCTCTGAAGCCTGGACTCTGCACCAGGCAGAGGATGTCTTCTTTCTGGAAGCGAATCTCATGGGGGGCAATGGTGTTCCCCAGCAGTGGGGCAAAGCCCTACGATATCGGCGGGGCCAACATCTCCCCTCCCGGCGGGGCGGTGGTCTCCCCTCCCGGGGGGGCCGTGGTCTCCCCTCCCGGCGGGGCCGTGGTCTCCCCTCCCGGGGGGGCCGTGGTCTCCCCTCCCGGCGGGGCCGTGGTCTCCCCTCCCGGGGGGGCCGTGGTCTCCCCTCCCGGGGGGGCCGTGGTCTCCCCTCCCGGCGGGGCCGTGGTCTCCCCTCCCGGCGGGGCCGTGGTCTCCCCTCCCAGGGGGGCCGTGGTCCCCCCTCCCAGGGGGGCCGTGGTCCCTACCAGCCCGGGAAGCAGTGCCCTGGGAGCCAGAAGGCCCAACTTCAGAAGAGAAGACATGAAGGCGATCCACAGAGCAGCCAGCAAGAACAAG
Source organism: Cnephaeus nilssonii (assembly GCF_951640355.1). NCBI lineage: Eukaryota > Metazoa > Chordata > Mammalia > Chiroptera > Vespertilionidae > Cnephaeus > Cnephaeus nilssonii. Next base: position 2,755,587 of record NC_137094.1, on the reverse strand, counting down.
CTGCTGAAAATGAACACCCTCCTGAATTTCGGAATCAGTGACGTGTCTGAAAGGGATAAGAAGGGGCGGTGAGTCCCTGTGAATAGGGACGGGAGGCTGGCGGCCGGTCCCCTGGGGGAGGCGGGGGTCTGGGGGAGGCGGCCCCTCCGGGTCTCAGCAGGGGGAGCACAGCCTCCTGTCAGCCAGGGCGCGGGGCTGGCTTCCCTCCGGCCCCGCAGCACCTCCTAGGTCGGCATCTCCCCTGGGTTCTAGCGCCCAGACTGACTTTATGAGCAGCAAAACCAGAAACATAAAGACCCACTGGTTATTCTCTTACAGAACACTTTACTGACGTCTTTTAAGTGATTTAACTACGTATCAATAATTGAAATGAAATTAAGTATATACAGCATTTTATATTTGATGTACACACTTTTATACCATAATGTTACATACTGTAGAAAATTGCATAATGAGAGAGATAATTCCCATCACAGGTCAATTTCTGGGCTAAAAGTGCTTTGGATAAAATCCAATAACCACTTATATCAGTGTGCACCTATGTTCTTTATTAAAAACTACTTTTATTGATTTTAGAGAGGGAGAGGGAGAGAGAGAAATCACTGTTGAGAGAGAATCATTCATCAGCTGCCTCTTACATGCCCCACACTGGGGATTGAGCCCACTACCCAGACATGTGCCCTGTCCTGAATCAAACTGTGATCTCCTGGTTCATAGGTCCACACTCACCTATGTTTTTTATTGAGGGACCTCAGAAGGAATTTGAAGTGGGAAGATGTCTGTGGTCCTGATTAGGAAGATTGAATTTCTGAAATGTGTGCTATCCCTATGTGTATCAATTTCACAACCAAATAAATATGGTTTAAGTTTTTTTCCAATTACATGTTTTATCATTATGATGAGATTAAATTTTTTTAATATAGTAGACACAGTTTTACCCTTCTAGATATCAACATAAGCTATATATTTCCACAAAGTAGTTGTTTACTAATACGTGAACAGACAGATAAATGATTGGGACAGAATGGAAATTGCCCAAGCACCCAAATATATGTAAGAATTTAAACTTGATGCTGGTGACATTTCATGTTTGTAGGAAAAAGTCAATGACAAATGGCGAAGAAGTATCTGTTGAGTATTTGGAGAAAACTAGCTAGATTTTGATATCCTCCAAATAAATTTCAGATTAAAAATTTTAAATATACAAAATGAGAAAAGTACCAGAAATAAACACAAATGCCTACTTATACTTTTTTAAAAAATGATTACAAACACTTCAAAAGCAAGATTTATGGCGGTTGATTGAGCAATATAAAAAATTCAAACCCTCTGTCAGAAAATAATATTAGCAGGGTAAAAGAAAAAGTACTAAAAAAATATTTGGAATGTATGTGTATTGGAGAAAAAATGTCTTCATTTTACAGAGAAGTTTTTGAAATCAACAATAAAAACAACAAAAAACCCCTGTAATTTGAAAGTGGACAAAGTACTTTTTAACATATGTACAAGTGACCAATGGACAAAGGAAAAAATATTTAGTGTCGCTGATAGGAAAAGAAAATTAAGTTAAAAGAGGAAAACAATATTTTCCATCCACAAGACCAGTGATTATCCTTATACTGCTGTTTAAAATTTAAATTGCTTTTGAGTTTTCCATAGGCAATTTGGTGCTGAGTACCACATTTAAAATATATTAATATTTCCTATACTCATCAGTTCTATTTATACTAAAATATCTTTATGAAGTAATTAGATAAGTTACATAGTTTGTTTTATTCAGCACTGCTTAAAATAGCAGTATATTAAGGAGAAAAAAGTCAGTTTGGCTATACGTACATACAAGCAGACTATGATCTTGTGTTAGCCAAAATAGGTGCAAAATGTGATAAAATCTATTTCTGAGTATTTGTATTAAAAATGAACATTTCTTTAAAAAATTTGATTTCTGCAATGAGCATGTACAAAAATTCTAGTGAATATTATAAAGAATGAAATAATCCTGGGGAAGAGCAGTAATATGAATTCTGGACAGATAAAATTAATTGCTCACTTCCTGTTTTTTGGACTTATTTTTGAAATTTGAGGATTGGTATCTTCAGAAGGAAAGGGAATTCTTTTTTACGTTTATTTTTATTGTTGACACTGTTACAGATGTCCCCCATTCCTCTCCCCCCTCTTAGTGCCTTTCCACCCTGCCCCTTTCAGCCTTCACTTCATAGTTGTCTGTGCCCATGGGCTATGCAAATATGCATGTGTGTTCTTTGGCTAATCTCTTTGAGTCCCCTCAGTTCCCTCCCTCTGAGATCTGTCAGTCTGTTTTATGTATCCCAAGTCTCTGATCCTATTTTGTTTGTTAGTTTATTTTGTTCATGATATTCCACGTGCACATGAGATCATATGGTATTTGTCTTTCTCTGACTGGCTTATTTTCTCAGCAAAATAATCTCCAGGTCCATCCATGCTGTCCGAAAAGGGTATAAGAGTTCCTTCTTTTTTACAGCAGTGTAGTATTCCATGGTATAAGTGTACTACATCTTTATCTACTCATCTGCTGCTGATGGGCACTTGGACTGCTTTTTATCTGTGCCTGTAGAGTGTATGCATATATCTAATTACACACATATGTGTTTTACTTTATACAGATTTACTACATATTATATGTAAATGATTATAGATTAACCATTTTAGTTGTGTACTTATGAAAATCAAAAATCAAAAATAGTGCCCTGGCCAGTGTGGCTCAGTTGGTTGGAGTGTTGTCTGGTACCCCTCCTGTACACTGAAAGGGCACAGGTTCATTCCAGGTCAGGATACATAGGTTGTGGGTTCGATCCCTTGTCGGGGTACCTACAAGAGGGAACCAATCGATGCTTCCCTCTCACATCGATGTTTCTCTCTCTTATTCTCCCCTCTCACTTCCTTTCTCTCTATATTAAAAAATAATTTTTAAAAATTAAATAATTTTTTGTCTTGTTTTTGACAGAATGACAGATGTGTCCCATTTGTTCCATTTTTGTCCCCCCTCAACGCAGCCTCCACCCCACCACAGGTCTTTCCCATACTATTGTCTGTGTCCATAGGTTATGCATACATGTATATATGTTCTTTGGTTAATCTCTTCCTGTTCCCCCATCCCCACCCTGAGATCTGTTATTCTGTTCCCTGCATCCATATCTCTGGACATATTTTGTTCAATAGATTCTACATATAAGTGAGATAATGTGGTATTTGTTTTTCTCTAACTGGCTTATTTCTTTAAAAAGTAGAAAATTTTTTCCTATTCCAGAAGTATAATTTTAACTTATAAAAGTTTTCTTTGAAAACATTGAACTCGTCCACTGTGTTTATCCATTCTTCCAATCCATTGGTACATGAAATATAACCTGAATATTTATTATGTAGCAGACATATTCTACTCAGGACTCTTTCAATGTATCTCCAAGACCCCTTTTTCATCCTTAAAATCTTCATGTTGCCCAATGTGAGCAAAATGAGAAATTAAAAATTGAAGAAGTAGGCCCTAATCAGAGTTGAAATTTCTTCTCCCTGCTTTCAAACAAAAATATTTCTGAAGGTAGGAAATTATAAAAGATAATCTTTACCTACCCTTTTGTAAATTTATAATAGTATTAAATCATAGTGATAATAATTAGGAACATCTGATTTCCATAAAATTTATAAATCTAAATATTGGACAAAATGAGTTATCCTATTCATTTGAATCCTGACTATCCTTTGGCTTAAGTTTTCTTGAAAATCAAAGTAAGAATTACTTTAAAAAATTCTTGTTTTTTATTATTATTTATTTAAATATATTTTTATTGATTTCAGAGAGGTATCGAGAGGGAGAGAGAGATAGAAACATCAATGATGAGAGGGAATCATTGATCGGCTACCTCCTGCATGCCCCCTACTGGGGATCAAGCCAGCAACCCGGGCATGTGCCCTTGGCTGGAATTGAACCCGGGACCCTTTAGTCCACAGGCCGACGCTCTATCCACTGAGCCAAACCAGCTAAGACTCTTATTATTATTATTTTTTTAGTCCTCTTTCCCCCATAGGCTTTTAAGAACTAAAATTTATCTAAATGCCAACCATTGATTAGAACTACAAGAGCTCTGTTGTACTCACCATTATTTCACTTAATGTAAGGCACCATGGATGGCATGATTCCAGTATTTTATGTATCACTAAATTTTTTCAAATGCTGCCAATAATAGTTGTAACACATTCTGAATTAAAAACTGGATTCTAATGTCATAGATGTTAAAGTGTGAGAAGAAAAGCCTTTTAGAATCATTGAAATACTATGTTCTTTCTGATCCTTAAAACAGGTCTGCAAAAGTAGGTATAATGATATCATTTTATTTCATTGAAATGCCTTTATAAAGTGGTAGTAATAATGATGCAATATTATCTAACAATTATTGAGCCGTTTTTTTGTGTGTGCTAGGAACTGTAGTAAACACTTTGCATAGGTTCTCATTTAAGCAAACAGTGGTGTCCTGGAAGATAATTACTATTTTTATCTCCATTTTATTGATGAGAAAATTGCGGTACAGAAAGGCCAAGGGATAGCTAATAAGTGACAGTTAAAATAGCATCAGACCCAAGCTGAGCTGACTTTCCAGGTCATCCTCTCTCTATTCAAATAGGCTGCTCCTTCATTAATGTGGTGAGTTACAAGAACTAATAAATATTGTACCGTTTTCAGAAGAAAATGAAATATTTGTTTTGAAGTCATAGGGATAAATGTTTACAACTATATGGATAATGTATGTTTTGAGATAGTGCCCTCTATGTTCCTAAAGAGTTCTCTGACTTCCATAGGACTGCTCTCCATGTGGCCTGTGCCTATGGCCATGCAGGTATGGTGAGACTCATAATAAAGAGACCGCTGTTGAACCTCCTTGACAGTGAGAAAAAGACAGCTCTGATTCACGTATGTACTCGCTAACTATGTCAACATGAGTTGGGTTTGCTTTCCTTACTTAGAATAAAAATGAATTTATCTCATTGACTGTAAGTCATTGGTGAAAGACATGAGATGGGTATGATTTAATTACTTAGAATAAAAATGAATTCATCTCATTTAGCTAAAAGTCATTCATGAACTTTGTGGAATGTTTCCTTTAAATTCCTAGAACTAAATAATCTATTTCTTGGCATAATACTGACAGGCCCTACAATACCAGAATATGGAATGTGCAGCTATTCTGCTCAAACATGGTGCAAACCCAAATATAATGGACAACGATGGCAACACTGCTCTGCATTATGCTGTCCTTGGTCACAGTATAGAAATCGTGCAATGGCTGTTGTCACGCAAGGCAAATATTGAAGCGAGAAACAAGGTATAGCTCAACCTTACTTATAAAATATTTGAAATACATGTTTTTAGTTTAGTTACAAGCATTGAAAAAAATGTTTGTAATGAGAGAGGAAGAGGGAGAAACATCAATGATGAGAATCACCCATTGGCTGCCTCCTGCACTCACCCTACTGAAGATTGAGCCCCCAAATCCGGCATGTGCCCTGACCTGTCATCGACCCTGACCTCTAGGTTCATGATTCTACACTCAAACACTGAGCCACACCAGCTGGGCACAAGCATTTTCTTTCTTACATACATATACTGAATGTAATAGATCAGGCCCCGTCACCATGGAAACAACTCCAAAGCCCAGTCAGGGGGCTGGGGGAATGTAGTGTCCATGGAAGGGGCAAAGCTCTGCCTCCCAGCTACCCTTCCACCCCATAAGGAAGAGCTTCCTGTTAGTGCCTGGGAGTGGGAGATAGGCTCAGAGCCCACTAAGGACGGAAGGCCTGGGTGAGTGAAGTGATGCTGGGGACTGGCCGCTATGCTGGCAGGGGCTTAGGAATGGTGCTGCTGGGGGTGGGTGGGAAGAGGCAACCTCATACCCCTCAAGGGGAGCTGGGTGAGTGCAAGGGGGGAGAGGAAGCCCCAGTCCACAGGCAACAAAATAACAACAGGATACCATGATAGGAACAAAGATTCTTGGAACCCCTACTGTAAATGTTGGAAGTGATATTTGGAGAAGGGTATTGCAGTTAATCTGTTGAAGAGGCAGTGGAGGGCATTTTAAAGGGAAGAACAGCCAGTGACTGCACAGGGGTGAGAAGAAAGGGGCTCCTCCTTTTTTAATCCTCACCAGAGGATAGTTTTCCCCATTGATTTTAGAGAGAGTGGAGGGAGGGAACAGAGAGAGAGAGAGAGAGAGAGAGAGAGAGAGAGAGAGAGAGAAACATGTATGTGAGAGAGAGACATGGATTGGGTGCCTCCCCCATAGGCCCTGACCAGGGCTGGGGATCCCACCTGCAACCTAGGGATTTGCCTTTGAATGGGAATCTAACTCAACCCTTCCATGTGCGGGCTGACACTCTAGCCATTGGGTAACACTGGCCAAGGCAAAAGGGGATACTTTTTATTTACTTTCTATATTATATGTGTAAGTTCAGAGTATCTTTCAAAATTTTTAATATCCAATTTGGATATATGTAATTTCTTAAATTAGAAATTGTTTTTGTTGCTTTACAGAGTGACCTCACACCACTTGCACTTGCTAAACTTGCAAACAATGAGAAAATGGTGGAATTATTAGTAAGCAGAGGTGCAAAAGACGATCAGAGGTACAATATTTTGTTCTTTTTAAAATTTTATTTGGAGAGTACATTTATTAAAGCTGGGGACAGTGAAACAGGCAGGTCTTCGGATAGAAGAAGCGGGTGTTAGTTGGAACCATCCTTACCTTCCAGAGATTCAGATAATGCCGCAGGAGAAGACCAGACGTTCCTTGCTCCTTTGTTACCAGATCTGTACTCCAAGGTCACTCTATCCCATGGAGCATCTTTGTTTAGGGAATGGAGGGTCCCATAAGGCCTTTTCAGACTAGTGAGCACCAGCTTGCCTGAGGCTCCATAATTGAGGTTGGCCCCTCAAGTGATCTCATTGCCATAACAAAGAAACTTTACCTCAGGTTTCAAAATTTAAATTATGCCTCACATGGAAGCCAGTCAACAGAAAGCTCTGAATCAAAGGTAGGTTATTGGTCCTTAAAATTGCTAAGGGCCCAGCCATGACTCATCAGTATCCATGGGTGACCAGTAGGATTGCATCTTAAGCCAATTGGGTGGACAGGGGGAGTAAGTGTTGTTCTCATAATGATCTGCTGGTTCACAAGGCGAGTAGATAGAGAAGGGATAGTCTTATCTAGGCCAGGTCCTGGCTTCTATTAGTTTTCTGAAGTTGGCATGATTCGCTACAAAAAGTAGGGAGCATGGTGTTATCTGACTGCATGAGGAATATATTTGTACATACATTTAGTTGCCAGTTACATAATAGCTGAGATGCCCTGAATTACAAACCACAACGTAACTATAGGTAATAACCAAAATTAATAACATTTTCTGAAAACTGCACCATTTGAATGTTAGAAACAATGAAAAGTTCACACTGGGATTCAAAAATAGTTTCAACAAATAAAGTTCTTTTTTTTTTCTTTGCTTTACTGTTTTTTTCTGAACATGTACTTTTGCTCTATCATCTCATTTAATCCTCCTAACAACTTTCGGAAATAAGGTAGTAAGAGTCTTCTTTTGTAGAGGAGGACTTTAAGCCAAAGAAAAGTGACTTGTTTGAGAAGAAATAGCTGTGGGTTATAGAACTAGGAGGTGTGAGTTCAAGACATTTGTGATAATGTCAAGCTAACTAATTAATTCACTGAACTATACTGCCCTCAAATAATGACTTGTTATAACTTTTTGTTTAATTACATATTTCATAAAACAGTTGTATAATTTACAAATTTAAAGTAGATGATATAAATTAAGTTTTGATGTTCTAAGAATTTACAATATTTGTAAACTATTTTTATGTTAATATTAAGAGAGTAATATTATTTGTCACCATTTTTTTTTTTTGTACACAGCAAGCAGCAACTAACTTCTGAAGAAAAGGAACCCCAGAAATCTGAAAGTTGCACTCCTGGTAAGACTTCTGATAGTGAATTTCCCTTGGTGGTCTACCATAGATGAAGTAAGAGTAAGGAAGTTTTGATAATGAAAGAGCAGGGGAAAAAATACCAAACAATGTGGAAGTTGCATGTATAGTTTTTCTTAATCTCTTTCTTAATAGCATAGTATTCAGTATGATTAACAAAGTAAATTGTAGGTAATTTAAAATCTGGGGCAATATCCCTTGAAAAGAAGTTCATTTATTTAGTCCTGACCTCTAAAACCCCACATGAAATTTTCATGTAAAAAAAAAAAATTAAGTTAAGATGGTGTATGTTTCCTCTGTATTCACAATAACAAATTGGACTTGTTCTAAAATGGATCTTTAGTTTTAACTGTGAATGGATTACATTTAGTAAATGAATACTTGTTATTACATAGTGATTAGTCTCACTAAAACTGTAAATAAAACTAGTAACTCAACAAAACTTTCCTGGTAGCACAAAGAAATGGCAAACCATAAGATCTACAACACTTAGCCAGTGTGCAAGTATCCCAGTGAGATTGTTTTTTAAAGCTATCTACCCATCGTACTGAAGTCAGAAAGGCAAGGCCTGTTGAGAAGCATAGTGTACCAGTATTTTTTATATTATGCCAACAAGGTCTCACTATTATGCACTTCATTCCTCAGAAGTCAAAACAGAAGGAGATATGTTGACTTCATTAATTTGGTAATTATCAGGACACTGAAATTTCTTTAGAACAAGATGCTCTGTTGCCATTGGTGAAAAGATAATGACAATAAATATTCAAATAGCCCAACCTGGAACTCATCCTATATAATAAAGAGCTAATATGCTAATGGTCATGATACCCTCACGCCATAAGGACAGTTCAGCAGGAGCCTGCATGTGTGGGGGGCAGAGCCACTGCGTTGCTCTGGAGACTGGGTGGAAGCGGGGAGGCGCCCGGAGGAGGTGGGACCATCTGGTGGCGGGGGAAGGCAGGGTGAGAGCCATAGCGCCCCCCTCACCAGTCCTTCACCACCCACCGCTTGCACTCACACACCCGCTGCCCACCTGTCAGGGGAAGGAGCAAAGCGCATGCCGCCAGGAAGCAGCGCTCAAAACTCCACAGCAGGTGGGAGGCTCTACACTCTCCTCCGGCGCCATGATGGGGGGAGCTGCTATGTTGCTCTGGAGATGGGGCGGCAGTGGGGAGGCGCCGGAGGAGGCAGGACCAGCCTGAGGGACTTGTGGGACTGAGGGCGGGGCTTGAAGCCTTCAGAGCAGGCTGGAGAGGACAGGGGTGGGGCCAAAGGCGCTGGAGCTCTGGGTGGAGAGATTAGGGTGTCAAGGCAGGTGGTGGGCAGGTGGGCACAGTGCGTGTGGATGGGCAGGGCTGCGCGATTTCGCACGCCGAGTCACTAGTTAAATTATAATAAATGTACAAAAATGTTTCCCACTAACAAAAATGCCAGATGTGGCATCTAGTTTATTGTGCAATCTGAACTGTATGAGGATACCTTGGACTTAGTAGACCTTTATCAGAGGACTTGTGCATGTTGGTTTTGAAAATGATAGGAAATACAAGGATGAAATAATGTTTTGACCTTGGAGGTGCTCATAATATGGAAGAGGTGTTGCTGGTTTATTTCTGATTTCCTAAACAGAATTTTCAAAGAAAATGTCAAAATTCAGTAATTCATTTTTCAGCTGAATGGTGTGCCATTTAACTTTCAGGTGTCTTTCAGGCATAAGTGTTATTCTGATGTTGCAGAATTGAAACATTTTAAAAACAGGCATTGCCCTCTAAGAGATTGTTAGTATCATTGTCACTTTTATTACTTACTATACTTTATTTAGTGCTTACTAGGTGCCAGAGCTCATTACCATCTTATAATTATTCCTATTTATTCATGGTATTGGTGTTTAGTATGTGTCAGACACTTATAAGTCCATGCTGAGAATTAGAGTTTTAAGAATGGGGCTGAGGCTTTGGCCAGGTTTCTTAGTTGCTTAAAACATTGTCCCTGATATACTAAGGATGTGGATTTGATGCCTGGTGAGATTCACACAATGAAGGCATAAGTAAATGGAACAATAAACCAGTGTTTCTCTCTCTGTCTGTGTTTCTCTATCTTTAATCAATTTTTAAAAAGTTTAAAAATAAAAATGTGGGTGCGTTTTAAAGTAAGTACACAGACCACAAAGAAATTTTCCATGTAAAGGGGTAGAAGGGTAATGTGTGGCAGTAGGAACATCTATTGAGATTACATGTTTGGTCGCAGGAACAGCGGGGCAAGGCCTAAGATGTACATGTGAACTCTGGGAATTATGAGCAGTTCAGTTTCAAAGGTATAAAATTTGTGCTATGGGAATGGTTGGGAATGAGGTGAGACCTAGCTAAGGCAGGCTTATGAAAGTCTTGAGTAAAACAGAAAGGACTAGATCTTATTTTCTGAGCCTTGGGGAAATTTGTCAGCCAAAATGCTTTTAGCTTCAGATACTAGGTGCCCTAATTATCAGAGGCCAAAGTAATAGGAAGCAAGTAGTTTGGTGATGATATCAGGATTCCAGTTGTTATACCTTATTCAGCCGTGAGGTTCTCAGTGTGTATGGTATGTCTGCTTTTCTGGTCAGTAATCAGCTGTGACTCCAAACATCCTATTCTCACATGTCAATATGTGAAGATCAAAAGGACTGCTTTTCCTTAGATGTTTCATTTTCCTTTTATAACAGTTTGTTAAAGTAGAATTGGCACAAATTACATTACTTGCAGGTGTGCAACTATAGGGGTTTGACATTTATATACCTTACTAGAGGCCTGGTGCATGAATTCGTGTGCGATTGAGGCTGGCTGGGTGTGGGAGGTTGGCTGTGGGAGCGCAGGAAGCGGCTCCCGCATTGAGCATCTGCCCCCTGGTGGTCAGTGTGCATCATAGCAAGTGGTTATTTGGTTAGTTGGTCGGTTAGGATTTTATATATATAGATGATGTGTTCACAATGATAAGTCTAGTAACTATCACCAAGCAAAGTTTTAAGATAGACACATTTCCTTTAATGCACACTATGTCTTATGGCTTACATATTTTACTAGAGGCCCAGTGCACGAAATTCGTGCATGGGGGGGTGTCCCTCAGCCCAGCCTGCACCCTCTCCAATCTGGGGCCCCTCAAGGGATGTCCGACTGCCTGATTAGAAACGATCCCAGTGGGATTGGGCCTAAATGGGCAGTCGGACATCCCTCTCACAATCCAGGACTGCTGGCTCCCAACTGCTCACCTGCCTACATGCCTGATTGCCCCTAACTGCTTCTGCCTGCCAGCCTGATCACCCCTAACCCCTGCCAGCCTGATTGATGCCTAACTGCTCCCCTGCCAGCCTGATTGCCCCTAACTTCCCTCCCCTGCCAGACTGGTCACCCCTAACTGCCCTCCCGCCAGTCTGGTTGCCCTTAACTGCCCTCCCCTGTAGGCCTAGTCCCTCCCAACTGCCCTCCCCTGCTGGCCATCTTGTGGTGGCCATCTTGTGTCCCCATGGGGCAGGATCTTTGACCACATTGGGGAAGCCATTTTGTGTGTTGGAGTGATGGTCAATCTGCATATTACTCTGTAGTTAGATACGATAGAGGCCTGGTGCATGGGTGGGGGCCAGCTGGTTTGCCCTGAAGGATGTCCTGGATCAGGGTGGGGGTTCCCTTGGGGTGTGGGGCAGCCTGAGTAAGGGGCCTGTGGTGGTTTGCAGGCTGGCCACGCCCCCCAGTGACCCTAGCAGAGGCCCTGGTATCTGGGATTTATTTATCTTCTACAATTGAAATTTTGTAGCCTGGAGCAGAGCCAAGCCTTCTGCTTGCTCAGTGGTGGCAGCCATTTCTGTTGGGATTTATTTATCTAATATAATTGAAACTTTGTAGCCTTAAGCTGAGGTCTGGGCTGGGCAGGGTGTGCGGAAAGCTTGGCTTCCTCCATTGCCAGGGAAACCCAAGCCTCTCTCCTGCTCTCTTCATGGCCACAGCCATCGTGATTGGGTTAATTTGCAAACCCACTCCTGATGGGCTGGTGGGCGTGGCTGGTGGGTGTGACTTGTGGGTGTAGCAGAGTGGTGGTTAATTTGCATATCACTCTTTTATTAGATAGGATAATAGAAAGTTTGCACTTCTTATTTATATTCTTTTATTTCACCTATCTCTTCAGATAACTACCCTTGACAACCATCAATTTATTCTTTGTAGCTATGCGGTCTGTTTCTGTTTTGTTTTTTTACATGGCATCTCTAACCACATGGTATTTAATTTTCTCTGTCTAATTTCACTTAGTATAAGACCCTCTTGGTCAATCCATGGTACCATAAATGGCAAGAATTCATTTCTTGTATGTCGAGTAATTCTTCATTATGTGTGTGTGTGTTTATACATTCAATATCTTCCTTTACTTTTCCATTGAAGGACTTCTACATCACTTCCATATCTTGGCTACTGCAAATAATGCTGTAGTGAACATAGGGGTGCAGATATATTTTCAAATTCTCATTCATGTTTCTGTTGGATAAATACCCAGCAGTAGAATGGCAGTTCTATTTCTAATTTTTTGAGGAATGTCCATGCTACTTTCCACCATGACTGTACCAATTTACAATCACATGAACAGTGCTCAAGGCTTTCCCTTTTCTCATATCCTTATCATCCTCTCTAATAAAAGGGTAATATGCAAATTAACCATCACTCCGCTACACAAGCCACACCCACCAGCCAAGGATGCCCACCAGCCAATCAGGGCGAGTATGCAAATTAACCCCAGCCAAGATGGTTACAGCCACAGAGAGCAAGGTTTCCCAGGTAACAGAGCAAGCCAAGCTTTCCGATAGCTGTTGCCAGCCTAAGCCTCCACTCAAGCTACAAAGTTTCAATTATAGAAGGTAAACAAATTCAAACAGAAATGGGGGCAGAACGGAGCTTGAGAGAGCAGGCCAGGTTTGCTGGCGGCAACAGGGGAAGCAAAGCTTTCCGCACACCCTGGCTGGCCAGGCCTCCGCTTAAGGCTACAAAATTTAAATTATAGAAGGTGAATTAACTGCAAGAGAAATGGCTGCCGCCCCGGAGGGAGCAGCAGGCTTGGCTCCGCTCCAGGCTACAAAGTTTCAATTGTAGGAGGAAAATAAATTCCAGATACCAGGGCCTCTGTTTGGGTTGCCAGGGGGCGTGGCTGGCCTGCAAACCACCACAGGCCCCTCGCTCAGGCCACCCCATGCCCCAAGGGAATTCCACCCTGATCCAGGACACCCTTCAGGGCAAACCAGCTGGCCCCCACCCATGCACCAGGCCTCTATCCTATCTAATAAAAGAGTAATATGCAGATTGAGCATCACTCCAACACTAAGGTGACCAGATCATCCCGCTTTTGGTGGGACAGAACCGATTTTTAACAATTTTTCCCGCGTTCCACGGCGTTTTAAAAAAGTCCCTATTTTTGGAAAGATAGGGACTTTTTTAAAATGCCATGGGACTCGGGACAAATTGTTAAAAATCGGCACTGTCCCGCCAAAAGCAGGACGATCTGGTTACCTTATCCAACACACAATATGTCTGCCCCCATGTGGTCAAAGATCCTGCCCCCCATGTGGACACAAGATGGCCACTACAAGATGGCCAGCAGGAGAGGGCAGTTGGGAGGCACCCGGCCTGCAAGGGAGGGCAGTTGAGAGGGACCAGGCCTGCAAGGGAGGGCAGTTGGAGGTGATCAACCCTGCAGAAGAGGGCAGTTAGGGGTGACCAGGCCGGCAGAGGAGGGAAGTTGGGGGCAAACAGGGTGGCAGGGGAGCAGTTAAGCATCAACCAGGCTGGCAGCAGAGTGGTTAGGGTGTGATCAGGCTGGCAGGCAGAAGAGGTTAGGGGCAATCAGGAAGGCAGGCAGGCAAGCAGTTGGGAGCCAGCAGTCCTGGATTGTGAAAGGGATATCCGACTGCCCATTTAGGCCCAATCCTAGTGGGTCCCAGGTTCGATTCCTAGTGGGATCGGGCCTAAACGGGCAGTCGGACATCCCTCCAGGAGTCCCAGTTTGGAGAGGGTACAGGCTGAGGGACAAACCACCTCTGTGCACGAATTTCGTGCACCGGGCTTCTAGTTTATTTATATTTTGATGACAGTCATCCTGAGAGGAGTGAGGTGGTATTTCCTTATGGCTTTTATTTGCATTTCCCTGGTTAGTGATGTTGAAGTATGTGTTTCCTTAATTTTTTAAAAAATATGTTTTTATTGATTTCAGAGGGAGAGGGAATAAAAGGGAGAGAGAGATTGAAACATCAATGAAGAGAACCATCATATCCATTGGCTGCCTCATTCAAGCTCCCTCCTGGGTATCAACCCTGCCACCCTGGCATCTTCCCTCAAGTGGAATATAACCAGTGACCTCTTGGTGCATGGGACAACAGCCTAAACCTACAGAACCACATTGGCTGGGCCTATGTGTTTATTTTATTTTATTTTTTATATATTTTATTGATTTTTTACAGAGAGGAAGGGAGAGGGATAGAGAGCTAGAAACATTGATGAGAGAGAAACATCGATCAGCCGCCTCCTGCACACCCCCCACAGGGGATGTTCCCACAAGCAAGGTACATGCCCTTGACCGGAATCGAACCTGGGACCCTTGAATCCCCAGGCCGACGCTCTATCCACTGAGCCCAACCAGTTTCGGCTATGTGTTTGTTTTTTTAAATAGGAAGAAATCTGAGAGGTTTGCATGTGACTTCGACTAACATTTTATAGGCTTGGGTTAATGCTCATTTCTAAACCAGTTAATGGTAAGCTAGTGACTCTGATGAGCTTAGTTTAATAATTTCTCTTTTTGGAGTTGGGGAGATACCACCTTCTTTGTGTGTCAGGACAGTAAACATCCAAAGAGAGTTCTGGTTTGCAGCAAGAATGAAGACTGAGTTAGGGATCCAGGAATACTTATGGAGGGATTCATTGTAGTTTTAAGCAGAAGAGGAACAAGCTTAGATGTGATAAGGGCCCTGTAGTTGTGGTATGAAGGAGGCATCAGCAAGCTTTCTCTGCAAAGGACATGATTTTAGTCCATGTGGTCTGTCATATCTACTCAAGTCTGCCATTGTAGTGTGAGAGCAGTCCTAGAGAATCTGTAAGTGAACAGACATGGCTCTCTTCCAGTGAGACTTTATTTGTAAAACCATCTGCCATGGCAGCTTTTTTTTTTTTTTTTTTTGACTGTGGGCCCTAGTTTACTGACCCCTCATGTAGAGGATAGATAGAAGGAAAGCACATAAAGAAACTTGAAGACAAAGGGACACTTTGCCTCCTTGGACTAGCATTAATCCATTATGAAGTTTTCCTTCATCTGTACTGAAATGAATCAGGAAGATCAATTTATTCCATTTAAAGTGTTGGTGTTTTCTAGGTCTATTTCTTTCTCATTTGTTTTTCTTAAAAATAAATTATTAATTTAAGAGAGAACAATAATAGTTGGTGGTATTTCCCCCGGCCCCCTGTGAGAGCCATCTGTTAAGAGCCCACGTTTGAATAGGGCAGTTGACAGTAGCAAAGTAAAGCAGAGACAGTAGAGAGGTCTAATTCATAAGATTTTTGTGATGTTTGCATGCAGAGAGCTAGTCGGGAGAGAGAATACTAACGTGATTCAAAGTTTTCCACATAGTGTACTGGCAGTTAGGTAGGACATGAAGAATAGGACTTTATCAGATGAGCAGAAAAGAGCAACAGTTCAACAGGAAAGACCAGTATTTTTCCATAGAGGTAGAGTTTAATGGAATATCTATGGATAACCTCACATTTTGGATAGAATTTCTTTTAGTTTTTTGACTTATCCTATTAACAACTGCCTTCAATAGGTGAGCCATGATTTTAGTTTAATAAGAAATTTAAAGATGATTAGGAATAAATAAAAAGAAGTCTGTAATCATTAGTACAATTGTTTAGCATAAATGATAGTTAAGTGTTTGTTTGTTTTTTATAGTTAGCCCCATTAGTTGATTGATTCATAACTCTTGTGAAAGGGCATTAAATCCTGTTTAGTTAGAGAAAATGGTCATTGTAATGTGTTCATTTTCTTATAGGAACTTTGATACTATTGAACATATTGTCAATCATTAGGATTCTGTATTTCCTATTGTGACTAAATAGTAATGTTTCTTGTTTCACATTTTTCTGAAATCATTGTTTCATTTATCCTTTTCATGTCTTTATTCCAATAGTTCCAGATCAACAGGAAACTCGAAAACAAGCATGGACTGAAACAAAATCAATGACAGGTATTCTGGGAAATCAACTTCTGTATTGTAATCATGTATAACACACCAATCCAAAAATAATTTCACAGAAGGCAATTTGGTTAGAGGTTCCTAAACCCACCCCTAGGTTTGCTTATTTACTAGAAAAATTTACAGGACTCAGCATAGAGTTGTGCTCATACCTAAGATTTTTACAGTGAAAGAACTAAAGCAAAATCAACAAAGAGAAAAGGTGTGTGTGACAAAGTGTGGAAGACATCAGCACAACCTTCCAAGAGTCCTCTTGGAGTTAGCAGGAGGTGCCTGGTTACTTCAGTGTCAAATTCTGACAACATGTGTGATATATGTCATCTGCCAGTCTGGTGAGACTCAGTGCCAAGGTTTTTATGGCATGCTAGTCACATAGGCATCTTCCCCATCGCATGTACAAAGTTCTAGATTCCCAAGAGGAATTCAAGTGTTCAGCCTGAACCCCATTTGTTGTACAAAACATTTAGTTACAGGGAGCCACTCTTCACAGGTAGAGAAAAGTGGAAACCTTCCCCAGATTCAGGTTTTCAGCCTCCAACTGAAGAGTAGCCATTTCAGCAGGACTTTCTAAGCATAGCAGTATTAGGCCTGCTGCATGAAAATTTTCTGCTCAATAGGTATATTCCTGATTAAATTTTTGGCCTTGACCTAATAATTTATTTTAAGGTCAAGTAATACGGTAATATTATATGGTGCTTGTTTCACTTGCATAATTCATAATTGCTTGCAATGCTGTTTACTATTGTGGCTTTTGGTATTTCACAGGCACCTATAATAATAAAAACGTGACATGCTAATTAGACCAGTAGTCCTTCTGGACAACCTTCTGGATGAGTCCAGGACTGTGAGGGAAGGCCCAGTCCTGGGTGCCTGCCAGCAGCTGGAGGGAAGCCTGGGTCCCGGGTGTCAGAGGGAAACCAGTGCCGGCAGCCCGGGGGAAGGAAGGCCTACTCTTGTATGAATTTTGTGCATCGGGCCTCTAGTTTGTACAGAAATTACTAGCGCAATATTAGGGAATTATAAGTTCTTTTTTTATCCAATTTAGGCTTCATGTTCATTTTTAGATGAAATCAGAAAAAATAATTTCTGATTTAAAATTAGAAGAAAAAGTGTCTTAATTATATGGATGACTCAGTTCTGATTTATATTGCACTAAATCCCTGTTTATAATTATAAAACATGATATTTAATCACCTTTATTAGTTGTTTTCTTGCCTTGGAATACATATAAAAATATTAGCTTTTTTTATTTCTTTTCACATGGCTTCACTCAATTGAGGGAATAATATATATCATCTCAAACTTTGATCCTTATCTTAATTACCAATGTGACTGTGTCTTGAAAATAGCATTAATATGTCATCATATGCTAATAGAAGATACAATGGATACATTTGGAGGGTGGGCATGCATATAAGCATAACCAATGGGCACAAAAACTAGGGAGGTGAGGGCATGTGCAGGAGGGTGGGAGTGGCCGGGGAGAGGTCAATACGGGCGGGAGGGGGGAAATGAGACATATGCAGTACTTTAAACTATAAAGTATTTAAATGAAGAAAAGAAAAGAAAAACGAATAAGCTTTATTTTTTAGAAGAGTTGTACGTGCACATCAAAATTGAGTGGAAAGTGCCCATAAACCACACAAACCTAAACCCACTGCTTCTCTCATTTTTTTATATTCAGCAACTGAGAGGTATATTTATTTCAATGGAGGGGATATGCAATGACATGATTATAAACCAAAGTCCATTAAGGTTCACTGTTGGTGTTGTACACCCTATGGTTTTTGACAGAGCTATGATGGCACATACCCACCATTACAGTATCATATAGAATCTTCTCACTGCCCTAAAAAATTCTCTGTGCTCTGCTTATTCATCCATCCCTTCTCCCTAACCCCGGGAAACCACTGACCTTTTTTACTGTCTTCCTAGATATGTGTTTCCCTGCAGGTTTTATAGTTGGAATTCTACAGTGGGTATCTTTATGTTTAACAAGTGAAAATGCAAAGGTAATTGGATGTAGTTATCCAAGATGGTCTTAGAACTGAATTGCTTTTTGTAGCTGCTCATCAGCATAGTATCTGATGACATGTCCCATACAAGCTGAAAGAGAATGATTTCTCTAGGCATTTGCCACCTAATGGAGAGAGTGGAGAAAAATGACCTCACACCCTCCAGCAGAGCATTTACTACCTATGTCACACTGCTCTGTGAGGTGGGAACAGATACTCTAGCAATGGAAGGAGACAGCCTCAAGAAGTTCTACTTTATGCAACTGGAATAAAAATGTCCTTCCTACTTATCTTCCTTTTGGATATGGGGACAGAAAGAATCTGCCTCCTATGTTTTGCAGTGTTGCAAAGTGTAGTGCCTAGCAACTGAACTTCCTTATGATAAGAGTGTTTCATCCTAAACTGGCTAGTCTTCACTGAAGGAGTGAAGAATTTATATTGTGTTTGGGCAAATAAATATACCCTCTTCGAACTTTTTTTAAGGAAAAAAGTCAGTAAACTCATAATATTTAAGTTTGACATGGTTAGTTTATGATTCTGCTTCCACTAATGAACGATACAGTTTTCTGTCAGGCTGATGGGGTTTGGTTAGATGATGTTCATTGTACATGGCAGTTCACAGGTAAGTATCAAGTTTTGATAGACCCCAAACTTTCTATTTTTGCATTAGATGTGTTTAAAAAGGAAAGTAAATGTTCCTAATGTATTATTGGGATACCAATAATATGATTAATGTTCACTCTAGTATAGTCTTTAGGTGTGGTCCTGAAGTTACACTTTCTAACAAAACATTAAACTGGTACTTTTAGAGTTCTGTATTTTTATTGTTTTAAAATGTATTTTACTTTTTTTTAAGTAGTGGTTGAGAAATCTGATGAAGACGCTTTAAGCAGGTAGGATTTTTCAAAATTATATGTTAACAGCAGAGAAAAGAAACTAACATTTCTAGAGTGTTCTACTGTGGGCTAGACCCTATCCTATGTAATTAACCTGCGCTATATAGTCATCACAATAGCTTGGCAAAGTAGCTGTGCTATTGTAACCTACTTTCTATTAATGAGGCAACTGTGATTCAGGGAGGTGAATGAGTTGACCCCTGATTCCATAGTTAGCAAGGGCTGACCCATGATATGAGTGTCAACCAACTTGGCTCCCAAATTATTCTGTTGTCTCTCATCATACACTGATAAGTATCTGTGTAGCTCTGCCAGCAAGATACAGATGCAAACCAGATCATGTCAGAAAGTCAAATCTGATTGTGCACCAACTCTGATTTAGAGTTTTTCTAAGAGGCCCAGTTAGTCTAATTATTTATGTTACCTCCTCTGACAAATGTAGTGGTAAATAGGACCCTATTTTTCCCATGAAAGTCTTTAGGGCCCATCTCATTTAGTTATGGCCACATAACCAAAGGTTGCACTGAGCAAGACCCAAGCAGGCAAGTGTTTTTAGATAAAATGATATGAACTCTGCTTGAAAGAATACTGTATCTGTAATTAAAGAATATTTATATATAGAACATGTTATATTAATTAAATTTATCATCTATTTAGAGGATGTTTCTAATTGATTTCTCTATTTACTGACTTGCCAGTCGGGTTTTCCCTTCAGGCTGCTATCATTACCAAATAGTATGAAGTTTTGCCTTTTGTTCTAGAGTGATTTTTCCTCTTCCAAGATATTTCTTTTTTTTTTAACTTTCTTCTCTCCTTTCTTTGGTGTTTATTTAATTGGGTTATATATTTTCTCTTGAGTAATCTCCAGTGTTCTCCATTTGTCTATAGACAAAATGAAAGGAAGGTAGAATTTCAACTGTTTAGGGGAGCCTAGCACTTATTAGTCAAAACACCCTCTAGTAAGTACTTCAACCAGTGTTTAACATCTTGGGCAAGTGGTGGTTCTTCATTTCAATCTTCCTCTACTTGAGATTAGTGGCATCAGCATAGTTTCTTATCTGTTAGAGGACTTTAAATTAGCAATACCCAAGTGGGACATGAGGCGTCCTTTTTTTCCCTTCATTTTAGCCTTGGAGGTAATTTACACAGTTGAATTCTTCAGTATGCAAATGGTCAACTCTGGACACACAAACAAGGCATTAATTTGGAATGTATATCAAGTTAGCTGTTTATATAACATAATAGAAGATGCTGAGGGTGAAGTGACCTCTGTGTTATATGTAGAGCCCTCATGCTTGCTGGAAATGTTGAGTCCCCAAATACAGTCAGGCTTCTTCAGGAAGGTACTGATGACTTTTCTCAAGATCACTGTGGGTGGGCTGCAGAAGAATAGGCTTTTGTGAGTGGTTTTAATTTGTAAGTGTTTGCTTTGAAATGCTACTTATCACTAAACTGAGGTATAAAATCATTTCTCTGTCACTTTTTATGTAACGGGTGACATTTTATAGTTTGGTTCAGACAGTTTGGGTATGGCATTCAATTGGTCTAGGTCATCAGCCATAAACCAAGGAAAGGCTTGGCTAGTTAGGAGGAG
Organism: Cnephaeus nilssonii; assembly: GCF_951640355.1. NCBI lineage: Eukaryota > Metazoa > Chordata > Mammalia > Chiroptera > Vespertilionidae > Cnephaeus > Cnephaeus nilssonii. The sequence continues at coordinate 2,734,817 of NC_137094.1, read as the reverse complement.
CACTGGGCCAGATTCATTTTCTCAGAACTTTTAAGATTTTCACCCATTTCATTGCACGTAGGACCACTATTCATGGGGTTACAAATAAAATCTCAGCTCTGATATTTTTAACTAGTTATTTGGGTTCTTGAAGTGTTCACTGTAGCAGAAAAATCTGTAGTTTCTGGGGGCTATCTCCTATATTCTCCCTTCCCTCCCCCTCTTGGATTTTCAGGAACATATAGGATTCCCTACATCCAGGAAGACAATCTTCTCTCACAAGTCAGATGGAGATGTAAAAAAGGACATTCTAACTTTTATGTTGTTTCCATTGATTCTATTGCTGTTGAGTTGACATTGAGCCCCATCATATAATCATGATTGATCTTTGCTCCCAGGTTGGCCTTGCTGATCCAGATTCCTGAGTCTTCATGTTGACTCACACTTGGATTTGAGGGTCACACCTATTTTTATTTTATACACCTATGCTTTATATGCTTACCCACTATTCCAATTACCAGCACCCTATTCTGGCAGCTGGGCCTCCTATCTCTAGCCACCCTCAGCCTCCCTCATACACTGGAAAGCTTATGTGGAGCTCATGTTTTATCCCAGACCTTCAGGGATGAGTTATTCTTTGAGCTTCATGTTTGTTTTTCTCTGCTAGCAGGTGTTACTTAGAACAATACTAAGCTGCCAGGGAGATTCAAATAATGCCTAAACAAAAGACCAGAAGTTCCTTTCTCCTTTGTTACCAGAAATGTATGCCACGGTTATTTTATGTACTGTGGAGCATCGTTGTTCAGGTAGTGGAAGGTCCCATATCTCTTTCCCAGAGTAGTAGGCACAAATTGCCCGAGGTTCCATAATTAAAGATGGTCCCTCAAGTGATCTCTTTGCCATAACAATGAAACTTTCCCCAGTGACTTGAATGTACCTCAGATTTCAAAGTACTTTAAATTATGCCGCACATGGAAGCCACTCAACAGAAAGCTCTGTTTTAAAGTAGATTTTTGGTCCATACAATGGCTAGAGCCCCAGGTATGATTCATCAGTTTCCATGTGTGACAAATAGGAGTGTATCTTCCAAAGCAGTTGGGGGCCAACAGGGAGATTAAGCATCATTCTTATAAAGATCTTCTGGGTCACAGTTTGATTAGGTAATGAAGGCCTAGTATTAGTGCAGGCCAAGTCCTGACTTTTATTAGTTTTCTGTGGTTTGTATGATTTGCTACATAAAGAAGGGAGCATGGTATTATCTGACTTCATGGGGTAATCTATTTGTACATAAATGTAGTTGCCAGTTACATAATAGCTGAGATGCCCTGAATTACAAACCACTATGTAAGTACAGGTAATAAACAAAATTCATAACATTTTCTGAAAACTGCAACAATTGAATGTTAGAAACCATGAAAAGCCTATATTGGGGTTATTTTGGGGGGAAACCAAAATAGTTTCAACTAAAAAGTTCATAAGTCAACTTTTTCTCTGCTTTACTGTTTCCTAAGCATATGTTTTTGCTCTATTATCTCATTTAATCTTCGTACTAACCTTGTAAATTAAGGTAGTAAGATTCTTATTTTGTAGAGGAAGACCTTGAGCCAAAGAAACGTGACTTCTTTGAAAACAAAGAGCTGTTGGTTATAGAACTAGGATGTGTGGGTTCAAGACATTTGTGATGATGTCAAGCTAACTCTTATTAATTCACTGAACTATACTGCTGTCATATTGAGACTGTGATACCTTATTATTATTTTTAAGTATATTTTTATTGATTTCATAGATGAAGGGAGAGGGGGAGAGAGAGAAACATAAATGATGAGAGAGAATCTTTTATTGGCTGATTCCTGCATGCCCATTAATAGAGATCCAGCCCACAACCCGGGATTTGTGCCCTTGACTGGAATCAAACCTGGGACCCTTCAGTCTGCAGGCCCATGCTCTATCCACTGAGCCAAACTGCCTAGGGCTGTTATACCTTATTTTTTAATAAAATTATATACTTCATAGAAACAGTTGTAGAACTTACAAATTTACAGTATGTGGTACAATTAAAATTTTAGTTTCAGTTCTGATATTATCTGAAATATTCTAATAACTTATGATATTTTGAAAATATTTTATGTTAATATTAAGAAATATTATTTATCATCTTTTTTTTTTTTTGTACACAGCCATCAAAAAATAGCCTCTGAATATAAAGAAGAAAAGGGACCTCAAAAATCTGAAAGTCACACTCCTGGTAAGACTACTGATAGTGAATTCCTCTTGGTGTTGCTACCATAGATGAAGTAAGAGTAAGGAAGTTTTGATAATGAGAGAGCAGCGAAAAAATATCAACAATGTGGAAGCTGCATGTATATTTTTTCTAAATCTCTTTCTTAAAAGAATAGTATTCAGTATAATTTGTGATGTTAATTGTAGCTAATATAAAATCTGGGGCCAAAACCGGTTTGGCTCAGTGGATAGAGCGTGGGCCTGCAGACTGAAATGTCCCAGGTTCAATTCCGGTCAAGGCCATGTACCTTGGTTGCGGGCAAATCTGTGCAGGAGGCAGCTGATGGATGTTTCTCTCACATCGACATTTCTGACTCTCTCTCTCCCTTCCTCTCTGTAAAAAAATCAATAAAATATACTTTGAAAAATATCTGGGGCAATATTGTTTGAAAAGAAGTTTATTTAGTTAGTTCTGACCCCTAAAATCCCACATGATATTTTTATGTTAAAAAGAAAAAGATGTTAATTTAGGATGGTATATGTTTCCTTTGTATTTACAGTAACAAATTGGACTTGTTCTAAAATGGATCTTTAGTTTTAACTGTGAATTGATTACATTTAGTAAATGAATACTTGTTATTACATAGTAATTTGTGTCACTAAACAAGTAACTAAAACTAGGAACTCAACAATACTTCTCTGGTACCAAAAACTATGGCAAACCTTAAGAGCTACAACCCTTAGCCAATGTGCAAGAATCCCAATGAGATTGTTATAAAAGGTACCTAACCATTGTATAGAAATGAGAAAAGTAATGCCTTTTGAGAAGCAAGGTGTATTTTTTATATTATACCAAAAAGGTCTCACTATTATCAACTTCATTTCTCAGAAATCAAAATGAAAGGTGATATATGGCAGGAGGAATATCTATTCAGATGACTTCATTAATTTGATAATTATCAGGACACTGGAATTTCTTTAGAACAAGATGCTCTGTTGCCATTGGTCAGATTATAATGATAACAAAGTTTCAAATAGCCCAAACTGGGACTCAACAAATTTTAGTAAATGTACATAAATGTTTACCACTAACAAACATACCAGATGTGGCACCTAGTTTATTGTACAATCTGAACTGTATGAGGAAACCTTGGACTTAGAAGACCTTTATCAGAGGACTTGTGTAGTTTGGTTTTGCAAATGATAGGAAATACAAGATGAAATAGCGTTTTGATCTTGAAGGGGCTCATAATATGAGAAAGGTATCGCTGGTTTATTTCTCTGTTTTTCTAAACAGAATTTTCAAAGAAAATGTCAAAATTCAGTTATTCAGTTTTCAGCTGAATGGTGTGCCATTTAACTTTCAGGTGTCTTTCAGGTACTAAGTGTTATTCTGATGTTGCAGAGTTAAAACATTTTAAAAACAGTCATTGCCCTCTAAAAGCTTGTTAGTATCATTGTCACTTCTTTTACTTACTATATTTTATTTAGTCCTTACTAGGTGCCAGAGCTCATTAGCATTTTATAATTATCTCTACTTATTCATGGTATTGGTATTTAGAATGTGTCAGACACTTATAAGTCCATGATGAGAATTATTGTTTTAAGAATGTGGCTGAGGCTTTGGGAGAGTTTCTAGGTTGCTTAAAACATTGTCCCTGATATGCCAAGATTGTGGATTTGATGCTCGGTCACATAGCAGATTAATCCAATGAATGCATAAATAACGGGAACTCAAACCAGGGTTTATATCTGTATCTCCATCTTTATTCAATTTTTTAAACAGTTAAAAAAATGTGGATGGGTTTTAAAGTTAGCATGCAGACCACAAATAAGTTTTCCAGCTAAAGGGACAGAACAGTGATGTTTGGCAGGAGGAATATCTATTCAGATGACATGTTTGGCAGCAGGAAGGACAGGTGGTGGGAATTGTGAGCAGTACAGTTTTGATGGTACAAAATGTGTGCTATGGCTATGGGAATGGTTGGGAATGAGGTGAGTGCCTAGCTAAGGCAGGCTTATGAAAGTCTTTCGTACCAAAGAAATATCTAGAGCTTATCCTCCAGGTTTTGGAAAATTATTCAGGTAAAATGCTTTTATCTTCAGGTGATAGGTGGCCTGATTAACAGAGGCCCAAACAATAGGAACCAGGATTGCTTTGGGGACTCAGTGATGTCATCAGGATTGCAGTTGTCCTTTTCTCAGCTGTGAGGTTGTCAGTGTTTATGTCAGCTTTCCTTTTTATTAGTTAGCTATGGCTCCAAAGCATTCTATTCTTAGAAGAACTGCTGCTCCTTAGATGTTTCTTTTTTCTTTTTTAAACATTTTGTTAAAGTGGAGTTAGAACACATTATATTACTTTCAGGTGTACTACCACAGTGGTTTGACATTTATGCTCCTTAAGATGTGTACACAATGATATGTGTAGTATCCATCTGTGACCGAGCAAAGTTATTATTATACTAGGTGCCAGATGCACTCAATTAGTGCTGGGAGGGGGGCATCCCTCAGCCTGGCCTGCGCCCTCTCGCAATTCGGGACCCTTGCTCCTTATTGCCAGCTTCTTACCCCCTGGCTCGCTGCTCCATAGCTCTGCTGTGGAGGCAGGAGAGGCTCCCTCTACAACTGCTGCGCTTGCCAGCCATGAGCCACGGGGCTTCTGACTGAGCAGCGCTCCCTTGTGGGAGTGCACTGACCACCGTGGGGCAGCTCCTACATTGAGCATCTGCCCCCTGGTGGTCAGTGTGCATCATAGCTACCAGTCGTTCTGCTGTTTGGTCAAGTTGCATAAAAGGCTTTTATTATATATGATATATATATATATATATATATATATATATATATATATATATATTGTGTGTGTGTGTGTGTGTGTATACATATATACATTTATATGTATATATACACACACACACACGCACATAGATATAGATATATATATATATACACTCACACACACACCTAAACATACTAGAGGCCCATTGCATGAAGATTCTTACAAGAGTAGGCCTTCCTTCCCCTGTCTGCTGGCACCAGATATCCTCTGGCTTCTGGGACCCAGGCCTTTGCACTGCCTTTGCTCCTGCCAGAGCCTTCAGTGTTCGCTCAGGCCTGAGTGCCTCTATTGTAGCTCCTTCCGCCTCCCACCCTTCCCCTCATAGAAGGCGTCCTGCCCTACTCAACCACTCCACACCTGCATATGCAAATTGACCTGGCATCTTTGTTGGGTTAATTTGCATACTCACTCTTGATTGGCTGGTGGGTGTCACTGAGGTATGGTCAATTTCATGTTCCTCTTCAATTAGTGTAGATATGGGTGTGTGTCTGTGTGTGCATGTTTATGAATTCCTCATCCTATCTAATAAAAGAGTAATATACAGATTGATCATCACTGCAACACACAATATAGCTGCCCCCATGTGGTCAAAGATCCTGCCCCCATGTGGACACAAGATGGCCACCACAAGATGGCCAGCAGGGGAGGACAGTTGTGAGGCACCTGGCCTGCAAGGGAGGGCAGTTGAGAGGGACCAGGTTTGCAAAGGAGGGCAGTTGGAGGTGATCAACCCTGCAGGAGAGGGCAGTTAGGGGTGACCAGGCTAGCAGAGGAGGTAAGTTGGGGGCAAACAGGCTGGCAGGGGAGCAGTTAAGCATCAACCAGGCTGGCAGCGGAGTGGTTAGGGGGTGATCAGGCTGGCAGGCAGAAGCGGTTAGGGGCAATCAGGAAGGCAGGCAGGCAAGCAGTTGGGTGCCAGCAATCCTGGATTGTGAGAGGGATGTCTGACTGCCCCTTTAAACGGGCAGTCGGACATCCCTCCAGGAGTCCCAGATTGGAGAGGGTACAGGCTGGGCTGAGGGACAACCCCCCGCCGTGCACGAATTTCGTGCACCAGGCTTCTAGTCTTTTATATTTACTTATATATTGAAAGACACCGATAAAGCAAATAAAACTAGTTGCTTCCATATCTTGGCTACTGTAAATAATGCTGTAGTGAACATAGGGGTGCAGATATCTTTTTAAATTCATGTTCATTTTCTGTTGGATAAATACCTAGCGGTAGAATGGCAGTTCTATTTTTATTTTTTTGAGGAATGTCCATGCTGCTTTCTGCAGTGACTGTACCAATTTACAATCACATGAACAGTGCACGAGGCTTTCTCTTTTCTCCACATCCCCTTCAACACTTGTTATTTATTTATATTTTGACTAGAGGCCCAGTGCATGAAATTTGTGCACGGGAGTGTATGTGTTCCTCATCACAGCTTGCACCCTCTTCAATCTGGGACCCCTTGAGGGATGTCCAACTGCCTGTTTAGGCCTGATCCCGGTGTTATTGGGCGTAAACGGGCAGTCAGACATCCCTCTTGTAATCCAGGACAGCTGGTTCTCAACCACTCGCCTGCCAGTCTGCCTGATCAATCTCTTACCACTGACCTGCCAAACTGATCAATACCTAACTGCCCCCCTGCTTGCTGATTTCCCCTAACTGCCCTCTGCTACTGGCCTGATCACTCCCAACTGCCCTCCCCTGCAGGCCTGTTCCCCCAAACTGCCCTCCCAAGCAAGCCTGGTCCCCACCCTACTGCCCTCCCCTGCCAGCCTGGTCACCCCCAACTGCCCTCCTCTGCCAGCCATCTTGTGGCGGCCTCCTTGTGTCCACATGGGGGCAGCCTTCTTTGACCATATGGGGTGGCCATCTTGTATGTTGGAGTGACAGTCAATTTGCATGTTACCATTTTATTATATAGGGTAACAGCCATTCTGAGTGGAATGAGGAGTTACTTGCTTATGAATTTCATTTGCAATTCCAAGATTAGTGATGTTGAGCTATGTATTTCCTTAGAATTTTTTAAAAAAATATGTTTTTATTGACAATAAAGGGAGAGGAAGGAAAAGGGAGAGATAGATTGAAACAACAATGAGCGAGAACCATCATATCCATGGGCATTCTCCTACACACCCCGTCCTGGGGATCAACCCTGCCACCCTGGCATCTGTCCTGGCCCTGGAATGTCACCAGTGACCTCATAGTGTATGGGACAATGGGATCCATCTACTGAACCACACTGGCTGGGCCTGTGTGTTTCTTTTCTTTTCTTTTCTTTTTTTTATATATTTTATTGATTTTTTACAGAGAGGAAGGGAGAGGGATAGAGCGCTAGAAACATCAATGAGAGAGTAACATCGATCACCCGCCGTTTGCACACTACCCACAGGGGATGTTCCCATAACCAAGGTACATGCCCTTGACCGGTGCCCTTGACCGGAATCAAACCTGGGACCCTTGAGTCTGCAGGCCGATGCTCTATCCACTGAGTCAAACCGGTTTCGGCTATGTGTTTCTTTTAAATAGGAAGAAACCTGAGAGGTTTGCATGTGACTTCCACTAACATTTTATAGGCTTGGGTTAATCGCATGCTCATTTCTAAACCAGTTAATGGTAAGCTAGTGACTCTGATGAGCTTAGTTTAATAATTTCTCTTTTTGGAGTTGGGGAGATACCACCTTCTTTGTGTGTCAGGATAGTAAACATCCAAAGAGAGTTGTGGTTTGCAGAAAGAATGAAGACTGAGGTAGGGATCTAGGAATATTTACTGCAGGGATTCATTGTAGTTTTAAGCAGAAGAGGAACAAGCTTAGATGTGATAAGGGCCCTGTAGTTGTGGTATGAAGCTGGCATCAGCAAGCTTTCTCTGCAAAGGACCTGCTTTTTGTCCATGTGGACTGTTATATTTACTCAAGCATGCCATTGTAGTGTGAGAGCAGTCCTAGAGAATCTGTAAGTGAATAGGCATGGCTCTCTTCCAGTGAGACTTTATTTGTAAAGGTAGCTGCCACGCAGCTTTATTTATTTATTTTTTTGGCTTGTGGGCCCTAGTTTGCTGACCCCTCATGTAGAGGATAGATAGAAGGAAACCACATAAAGAAACTTAAAGACAAAGGGACACTTTTCCTCCTTGGACTAGCATTAATCCATTATGAAGTTTTCATTCATCTGTACTGAAATGAATAAGGAACCTCAATTTATTCCATTTAAAGTGTTGGTGCTTTCTAGGTCTATTTCTCTCTCATTTGTTTTGCTTAAAAATAAATTATTAATTTAAGAGGGAACTATAATAGTTGGTGATATTCACCACCACCACCCCCACCCCAACGATCTACCCCATGAGAGCCATCTGTTAAGAGCCCATGTTTGACTAGGGTAGTTGACAGTACCAAAGTAAAGCAGAGACAATAGAGAGGTCTAATTCATAAGATTTTTGTGATGTTTGCATGCAGAGAGTTAGTCGGGAGAGAGAATTCTACGATGATTCATAGATTTACAGGTAGTACACTGGCATTTAGGTAGAACATGAAGAATAGGACTTTATCAGATGAGCAGAAAAGAGCAACAGTTCAACAGGAAAGACCAGTATTTTTCCATAGAGGTAGAGTTTAATGGAATATCTATGGATATCCTCACATTTTGGATAGAATTTCTTTTAGTTTTTGACTTATCCTATTAACAACTGCCTTCAATAGGTGAGCCATGATTTTAGTTTAATAAGAAATTTAAAGATGATTAGGAATAAATAAAAAGAACTCTGTAATCATTAGTACACTTGTTTAGCATAAATGATAGTTATGGATTTTTTAAAGTTAGCCCCGTTAGTTGATTGATTCATAACTCTTGTGAAAGGGAATTAAACCCTGTTTAGTTGGAGAAAATGGTCATTGTAATGTGTTCATTTTCTTATAGGAACTTTGATACTATTGAACATGTTGTCAGTCATTAGGATTCTGTATTTCCTATTGTGACTAAATAGTAATGTTTCTTGTTTCACATTTTTCTGAAATCATTGTTTCATTTATCCCTTTCATGTCTTTATTCCAATAGTTCCAGATCAACAGGAAACTCAAAAACAAGCATGGACTGAAACAAAATCAATGACAGGTATTCTGGGAAATCAACTTCTGTATTGTAATCATGTATAACACACCAATCCAAAAATAATTTCACAGAAGGCAATTTGGTTAGAGGTTCCTAAACCCACCCCTAGTTTTGCTTATTTACTAGAAAAATTTACAGGACTCAGCATAGAGTTGTGCTCATACCTAAGATTTTTACAGTGAAAGAACTAAAGCAAAATCAACAAAGAGAAAAGGTGTGTGTGACAAAGTGTGGAAGACATCACCACAACCTTCCAAGACTCCTCTTGAGTTAGCAAGAGGTGCCTGATTACTCCAGTGTCAAATTCTGACAACATGTGTGAAGTATGTCATCTACCAGTTTGGTTAGACTCACTGCCAAGGTTTTTATGGCATGCTAGTCACATAGGCATCTTCCCCATCGCATGTACAACATTCTAGATTCCCAGGAGGAATGCAGGTGTTCAGCATGTACCCCATTGGTTGTACAAAACATTTACGTACAGGGAGCCACTCTTCTCTGTTAGAGAAAAGTGGAAACCCTCCCCAGATTCAGGTTTTCATGCTCCAATGGAAGGGTAGCCATTTAAGCAGGACTTCCTAAGGATAGCAGTATTAGGCCTGCTGCATGCAAATTTTCTGCTCAATAGGTATAGTCCTGATTGAATTTTTGGCCTTGACCTAAAAATTTATTTATTTATTTATTTATTATTTTTTAAAATTTCTTTATTTATTAAGGTATCGCATATTTGTCCTCATCCCCCCATTCCCATCCCACACACCTCCCCACACATGCCCTCACCCCCCTGTTGTCCTTAACCGCTGGTTAGGCTCATATGCTTGCACACAAGTCCATTGGTTGATCTCTCCCCTTTACCCCCACCCTTTCCTACCCTCCCTCTGAGCCCGACAGTCTGATCCATGCCTCCTTGTTTCTGGGTCTGTTCTTGTTCATCAGTCTATGTTGTTCATTATTTCCCCTAGATGAGTGAGATCATGTGCTATTAGAAATACACTTATAAGAACCGAAAATGAGACAAGCAATAATGGTTATGGTGACAGGCAAATGAATCAGTCTGTAGTGAGTTTTTTTTCTGGGCCAACAGTTCTTTTGAGACCCAATTTCAATGTCCAACAGTTCCTTATGTGTACATGTCAGCACTGACATTACAGTTCTGGATCGTGGACAAATGATGGTAATGCAGGTCCGACTCTCTCTGGTTTGGTCCTGGGCAACCTGCAGTGATGCACAGCTGATAACTGCTATTATGGGAAGGCCACATCAGCATCTTCCGTCTCTGGACTGCTTCTCTTCTGTCTTCATGGCAGGAGTAGTTCTGTCGATTCCTCTCTGTTGCTGGAATCCACATGGTCTCGGAGTTGTTTTCTGAAAATATACAAACATATTCTCGACCAAAAGTTAAATAAAGGAATATTTTCTATAAGTTTGACTTGGGATCCTATTTCATTTTTTGCCCAAATGATTTTTCTCTGGCTTGTTTTGTCACCTTGTGTGTTTTTCATGGGTGTCTTGCTTTTAGCCTTACAATTAATTTTCTAAAGTATTAATTTTCTAGATGTAATTTACTTACAGGATATTTTTCCTTACATGATATTCCTCTACTATCCCCTCCTTTTTTGATTTAAATGTTAGGAGGCTTTTGAAAATTTTATAATGTAATCTTGATGGCTTTTAAATTTTAATTTTTTGCACTATAATACTACTGTTTTAGGTTCATTACATGGTGCACAATTTTATCATGAGATGAAGTACCAATACAAATTTTAGTTAACACTTTAGGAACACCTTTTTGTCCAGTACAATTAATTTTTCTAGAATATTCACTTGTTTCAACTAGCCTGAAATTTGCCTGAAAACTTGACTACTATTTTACTGTCAAATTTATTACTCTAACAACAATCTTATTTTACCCTGTAAATATTGGTGGAAGGGATTATTTGCCTTCTTGAGTAGGTCCTGAGCCTTCCTGGTGGTAGGCTGGATTTAGATATCGTAAACCCACTTCCCCACACCATGGGTACAAGACAACTCAAACAATTCTTGTTGGAGTGAGAGGGCAGCTGCTGTCGGCCAAGTCTCTGTCAGTCACCTGGGTCCTGATCTGAGCTGGGCATGGGAAGCACGAAGCAGCCATGGGGGCAGGAGACCTCCCTCAGAAGGGGATAGGGTTCAGGCCCCTGCAATGTTGGGCGGGTGAGGGTCTGTGCCCCACCTCTGTTGATCCTCAAATTCTCTCCTGATGGCCATTCTGTGACTGTGCCTGTCTTAGGTTGTTCCTTCCTTGAGGAATCTTACCCATCTCTGGCTAACCAGCCATCCTCCGGGGCCAAGCAGGGTGACCTGAGGTTCAGTTTTGTCTCCTTGGTAGCCTATGCTCCCATGGCCTCCATGCCCAGCACCTTCCTTGGGATCCCCTCGCCTACTGGCGGGGCCCCAGCACTGATCACATATCTTGTGGAACCCAGCTTTCTTCTCCAGGGCGGGCTCAGTTTGCCCCACTGGGTGAGAGATAGATCCATGGCACCAGTCATCACGAGACTTCACCTCGGCATGAACAGAGAGCTTATGCAACAGCTGTGAGCAATTGAATTGTGATAAGAGGGTCTCTCTTGGCCTAAAGGGTAAGAGGGACCAATATAGAATGCTCAGGTGCCTTCCCAGGAGGCCCTCTACACAATGAAAAGGAATAAATCCTTACAGGTCCATTTTACATTGCTGCCAGACATTCAAAGAATTAGTTTGTACGTTTGCTTGGGATTATTGTATATTATGGTGTTGTAATTCTAAAGTATCAAGAGATGTGTTACGTTTGTCTCCAAGCACCAAACAGATGATTTTTTTTTAATCCCCAAGGGTGCGAGGAACTATTATAAGTACTGGGGGTGATCCAAATCTGGGGAAAATTTTGATGATAGTGTAGAATAATATCATGTAAGGATATTCTTTGTTCTAGTCCATGGCAATTCCCTTTCAAACTGGCTGTCCATTTCTCTTTTTTTAATAATATATTTTATTGATTTTTCACAGAGAAGAAGAGAGAGGGATAGAGAGCTAGAAACATCGATGATAGAGAGACATCGATCAGCTGCCTCTTGCACAACCCCCACCGGGGATGTGCCCACAACCAAGGTACATGCCCTTGACCGGAATCGAACCTGGGACCCTTCAGTCCGCAGGCCGACGCTCTATCCACTGAGCCAAACCTGTCTCGGCTGTTCATTTCTTTTTATATAGACAAGGTCTTAGTTACATTTTCTGCACCTCTACCGGGGGCACATAGTGATAGTAGTGACACCCTTTCTTTGGTGTCCACACAAGCCAGAAACCTCTCTTTAATTGTACACACAAAGGGGCATTGTTTTGATTTCGGGTCATACAAAAGGGAAGCTGGGTGGAGACCCCTGTGTATTTATACTTTCTTGCCCCACCCATGGACCTCCTGTATGACCAGGGTGTTTGGTATTATTGGTAACTACATTAGTCAGGGGATCAGCCCACCTAAGGGGTCTTACCCATGAAGGGTCAGGAGCATAAGACCAAAATACTTACCGTCTCGTCCCAGGTAAAATTACCGTACATCTGATGATTGCTAGCGTGGCTAGAAAGGCATTCTCAGGCATTCTTGGGTTTCTGGTTACCTCACAATTTCTTCCCTGAGGCTTGACGTTCTGATTGATGTTTCTCTGTTTCTGGATCTATTTTCCCCCCCATCAGTTTATGATGTTCATTATATTCCACAAATGAGTGAGATCATGTGATATTTATCTTTCTCTGCCTGGCTTATTTCACTAAGCATAATGTTCTTCATCTCCATCCATATTGTTGCAAATGGTAAGAGGTCCTTCTTTTTTACCGCACCGTAGTATTTCATTGTGTAGATGTACCACAGTTTTTTAATCCACTCATCTGCTGACGGGCACTTAGGCTGTTTCCAAATCTTAGCTATGGTGAATTGTGCTGCTATGAACATAGGGGTGCATATATCCTTTCTGATTGATGTTTCCAGTTTCTTGGGATATATTCCTAGAAGTGGCATCACTGGGTCAAATGGGAGTTCTATTTTTAGTTTTTTTAAGGAAACTCCATACTGTTCTCCACAGTGCTGCACCAGTCTGCATTCCCACCAGCATTGCACGAGGGTTCCTTTTTCTCCACATCCTCACTAGCACTTGTCATTTGTTGACTTGTTGATAATGGCCATTCTGACAGGTGTGATATGGTACCGCATTGTTGTTTTGATTTGCATCTCTCTGATGATTAGTGATTTAGAGCAGGTTTTCATATGTCTCTTGACCTTCCTTCTGTCTTCTTTCAAAAAGTGTCTATTTAGATCAGTTGCCCATTTTTTGATTGGGTTGTTTATATTCTTTTTGTTAAACTGCATGATTTCCCTGTAAATGTTGGAGATTAAACCCTTATCGTTGACATCATTGGCAAATATGTTCTCCCATGTAGTGGGCTTTCTTGTTGTTTTACTGATGGTTTCCTTTGCTGTGCAAAGGCTTTTTATTTTGATGTAGTTCCATTTGTTTATTTTCTGTTTAGCTTCCATTGCCCTAGGAGCAGTATCAGCGAAGAAGTTCTTTTGGCATATGTCAGAGATTTTTCTGCCTGTAGATTCCTCTAGTATTTTTATGGTTTCCTGTCTTATGTTTAAGTCCTTGATCCATTTTGAGTTTATTTTTGTGTATGGTGTAAGTTGGTGGTCTAGTTTCATTTTTTTTTCATGTATCTGTCCAATTTTCCCAACACCATTTGTTGAAGAGACTGTCTTGACTCCGTTGTATGTTCATGCCTCCTTTGTCAAATATTAATTGAGCATAGTGATTTGGATCGATTTCTGGGTTCTCTATTCTATTCCATTGATCTATATGTCTGTTCTTGTGCCAATACCAGGCAGTTTTGAGAACAGTGGCTTTGTAATACAGCTGGAAATCTGGTATGGAGATCCCACCTACTTTGTTCTTCTTTCTCAGGATTGCTGTAGCTATTCAGGGTATTTTTTTATTCCAGATGAATTTTTGGAATGTTCGTTCTAGGTCTGTGAAGTATGCCGTTGGTATCTTAATGGGGAATGCATTGAATCTGTAGATTGCTTTGGTTAGTATGGACATTTTTATGATTTTGATTCTACCAATCCATGAACAAGGTATGTTCTTCCATCTGTTTATGTCTTCCTTTATCTCTTTTATCAGTGTTGTGTAGTTTTCCACGTATAGGTTTTTTACCTCCTTAGTTAAGTTTATTCCTAGGTATCTTAATTTTTGTGGTTTGATGGTAAACGGGATTGCTTTTTTAGTCTCTCTTTCTGTAAGTTCATCATTGGTGTATAGAAATGCCATAGATTTCTTAGCATTTATTTTGTATCCTGCTACTCTGCCGAATTCATTTATTAAGTCTAGTAATATTTTGATGGAGTCTTTAGGGTTTTCTATGTACAGTATCATGTCATCTGCAAATAAGGACAGTTTTACTTCTTCTTTTCCAATTTGCATGCCTTTTATTTCTTCTTTTTGTCAGATTGCAATGGCTAGTATTTCCAACACTATGTTGAACAGGAGTGGTGAGAGTGGGCATCCCTGTCTTGTTCCTGTTCTTAGGGGAAATGGTTTTAGTTTTTGCCCACTGAGTATGATGTTGGCTGTGGGTTTGTCATATATGGCTTTTATTTTGTTGAGGTATGATTCTTCTATTCCCATCTTGCTGAGAGTTTTTATCAAGAAAGGGTGTTGGATTTTGTCAAATGCTTTTTCTGCATCAATTAGTATGACTCTATGGTTTTTATCTCTCAATTTGTTTATGTGATGTATGACTTTTATTGATTTGCGAATATTGTACCATCCTTGCATCCCAGGGATAAATCCTACTTGGTCGTGGTGTATGAGCTTTCTGATGTACTGCTGGATTCGATTTGCTAGAATTTTGTTGAGGATTTTGGCATCTATGTTCATGAGGGATTCATTGGCCTGTAATTCTCTTTCATTGTGTTATCTTTATCTGTTTTTGGTATTAGGGTGATGCTAGCTTCATAGAAGGAGCTTGGGAGTGTTCCTTCTTCTTGAATTTTCTGGAATAGTCTGAGGAGGATAGGTTTTAGCTCTTCCTTGAATGTTTTATATAACTCCCCTGTGAAGCCGTCTGGCCCCGGGCTTTTGTTTGCTGGAAGCTTTTTGATGACTGCTTCAATTTCTTCCATAGTTATCAGCCTATTGAGATTTTTAGTCTCTTCCTGAGTAAGTTTTGGAAGGTTGTGCTTTTCTAGGAATGTGTCCATTTCCTCCAGGTTGTCTAGTTTGTTGGAGTAGAATTGTTCATAGTATTTTTTGACAATCCTTTGCATTTCTGTGGGGTCTGTTGTTATTTCACCTCTTTCATTTCTGATTTTGTTTATTTGGATCCTCTCTCTTTGCTTCTTGGTGAGCCTGGCTAGAGGTTCATCAATCTTGTTTATCCTTTCAAAGAACCAGCTCTTTGTTTTGTTGATCTTGTGTATTGTTTTTTTTTTTATTTTTTTTTGGTCTCTATGTCATTCATTTCTGCTCTGATCTTTATTATTTCCTTTCTTCTGCTCACTGAGGGCTTTTCTTGTTGCTCTCTTTCTAATTCTTTGAGTTGTTGAGTTAGATGATCTATTACCATTTTTTCTTGTTTTTTGAGGTAGGCCTGTAGAGCTATACACTTTCCTCTCAGGACTGATTTCATTGTGTCCCATAGGATTTGCAATGTTGTGTTTTTATTTTCATTAGTCTCCAGGATGTTATTAATTTCTTCTTTGATCTCATTGATAACCCAATCATTGATTAGTAGCATGCTATTCAGCCTCCAAGTGTTTGAAATTTTTGGAATGTTTTTATTGTAGTTTATTTCTAATATTATGCCATTGTGGTCTGAGAAAATGCTTGATATGATTTCAATCTTTTTGAATTTGGGGAGACTTTGCTTGTTACCCAATATGTGCTCTATTTTTGAGAATGTCCCATGTGTACTTGATAAGAACGTATATTCCATGGCTTTGGGGTGAAATACTCTGAAGATGTCAATTAGGTCCATCTGATCTAGTGTGTCATATAGAATTGCTGTTTCTTTGCTGATTTTTTATCCAGAGGATTTATCCATTGTTGTCAGTGGTGTATTAAAGTCCCTTACTATGATTGTATTGATGTCGATCTCTCCCTTGATATCTTCCAGCAGATTTTTAATGTATTTGGGCACTCCTGCGTTGGGTGCATATACTTTTACCAGAGTTATATCTTCTTGCTGGATTGCTCCCTTTAGTATTATGTAGTGGCCTTCCTTATCTCTTATTATAGCCTTTAATTTGAGGTCTATTTTATCTGATATAAGTATCGCAACTCCAGCTTTTTTCTCATTTCCATTTGCCTGAAAAATGTTTTTCCATCCCTTCACTCTCAGTCTGTGTGAATCTTTTGCTCTAAGGTGGGTCTCTTGTAGACAGCAAATATATGGGTCATGTTTTATTATCCATTCAGCTACCCTGTGTCTTTTGATTGGTGCATTTAATCCATTTGCGTTTACTGTTATTATTGATAAGTACCTGTTTGTTGACATATTTTTCCTTAGTGTTTGTGTTTCTTCTTGCCTTTCTCTTTCTTCTTTTTACAGCAGCCCCTTTAGCATTTCTTGCATTGCTGGTTTGGTAGTGATGACCTCTCTTAGCCCTTTTTTGTCTCTGAAGCTTCTGATTCCACCTTCAATTTTGAATGATAGCCTTGCTGGGTATAGTATTCTTGGATTCAGTCCCTTGTTTTGCATCACTTTGTATATTTCATTCCATTCCCTTATGGCCTGGTGTGTTTCTGTTGAGAAATCAGTTGATATTCTGATAGGAGATCCCTTGTAGGTAACTTTATGTTTCTCTCTGGCAGCCTTTAAGATTCTTGCTTTGTCATTGGTGTTCATCAATTTAATTATGATGTGTCTTGGTGTTGGTCTTTTGGGGTTCAACTTGTTTGGGACTCTGTGTACTTCTTGGACTTGGATAGTTTTTTTCTTGCCAATATCAGGGAAGTTTTCTGTCATTCTTTCTTCTAACAGGTTTTCTATTCCTTGCTTCTCTTCCTCTCCTTCTTTTATCCCTATTATTCGAAGGTTGTTTCGTTTTGTGTTGTCCCGAAGCTCCCTTAGGCTCTCCTCTTGCTTTTTAAGTCTTCTTTCCAGTTGCTGCTGCGTTTGTGTTTTTTTTTTTTTTTCCTACCTTGTCTTCTAATTCGCTGATGCGGTCCTCAGCCTCTTCTACTCTACTCTTTAAGCCTTCCATTGTGTTCTTTATTGCAGCTATGTCGTTCTTCATCTCCTCTTGGTTTCTTTTCATGTTGGTGACATTTTCATTCAGCTCCTTATAGTTCTCATTGAGTTGTGTGTATTTGTCATCCATCCGTTTAAAAATCCTTATAACGAATACTCTGAATTCTTTCTTTGTTAATCTGCTAGCCTCAAGTTCATTTAACTCCCTTTCTGGTTATTCCTCTTTTTCCTCCCTTTGGGAATTTTCTTTTTTTTTCTCCCCATGTTTTCCCGTAATGTTTTAATTGTAGATCCGCTTGCTTTGCTACCCAGGTTCTTTTGGGGATGGTGCTACTGGTATAATCTCTCAGTTCTCCTGGGCTTGGTAATCTAGTGTAGCTCCCTACTTGAGATACTTGGGTTCTCTTGATGTAGGCCTGGAAGCTTGAGAAGCACAACTGTGGTGTCTAAAAGTCAGCAGCTATGGAGTGGAGTGTCCCAGTTTTAGCTGTCTTTGACCCTTAGTTGAAATCGTGCGTGTCCAATGGGGACTCACAGTGGAACCCATTAACCGTCTGTTGGGAGAGCTCCCAGTGGCTCCCACTAGCACCCTGTGTGTAGATGGGCTCAGGGTGCCTGCCTGTTGTAAATTTGCTTCTCTGGAGGTGTGTTTGCAGGCGCAGAGCTCTGATGCACTTTGAGGGACCCTGGCACTGAAGTTAAACAGCTAGGGTGTATGTGGGAAGTTATTCAGGAGAAAGGAGTTCAGAGTTTCTGCTGTGGGGCAGCGCGTCCTTGGCTGTACAGAATCACACCCATCAGGGGCTCAAATCAGCTCCCCACAGGACCCTGTGGATATATGGGCTCAGGGCGCCTTCCCTTGCTGTGGCTATGAGTTTGCCCGCTCTGGAGTGTGCGCGAACTGGTGGCGCGCCTGCCAGCGCAAAGCTCTGATGCACCTGGCCCTGAAGTTGCACCTCAGGGGTGTCCGTGGGCAGTTATTTAGGAAGAGGCAGTTCAGAGATTCTACTGCAGGGCCGCGCACCCTTGACTGTGCAGAATCACCCCGCAGGGGCTCTCAGTGGTTCCCAAGCACTGCCTGGATAGTGGAGTGCCTAGGTGCCTATTGCCTGGGGATGCAGCGAATCCTGAGTTCCAGCACTGGGGAGGGGGAGGTTGTACTTACTACTTTCAGCAGTGCACTTTTGGAGGTGGAGGTCTCAGGGTTCACGCATCTGCAGCTGGGGTGGCAGGTCTTCTACCAGAGTGGCTGTAGTGACCAGGTTTGCTTCTGAGACCAGACTGGGTGGTGGTAAGGTTAGGATTCTAGTCTCTAGCAGTTCCGTTCTTAAAGATAGCAGGGTCTCTGTGCCACAGGTGTCCTCCCTGGAGTGTTTGCAACGGCCATGGGGTTTTGCCAACCAACACTGCCTGGATTGGAAGCTCCCTGGAAAAACTGCAGGGTCTAACTGTCCCTATTTCACTCACACACACACCCACACACGATCACACACACCTCTATCACTCCTTCACTCGATCACACACTCACCCTCCCTACCTTCCTGCTGGTCGCCATCTTCGGTCTCCCCCTAAAAATTTATTTTAAGGTCAAGTAATACGGTAATGTTATATGGTGCTTATTTCACTTGCATAATTCATAATTGCTTGCAATGATGTTTACTTTTGTGGCTTCTGGTATTTCACAGGAATCTATAATAATAAAAACGTGACATGCTAATTAGACCAGTAGTCCTTCTGGACGACCTTCCGGATGAGTTCAGGGCTGTGAGGGAAGGCCCAGTCCTGGGTGCCTGCCAGCAGCTGTAGGGAAGCCTGGGTCCCGGGTGCCAGAGGGAAACCAGTGCCAGCAGCCCGGGGAAGGAAGGCCTACTCTTGTATGAATTTTGTGCATCGGGCCTCTAGTTTGTACGGAAATTACTAGCGCAATATTAGGGAATTATAAGTTCTTTTTTATCCAATTTAGGCTTCAAGTTCATTTTTAGATGAAATCAGAAAAAGTAATTTCTTAATTAAAATTAGAACAAAAAGTGTCTTAATTATATGGATGATTCAGTTCTGATTTATATTGCACTAAATCCCTGTTTGTAATTATGAAGCAAGATATTTAATCACCTTTATCAGTTGTTTTCTTGCCCTAGTATACATTTAAAAGTATTTGCTTTATTTTTTTCTACATGACTTCACTCAATTATTGGAATTATATCTATCATTTTAAACTTTGATGCTAATCTTAATTACCAATGTGACTGTGTCTTGAAAATAGCATTAATATGTCATCATATGCTAATAGCAGATACAATGGATACATTTTGGGGGTGGGCATGATTAGAAGCAAAATCAATGGGCACAGAAACTAGGGAGGTGAGGGCATGTGCTAGAGGGTGGGAGTGGCCGGGGAGAGGTCAATGGGGGCAGGGAGGGTGAAATGAGACATATGCAGTACTTTACACAATAAAGAATTTAAATGAAAAAGAAAAGAAAAATGTATCAGCTTTATGTTTCAGAGGAGTTGTAGGTGCACATCAAAATTGAGTGGAAAGTGCCCATAAACCACACAAACCTAAACCCACTGCTTCTCTCATTTTTTATATTCAGCAACTGAGAGATATATTTATTTCAATGGAGGGGATATGCAATGACATGATTATAAACCAAAGTTCATCGTTTACATTAAGGTTCACTGTTTGTGTTGTACACCCTATGGTTTTTGACAGAGCTATGATGGCACATACCCACCATTACAGTATCATATAGAATCTTCTCACTGCCCTAAAAAATCCTCTGTGCTCTGATTATTCATCCATCCCTTCTCCCTAACCCCTGGAAACCACTGACCTTTTTTACTGTCTTCCTAGATATGTGTTTCCCTGCAGGTTTTATAGTTGGAATTCTACAGTGGGTATCTTTATGTTTAACAAGTGAAAATGCAAAGGTAATTGGATGTAGTTATCCAAGATGGTCTTTGAACTGAGTTGTTTCTTGTTGCTGCTCATCAGCATAGTATCTGATGACATGTCCCATACAAGCTGAAAGAGAATGATTTCTCTAGGCATTTGCCACCTAATGGAGAGAGTGGAGAAAAATGACCTCACACACCACTGCAGAGCACTTAATACCTATGTCACACTGCTCTGTGAGGTGGGAACAGATACTGTAGCAATGGAAGGAGACAGCCTCAAGAGGTTCTATTTAATACAACTGGAATAAAAACGTCCTTCCTACTTATCTTCCTTTTGGATATGGGGACAGAAAGAATCTGCCTCCTATGTTTTGCAGTGTTGCAAAGTGTAGTGCCTAGCAACTGAGCTTCCTTATGATAAGAGTGTTCCATCCTAAGCTGGCTAGTCTTCACTGAAGGAGTGAAGAATTTATATTGTGTTTGGGCAAATAAATATACCCTCTTCGAACATTTTTTAAGAAAAAAAAGTCAGTAAACTCATAATATTTAAGTTTGACATGGTTAGTTTATGATTCTGCTTCCACTAACGATACAGTTTTCTGTAAGGCTGATGGGGTTTGGTTAGATGATGTTCATTGTACATGGCAGTTCACAGGTAAGTATCAAGTTTTGATAGACCCCAAACTTTCTATTTTTGCATTAGATGTGTTTAAAAAGGAAAGTAAATGTTCCTAATGTATTATTGGGATACCAATAATATGATTAATGTTCACTCTAGTATAGTCTTTAGGTGTGGTCCTGAAGTTACACTTTCTAACAAAACATTAAACTGGTACTTTTAAAGTTCTGTATTTTTATTGTTTTAAAATGTATTTTACTTTTTTTTAAGTAGTGGTTGAGAAATCTGATGAAGACGCTTTAAGCAGGTAGGATTTTTCAAAATTATATGTTAACAGCAGAGAAAAGAAACTAACATTTCTAGAGTGTTCTACTGTGAGCTAGACCCTATCCTATGTAATTAACCTGTGCTATATAGTCATCACAATAGCTTGGCAAAATAGCTGTGCTATTGTAACCTACTTTCTATTAATGAGGCAACTGTGATTCAGGAAGGTGAATGAGTTGACCCCTGATTCCATAGTTAGCAAGGGCTGACCCATGATATGAGTGTCAACCAACTTGGCTCCGAAATTATTCTGTTGTATCTCAACATACACTGATAAGTATCTGTGTAGCTCTGCCAGCAAGATACAGATGCAAACCAGATCATGTCAGAAAGTCAAATCTGATTGTGCACCAACTCTGGTTTAGAGTTTTTCTAACAGGACCAGTTAGTCTAATTATTTATGTTACTACCCCTGACAAATGTAGTGGTAAATAGGGCCCTATTTTTCCCATGAAAGCCTTTAGGGCCCATCTCATTTAGTTATGGCCACATAACCAAAGGTTGCACCTGAGCAAGACCCAAGCAGGCACGTGTTTTTAGATAAAATGATATGAACTCTGCTTGAAAGGAATACTGTATTTGTAATTAGAGAATATTTATATATAGAACATGTTATGTTAATTAAGTTTAGCATCTATTTAGAGGATTTTTCTAATTGATTTCTCTATTTACTGACTTGCCAGTTGGGTTTTCCCTTCAGGCTGCTCTCATTGCAAAATTGTATGAAGTTTTGCCTTTTTTTCTAGAGCTTATGTGGAGCTCATGTTTTAGCCCATATCTTCAGGGATAAGTTATTCTTTGCGCTTCATGTTTGTTTTCTTTGCTAGCAGGTGTTACTTAGAACAATACTAAGCTGCCAGGGAGAATCAAATAATGCCCAAGGAAAAGACCAGAAGTTCCTTTCTCCTTTGTTACCAGATCTGAATGCCAAGGTTATTTTATGTACTGTGGAGCATCATTGTTAGATAATAGAAGGTCCCATATTTCTTTCCCAGAGTAGTAGGCACAACTTTCCTGAGGTTCCATAATTAAAGTTGGTCTCTCAAGTGATCTCTTTGCCATAACAATAAAACTTTCCCAAGTGACTTGAATGTACCTCAGATTTCAAAGTATTTTAAATTATGGTGCACATGGAAGCCAGTCAACAGAAAACTCTGATTCAAAAGTAGGTTTTTGGTCCATACAATTGCTAGAGCCCCAGGCATGATTCATCAGTTTCCATGTGTGACAAGTAGGAGTGTATCTTCCAAATCAGTTGGGGGCCTACAGGGAGATTAAGCACCATTCTTATAAAGATCTTCTGGGTCACAGTTTGCTTAAGTAGAGAAGGCCTAGTATTAGTCCAGGCTAGGTCCTGACTTTTATTGGTTTTCTGTGGTTTGTATGATTTGCTACATAAAGAAGGGAGCATGGTGTTATCTGACTTCAAGGAGTAAACTATTTGTACATAAATGTAGTTGCCAGTTACATAATAGCTGAGCTGCCCTGAATTACAAACCACTACATAAGTACAGGTAATAAACAAAATTCATAACATTTTCTGAAAACTGCAACAATTGAATGTTAGAAACCATGAAAAGCACATATTGGGTTTTTTTTCTGGGAACCAAAATAGTTTCAACAAATGAAGTTCATAACTCAAATTTTTCTTTGCTTTACTGTTTCCTAAGCATATGTTTTTGCTCTATTATCTCATTTAATCTTCCTACTAACCTTCTAAATTAAGGTAGTAAGATTCTTATTTTGTAGAGGAAGACCTTGAGCCAAAGAAAGGTGACTTCTTTGAAAACAAAGAGGTGTTGGTTATAGAACTAGGATGTGTGAGTTTAAGACATTTGTGTTTATGTCAGGCTCACTCTTATTAATTCAATGAACTATACTGCTGTCATATCAAGACTGTGATACCTTATTATTATTTTAAAGTATATTTTTATTTATTTCATAGATGAAGGGAGAGGGAGAGAGAGAGAGTAACATAAATGATGAGAGAGAATCTTAGATTGACTGATTCCTGCATGCCCATTACTAGAGATTGAGCCCACAACCTGGGATTTGTGCCCTTGACTGGAATCAAACCTGGGACCCTTCAGTCTGCAGGCCCATACTCTATTCACTGAGTCAAACTTCCTAGGGCTGTTATACCTTATATATTTTTAAATTACATACTTCATAAAAACAGTTGTAGAACTTACAAATTTAAAGTGTGTGGTACAATTAAAATTTTAGTTTTAGTTCTGATATTATCTGAAATATTCTAATAACTTATGATATTTTGAAAATATGTTATGTTAATATTAAGCAATATTATTTATCATCTTTTTTTTTGTACACAGCCATCACAAAATAACCTCTGAATATAAAGAAGAAAAGGAACCCCAAAAATCTGAAAGTCACACTCCTGGTAAGACTTCTGATAGTGAATTCTTCTTGGTGTTGCTACCATAGATGAAGTAAGAGTAAGGAATTTTTATAATGAAAGAGCAGGGAAAAAATACCAACAATGTGGAATTGGCTTGTATAGTTTTTCCTAATCTCTTTATTAATACAATAGTATTCAGTATGATTTACAAAGTTAATTGTAGGTAATTTAAAATCTGGGCCAATATCGTTTGAAAAGAAATTTATTTAGTTAGTTCTGACCCCTAAAATTCTACATGATATCTCTATGTAAAAAAGAAAAGGATGTTAAGTTAGGATGTTTCCTTTATATTTACAGTAACAAATTGGACTTGTTCTAAAATGGATCTTTAGTTTTAACCGTGAATTGATTACATTTAGTAAATGAATACTTGTTATTACATAGTAAGTAATTTGTGTCACTAAACAAGAAACTAAAACTAGGAACTCAAGAATACTTCTCTGGTACCAAAAACTATGGCAAACCTTAAGAGCTACAACCCTTAGCCAATGTGCAAGGATCCCAATGAGATTGTTATAAAACGTACCTAACCATTGCATAGAAATGAGAAAGGCAATGCCTGTTGAGAAGCAGAGCGTATATTTTTATATTATACCAAAAAGGTCTCACTATTATCAACTTCAATCCTCAGAAATCAAAATGAACGGTGATATTTGGCAGGAGGAATATCTATTCAGATGACTTCATTAATTTGATAATTATCAGGACACTGGAATTTCTTTAGAACAAGATGCTCTGTTGCCATAGATGATAATGATAACAAATGGTCAGATGATAATGATACAAAGTTTCAAATAGCTCAACCTGGGACTCAGCAAATTATAGTAAATATACAAAAATGTTTTCCACTAACAAAAATGCCAGATGTGGAAACTAGTTTATTGTAGAAGCTGAATGTATGAGGACGCCTTTGACTTAGTAGACCTTCATCAGAGGACTTTTGTAGTTTGGTTTTGCAAATGATAGGAAATACAAGGATGAAATAGCGTTTTGATCTCGAAGGTGCTCATAATATGAGAGAGGTATCGCTGGTTTATTTCTCTGTTTTTCTAAACAGAATTTTCAAAGAAAATGTCAAAATTCAGTTATTCAGTTTTCAGCTGAATGGTGTGCCATTTAACTTTCAGGTGTCTTTCAGGTACTAAGTGTTATTGTGATGTTGCAGGACTGAAACATTTCAAAAACAGTCATTGCCCTCTAAAAGCTTGTTAGTATCATTGTCACTTCTTTTAGTTACTATATTTTATTTAGTGATTACTAGGTGCCATAGCTCATTAGCATTTTATAATTATCCCTACTGATTCATGGTATTGGTGTTTAGTATGTGTCAGACACTTATAAGCCCATGCTGAGAATTAGAGTTTTAAGAATGTGGCTGAGGCTTTGGCTGGGTTTCTCACTTGCTTAAAACATATGCCAAGGTTGTGGATTTGATGCCTGGTCAAACAGCAGATTGATCCAATGAATGCATAAATAAGGGGAACTACAAACCAGGGTTTATATCTGTCTCTCCATCTTTAATCAATTTTTTAAAGAGTTCAAAACAATGTGGATGGGTTTTAAAGTTAGCATGCAGACCACAAATAAGTTTTCCAGGTAAAGGGGCAGAACGGTGATGTTTGGCAGGAGGAATATCTATTCAGATAACATGTTTGGAGACAGGAAGGGCAGGTGGTGGGAATTGTGAGCAGTACAGTTTTGATGGTACAAAACGTGTGCTTATGGCTATGGGAATGGTTGGGAATGAGGTGAGTGCCTAGCTAAGGCAGGCTTATGAAAGTCTTTCGTACCAAAGAAATGTCTAGAGCTTATCCTCCAGGTCTTGGAAAATTTATCAGGTAGAATGCTTTTAGCTTCAGGTGATAGGTGGCCTGATTAACAGAGGCCCAAACAATAGGATCCGGGATTGCTTTGGGGACTCAGTGATGTCATCAGGATTGCAGTTGTCCTGTTCTCAGCTGTGAGGTTGTCAGTGGTTTTGTGGGCTTTCCTGTTCAGTAGTTAGCTATGGCTCCAAAGCATTCTATTCTCAGAAGGACTGCTGCTCCTTAGATGTTTCTTTTTTCTTTTTTAAACATTTTGTTAAAGTGGAGTTAGCACACATTATATTACTTTCAGGTGTACTACCACAGTGGTTTGACATTTATGCTCCTTAAGATGTGTACACAGTGATATGTATAGTAGCCATCTGTCACCGAGCAAAGTTATTATGATACTAGATGCCAGATGCACACAATTAGTGCTGGGAGGGGGGCATCCCTCAGCCCGGCCAGCGCTCTCTCGCAGTTCAGGACCCTTGCTCCTTACTGCTGGTCCCTTACCACTTGGCTCGCTGCTCCTTAGCTCTGCTGTGGAGGCAGGAGAGGCTCCCTCTACAACTGCTGCGCTTGCCAGCCATGATCTGCCGGGCTTCTGGATGAGCAGCGCTCCTCTGTGGGATTGCACTGACCACCAGGGGGCAGCTCCTACATTGAGCATATGCCCCCTGGTAGTCAGTGTGCATCATAGCTACCAGTCGTTCTGCTGTTTGGTCAATTTGCATCTTAGGCTTTTATTATATATGCTACACACACACACACACACACACACACACACACACACACACATACCAGAGTCCCATTGCATGAAGATTCGTGCAAGATTAGGTCTTCCTTCTCCTGTCTGCCGGCGCCAGATTTCCTTTGGCATCTGGGACCCAGTCCTTCGCACCAGCTGCAGCCTTTCCGCCTTTGCTCCTGCCAGAGCCTTCAGTGTTCGCTCAGGCCTGAGTGCCGCTCTTGTAGCTCCTTCCGCCTCCCATCCTTCCCCTCATAGCAGACGTCCTGCCCCGCTCAACCGCTCCACACCTGCATATGCAAATTGACCTGGCATCTTTGTTTGGTTAATTTGCCTTCTCACTCCTGATTGGGTGGTGGGTGTTACGGAGGTATGGTCAATTTGCATGTTCCTCTTCAATTAATGCAGATATGTGTGTGTGTCTGTGTGTGTATGAATTCCTCATCTTTTATATTTACTTACCTATTGAAAGACACCGATAAAGCGAATAAAACTAGTTGCTTCCATATCTTGGCTATTGTAAATAATGCTGTAGTGAATATAGGGGTGCAGATATCTTTTCAAATTCGTGTTCATTTTCTGTTGGATAAATACCCAGCAGTAGAATGGCAGTTCTATATTTATTTTTTTGAGGAATGTCCATGCTGCTTTCTGCAGTGACTGTACCAATTTACAATCACATGAACAGTGCACGAGGCTTTCTCTTTTCTCCACATCCCCTTCAACACTTGTTATTTATTTATATTTTGACTAGAGGCCCAGTGCATGAAATTTGTGCATGGGGGGGTATGTGTCCCTCATCACAGCCTGCACCCTCTCCAATCTGGGACCCATTGAGGGATGTCCAACTGCCTGTTTAGGCTCGATCTCAGTGATATTGGGCCTAAACGGGCAGTCAGACATCCCTCTTGCAATCCAGGACTGCTGGCTCTCAACCGCTCGCCTGCCTGTCTGCCTGACCAACCCCTAACCACTGCCCTGCCAGCCTGATCAACATGTAACTGCTCCCCTGCTGGCTGATTTCTCCTAACTGCCCTCCGCTACTGGCCTGATTACCCACAACTGCCCACACCTGTCAGCCTGGTCACCCCCAACTGCCCTCCCCTGCCAGCCATCTTGTGGTGGCCATCTTATTTCTACATGAGGGCAGCCATCTTTGACCATATAGGGGTGGCCATCTTGTATGTTGGAATGACAGTCAATTTCCATATTACCATTTTATTATATAAGATAATAGCAATTCTGAGTCGAGTGAGGAGTTACTTACTTAAGAATTTCATTTGCAATTCCAAGATTAGTGATGTTGAGCTATGTGTTTCCTTAGATTTTTTAAAAATATGTTTTTATTGACCTAAAGGAAGAGGAAGGAAAAGGGAGAGAGAGATTGAAACAAGAATGAGTGAGAACCATCACAGGCATGGGATGCCTACAACACACCCCTCCTGGGGATCAACCCTGCCACCCTGGCATCTGCCCTGCCCTGTAATATCACCAGTGACCTCTTGGTGTATGGGGATATGGGATCCATCTACTGAACCACAGTGGCTGGGCCTATGTGTTCTTTTATTTTATTTTTTTATATATTTTATTGATTTTTTACAGAGGGGAAGGGAGAGGGATAGAGAGCTAGAAACATCCATGAGAGAGAAACAGCGATCAGCCACCTCCTTCACACCCCCCACAGGGGATGTTCCCCCAACCAAGATACATGCCCTTGACTGGAATCGAACCTAGAACCCTTGAGTCCGCAGGCCGACGCTCTATCCACTGAGCCAAACCGGTTTCGGCTATGTGTTTCTTTTAAATAGGAAGAAACCTGAGAGGTTTGCATGTGACTTCCACTAACATTTTATAG
This sequence comes from Cnephaeus nilssonii, assembly GCF_951640355.1. NCBI lineage: Eukaryota > Metazoa > Chordata > Mammalia > Chiroptera > Vespertilionidae > Cnephaeus > Cnephaeus nilssonii. The sequence continues at coordinate 2,706,746 of NC_137094.1, read as the reverse complement.
GCTTGGGTTAATTGCATGCTCATTTCTAAACGAGTTAATGTAAGCCAGTGACTCTGATGAGCTTAGTTTAATAATTTCTCTTTTTGGAGTTGGGGAGATATCACCGTCTTTGTGTGTCAGGACAGTAAACATCCAAAGAGAGTTGTGGTTTGCAGCAAGAATGAAGACTGAGGTAGGTTTCCAGGGATATTTACTGCAGGGATTCATTGTAGTTTTAAGCAGAACACGAACAAGCTTTTTTTTGTTTGTTTGTTTTGTGGCCCCTAGTTTGCTGACCCCTCATGTAGAGGATAGATAGAAGGAAACCACATAAAGAAACTTAAAGACAAAGGGACACATTTCCTCCTTGGACTAGCATTAATCCATTATGAAGTTTTCCTTCATCTGTACTGAAATGAATAAGGAACCTAAATTTAGTCCATTTAAAGTGTTGGTGTTTTCTAGGTCTATTTCTCTCACATTTGTTTTGCTTAAAAATAAATTATTAATTTAAGAGGGAACTATAATAGTTGGTGGTATCTCCCCCCATTCCCCCCCTTGAGAGCCATCTGTTAAGAGCCCACGTTTGACTAGGGCAGTTGACAGTAGCAAAGTAAAGCAGAGACAGTAGAGAGGTCTAATTCATAAGATTTTTGTGATGTTTGCATGCACAGAGTTAGTCGGGAGAGAGAAATCTAAGGTGATTCATATGTTTGCAGGTAGTGCACTGGCATTAAGGTTGGACATGAAGAATAGGACTTTATCAGACGATTAGAAAAGAGCAAAAGTTCAACAGGAAAGACCAGTATTTTTCCATAGAGGTAGAGTTTAATGGAATATCTATGAATATCCTCACATTTTGGAGAGAATATTTTTTAGTTTTTGACTTATCCTATTAACAACTGCCTTGAATAGGTGGGCCATGATTTTAGTTCAATAAGAAATTTAAAGATGATTAGGAATAAATAAAAAGAACTCTATTCATTAGTACACTTGTTTAGCATGAATGATAGTTACCTGTTTTTTTTACAGTTCGCTCAGTTAGTTGATTCATTCATAACTCTCATGAAAGGGAATTAAATCCTGTTTACTTGAAGAAAATTGTCAGTGTAATGTGTTCATTTTCTTACAGGTACTTTGATACTGTTGAACATGTTGTCAATCATTAGGATTCTGTATTTCCTATTGTGACTAAATAGTAATGTTTCTTGTTTCACATTTTTCTGACATCATTGTTTCATTTATCGCTTTCATGTCTTTATTCCAATAGTTCCAGATCAACAGGAAACTCGAAAACAAGCATGGACTGAAACAAAATCAATGACAGGTATTCTGGGAAATCAACTTCTGTATTGTAATAATGTATAACAAACCAATCCAAAAATAATTTCACAGAAGGCAATTTGGTTAGAGATTCCTAAACCCAACACTAGTTTTGCTTATTTACTAGAAAAATAACAGGACTCAGCATAGAGTTGTGCTCATACCTAAGGTTTTTACAGTGAAAGAACTAAAGCAAAATCAACAAAGGGAAAAGGTTTGTGTGACAAAGTGTGGAAGACATCAGCACAACCCTCCAAGAGTCCTCTTGGAGTTAGCAGGAGGTGCCTGGTTACTTCAGTGTCAAATTCTGACAACACGTGTGATATATGTCATCTACCAGTCTGGTTAGACTCAGTGCCAAGGTTTTTATGGCATGCTAGTCACATAGGCCTCTTCCCCATCGCATGTACAACGTTCCAGATTCCCAGGAGGAATGCAGGTGTTCAGCATGTACCCCATTGGGTACAGGGACCCACTCTTCTCAGGTAGAGAAAAGTGGAAACCCTCCCCAGATTCAGGTTTTCAGACTCCAACTGAAGGGTAGCCATTTAAGCAGGACTTTCGAAGGATAGCAGTATTAGGCCTGCTGCATGAAAATTTTCTGCTCAATAGGTATAGTCCTGATTGAATGTTTGGCCTTGACCTAAAAATTTATTTTAAGAGCAAGTAATATGATAATATTATATGGTACTTGTTTCACTTGCATCATTGATAATTGCTTACAATGCTGTTTACTTTTTTGGCTTTTGGTATTTCACAGGCATCTATAATGATAAAAACGTAATATTCTAATTAGACCAGTAGTCCTTCTGGACGACCTTCTTGATGAGTCCAGGGCTTTGAGGGAAGGTCCAGTCCTGGGAGCCTGCCAGCAGCTGTAGGGAAGCCTGGGTCCCGGGTGCCAGAGGGAAGCCAGTGCTGGCAGCCCGGGGAAGGAAGGCCTACTCTTTATTAATTTTGTGCATTGGGCCCCTAGTTGGTACAGAAATTACTAGTGGAATATTAGGGAATTATAAGTTCTCCTTTTTATCCAATTTATGCTTCAAGTTTATTTTTAGATAAAATAAAAAAATAATTTCTGATTGAAAATTAGAAGAAAAAGTGTCTTAATTATATGGATGATTCGATTCTGATTTATATTGCACTAAATCCCTGTTTATAATTATAAAACATGATATTTAATCACCTTTATCAGTTGTTTTCTTGCCCTAGTATACATTTAAAAGTATTTGCTTTATTTATTTATTTTCACATAGCTTCAGTCAATTGTGGGAATAATATCTATCGTCTCAAACTTTGATCATTATCTTAATTACCAATGTGACTGTGTCTTGAAAATAGCATTAATATGTCATCATATGCTAATAGCAGATACAATGGATACATTGGGGGGTAGGCATGCATATAAGCATGACCAATGGGCACAGAAACTAGGGAGGTGAGGGCATGTGCTAGAGGGTGGAAGTGGTCGGTGATAGGTCAATGGGGGTGGGGGGAGGAGGAATGAGACATATGTCATACTTTAAACAATACATAATTTAAATGAAAAAGAAAAGAAAAATGAATAAGCTTTATTTTTTAGAGGAGTTGTAGGTACACATCAAAATTGAGTGGAAAGTGCCATAAATCACACAAACCTAAACCCACTGCTTCTCTCATTTTTGATATTCAGCAACTGAGAGGTATATTTATTTCAATGGAGGGGATATGCAATGACATGATTATAAACCAAAGTCCATAGTTTACATTAAGGTTCACTCTTGGTGTTGTACACCCTATGGGTTTTGACAAAGCTATGATAGCACATACCGTCCACTACAGTATAGTATAGAATCTTCTCACTGCCCTAAAAATCCTCTGTGCTCTGCTTATTCATCCATCCCTTCTCCCTAACCCCTGGAAACCACTGACCTTTTTTACTGTCTTCCTAGATATGTGTTTTCCTGCAGGTTGTATAGTAGGAATTCTACAGTGGGTATCTTTATGTTTAACAAGTGACAATGCAAAGGTAATTGGATGTAGTTATCCAAGATGGTCTTAGAACTGAGTTGTTTTTTGTTGCTGCTCATCAGCATAGTATCTGATGACATGTCCCATACAAGCTGAAAGAGAATGATTTCCCTAGGCATTTGCCACCTCATGGAGATAGTGGAGAAAAATGACCTCACACACCACTGCAGAGCACTTACTATGTATGCTACACTGCTCTGTGAGGTGGGAACAGATACTCTAGCAATGGAAGGAGACAGCCTCAAGAAGTTCTCCTTTATGCAACTGGAATAAAAACGTCTTTCCTACTTATGTTCCTTTTGGATATGGGGCCAGAAAGAATCTGCCTCCTATGTTTTGCAGTGTTGCAAAGTGTAGTGCCTAGCAACTGAGCTTCCTTATGATAAGAGTGTTTCATCCTAAACTGGCTAGTCTTCACTGAAGAAGTGAAGAATTTATATTGTGTTAGGGTAAATAAGTATACCCTCTTCTAACTGCTATTAAGGGAAAAAGGCAGAAAACTCATAATATTTAAGTTTGACATGGTTAGTTTATGATTCTGCTTCCACTAATGATACAGTTTTCTGTCAGGCTGATGGGGTTTGGTTAGATGATGTTCATTGTACATGGCAGTTCACAGGTAAGTATCAAGTTTTGATAGACCCCAAACTTTCTATTTTTGCATTAGATATGTTTAAAAAGCAATGTAAATGTTCCTAATTTATTATTGGGTTACCAAAAATATGATTATTGTTTACTCTAGTATAATCTTCAGGTGTGGTCCTGAAGTTACACTTTCTAACAAAACATTAAACTGGCACTTTTAAAGTTCTGTATTTTTATTGTTTTAAAATGTATTTTACTTTTTTTTTAAATAGTGGTTGATATATCTGATGAAGACTCTTTAAGCAGGTAGGATTTTTCAAAATTACATGTTAACAGCAGAGAAAAGAAACTAACATTTCTAGAGTGTTCTACTGTGGGCTAGACCCTATACTATGTAATTAACCTGTGGTATATAGTCATCACAATAGCTTGGCAAAGTAGCTGTGCTATTGTGACCTACTTTTTATTAATGAGGCAACTGTGATTCAGGGAGGTGAATGAGTTGACCCCTGATTCCATAGTTAGCAAGGGCTGACCCATGATATGAGTGTCAACCAACTTGGCTCCCAAATTATTCTGTTGTCTCTCAACATACACTGATAAGTATCTGTGTAGCTCTGTAATCAAGATACACATGCAAACCAGATCATGTCAGAAAGTCAAATCTGATTGTGCACCAACTCTGATTTAGAGTTTTTTCTAACAGGCCCAGTTAGTCTAATTATTTATGTTACCTCCTCTGACAAATGTAGTGGTAAATAGGACCCTATTTTTCCCATGAAAGCCTTTAGGGCCCATCTCATTTAGTTATGGCCACATAACCAAAGGTTGCACCTGAGCAAGACCCAAGCAGGCAAGTGTTTTTAGATAAAATGATATGAACTCTGCTTGAAAGGAATACTTTATTTGTAAGTTAAAAATATTTATATATAGAACATGTTATGTTAATTAAAATTATCATCTACTTAGAGGATGTTTCTAATTGATTTCTCTATTTACTGACTTGCCAGTCGGGTTTTCCCTTCAGGCTGCTATCATTGCCAAATTGTATGAAGTTTTGCCTTTTGTTCTAGAGTGATTTTTCCTCTTCCAAGATATTTCTTTTTTTTTTTTTTTTAACTTTCTTCTCTCCTTTTTTTGGTGTTTATTTAATTGGGTTATATTTTTTTCTCTTGAGTCATCTCCAGTGTTCTCCATTTTTCTATAGACAAAATGAAAGGAAGGTAGAATTTCAGCTGTTTAGGGGAGCCTAGCACTTAATTAGTCAAAACACCCTCTAGTAAGTACTTCAACCTGTGTTTAACATCTTGGGCAAGTGGTGGTTCTTCATTTAAATCTTCCTCTACTTGAGATTAGTGACCTCAGCATAGTTTCTTATCTGTTAGAGGACTTTAAATTAGCAATACCCAAGTGGGACATGAGGCGTCCTTTTTTTCCCTTCATTTTAGCCTTGGAGGTAATTTACACAGTTGAATTCTTCAGTATGCAAATGGTCAACTCTGGACACACAAACAAGGCATTAATTTGGAATGTATATCAAGTTAGCTGATTATATATCATAATAGAAGCTGCTGAGGGTGAAGTGACCTCTGTGTTATATGTAGAGCCCTCATGCTTGCTGGAAATGATGAGTCCCCAAATACAGTCAGGCTTCTTCAGGAAGGTACTGATGACTTTTCTCAAGATCACTGTGGGTGGGCTGCAGAAGAGTAGGCTTTTGTGAGTGGTTTTAATTTGTAAGTGTTTGCTTTGAAATGCTACTTATCACTAAACTGAGGTATAAAATAATTTCTCTGTCACTTTTTATGTAACAGGTGACATTTTATAGTTTGGTTCAGACAGTTTGGGTATGGCATTCAATTGGTCTAGGTCATCAGCCATAAACCAAGGAAAGGCTTGGTTAGTTAGGAGGAGCACTGGGCCAGATTCATTTTCTCAGAACTTTTAAGATTTTTACCCATTTCATTGCACGTAGGACTACTATGCATGGGGTTACAAATAAAATCTCAGCTCTGATATTTTTAACTAGTTATTTGGGGTCTTGAAGTGTTCACTGTACCAGAAAAATCTGTAGTTTTTGGGGGCTATCTCCTATATCCTCCCTTCCCTCCCCCACTTGGATTTTCAGGAACATAAAGGATTCCCTAAATCCAGGAAGACAATCTTCTCTCACAAGTCAGATGGAGATGTAAAAAAGGACATTCTAACTTTTATATTGTTTCCATTGATTCTATTGCTGTTGAGTTGACATTGAGCCCCATCATATAATCATGATTGATCTTTGCTCTCAGGTTGGCCTTGCTGATCCAGATTCCTGAGTCTTCATGTTGACTCACACTTGGAGTTGAGGGTCACACCTATTTTTCGTTTATACATGTATGCTTTGTATGCTTAGCCACTATTCCAATTACCAGCACCCTATTCTGGCAGCTGGGCCTCCTAGCTCTAGCCACCCACAGCCTCCCTCACACACTGGAAAGCTTATGTGGAGCTCATATTTTAGCCCATATCTTTGGGGATGAGTTATTCTTTGAGCTTCATGTTTGTTTTTCTCTGCTAGCAGGTGTTGCTTAGAACAATACTAAGCTGCCAGGGAGATTCAAATAATGCCTAAGGAAAAGACCAGAAGTTCCTTTCTCCTTTGTTACCAGATCTGTATGCCAAGGTTATTTTCCGTACTGTGGAGCGTCTTTGTACAGATAGTGGAAGGTCCCATATCTTTTCCCCAGAGTAGTAGGCACAACTTGCCTGAGGTTCCATAATTAAAGTTGGTCCCTCAAGTGATCTATTTGTCATAACAATGAAACTTTCCCAAGTGATTTGAATGTACCTCAGATTTCAAAGTATTTTTAATTATGCCACAGATGGAAGCCAGTCAACAGAAAGCTCTGATTCAAAAGTAGGTTTTTGGTCCATACAATGGCTAGAGCCCCAGGCATGATTCATCAGTTTCCATGTGTGACAAGTAGGAGTGTATCTTCCAAACCAGTTGGGAGCCAACAGGGAGATTAAGCATCATTCTTATAAAGATCTGCTGGGTCACAGTTTGATTAGGTAGAGAAGGCCTAGTATTAGTCCAGGCCAGGTCCTGACTTTTATTAGTTTTCTTTGGTTTGTATGATTTCCTACATAAAGAAGAGAGCATGGTGTTATCTGATTTCAAGGAGTAATCTATTTGTACATAAATGTAGTTGCCAGTTACATAATAGCTGAGATGCCCTGAATTATAAACCACTACATAAGTACAGGTAATAAACAAAATTCATAACATTTTCTGAAAACTGCAACAATTGAATGTTAGAAACCATGAAAAGCACATATTGGGTTTTTTTTCTGGGAACCAAAATAGTTTCAACAAATGAAGTTCATAACTCAACTTTTTCTCTGCTTTACTGTTTCCTAAGCATATGTTTTTGCTCTATTATCTCATTTAATCTTCGTACTAACCTTGTAAATTAAGGTAGTAAGATTCTTATTTTGTAGAGGAAGACCTTGAGCCAAAGAAATGTGACTTCTTTGAAAACAAAGAGCTGTTGGTTATAGAACTAGGATGTGTGAGTTCAAGATATTTGTGTTTATGTCAGGCTAACTCTTATTAATTCACTGAACTATACTGCTGTCATATCAAGACTGTGATATCTTATTATTATTTTTTAAGTATCTTTTTATTGATTTTATAGATGGAGGGAGAGGAAGAGAGAGAAACATAAATGATGAGAGAGCATCTTTGATTTACTGATTCCTGCATGCCCATTACTAGAGATGGAGCCCACAACCTGGGATTTGTGCCCTTGACTGGAATCAAACCTGGGACCATTAAGACTGCAGGCACACGGTCTATTCACTGAGTCAAACTGCCTAGGGCTGTTATACCTTATTTTATTTTTAAATTACATACTTCATAAAAACAGTTGTAGAACTTACAAATTTAAAGTGTGTGGTACAATTAAAATTTTAGTTTTAGTTCTGATATTATCTGAAATATTCTAATGACTTACTATATTTTGAAAATATTTTATGTTAATATTAAGAAAGTAATATTATTTATCATCTTTTTATTGTACACAGCCATCAAAAAATAACCTCTGAATATAAAGAAGAAAAGGAACCCCAAAAATCTGAACGTCACACTCCTGGTAAGACTTCTGATAGTGAATTACTCTTGGTGTTGCTACCATAGATGAAGTAAGAGTAAGGAAGTTTTGATAATGAGAGAGCAGGGAAAAAATACCAAAAATGTGAAAGTTGCATGTATAGTTCTTCTTAATCTCTTTATTAATACAATAGTATTCAGTATGATTTACACAGTTAATTGTAGGTAATTTAAAATCTGGGCCAATATCGTTTGAAAAGAAGTTTATTTAGTTAGTTCTGACCCCTAAAATCCAACATGATATCTTTATGTTAAAAAGAAAAAGATGTTAAGTTAGGATGGTATATGTCTTTTATATTTACAGTAACAAATTGGACTTGTTCTAAAATTGATCTTTAGTTTTAACTGTGAATTGATTACATTTAGTAAATGAATACTTGTTATTGCATAGTAATTTGTGTCACTAAACAAGTAACTAAAACTAGGAACTCAACAATACTTCTCTGGTACCAAAAACTATGGCAAACCTTAAGGGCTACAACCCTTAGCCAATGTGCAAGGATCCCAATGAGATTGTTATAAAACGTACCTAACCATTGCATAGAAATGAGAAAGGCAATCCCTGTTGAGAAGCAGAGCGTATATTTTTATATTATACGAAAAAGGTCTCACTATTATCAACTTCATTTCTCAGAAATCAAAATGAAAGGTGATATATGGCAGGAGGAATATCTATTCAGATGACTTCATTAATTTGATAATTATCAGGACACTGGAATTTCTTTAGAACAAGATGCTCTGTTGCCATTGATGATGATGATAACAAATGGTCACATGATAATGATAACAAAGTTTCAAATAGCCCAACCTGGGACTCAACAAATAATAGTAAATATACAAAAGTGTTTTCCACTAACAAAAATGCCAGATGTGGCAACTAGTTTATTGTAGAAGCTGAATGTATGAGGACACCTTGGAATTAGTAGTCCTTTATCAGAGGACTTTTGTAGTTTGGTTTTGCAAATGATAGGAAATACAAGGATGAAATAGCGTTTTGATCTTGAAGGTGCTCATAATATGAGAGAGGTATCGCTGGTTTATATCTCTGTTTTTCTAAACAGAATTTTCAAAGAAAATGTCAAAATTCAGTTATTCAGTTTTCAGCTGAATGGTGTGCCATTTATCATTCAGGTACTAAGTGTTATTGTGATGTTGCAGGACTGACACATTTCAAAAACAGTCATTGCCCTCTAAAAGCTTGTTAGTATCATTGTCACTTCTTTTAGTTACTATATTTTATTTAGTGATTACTAGGTGCCAGAGCTCATTAGCATTTTATAATTATCCCTACTGATTCATGGTATTGGTGTTTAGTATGTGTCAGACACTTATAAGCCCATGCTGAGAATTAGAGTTTTAAGAATGTGGCTGAGGCTTTGGCTGGGTTTCTCACTTGCTTAAAACATATGCCAAGGTTGTGGATTTGATGCCTGGTCAAACAGCAGATTGATCCAATGAATGCCTAAATAAGGGGAACTACAAACCAGGGTTTATATCTGTCTCTCCATCTTTAATCAATTTTTTAAAGAGTTCAAAACAATGTGGATGGGTTTTAAAGTTAGCATGCAGACCACAAATAAGTTTTCCAGGTAAAGGGGCAGAACGGTGATGTTTGGCAGGAGGAATATTTATTCAGAAAACATTTTTGGAGGCAGGAAGGGCAGGAGGTGTGAATTGTGAGCAGTACAGTTTTGATGGTACAAAACGTGTGCTTATGGCTATGGGAATGGTTGGGAATGAGGTGAGTGCCTAGCTGAGGCAGGCTTATGAAAGTCTTTCGTACCAAAGAAATGTCTAGAGCTTATCCTCCAGGTCTTGGAAAATTTATCAGGTAGAATGCTTTTAGCTTCAGGTGATAGGTGGCCTGATTAACAGAGGCCCAAACAATAGGATCCAGGATTGCTTTGGGGACTCAGTGATGTCATCAGGATTGCAGTTGTTCTGTTCTCAGCTGTGAGGTTGTCAGTGGTTTTGTGGGCTTTCCTGTTCAGTAGTTAGCTATGGCTCCAAAGCATTCTATTCTCAGAAGGACTGCTGCTCCTTAGATGTTTCTTTTTTCTTTTTTAAACATTTTGTTAAAGTGGAGTTAGCACACATTATATTACTTTCAGGTGTACTACCATAGTGGTTTGACATTTATGCTCCTTAAGATGTGTACACAGTGATATGTATAGTAACCATCTGTCACCGAGCAAAGTTATTATGATACTAGGTGCCAGATACACACAATTAGTGCTGGGAGGGGGGCATCCCTCAGCCCGGCCAGCGCTCTCTCGCAGTTCAGGACCCTTGCTCCTTACTGCAGGTCCCTTACCACTTTGCTCGCTGCTCCATAGCTCTGCTGTGGAGGCAGGAGAGGCTCCCTCTACAACTGCTGCGCTTGCCAGCCATGATCTGCCGGGCTTCTGGATGAGCAGCGCTCCCCTGTGGGAGTGCACTGACCACCAGGGGGCAGCTCCTACATTGAGCATATGCCCCCTGGTAGTCAGTGTGCATCATAGCTACCAGTCGTTCTGCTGTTTGGTCAATTTTCATCTTAGGCTTTTATTATATATGCTACTCACACACACACACACACACACACACACACACACACACACACATACCAGAGGCCCATTGCATGAAGATTCGTGCAAGAATAGGCCTTCCTTCTCCTGTCTTCCACCACCGGATTTCCTCTGGCATCTGGGACCCAGTGCTTCCCACCAGCCGAAGCCTTTCCGCCTTTGCTCCTGCCAGAGCCTTCAGTGTTCGCTCAGGCCTGAGTGCCGCTCTTGTAGCTCCTTCCGCCTCCCATCCTTCCCCTCATAGCAGACGTCCTGCCCCGCTCAACTGCTCCACACCTGCATATGCAAATTGACCTGATATCTTTGTTGGGTTAATTTGCCTTCTCACTCCTGATTGGGTGGTGGGTGTTACGGAGGTATGGTCAATTTGCATGTTCCTCTTCAATTAATGCAGATATGTGTGTGTGTCTGTGTGTGTATGAATTCCTCATCTTTTATATTTACTTACCTATTGAAAGACACCGATAAAGCGAATAAAACTAGTTGCTTCCATATCTTGGCTATTGTAAATAATGCTGTAGTGAATATAGGGGTGCAGATATCTTTTCAAATTCGTGTTCATTTTCTGTTGGATAAATACCCAGCAGTAGAATGGCAGTTCTATATTTATTTTTTTGAGGAATGTCCATGCTGCTTTCTGCAGTGACTGTACCAATTTACAATCACATGAACAGTGCACGAGGCTTTCTCTTTTCTCCACATCCCCTTCAACACTTGTTATTTATTTATATTTTGACTAGAGGCCCAGTGCATGAAATTTCTGCATGGGGGGGTATGTGTCCCTCATCACAGCCTGCACCCTCTCCAATCTGGGACCCATTGAGGGATGTCCAACTGCCTGTTTAGGCTCGATCCCAGTGATATTGGGCCTAAACGGGCAGTCAGACATCCCTCGTGCAATCCAGGACTGCTGGCTCTCAACCGCTCGCCTGCCTGTCTGCCTGACCAACCCGTAACCACTGCCCTGCCAGCCTGATCCACACCTAACTGTTCCCCTGCTGGCTGATTTCCCCTAACTGCCCTCCGCTACTGGCCTGATCACTCCCAACTGCCCTCCCCTGTCAGCCTGGTCACCCCCAACTGCCCTCCCCTGCCAGCCATCTTGTGGTGGCCATCTTGTTTCTACATGAGGGCAGCCATCTTTGACCATATAGGGGTGGCCATCTTGTATGTTGCAGTGACAGTCAATTTCCATATTACCATTTTATTATATAGGATAACAGCAATTCTGAGTGGAGTGAGAAGTTATTTGCTTATGAATTTCATTTGCAATTCCAAGATTAGTAATGTTGAGCTATGTGTTTCCTTAGATTTTTTTTTTTTTTTTTTTTTAATTTTTTATTTTTTATTTTTTTTTTTGACTTTTTTTTTTTTTTCAATTTTTTCATTAAGGTATTATATGTGTACATATCTTACCATTGCCCTCCCCACACCCCCCTCCCATATATGCCCCCACCCCCCAGAGTTTTGCATCCATTGGTTATGCTTATATGCATGCATACAAGTCCTTTGATTGATCTCTTATCTCCCCCACCTCTCCCTAACCTTCCCCTTGTAATTTGACAGTCTGTTTGATGCTTTACTGTCTCTGTATCTATCTTTATGTTCAAGATTATAATGTTCTTTATTATCCATAAATGAGTGAGATCATGTGGTATTTTTCTTTCATTGACTGACTTATTTCACTTAACATAATGTTCTCCAATTCCTCCCAGGTTGCTGCAAATGATGAGAATTCCTTCTTTTTTATGGCGGCATAGTATTCCATTGTGTAGATGTACCACAGTTTTCTGATCCAGTCATCTGCTGACGGGCACCTAGGCTGTTTCCAAATCTTAGCTATGGTGAATTGTGCTGCTATGAACATAGGGGTGCATATATCCTTTCTAATTGGTGTTTCTAGTTTCTTCGGATATATTCCCAGGAGTGGGATTACTGGGTCAAATGGGAGTTCCATTTTCAGTTTTTTGAGGAAACTCCATACTGTTCTCCACAGTGGCTGCACCAGTCTGCAATCCCACCAGCAGTGCACGAGGGTTCCTTTTTCTCCGCATCCTCGCCAACACTTGTCGTTTGTTGATTTGTTGATGGTAGCCATTCTGACAGGTGTGAGATGGTACCGCATTGTTGTTTTGATTTGCATCTCTCGGATAATTAGTGACGTTGAGCATGTTTTCATGTGTCTCTTGGCCTTCCTTCTGTCTTCTTTTGAAAAGATTCTATTTAGGTCTGTTGCCCATTTTTTTATTGGATCATTTATCTTCCTTTTATTAAGTTGTATAAGCTGCCTGTAGATGTTGGAGATTAAACCTTTATCAGTGATGCCATTTGCAAATATGTTCTCCCATGCAGTGGGCCTTCTTGTTGTTTTGTTGATGGTTTCTTTTGCTGTGAAAAAGCTTTTTATTTTGATGTAGTCCCATTTGTTAATTTTCTCTTTAGCTTCCATTGCCCTAGGGGCAGTGTCAGTGAAGAATTTCTTTTGGCATATGTCTGACATTTTGCTGCCTGTGGATTGCTCTAGTATTTTTATGGTTTCCCGTCTTATGTTTAAGTCCTGTATCCATTTTGAGTTTATTTTTGTGTATGGCGTAAGTTGGTGATCAAGCTTCATTTTTTTGCATGTATCTGTCCAATTTTCCCAACACCATTTATTGAAGAGACTGTCTTTATTCCATTGTATGTTCATGCCTCCTTTGTCAAATATTAATTGAGCATAGTGGTTTGGGTCAATATCTGGATTCTCTATTCTGTTCCATTGATCTATATGTCTGTTCTTGTGCCAGTACCAGGCTGTTTTGAGAACAGTGGCTTTGTAATACAGCTTGAAATCTGGTATTGAGATCCCTCCTACTTTATTCTTCTTTCTCAGGATTGCTGTGGCTATTCGGGGTCTTTTTTTATTCCAGATGAATTTTTGGAGAGTTCTTTCAAGGTCTGTGAAATATGCCGTTGGTATTTTAATGGGGAGTGCATTGAATCTATAGATTGCTTTGGGTAGTATGGACATTTTAATGATGTTGATTCTACCAATCCATGAACATGGTATGTTCTTCCATCTGTTTACGTCTTCCTCTATCTCTTTTTTCAGTGTCCTGTAGTTTTCCGTGTATAGGTCTTTTACCTCCTTAGTTAAGTTTATTCCTAGGTATCTTAATTTTTTTGGTGCGATGGTAAATGGGATTGCCTTTTTAGTCTCTCTGTCTGTAAGTTCACTGTTGGTGTATAGAAAGGCCATAGATTTCTTGGCGTTAATTTTGTATCCTGCTACATTGCCGAATTCATTTATTAAGTCTATTAGTTTTTTGACGGAGTCTTTCGGATTTTTTATGTACAATATCATGTCGTCTGCAAATAAAGACAGCTTTACTTGTTCTTTTCCAATTTGGATGCCTTTTATTTCTTCTTCTTGTCTAATTGCAATGGCTAATACTTCCAGTACTATGTCAAACAGGAGTGGTGAGAGTGGGCATCCCTGTCTTGTTCCTGTTCTTAGGGGAAATGTTTTTAGTTTTTGTCCATTGAGTATGATGTTTGCTGTGGGTTTATCATATATAGCTTTTATTATGTTGAGGTATGAGCCATCTATTCCCACCTTGTTGAGAGTTTTTATCAAGAAAGGGTGTTGGATTTTGTCAAATGCTTTTTCTGCATCAATTGATATGACTATGTGATTTTTATCTTTCAATTTGTTTATGTGATGTATCACGTTTATTGATTTGCGGATATTGTACCATCCTTGCATTCCTGGGATAAATCCTACTTGGTCATGGTGTATGATCTTTCTGATGTACTGCTGGAGCCGATTTGCTAGAATTTTGTTGAGGATTTTGGCATCTATGTTCATGAGGGATATTGGTCTGTAATTCTCTTTCATTGTGTTGTCTTTATCTGGTTTTGGTATTAGGGTGATGCTGGCTTCATAGAAGGAGCTTGGAAGTGTTCCTTCCACTTGAATTTTTTGGAATAGTCTGAGGAGGATAGGTTTTAGTTCTTCCTTGAATGTTTGGTAAAACTCTCCTGTGAAGCCATCAGGCCCCGGGCTTTTGTTTGTCGGAAGCTTTTTGATGACTGCTTCAATTTCGTCCATAGTTATTGGCCTATTGAGCTGTTTAGATTCTTCTTGATTGATTTTTGGAAGGTTATATTTTTCTAGGAATATGTCCATTTCCTCCAGGTTGTCCAGTTTGTTGGAATAGAGTTGTTCGTAGTATTTTGTAACAATCCTTTGTATCTCAGCGGGGTCTGTTGTTATTTCACCTCTTTCATTTCTGATTTTGTTTATTTGGGTCCTCTCTCTTTGCTTCTTGGTGAGCCTGGCTAGAGGTCCATCAATCTTGTTTATCCTTTCAAAGAACCAGCTCTTGGTTTTGTTGATCTTATGTATTGTTTCTTTGGTCTCTATGTCATTTATCTCCGCTCTGATCTTTGTTATTTCCTTCCTTCTGGTTACACTGGGCTTTTCTTGCTGCTCTTTTTCTAGCTCTTTGAGTTGTAGGGTTAAGTAATTTATTACCATTGTTTCTTGTTTTTTGCAATAGGCCTGTAGAGCTATGAACTTCCCTCTCAAGACTGCTTTCGCTGTGTCCCATAGATTTTGGATTGTTGTGTTTTCATTGTCATTTGTTGCCATGATGTTTTTTATTTCTTCCTTGATCTCTCTGGTGACCCAGTCCTTGTTTAATAGCATGCTGTTTAGTCTCCATGTGTTTGATTTCTTTGGATTGTATTTATTGTAGTTGATTTCCAGTTTTATGCCACTGTGATCTGAGAAGATGCTTGATATAATTTCTATCTTCTTGAATTTGAAGAGACTTTGCCTGTGACCCAGCATATGGTCTATCTTTGAAAATGACCCATGTGCACTTGAGAAGAATGTATATTCTGTGGCTTTGGGGTGAAATGTTCTGAAAATGTCAATTAATTCCATCTGGTCTAGTGAGTCATTTAGGATTGCTGTTTCTTTGCTGATTTTTTGTTTAGAGGATTTGTCCAGTGGTGATAGTGGGGTATTAAAGTCTCCTACTATGATTGTGTTGCTATTAATCTCTCCCTTGATATCCTCCAGGAGTTTTTTTATGTATTTGGGTGCTCCTATATTGGGAGCGTATATGTTTACCAGAATTATTTCTTCTTGTTGGATTTCTCCCTTTAGTATTATGAAGTGGCCTTCCTTATCTCTTGTTATGGCATTTACTTTGAGGTCTATTTTGTCAGATATAAGTATTGCTACCCCAGCTTTTTTTTCATTTCCATTTGCCTGAAAGATATTTTTCCATCCCTTCACTTTCAATCTGTGTGCGTCTCTTGTTCTGAGGTGGGTCTCTTGTAGACAGCATATATATGGGTCGTGTTTTTTTATCCATTCAGCTACTCGATGTCTTTTGATTGGAGCATTTAGTCCGTTTACATTTAAAGTTATTACTGAAAGGTATTTGTTTGCAGTCATATCTATTTTTGTGTCTGTATTTCTTCTTACCTGTTTATTTCTTCTTTTTACAGTATTCCCTTTAGCAATTCTTGCATTGCTGGTTTGGTGGTGATAAACTCCCTGAGGCTTTTTTTGTCTGCAAAGCTCCTGATTTCCCCTTCAATTTTGATTGATAGTCTTGCTGGATATAGTATTCTTGGATTCAGTCCTTTGCTTTGCAACACTTTGTATACCTCCTTCCATTCACTTCTAGCTTGTTGTGTTTCTGATGAGTAATCATTTGACAATCTGATGGGTGTTCCTTTGTAGGTAACTCTCTGTCTCTCTCTTGCCGCCTTTAGGATTCTCTCTTTATCATTTATATTTGCCATTGAAATTATGACATGTCTTGGCGTGGGTCTTTTGGGGTTGATCCTGCTTGGGACTCTCTTTACTTGCGTAACTTTTATCTTTCCCATATCCGGGAAGTTTTCTGTCATTATTTCTTCAAATAGATTTTCTAATCCCTGCTGCTCTTCTTGTCCTTCTGGCAGCCCTATTATACGCATGTTACTTCGTTTCATGTTGTCCCGAAGTTCCCTTAGGCTTTCCTCCTGCTTTTTAATTTTTTTCTCCAATTGCTGTTCAGCTTGAGCTTGTTTCTGTACCTGATCTTCTAACTCACTAATTCGGTCCTCTGCTTCTTGTAGTCTACTGTTGAAACTTTCCATGGTGTTTTTGATTGTAGCTATATCACTTTTCATTTCTTCCTGATTCTTGCATAAGTTGTTGATTTTCTCATCCATCCGATGTATAAATTCCATGACCATTACTCTGAATTCCTTTTCGGTCATGTTGCAAGCTTCATTTTCACTAATTTCCTTTCTTGGCGACTCCACATTTTCTTTCCTCTGTGAGTTATTTCGTTTCCCCATTCTGGCTATTACCAGAAAGCTCAAGCTTCTGTTTGCGTGGACCTGGGCCGTGTGCTGTGGGGACTTCGCTCCACCCTAGTTTCACTGAAGTGCTCTGACACTAGGACGTGTGGCTGTCTTTGGTTGGTGGGAACCAGACTTGCCCAGGATCAGTGTCCCCAGTGTTCTGTGTGGTCTCGTGTGCACATTTAGAATCAGGGGCCCTGTCTGCACCACACTGTTGGTATGTGCCGAGAATGAGATCCTTAGCATGTGCCAGGAGTCAGAGTTTCCCTGTGTCTGCACCAAGACTCGAGTGTCAAAGTCTCTGTTGCCTTGTGCGGTTTCTCGTTGAGAATCAGGGTCCCTGTGTGTGCACGCACCAACAATTGGGGTCGCTGGCTCTTAGTGTGAATGCGCTGTGAGTCAGGGATCCCAGGCAGCTGTGTCCGGCGTGCCAAATTCCCTGAAGTGGAGCTGCGTCCTGTGTGTGCTCTCTCTGCTGAGCCAAACCGGCTAGAGCGCACTTTCTTAAAAACCTGAAGGTGAGCCGGCTCAGTGCACTCTCCCAAAGTCCCAGAAGGGGGGCGGAGTCCGTCCTGTGCGCCAAATTCCCCAAAGGGAAGCCCCTCTGTGCAGGCTCTTAAGAATCTCCGAAGGGGGAGCTGTGACCCGCGAGCCAAATTCCCCCAAATTCCCCGAAGGGGAGCCCTCTGTGCGCACTGACAGATTTCCCCGACTGGGAGCTGCTTCTGTCCCTTGCGCGAGCGCGCGCCAAATTCCCTAAGAGGGAGGGCGTCCCTGCGCAAAGCTCGGCAGCTTGGGCCGGGGGCGGGTCAATCAGTTACTATGGCGCTGTCTGTGCGCGCTGTGCGCGCTCCTGTGAGCAGCTAGGGCGAAGGGCGCGTCTATCAGTTACTATGGCGCTTTCCGCGCGCTGTGGGCGCTCAGCAGCTTGGGGGAGGGGCAGGTCTATCAGTTACTATGGCGCTATCAGCGCCTGCGAGGAGGGGGATAGGCTCTTTGACTCACGGAAATCTGCCGGGAAGTCTGGATTCTTGTTGTTTGTTTGTCTAAAGCTGTGATAGCAGTTCTCTGTCCCCGGTGGCTGCAGGGTCCTGGTTTGTGTCAGAAGCCAGGATCTGAGTCTCAGGCAGCTCTGTTTCTCAAGATGGCGTGGTCTCTGCGTCCGCACCAGCCGCCGAGAAGTGTCCGCTTTGTGCGCGGGGCTCCGCCGTCTAGGGCTGCCCTGTTCGGGAGCCCCTTGGAAGACCTGCAGAATCTAACTGACCCTGTCTCATACACACACACACACCACACACATCTACACTCTCCTCTATGGGTTCCTCACTCACACTCTCTCTCTCCCTACCTTCCTGCCGGTCGCCATCTTTCCTACTCCTCTGTTTCCTTAGATTTTTAAAAAATATGTTTTTATTGACCTAAAGGAATAGAAAGGAAAAGGGAGAGAGAGATTGAAACAAGAATGAGTGAGAACCATCACAGGCATGGGATGCCTACAACACACCCCTCCTGGGGATCAACCCTGCACCCTGGCATCTGCCCTGCCCTGTAATATCACCAGTGACCTCTTGGTGTATGGGGCAATGGGATCCATCTACTGAACCACAGTGGCTGGGCCTATGTGTTCTTTTATTTTATTTTTTTATATATTTTATTGATTTTTTACAGAGGGGAAGGGAGAGGGATAGAGAGCTAGAAACATCCATGAGAGAGAAACAGCGATCAGCCACCTCCTTCACACCCCCCACAGGGGATGTTCCCCCAACCAAGATACATGCCCTTGACTGGAATCGAACCTAGAACCCTTGAGTCCGCAGGCCGACGCTCTATCCACTGAGCCAAACCGGTTTCGGCTATGTGTTTCTTTTAAAAAGGAAGAAACCTGAGAGGTTTGCATGTGACTTCCACTAACATTTTATAGGCTTGGGTTAATTGCATGCTCATTTCTAAACGAGTTAATGTAAGCTAGTGACTCTGATGAGCTTAGTTTAATAATTTCTCTTTTTGGAGTTGGGGAGATATCACCGTCTTTGTGTGTCAGGACAGTAAACATCCAAAGAGAGTTGTGTTTTGCAGCAAGAATGAAGACTGAGGTAGGTTTCCAGGGATATTTACTGCAGGGATTCATTGTAGTTTTAAGCAGAACAGGAACAAGCTTTTTTGTTGTTGTTGTTGTTCTGTGGCCCCTAGTTTGCTGACCCCTCATGTAGAGGATAGATAGAAGGAAACCACATAAAGAAACTTAACGACAATGGACACTTTTCCTCCTTGGACAAGCATTAATCCATTATGAAGTTTTCTTTCATCTGTACTGAAATGAATAAGGAACCTCAATTTATTCCATTTAAAGTGTTGGTGTTTTCTAGGTCTATTTCTCTCACATTTGTTTTGCTTAAAAATAAATTATTAATTTAAGAGGGAACTATAATAGTTGGTGGTATATCCCCCCATCCCCCCCCCGCTTGAGAGCCATCTGTTAAGAGCCCACGTTTGACTAGGGCAGTTGACAGTAGCAAAGTAAAGCAGAGACAGTAGAGAGGTCTAATTCATAAGATTTTTGTGATGTTTGCATGCAGAGAGTCAGTCGGGAGAGAGAATTGTAAGGTGATTCATATGTTTGCAGGTAGTGCACTGGCCTTAAGGTTGGACATGAAGAATAGGACTTTATCAGATGATTAGAAAAGAGCAAAAGTTCAACAGGAAAGACCAGTATTTTTCCATAGACGTAGAGTTTAATGGAATATCTATGTATATCTTCACATTTTGGAGAGAATTTCTTTTAGTTTTTTACTTATCCTATTAACAATTGCCTTGAATAGGTGGGCCATGATTTTAGTTCAATAAGAAATTTAAAAATGATTAGGAATAAATAAAAAGAACTCTATTCATTAGTACACTTGTTTAGCATGAATGATAGTTACCTGTTTTTTTTTTTACAGTTCGCTCAGTTAGTTGATTCATTCATAATCTCATGAAAGGGAATTAAATCCTGTTTACTTGAAGAAAATTGTCAGTGTAATGTGTTCATTTTCTTACAGGAACTTTGATACTATTGAACATGTTGTCAATCATTAGGATTCTGTATTTTCTATTGTGACTAAATAGTAATGTTTCTTGTTTCACAATTTTCTGACATCATTGTTTCATTTATCTCTTTCATGTCTTTATTCCAATATTTCCAGATCAACAGGAAACTCGAAAACAAGCATGGACTGAAACAAAATCAATGACAGGTATTCTGGGAAATCAACTTCTGTATTGTAATAATGTATAACAAACCAATCCAAAAATAATTTCACAGAAGGCAATTTGGTTAGAGATTCCTAAACCTAACTCTAGGTTTGCTTTACTAGAAAAATTACAGGACTCAGCATAGAGTTGTGCTCATACCTAAGGTTTTTACAGTTAAAGAACTAAAGCAAAATCAACAAAGGGAAAAGGTTTGCGTGACAAAGTGTGGAAGACATCAGGCACAACCTTCCAAGAGTCCTCTTGGAGTTAGCAGGAGGTGCCTGGTTACTTCAGTGTCAAATTCTGACAACATGTGTGATATATGCCATCTGCCAGTCTGGTGAGACTCAGTGCCAAGGTTTTTATGGCATGCTAGTCACATAGGCATCTTCCCATCGCATGTACAAAGTTCCAGATTCCCAAGAGGAATTCAGGTGTTCAGCCTGAACCCCATTTGTTGTACAAAACATTTAGGTACAGGGAGCTTCTCTTCCCAGGTAGAGAAAAGTGGAAACCCTCCCCAGATTCAGGTTTTCAGACTCCAACTGAAGGGTAGCCATTTAAGCAGGACTTTCGAAGGATAGCAGTATTAGGCCTGCTGCATGAAAATTTTCTGCTCAATAGGTATAGTCCTGATTGAATTTTTGGCCTTGACCTAAAAATTTATTTTAAGAGCAAGTAATATGTTAATATTATATGGTACTTGTTTCACTTGCATCATTGATAATTGGTTACAATGCTGTTTACTTTTGTGGCTTTCGGTATTTCACAGGCATCTATAATAATAAAAACGTAATATGCTAATTAGACCAGTAGTCCTTCTGGATGACCTTCCGGATGAGTCCAGGGCTCTTAGGGAAGGTCCAGTCCTGGGTGCCTGCCAGCAGCTGTAGGGAATCCTGGGTCCCGGGTGCAGAGGGAAGCCAGTGCTGGCAGCCCGGGGAAGGAAGGCCTACTCTTTATTAATTTTGTGCATTGGGCCCCTAGTTTGTACAGAAATTACTAGTGGAATAATAGGGAATTATAAGTTCTCCTTTTTATCCAATTTATGCTTCAAGTTTATTTTTAGATAAAATAAAAAATAATTTCCGATTTAAAATTAGAAGAAAAAGTGTCTTAATTATATGGATGATTCAGTTCTGATTTATATTGCACTAAATCCCTGTTTATAATTATAAAGCATGATACTTAATCACCTTTATCAGTTGTTTTCTTGCCCTAGTATACATTTAAAAGTATTTGCTTTATTTATTTCTTTTCACATGGCTTCAGTCAATTGTGGGAATAATATCTATCGTCTCAAACTTTGATCATTATCTTAATTACCAATGTGACTGTGTCTTGAAAATAGCATTAATATGTCATTATATGCTAATAGCAGATACAATGGATACATTGGGGGGTAGGCATGCATATAAGCATGACCAATGGGCACAGAAACTAGGGAGGTGAGGGCATGTGCTAGAGGGTGGGAGTGGTCGGGGATAGGTCAATGGGAGTGGGGGGAGGAGGAATGAGACATATGCAATACTTTAAACAATAAAGAATTTAAATGAAAAAGAAAAGAAAAATGAATAAGCTTTATTTTTTAGAGGAGTTGTAGGTACACATTAAAATTGAGTGGAAAGTACCCATAAATCACACAAACCTAAACCCACTGCTTCTCTCATTTTTGATATTCAGCAACTGAGAGGTATATTTATTTTAATGGAGGGGATATGCAATGACATGATTATAAACCAAAGTCCATATTTTACATTAAAGTTCACTCATGTTGTTGTACACCCTATGAGTTTTGACAAAGCTATGATGGCACATACCCACCATTACAGTATCATATAGAATCTTCTCACTGCCCTAAAAAATTCTCTGTGCTCTGCTTATTCATCTATCCCTTCTCCCTAACCCCTGGAAACCACTGACCTTTTTTACTGTCTTCCTAGATATGTGTTTTCCTGCAGGTTGTATAGTAGGAATTCTACAGTGGGTATCTTTATGTTTAACAAGTGACAATGCAAAGGTAATTGGATGTAGTTATCCAAGATGGACTTGAACTGAGTTGTTTTTTGTTGCTGCTCATCAGCATAGTATCTGATGACATGTCCCATACAAGCTGAAAGAGAATGATTTTTCTAGGCATTTGCCACCTCATGGAGATAGTGGAGAAAAATGACCTCACACACCACTGCAGAGCACTTACTACCTATGCCACACTTCTCTGTGAGGTGGGAACAGATACTCTAGCAATGGAAGGAGACAGCCTCAAGAAGTTCTCCTTTATGCAACTGGAATAAAAACGTCTTTCCTACATATGTTCCTTTTGGATATGGGGCCAGAAAGAATCTGCCTCCTATGTTTTGCAGTGTTGCAAAGTGTAGTGCCTAGCAACTGAGCTTGCTTATGATAAGAGTGTTTCATCCTAAACTGGCTAGTCTTCACTGAAGAAGTGAAGAATTTATATTGTGTTAGGGCAAATAAGTATACCCTCTTCTAACTGCTATTAAGGGAAAAAGGCAGAAAACTCATAATATTTAAGTTTGACATGGTTAGTTTATGATTCTGCTTCCACTAATGATACAGTTTTCTGTCAGGCTGATGGGATTTGGTTAGATGATGTTCATTGTACATGGCAGTTCACAGGTAAGTATCAAATTTTGATAGACCCCAAACTTTCTATTTTTGCATTAGATATGTTTAAAAAGGAAAGTAAATGTTCCTATTGTATTATTTGGATATTAATAATATGATTATTGTTCACTCTAGTATAGTCTTCAGGTGTGGTCCTGAAGTTACACTTTCTAACAAAACATTAAACTGGTACTTTTAAAGTTCTGTATTTTTATTGTTTTAAAATGTATTTTACTTTTTTTTAATAGTGGTTGATATATCTGATAAAGACTCTTTAAGCAGGTAGGATTTTTCAAAATTATATGTTAACAGTAGAAAAAAGAAACTAACATTTCTAGAGTGTTCTACTGTGGGCTAGCCCCTATACTATGTAATTACCCTTGGTATATAGTCATCACAATAGCTTGGCAAAGTAGCTGTGCTATTGTAACCTACTTTTTATTAATGAGGCAACTGTGATTCAGGGAGGTGAATGAGTTGACCCCTGATTCCATAGTTAGCAAGGGCTGACCCATGATATGAGTGTCAACCAACTTGGCTCCCAAATTATTCTGTTGTATCTCAACATACACTGATAAGTATCTGTGTAGCTCTGCAATCAAGATACAGATGCAAACCACATCATGTCAGAAAGTCAAATCTGATTGTGCACCAACTCTGATTTAGAGTTTTTCTAAGAGGCCCAGTTAGTCTAATTATTTATGTTACCTCCTCTGACAAATGTAGTGGTAAATAGGACCCTATTTTTCCCATGAAAGTCTTTAAGGCCCATCTCATTTAGTTATGGCCACATAACCAAAGGTTGTACCTGAGCAAGACCCAAGCAGGCAAGTGTTTTTAGATAAAATGATATGAACTCTGCTGGAAAGAAATACTTTATTTGTAAGTAAAGAATATTTATATATAGAACATGTTATGTTAATTAAATTTATCATCTATTTAGAGGATGTTTCTAATTGATTTCTCTATTTACTGACTTGCCAGTCGGGTTTTCCCTTCAGGCTGCTATCATTACCAAATAGTATGAAGTTTTGCCTTTTGTTCTAGAGTAATTTTTCCTCTTCCAAGATATTTCTTTTTTTTTAACTTTCTTCTCTCCTTTTTTTGGTGTTTATTTAATTGGTTTATATTTTTCTCTTGAGTCATCTCTAGTGTTCTCCATTTGTCTATAGACTAAATGAAAGGAAGGTAGAATTTCAGCTGTTTAAGGGAGTCTAGCACTTAATTAGTCAAAACACCCTCTAGTAAGTACTTCAACCTGTGTTTAACATCTTGGGCAAGTGGTGGTTCTTCATTCAAATCTTCCTCTACTTGAGATTAGTGACCTCAGCATAGTTTCTTATCTGTTAGAGGACTTTAAATTAGCAATACCCAAGTGGAACATGAGGCGTCCTTTTTTCCCTTCATTTTAGCCTTGGAGGTAATTTACACAGTTGAATTCTTCAGTATGCAAATGGTCAACTCTGGACACACAAACAAGGCATTAATTTGGAATGTATATCAAGTTAGCTGTTTATATAACATAATAGAAGATGCTGAGGGTGAAGTGACCTCTGTGTTATATGTAGAGCCCTCATGCTTGCTGGAAATGATGAGTTCCCAAATACAGTCAGGCTTCTTCAGGAAGGTACTGATGACTTTTCTCAAGATCACTGTGGGTGGGCTGCAGAAGAGTAGGCTTTTGTGAGTGGTTTTAATTTGTAAGTGTTTGCTTTGAAATGCTACTTATCACTAAACTGAGGTATAAAATAATTTCTCTGTCACTTTTTATGTAACAGGTGACATTTTATAGTTTGGTTCAGACAGTTTGGGTATGGTATGCAATTGGTCTAGGTCATCAGCCATAAACCAAGAAAGGCTTGGCTAGTTAGGAGGAGCACTGGGCCAGGTTCATTTTCTTAGAACCTTTCAGATTTTTACCCATTTCATTGCACGTAGGACCACTATGCATGGGGTTACAAATAAAATCTCAGCGCTGATATTTTTAACTAGTTATTCGGGGTCTTGAAGTGTTCACTGTACCAGAAAAATCTGTAGTTTTTGGGGGCTATCTCCTATATCCTCCCTTCCCTCCCCTACTTGGATTTTCAGGAACATAAAGGATTCCCTAAATCCAGGAAGACAATCTTCTCTCACAAGTCAGATGGAGATGTAAAAAAGGACATTCTAACTTTTATATTGTTTCCATTGATTCTATTGCTGTTGAGTTGATTTTGAGCCCCATCATATAATCATGATTGATCTTTGCTCCCAGGTTGGCCTTGCTGATCCAGATTCCTGAGTCTTCATGTTGACTCACACTTGGAGTTGAGGGTCACACCTATTTTTCGTTTATACATGTATGCTTTGTATGCTTAGCCACTATTCCAATTACCAGCACCCTATTCTGGCAGCTGGGCCTCCTAGCTCTAGCCACCCACAGCCTCCCTCACACACTGGAAAGCTTATGTGGAGCTCATATTTAAGCCCATATCTTTGGGGATGAGTTATTCTTTGAGCTTCATGTTTGTTTTTCTCTGCTAGCAGGTGTTACTTAGAACAATACTAAGCTGCCAGGGAGATTCAAATAATGCCTAAACAAAAGACCAGAAGTTCCTTTCTCCTTTGTTACCAGATCTGTATGCCAAGGTTATTTTCTGTACTGTGGAGAGTCTTTGTTCAGATATTGGAAGGTCCTATATCTCTTTCCCAGAGTAGTAGGCACAACTTGCCTGAGGTTCCATAATTAAAGTTGGTCCCTCAAGTGATCTCTTTGTCATAATAATGAAACTTTCCCAAGTGACTTGAATGTACCTCAGATTTCAAAGTATTTTAAATTATGCTGCACATGGAAGCCAGTCAACAGAAAGCTCTGATTCAAAAGTAGGTTTTTGGTCCATACAATGGCTAGAGCCCCAGGCATGATTCATCAGTTTCCATGTGTGACAAGTAGGAGTGTATCTTCCAAACCAGTTGGGGGCCAACAGGGAGATTAAGCATCATTTTTATAAAAATCTGCTGGGTCACAGTTTGATTAGGTAGAGAAGGCCTAGTATTAGTCCAGGCTAGGTCCTGACTTTTATTAGTTTTCTATGGTTTGTATGATTTGCAACTTAATGAAGGGAGCATGGTGTTATCTGACTTCAGGGAATAATCTATTTGTACATAAATGTAGTTGCCAGTTACATAATAGCTGAGATGCCCTGAATTACAAACTATACATAAGTACAGGTAATAAACAAAATTCATAACATTTTCTGAAAACTGCAACAATTGAATGTTAGAAACCATGAAAAACACATATTTGGGGTTGTTTTTTTTGGGGGGTGGGGAACCAAAATAGTTTCAATAAATGAAGTTCATAACTCAACTTTTTCTTTGCTTTACTGTTTCCTAAGCATATGTTTTTGTTCTATTATCTCATTTAATCTTCATACTAACCTTGTAAATTAAGGTAGTAAGATTCTTATTTTGTAGAGGAAGACCTTGAGCCAAAGAAACGTGACTTCTTTGAAAACAAAGAGGTGTTGGTTATAGAACTAGGATGTGTGAGTTCAAGATATTTGTGTTTATGTCAGGCTAACTCTTATTAATTCACTGAACTATACTGCTGTCATATTGAGACTGTGATACCTTATTATTATTTTTAAGTATTTTTTATTGATTTCATAGATGGAAGGAGAGGAAGAGAGAGAGAGAAACATAAATGATGAGAGAGAATCTTTGATTTACTGATTCCTGCATGCCCATTACTAGAGATCGAGCTCACAACCCGGGATTTGTTCCCTTGACTGGAATCAAACATGGGACCCTTAAGACTGCAGGCCCACGCTCTATCCACTGAGTCAAACTGCCTAGGGCTGTTATACCTCATTTTTTTAAAAAATTATATACTTCATAAAAACAGTTGTAGAACTTACAAATTTACAGTGTGTGGTGCAATTAAAATTTTAGTTTCAGTTCTGATATTATCTGAAATATTCTAATAGTTTACTATATTTCAAAAATATTTTATGTTAATATTAAGAAAGTAATATTATTTATCATCTTTTTTTTTTTTTTGTACACAGCCATCAAAAAATAACCTCTGAATATAAAGAAGAAAAGGGACCCCAAAAATCTGAAAGTCACACTCCTGGTAAGACTTCTGATAGTGAATTCTTCTTGGTGTTGTTATCATAGATGAAGTAAGAGTAAGGAAATTTTGATAATGAAAGAGCAGGGGGAAAATATCAACAATGTGGAAGTTGCATGTATAGTTTTTCTTAATCTCTTTATTAATACAATAGTATTCAGTATGATTTACGAAGTTAATTGTAGGTAATTTAAAATCTGGGCCAATATCATTTGAAAAGAAATTTATTTAGTTAGTTCTGACCCCTAAAATTCTACATGATATCTCTATGTAAAAAAGAAAAGGATGTTAAGTTAGCATGTTTCCTTTATATTTACAGTAACAAATTGGACTTGTTCTAAAATGGATCTTTAGTTTTAACTGTGAATTGATTACATTTAGTAAATGAATACTTGTTATTACATAGTAATTTGTGTCACTAAACAAGAAACTAAAACTAGGAACTCAAGAATACTTCTCTGGTACCAAAAACTATGGCAAACCTTAAGAGCTACAACCCTTAGCCAATGTGCAAGAATCCCAATGAGATTGTTATAAAAGGTACCTAACCATTACATAGAAATGGGAAAGGCAATGCCTGTTGAGAAGCAGAGTGTATTTTTTTTTATGTTATACCAAAAAGGTCTCACTATTATCAATTTCAGTCCTCAGAAATCAAAATGAACGGTGATATTCGGTAGGAGGAATATCTATTCAGATGACTTCATTAACTTGATCATTATCAGGACACTGGAATTTCTTTAGAACAAGATGCTCTGTTGCCATTGGTCAGATGATAATGATAATAAAGTTTCAAATAGCCCAACCTAGGACTCAACAAATTGTAGTAAATGTAGAAAAATGTTTTCCACTAAGAAAAATGCCAGATGTGGCACCCATTTTTTTGTACAATCTGAACTGTATGAGGACACCTTGGACTTAGTAGACCTTTATCAGAGGACTTTTGTAGTTTGGTTTTGCAAATGATAGGAAATACAAGGATGAAATAGCGTTTTGATCTTGAAGGTGCTCATAATATGAGAGAGGTATCGCTGGTTTATTTCTCTGTTTTTCTAAACAGAATTTTCAAAGAAAATGTCAAAATTCAGTTATTTATTTTTCAGCTGAATGGTCTGTCATTTAACTTTCAGGTGTCTTTCAGGTACTAAGTGTTATTCTGATATTGCAGACCTGAAACATTTTAAAAACAGTCATTGCCCTCTAAAAGCTTGTTAGTATCACTGTCACTTCTTTTAGTTACTATATTTTATTTAGTGCTTCCTAGGTGCCAGAGCTCATTAGCATTTTATAATTATCCCTACTGATTCATGGTATTGGTGTTTAGTATGTGTCAGACACTTATAAGTCCATGCTTTGAATTAGGGTTTTAAGAATGTGGCTGAGGCTTTGGCTGGGTTTCTCACTTGCTTAAAACATCGTCCCTGATATGCCAAGGTTGTGGATTTGATGCCTGGTCAAACAGCAGATTGATCCAATGAATGCCTAAATAAGGGGAACTACAAACCAGGGTTTATATCTGTCTCTCCATCTTTAATCAATTTTTTAAAGAGTTCAAAACAATGTGGATGGGTTTTAAAGTTAGCATGCAGACCACAAATAAGTTTTCCAGGTAAAGGGGCAGAACGGTGATGTTTGGCAGGAGGAATATCTATTCAGATAACATGTTTGGAGGCAGGAAGGGCAGGTGGTGGGAATTGTGAGCAGTACAGTTTTGATGGTACAAAACGTGTGCTTATGGCTATGGGAATGGTTGGGAATGAGGTGAGTGCCTAGCTAAGGCAGGCTTATGAAAGTCTTTCGTACCAAAGAAATGTCTAGAGCTTATCCTCCAGGTCTTGGAAAATTTATCAGGTAGAATGCTTTTAGCTTCAGGTGATAGGTGGCCTGATTAACAGAGGCCCAAACAATAGGAACCAGGATTGCTTTGGGGACTCAGTGATGTCATCAGGATTGCAGTTGTCCTTATCTCAGCTGTGAGGTTGTCAGTGTTTATGTCAGCTTTCCTTTTTATTAGTTAGCTATGGCTCCAAAGCATTCTATTCTCAGAAGGACTGCTGTTCCTTAGATGTTTCTTTTTTCTATTTTAAACATTTTGTTAAAGTAGAGTTAGCACACATTATATTACGTTCAGGTGTACTACCATAGTGGTTTGACATTTATGCTCCTTAAGATGTGTACACAGTGATATGTATAGTAACCATCTGTCACCGAGCAAAGTTATTATGATACTAGGTGCCAGATGCGCAAAATTAGTGCTGGGAGGGGGGCATCCCTCAGCCCGGCCTGCACCCTCTCGCAGTTCGGGACCCTTGCTCCTTATTGCCGGCTTCTTACCACTTGGCTCGCTGCTCCTTAGCTCTGCTGCGGAGGCAGGAGAGGCTCCCTCTACAACTGCTGCGCTTGCCAGCCATGAGCCGCGGGGCTTCTGGCTGAGCAGTGCTCCCAGGTGGGAGTACTCTGACCACCAGGGGGCAGCTCCTACATTGAGCATCTGCTCCCTGGTGGTTAGTGTGCATCATAGCTCCCAGTCGTTCTGCTGTTTGGTCAATTTGCATATTAGGCTTTTATTATATAATAGAATCCCGGTGCACGAAATTCGTGCATGGAGGGAGGTTGTCTCTCAGCCCAGCCTGTACGCTCTCCAATCTGGGGCCCCTGTAGGGATGTCCGACTGCCCGTTTAGGCCTGGGATCGGGCCTAAACGGGCAGGACTGGGATCGGGCCTAAACAGGCAGTCGGACATCCCTCTCACAATCTAGGACTGCTGGCTCCCAACTGCTTGCCTGCCTGCCTTCCTGATTGCCCCTAACCGCTTCTGCCTGCCAGCCTGATCACCCCCTAACCACTCCGCTGCCAGCCTGTTTGCCCCCAACTTCCCTTCTCTGCCAGCCTGGTCACCCCCAACTGCCCTCTTCGGCTGGCCATCTTGTGTCCACATGGGGGCAGGATCTTTGACCACATGGGGCAGCTATATTGTGTGTTGCAGTGATGATCAATCTGCGTATTACTCTTTTATTAGATAGGATAGAGGCCTGGTACAGGGGTGTGGGCCAGCTGGTTTGCCCTGAAGGGTGTCCCTGATCAGGGTGGGGTTCCCTTGGGGTGTGGGGCGGCCTGAGCGAGGGGCCTGTGGTGTTTTGCAGGCCATCCACGCCCCCTGGCAACCCAAGCAGAGGCCCTTGTATCTGGAATTTATTTTCCTTCTACAATTGAAACTTTGTAGCCTGGAGCGGAGCCAAGCCTTGGGTTCCCTCTGTGGCGGCAGCCATTTCTTTTAGGGTTATAATTGAAACTTTGTTGCCTTAAGCGGGTGGGCCAGGCCAGGGTGTGCGGTAAGCTTTTCTTCCCCTCTTGCTGGTGGCAACCCTGGCCTGCTCTCTCAAGCTCCATTCTGACGCCATTTCTGTTTGAATATGTTTACCTTCTATAATTGAAACTTTGTAACTTGAGTGGAGGCTTAGGCCTTCAGCGGCTCGCGGAAAGCTTATTTCCCTCTGTTGCCTGGGAAACCTTGCTCTCTGTGGCTGTAGCCATCTTGGATGGGTTAATTTGCATACTCGCTCTGATTGGATGGTGGGTGTGGCTTGTGGGCGTGGCTTTTGGGTGTGTCGGGGTATGGTCAATTTGCATATTTGTCTATTATTAGGTAGGATGATGATACACACACACACACACACACTAGAGGCCCATTGCACAAAGATCCGTGCAAGAATAGGCCTTCCTTCCCCTGTCTGCCACCACCGGATTTCCTCTGGCATCTGGGACCCAGGCCTTCGCACCAGCCGCAGCCTTTCCGCCTTTGCTCCTGCCAGAGCCTTCAGTGTTCACTCAGGCCTGAGTGCCACTCTTGTAGCTCCTTCTGCCTCCCACCCTTCCCCTCATAGCAGGTGTCCTGCCCTGCTCTACCGCTCTACACCTGCATATGCAAATTGACCTGGCATCTTTGTTGGGTTAATTTGCATACTCATTCCTGATTGGCTGGTGGGTGTCACGGAGGTAGGGTGAATTTGCATGTTCCTCTTCAATTAGTGTAGATATGTGTGTGTGTCTGTGTGTGTGTGTTTATGAATTCCTCATCTTTTATATTTACTTACCTATTGAAAGACACCAATAAAGCTAATAAAACTAGTTGTTTCCATATCTTGGCTACTGTAAATATTGCTGTAGTGAACTTAGGTGTGAAAATGTCTTTTCAAATTCATGTTCTTTTCTGCTGGATAAATACCCAGCAGTAGAATGGCAGTTCTATTTTTATTTTTTTGAGGAATGTCCATGCTGCTTTCTGCAGTGACTATACCAATTTACAATCACATGAACAGTGCACAAGGCTTTCTCTTTTCTCTTCATCCCCTTCAACACTTCTTATTTATTTATATTTTGATTAGAGGCCCAGTGCATGAAATTTCTGCATGGGGGGGTATGTGTCCCTCAGCACAGCCTGCACCCTCTCCAATCTGGGACACCTCGAGGGATGTCCAACTGCCTCTTTAGGCCAGATCCCGGTGATATTGGGCCTAAACGGGCAGTCAGACATCCCTCTCGCAATCCAGGACTGCTGGCTCTCAATCGCTCGCCTGCCTGTCTGCCTGATCAACCCGTAACCACTGCCCTTCCAGCCTGATCAACACCTAACTGCTCCCCTGCTGGATGATTTCCCCTGCTGGATGATTTCCCCTAATACCTTTCAGCATTTCAGATAATACTGGTTTGGCAGTGATGAACTCCTTTAGCTTTTTCTTATCTGTGAAGATCTTTATCTGACCTTCAATTCTGAATGATAGCTTTGTTGGGCAGAGTAATCTTAGTTGCAGGTTCTTACTATTCATCACTTTGAATATTTCCTGCCACTCCTGTCTGGCCTGCATTGTTTCTATTGAGAAATCAGCTGAAAATCATATGGGTACTCCCTTGTAGGTAACTAACTCTTTTTCTCTTGCTGCTTTTAAGGTTCTCTCTTTGTCTTTTGCTCTTGGCATTTTAATTATGATGTGTTTTGGTGTGGTCCTCTTTGGATTCATTTTGTTTGGGGTTCTCTGCATTTCCTGGACTTGTAAGTCTATTTCTTTCATCAGGTGGGGGAAGTTTTCTGTCATTATTTCTTCAAATAGGTTTTCAGTATCTTGCTCTCCCTCTTCTTCTGGCACCCCCATAATTCTGATGTTGGTACATTTGAAGTCGTTCCAGCGGATCCTTACACTATCTTCATATGTTTGGATTCTTTTTTCTTTTTGTTTTTCCGGTTGGATTTTTTTTTTTTTTTTTTTTTTTTTTTTTGCTTCTTTGTATTTCAAATCTTTGACTTGATTCTTTCAATCCTCTTGTCTGCTGTTGGATCTCTGTATAATATTCTTTATATCGGTCAGTGTATGCTTAATTTCTAGTTGGTTCTTTTTCATATCCTCGAGGGTCTCACTAAATTTATTGGCGGTTTCTAGAAAATTCTTGAAAAACCTTATAACTGTGGTTTTGAACTCTATTTTCAGTAGTTTGCTTTTCTCCATTTCTGTCATTGGTGACCTGTTTCTTTGTCTCCACATTTTGGCTGCTTCCCTGTGTTGATAGAGTGGCTTTGTGTGCTAGGTTTCCTAAATGGCCCAGTGGCTCAGCCTCTCCAGTTACTTAAAGTGGACACTCTTGGTGCACCCCTTTGTGGACTGTGTGCACAGTCTTGTTGTAGTTAAGCCTTGATTGTTGTTGGTATCACTGGGATGAATTGACCTCCAGGCCAATTGTCTGTGAGATTCAGCTGTGTCTACGCTGGGAGAACTTCTGTGCTGGAGACACCCTTATGCAGCAAGTATTGCTTCAATGGGGCTTTAGTGCTCACTGAGCCTGCCCCCTGAGTGTGTCCCTTATGGATCTGAGGAGTTGTAATCTGAATGTTCCCACTCTGACCACTGGGTACACTGGCTCTTGGATCTCTAAGGAGGTACTAATTTAGCCTATGCCTGAGGCCACGCAGCAGGAGCTACAGAGAGATCTGCAGATTCCTCTTTTTTGTTTGGGGTTTGGAGGTGCCCAGATGAGGCCCAGCTGTGAAGCATTGCAAGCTGCTGTGGGGCCTTGGGCCTTATTTTGGATGTTCTGGGTTTCTCTGACCCAGCTGCAGTTTGTTAGGTAATTTTAGGTTGCAAAGGGCCAGGCCATTCATATGCAAAAGCCTCTGAGTACACTTTGGGTGGGGTGGGGACTCAGAGAATCAACAGGGCAGAGCAAACAGCAATGGCTGACCTTCATCCCTGCCCTAAGATGCCCCCTGGGTCTCAGTGTCCTGTGATAATCACTGCGAGCACCTCTGAGGGAAAGCCTCCCTCGAGTTCCGCCCCATGCCAGATAGTCCAGTTTCTCCACGTATGAGTCTGGGTCCCCAGAGTCTCGCCCAGAACTGGGGTTCAGAGCAGTTGGGAGCTTGTGTCTCCCTCCCGATTGAGGAAGACAGCTGTATACTCAGTTGCCAGCCCTTTCCACGCCCACGAGCCTCAGTACCTCCTCTCCACTTTACTTCCACACCACCTCTGAGTCTCAATGTCCTTTTCTCTTTTCTTGTAGTTGTAGAATTTCCACTCAGAGAGCCTTCCTGTGGTTCTGGATGATGTCTACTTTGTCTTTTAGTTGTAGTTTTGAAGTGTTTGTGCGAGGCAGCGATTTCAGGTGTTTAGCTATGCCGCCATCTTGGTTTTCCCCTATGTGTTTCTTTTAAATAGGAAGAAACTGAGAGGCTTGCAGTTGACTTCCCTAACTTTTTATAGGCTTGGGTTAATTGCTTGCTCATACCTATACCAGTTAGTGGTAAACTAGTGACTCTGATGAGATTACTGTAATCATTTTTCCTTTTTGAAGTTAGGGAGATAATACCACCTTCCTTGTGTATGAGGACAGTGAATCTCCCAATAGAGTCATGGTTCTCCAGCAAGAATGAAGACTCAGGTTGAAAGCCAGAAATATTTACTGCAGGGATTCATTCGAGTTTTGAGCAGAAAAGGAACAAGATTAGATTTGATAAGGGCAATCTGATTATAGTATGAAACAGGGATCACCAACATTTCCCTGCAAAGGGCCTGTTTTAGTCCATGTGTTCTGTCATATCTACTCAAGTCTGCCATTGTAGTGTGAAAGCAGACTTAGAGAATCTGTAAGTGAATAGGCACAGCTGTATTCCAGTGAGACTATTTGCAAAACCATATGGCAGCTTGTATTGGCCTGTGGGCCCTAGTTTGCTGACCCCTCCTGTAGAGAATGGATGGATGGAAACAGCATCAAAGGCCTGGAAGACAAAGGAACATTTTGCACCTTGGATAATCATCAGTCCAATTTGAAAGTTTTATGCTTCCATGGTCAAATGAGATAGGAAGATAAAATTTATTCCATTTGAAATGTTGTTTTCTAGGCCTATGTCTTTCTCATTTCTTTTGCTTAAACAAATCTTATTCATTTAAGAAGGAGCAATAATACATGTTGGTATTTCCCCACACTCTGAGAGAGCCATCTTTTAAGAGCTCATGTTTGACTAGGGCAGTTGAAAGTAGCAAAATAAAGCAGAGAAAGTAGAGAAGTCTAGTTCATATGATTGTGGTGATGATTGCCTGTAAATAGCTGGTGGGGAGAGAGAAATCTAAGGTGATTGATAGGTTTCTAGGTAGTGCACTGGCATTCAGATTGGACATGAAGAATAGGACAACCACGCTATGGCAAGCACTGGTGCCAGGCCAACCAAGGTGGGTGGATGCGATTGGTCAGGGGGCCCACCATCACCCCACAATTGCCCCACAGAAGGAGGCCGAGGCAACCAGTCAGTGGGGCAGTCTATCAGGGATCCCTGTGATTGTCCCAAAGAGGGAGGTCCAGGCCACAGTTTGTGGGGTGATCAATCTGGGAGCTCTGGGGACCAGGGAACTGGGGTTGTGTGGGTGGCAGATGTGGGTGGGGGGCACAGCCGTGAGGCAGCCCAGGCCACGAGGCAACCAGTGTCCTGGAAGCTGGGGCTGGAGAGGCCCAACAACCGGGGCTGGGAAGGTCTACCCTTGCACGAATTTCATGCATCGGGTCTCTAGTCTACACTAAGAAAAGAGAAACATGCAAATTGACCTTCACTCCACCATGCCTACCAGGCAATCAGGAGTGAGTATGCAAATTAACCCAACAAAGATGGTGGCAGCCACGAAGCTGGCCTGAGCAGGAGGCTTGGGTTGCCCTTGGCGATAAAAGAAGCCAAGCTTCCCTCCAACCCTGGCCATGACTGAAAGAAGGGCTGGGAGCCTGGGTCGCCAGGGGATTTGGCCAGCCTGAAAACAGCCCTCAGTCCCTTACCCAGGCTGGCCATACCTCCATGGGGTGAGGGTCCCTTACCTGGGGGCTTGGCCAAACCTGCAAAAAGCCATCAGCCCCTCACTCAGGCTGGCCAGGTACCCCAGTGGGAACCCCCACCCTGAAGGGGGTGTGGCCAGCTTGAAAACAGCCTTCAGCCATTCATCCAGGCTGGCCACGCCCCCCAGTGGGGATCCTCACCCCATGGGGGCATGGCCGGCCTGAAAGCTACCAAAGACCCCTCGCCCAGGCCGCCCCATGCCCCTAGGGAACCCTCACTCTGATCCGGAACACCCTTCAGGGCAAACCAGCTGGCCCCCACCCATGCACCAGGCTTCTATCTATACTAATAAAAGGGTAACATGCTAATTAGACTGGGATACCTTCCAGGAGACCTTCTGGATGTTCTTCTGGACAAAGCCATGGTGGCAGGGCTGAGGTAGAGTCGGTTAGAGGACAAGAGGGGAGGGCAGTTGTGGGTGAAATGGCCAGGATAGGGCAGCAGTTATGGGTGATCAGGCTGGTAGAGCGGGGGCCATTGGGAGTGATCAGACCGGCGGGGAGGAGGGGCAGTTGGGGGTGAGCAGACAAGCAGGGGGGCAGTTGGGGGTGAGCAGGCCAGTGCAGAGGGAAGGTGGGGGAAAGAAGGCCAACAGGGGTCAGTTGGGGGCTTGCAGGCTGGCGGGGGACATTTGGGTGTGAGTAGGACAGCTGGGGTGGCAGTTGGGGGCGAGCAGGCTGTTAGGCAGAGTGGTTAGGAGCAGTCAGGCAGGCAGGCAGGTGAGCAGTTAGGAGTCAGCAGTCCAGGATTGTGAGAGGGATATCCGATTGCCAGTTTAGGCCTGATCCCTGTAAACTGGCAGTAGGACATCCCAGATTGGAGAGGGTGCAGGGTGCAGGCCGGGCTGAGGGACACCCCCCCGCATGCATGAATTTCATGCACCAGGCCACTAGTATATGATAATTACTGTTCTTTTGCAGTTATCCCAGTTACTTGGTTGATTCACAACTGTTGTACAAAGGAATTAAACCTTGTTTGTTTGGAGAAAATTGTCAGTGTGATGGATTCATTTCCTTTATAGAAACTTTGATACTATAGAACATGTTGTCAATTATTAGAATTCTTTATTTCCTATTGTGACTAAATATGAATGTTGCTTATTTCACATTATTTTCTTACATCAATGTTTGATTTATCCCTTTCATATCTTTATTCCAATAGTTATAGAACTACAGAAAACTCAAACAGAAGCATGGACCAAAACGAAATCAATGACAGGTATTCTGGGAAATCAACTTCTGTATTGTAATCATGTATAACACATCAATGCAAATAATATTTTCACATAATGCAATTTTCTTAGAGGTTCCTAAGTCTATCCCTCAGTTTGTTTATTCACTAGTAAACTTTACAAAACTCAGCATATAGTTGTTTTCATACCCGAGATTTATTATAGTGAAAGACCACAGTAAAATCAGCAAAGAGAAGAGGTGTGTGTGACAAAGGGTGGAGGACACCAGGCACAAGCTTCCAAGGGCCCTCTCCCTGTGAAGTTGCCTGGGGTGCTTATTTGTTCAGTGTATAATTATGACAACACACGTGAAATATGTTATTTTCCTGTCTTGTTACTCTCAATGAGAGGTTTTTATGGCATGCTAGTCACATAGTCATCTTCCCCATAGCATGTACCACAATTTTAGATTCCCATTAGGAAAGCAGGTTACAGCACGAACCCCATCGGTTGTACAAAGTGTTTAGGCACAGGGGGCCACGCTCCTCAGTTACTGAAAGGTGGAAAGCCTCTCTAGATTCATGTTTTCAGACAGCCACAGAAGGATAGCCATTTAAGCAGGACTTTCTAAGGATAGCAGTCTTAGGCCTGCTGCGTGGAATGTTTTTGCACAGCAAAACTGACTGACCTTTTAGCCTTGACCTAATAATTTATTTTAAGAGCAAGTAATATTTAACATACCATGGCACTGATTTCAGTGACATCATCCATAATTGCTTGCAATGCTGGTTACATTTGTGACTCTTGGAAAGTATTTCACAGGTATTTGTCCATAAATTACTAGGGAAATATTAGGCAATTATAAGCTTTCCTTTTTATCCAATTAATGCTTCAAGGTAACATTTAGATAAAACAGCATAGATTTCTGATTTAAAATTACAAGAAAACATGACTTTTAATTATATGGATGATTCAGTTTTGACTTATATTGTACTAAACCCTGTTTATAATTATAAAGCAAGATATTCAATCATATTTATCAGTTATTTTCTTGCCTTAGTACACAATGAAAATTATTTGCTTTATTTATCTTTCCATAATCTTCACTCAATTGTGGGGATAACACTCATATCTGATACTTGGATATTTATCTTAATTTCCAAGGTGACTATTTCTTGAAAATAGCATTATGTTGATATATGTTAATAGCAGATTCAGAAAATACATTTTTCAAAAATTCTTTATTGTTTAAATTATTACATGAGTCTCCTTTTTTCCCTCATTGAGCTCTCCCCTTCTTCCCCCTCCTCCCCTTTCCCCAAGAACAAACCCTCACCCTGCTACTGTATGTGTCCATTGGTTATGCTCATATGCATGCATACAAGTCCTTTGGTTGATCTCTTACTTCCTCACTTCCAACCTCCCCGTATAGGTTGTACAGTCTGTTCTATGCTTCTGTCTCTCTGGTTCTATTTTTGTTCATCGTTTTATGTTGCTCATTATATTCTACAAGTGAGTGAGATCATGTGATATTTATCTTTCTCTGACTGGATTATTTCACTTAGCATAATGCTCTCTAGTTCCATCCATGCTATTGCCAATGGTAAGAATTCCTTCTTTTTCACAGTGGCATAGAATTCCATTGTGTAAATGTAGCACTGTATTCTAATCCACTCATCTTTTGATGGGCACTTAGGCTGTTTCCAAATATTAGCTATTATAAATTGTGCTGCTATGAACATAGGGGTGCATATATCCTTTCTGATTGGTGCTTCTGTTTTCTTGGGATACATTCCTAGAAGTGGTATTACTGGGTCAAATGGCAGTTCCATTTTTAATTTTCTGAGGAAATGCCATACTGTTTTCCAAGTGGCTGCACCAGTCTGCATTCCCACAAGCAATGCATGAGGGTTCCTTTTTCTCCACATCTCGCCAGCACTTGTCTTCTGTTGATTTGTTGATGATAGCCATTCTGATAGGTGTGAGATGGTACCTCATTGTTGTTTTGATTTGCATCCTTCAGATGATTAGTGACTTTGAGCATCCTATATAATACTAGAGGCCTGGTGCATGAAATTCGTACATGGGGCGGGCGGGGGGGGGGGGGGGCGGCGGTGTCCTGCAGCCCTGCCTGCACACTCTCCAATCTGGGACATCACTCTCATAATACAGGTCTACTGGCTCCCAACCGCTCACTTGCCTGTCTTCCTGATTGCCCCTATCCGCTTTTGCCTGCCAGCCTAATCACTCCCTAACCACTCCCCTGCTAGCCTGATAGATGCCTAACTGCTCCACTGCTGGCCAGATTGCCCCTAACTGCCCTCCCCTGCCAGCCATATCTCCCCCAACTGCCCTCCCCTGCAGGCCTGGTCCCCACCAACTGCCCTCCTCCGCGGCTAAGTGAAATAACTCAGTCAGTGAAAGAAAAATATCACATGATCTCACTCATTTATGGATAATAAAGATCATTATAACCTGATAAACAAAAATAGATACAGAGGCAGAAAAGCACTGAACAGAATGTCAAATTACAGTGGGAAGGCTGGGGATGTTGGGGGGGCGGTAAGAGATAAACTGAAGGACTTGTATGCATGCATATAAGCATACCAATGGATGTAAGACACTGGGGGTTGGGGCGTGAGGGCATGTTTTGGGGGGTAGGGGAGGCCGGGGGAAGGTCATGGGGAAAAAAAAGGAGACATATGTACTACTATTTGTAATACTTTTAACAATAAAGAAATAAAAAAAAAAGAATGTCCCACCGATGGCTTAGGCCCATGGGGAGTAGGCCTAAGGCAGCAGTCGGACATCCCCCGAGGGCTCCCAGACTGTCATAGTGTGCAGGCCGGGCTGAGGGACCCCCTGAGTGCACAAACCTTGTGCACCAGTCCTCTAGTGTTTTCATATGTTTCTTAGCCTTCTGTATGTCCTCTTTCGAAAAGTGTCTATTTAGGTCCTTAGCCCATTCTTTAATTGGATTGCTTACCTTCCTTTTGTTAAGTTGTATGAGTTCCCTGTAAATTTTGGAGATTAAACATTTATCTGAGATAACATTGGCAAATATGTTCTCCCATGCAGTGGATTTATTATTGTTTTGTTGATGGTTTCTTTTGCTGTGCAGAAGCTTAGTCCCATTTGTTTATTTTCTCCTTAGTTTCCATTGCCCTAGGAACTGTATCGGTAAAGATACTGCTACAACATATGTCTGCTATTTTGCTGCCGATGAAGTCTTCTAAGATTTTTATGGTTTCCCATCTTATGTTTAAGTCCTTTATCCATTTTGAATTTATTTTTCTGTATGGTGTAAGTTGGTGTTCTAGATTCATTTTTTGCAAGTATCTGTCCAATTTTTCCAACACCATTTATTGAAGAGACTGTCTTGACTCCATTGTATGTTCATGCCTCCTTTGTCAAATATCAATTGAGCATAATGGCTTGGGTCAATCTCTGGGTTCTGTGTTCTGTTCCATTGGTCTATATGTCTGTTCTTGTGCCAGTATCTGGAAGTTTTGAGAACAGTGGCTTTATAATATAGCTTGATACCTGGTATTGTCATTCCTCCAACATTGTATTTCTTCCTCCATATTGATGCAGTTAATTGGGGTCTTTTTTCATTCCAGATGAATTTTTGGAAAGTTTGTTCTAGGTCTTTGAAATATGATATTGGTATGTTAATGGTGATTGCGTTGAATCTATAGATTGCTTTGGGTAGTATGGACATTTTAATGATGTTGATTCTACCAATCCATGAACACAATATATTCCTCTATTTATTTATGTCTTCCTCTATCTCTTTTTTCATCATCCTGTAATTTTTGGAGTTACCTCTTTGGTTAAATTTATTCCTCGGTATCTTAAAGTTTTTGTTGCAATGGTAAATGGAATTTTTTTTTTTTAGTTTCTCTTTCTGTGAGTTCATTATCCTATCTAATAAAAGGGTAATATGCAAATTGACCATCACTCCAACACACAAGATGACTGCCCTGTGTGGTCCAAGATTGCCGCCCCCATGTGGTCAAAGATGGTTGCCCCTATGTGGACACAAGATGGCCCTCACAAGATGGCCAGCAGGGGAGGGCATTTGGGAGGGACTAGGACTACAGGGGAGGGTAGTTAGGGGCAACCAGGCTGGCAGGGGAGGGCAGTTAGGGATGACCAGTCTAGCAGGGGAGGGCTGTTAAGGGCAATCAGGCAGGCAGGGGAGCAGTTAGGCTTCAATCAGGCTGGGAGCTGAGTGGTTAGGGGTGATCAGGCTGGCAGGCAGAAACAGTTAGGGGCAATCAGGCAGACAGACAGGTGATCGGTTGGGATCCAACAGTCCTGGATTGTGAGAGGGATGCCTGACTGCCTAAATGGGCAGTCAGGCATCCCTTGAGGGGTCCCAGATTGGAGATGGTGCAGGCTGGGCTGAAGGACACCGCCCCCCTAATGCACGAATTTCTTGCACTGGGTCTCTAGGTGGTATATAAAAAAGCCATAGATTTTGGGGTGTTAATTTTGTATCAAGCTACATTGCCAAATTTTTTTATTAAGTCTAGTAGTTTTTTTATGGAGTCTTTGGGGTTTTCTATGTACAATATCATGTCATCTGCAAATAATGACAAATTTACTTCTTGTTTTCCAATTTGGATGCCTTTTATTTCTTCTTCTTGTCTGATCACTATGGCTAGCACTTCCAGTACTGTGTTGAACAGTAGTGGTGAAAGAGGGCATCCCTGTGATGTTCCTGTTCTCAGAGGAAATGGTTTTAGTTTTTGCCCATGGAGTATGATGTTGGCTGTAGTTTTGTCATACAAGGCTTTTATTATGTTGAGGTATGATCCCTCTATTCCCACTTTGCTGAGAGTTTTTATCAAGAAAGGGTGTTGGATTTTGTCAAATGCTTTTTCTGTATCAATTGATATGACTATGCGATTTTTGGTTTTCAATTTGTTTATGTGATGTATCACGTTTATTGATTTGCAGATATTGCACCAGCCTTGCATCCATGGAGGAAATACATTTTCTAAATAAAAATTAATGAACATTTTTTATTTTGTAATTTTAAGCCTTATTTATTAGAGCAGTTTTCGTTGCACAGTAAAATTGAATGGAAAGTACAGATAATTCCATAAACCACATAAACTCAAATACACACAGCCTTGCTCATTTTTAAATTTATTTTTTATTGTTTTCAGAGAGGAAGGTATAAGGAGACAGAGATAGAAACATCAATGATGAGAGTTAATCATTGTTCCGCTGTCTCCTGTACACCCCAAATTGGGATCAAGCCCACAAGCGGGGTATGTGCCCCCACTGGAAATCGAACCTTGACCTTCTGGTTCCTAACTGGATGTTCAACCAGTGAGCCATGCAGGCCTGGTGCCTTGCTCACTTTTTACCTCCAGTAACAGTGAAGTATATTTTTTACTATGGGTGGATGTGCATTGACTCATCATTATCAACCAAATTCTATAGTTTACATTAAGGTTCACCGTTGGTGTTGAACATCCTATGAGTTTTGACAAATTTATGATGGCACATACTTATCATTACAGTATCATATACAATCCATTCACCACCTTAAAAACCCTCCATGTTCTGCTTACTAATCCTTCCTTCCCCCATAAACTCTGGAAACCACTGATCTTTTTATGTTTCCCGAAATTTGTCTTTTCTTGAATGTTGTATTGTTGGAATCATACAGTTTATATATTTGAATGTTTAAAAAATTAATTCCAAGGTAATTGGATGTAGTTAGCCAAGATGTTCTTTGGCCTTAGAGGTTTGTTATTTTTCATAAGCATAGGATCTGATGACATATGCCGTACAAGCTGAAAGAGAATGATTTGTATAGGCATTTGACACCTAATGGGAAGAGTTGAGAAAAATGACCTCACACACTAGAGTACTGTCTGGACTACCCTGCACTCTGAGGTGGGGACAGATACACTCTAGCAATGGAAGGAGACAGTCTCAAGGGGTTCTACTTTATACAACTGGAATCACAAAGTCTTTCCTACTTATCTTGCAATTGGAAATGGGGTAAGAAGGAATCTCTTTCCTATGTTTTGCTTTGCCTAGTGCCCAAGCTTCCTTAGGATAAGAGTGTTTAATTCTCAACCGGCTAGTGTTTAGTCAAGAGCAGGAGATGTTGTATTTTGTTACAGTAAAATAAGTGTACTCTGTTCTAACTGCTCTGAATGGAAGCAGCCAGAAAACTCATGTTATTTAAGGTTGACATGGTTAGTTCATGATTCTCCTTCCACCCAAAGTACAATTTTCTGTTAGTCTGATAGGGTTTGGTTAGGATTATGTTCATTGCACAACGCATTTCACAGGGAAGTATAAGTTTTGATAGACCCCATCCTTTTTTATTTTTTTTATGTTTTGCATTTTATATGTTTAAAAAGAGAAAGTAAATGTTCCTAATGTACTAACGGCCTACCAATAATAGGATTATTGTTCACTCTAATATAGTCTTCAAATGTGGTCCTGAAGTTATACTTTCTAACAATGCATTAAACTGGCACATTTAAAGCCCTGTATTCTGATTGTTTTAAAATGTATTTTACTTTTTTCTTAAAATAGTGATTGATGTCTCTGAAGAAGACTCTTTAAGCAGGTAGGATTTTATGGATTTCTAAAAATTTTGTGGTAACTACTGGAATGCAGAAAAAAGAAACTAACATTTCTAGAGTGTTCTAATGTGGGCTAGACCCTATAATATGTCATTAACCTGTGTTATAGAGTCATCACAATACTTTTGCAAGGTAGGTGTGCTAATGTAGCCTACTTTTTTATTAATTAGGCAACTGTGGTTCTGGGAGGTGGATGAATTGGCCCATGATTCCATTGTTAGCAAAGGACTGACTGATGATTTGACTGTCAACCAACCCAACTCCCAAATTATTCTGTTGTCCCCCAACATACACCGATAAGTTCCTGGGTAGCTCAGGCAACTAGATATAGATGTGAATCCTTTCAACTCAGAAAATCAAATCTGATTGTGTGTTAAATCTGATTTA
Source organism: Cnephaeus nilssonii (assembly GCF_951640355.1). Lineage (NCBI taxonomy): Eukaryota > Metazoa > Chordata > Mammalia > Chiroptera > Vespertilionidae > Cnephaeus > Cnephaeus nilssonii. The sequence goes on along the minus strand of NC_137094.1, from coordinate 2,663,265 downwards.
GGGTTTCCTAAGAGGTCCAGTTAGTCCTAACATTTATCTTACTATTCTTGACAATTGTAGTGGTAAATAGGACCTTGTTTCCCCACAAAAGCTTTTAGGGCACAATTCAGTTAGCTATGGCCAAAGAACGAAACGTTTTACCTCAGCAAGTCTTAATCAGGCAAGTGTTTTTAGGTTAAATGATATGAAATATTCCTGAAATGGATTGCTTACCTGTAAGAAAAAAAAATATCTATGTGTAGTTAATGTTAAATTAGTTAAATCCAGCATCTATTTTGAGTATATTTTTTAATAGATTTCTCTATTTGCTGATTTCCCAGTCTGGTTTTCCCTCCAGGCTGGTATTTTTGCCAAGTTGTATGAAGTTTTGTCTTTTTTCCTAGAGTCATTTTTCCCTTTTCTATTATTTTTCTTGATTGTTTTACATTCTTCTGTACTTTTTGTGTGTTTCTTTCATTGTGTTATTTTTTCCCCACTTCTGCCAGTCCATTGTTCTCCACTTTTCTATAGAAAGAATGAAAGGCAGGTAAACTTTCAGGATTTAAATAAGCCCAGCAATTAATTAATCAAAACACTCTAGTACTTCAAGCTGAGTTTAACATCCTGGCCAAGTGGCAGTTTTCCACTTAAATCTTTCCCTACTTCAGATTAGTGACCTCAGCATGGTTTCTTATCTGTGAGAGGACTTTAAGTTAGTAATACCTAGGAGGGACAAGAGCCGCCCTTCTTTTCCACTCATTTTAGCCCTGGAGGTAATTTACATAGATGAACACTTCAGCATGTTAATGGTCAATTCTAGACAGACAAACCAGGTATTAACTTGGGGAGTATATCAAGTTAAATAACATAATAGAAGATGCTGAAGGTGAAGCGATATTTGTATTATACATACAACCCTCATGCTTGCTGGAAATGATGCATCCACAAATAAAATACAGTCTGGCTACTTTTTAGCAAGGCACTGATGGTCTTTTCTCAAGATAACTATGGGTGGACTGCTGATGAATATGCTTTTTGAGTGGTTTTAGTTTGTGTTTGTTTTAAAATGCCAGTTTCACTAAAATGAGGTTTAACATCATTTTACTGTTCCTTTTTATGTACCAGGTGAGATTTCATAGTTTGGTTTAGGCACTTTGGGAATGTCAGTCAGTTAGAATAGCTAATTAGCCCAAAACAAGCAAAGGCTCACTTTGAAGAAACAATGAGCCATATTCTTTATCTCAGAACTTTCAAGATTTTTACCCATTACATTCCAAGTAAAACTATGCATGGGGTTACAAATAAAATCTCAGCTCTGGTTTTTCTAACTAGTTATTCAGGGTCTTGAAGTGTTCACTGTAGCAGAAACATCTGTAGTTTCTGGGGGCTATCTCCTATATCCTCCCCCTTGAATTTTTCAGGAACATAAAGGATTCCCTAAGGCCAAGGGAGACAATCTTCTTTCATAAATCAAATAAAGATGTCAAAAAGTACATTCTAAATTTTCTGTTGAATCCATTGATTCTATTGCTGTTGAGTTGCCATCTAAACCCTTCCTATAGTCACACTTGATTTTTACTCCCGGGTTGGCCTTGCTTATCCAGATTCCTGAGTCTTCATGTTGACTCACATTTGGACTTTAGGGTCACACCTATATTTACTTTACATGCTTAGCCACTATGCCAAATACCAGCACCCTATTCGGACAGCTGGGCCTCCTAGCTCTAGCCTCCCACAGCTTCCCTCACACACTGGAAAGCTTATATGGAGCTCACATCTTAGCCCATATCTTTGGGGATGAGTTATCCTTTGAACTTCATGTTTGTTTTTTTCTGCTAGCAGGTGTTACATAGAACAATTGTAAACTGCCAGGGAGATTAAAATAATGCCTCAGGAAAAGACCAGATGTTCCTTTCTTTCTTATTTAATTTAATTAATTTATTTGTTTGTTTGTTTGTTTGTTTGTTTATTTATTTATTTATTTTACCATGTCTATACTCCTAGGTCACTTTATATCCTATGAAGCATCTTTATTTAGGTAGTGGAAGGTCCCATATCTCCTCACCAAGTGTAGTAAGCACCAACTTGCCTGAGGTTCCATAATTTAGATTGGACCCCCAAGTGATCTCTTTGCCATAACAATGAAATTTCCCAAATGACTGGAATTTACCTCATGTTTTAAAATATTTAAGTTATGCCTCACATGGAAGCTAGTCAACAGGAAGCTCTGAGTCAAAAGTAGGTTATTGGTTCTAACAATTGCTAAAGCCCCATGCATAACTCATCAGTATCCATGGGTGACCAGTAGGATTGTATTTCCAAGTCAGTTGGGGGTGAACAGGGAGATTAAGCATCACTCTCATAAAGATCTGCTGGTTCACAGTGTGAGTAGGTAGAGAAGGGATAGTATTAGTCCAGGCCAGGTCCTGGCTTCTATTACTTGTCTGCGGTTTGTATGATTTGCTACATAAAGAAAGGAGCATGGTGTTATCTGACTTCATTATGTTATATTAAATAACATAATAGAATATGCTCAGGGCAAAGTGATCTCTGTAGTCTATTTGTACATAAATCTAGTTGCCAGTTACATAATAGCTGAGATGCCATGAATTACAAACCACAACATAAGTACAGATAATAAACAAAATTCTTAACATTTTCTAAAAACTGCAACATTTGAAATGTTAGAAAACATGAAAAGCCTACATTGGGGTTTATTTGGGATTCAAAAATAGCTTCAACAAATAAAGTTCAATTTTTTATTTTCTTCACTGTTTTCTGAGCATTGTTTTTGCTCTATTATCTCATTTAATCTTCCTACAACCTTCTAAACTAAGGTAGTGATACTCATATTTTGTAGAGGAGGACCTTGAGCCAAAAATGTGACTTGTTTGAAAACAAAGAACTGTTGGTTATAGAACTGGGATGCCTTTATGTTAAGCTGACTTTAATTAATTCACTGAACTATACTTTCCTCAAATCATGACTGTGATACCTTATTTTTTTAATTATATACTTCATAAAACAGTTATATAACTTACAAATTTAAAGTGTATGAGATAATTAAAGTTTTGATATTAGTTCTGACATCTGAAATATTCTAAGAAGTTATTACATTTTGAAAATATTTTATATTAATATTAAAAAGTAATATTATTTAACACCTTTTTGTACACAGCAAACAACCACTGACTTCTACTGGTAAATATAAAGAAGAAAGGGGACCCCAAAAATCTGAAGGTTGCACTCCTGGTAAGACTTCAAACAGTGAATTACTCTTTGTGGTCCTATCATAGATAAAGTAAGGGTAAGGAAGTTTTAGTAATGAAAGAGCAGGGAAAAAATACCAAACAATGTTTAAGTTGCATGTATAGTTTTTCTTAATCTCTTTCTTAATAGATTTGTGATTAGTGTTATTAACAAAGTTAATTGGAGGCAATTTAACATTGGGGGCAATGTCATTTGAAAGGAAGTTCATTTATTTAGTCCTGACCCCTAAAATCCCATATGGTATCTTTATGTAAAAAAAGAAAAAAAAAGATTTTAAGTTAGGATGGTGTATGTTTCCTCTGTATTCACATTATACCAAATTGGATTTGTTCTAAAAACAGATCTTTTGTTTAGTTTTAAATGTGAATGGATTACACTTAGCAAATGAAAACTTGTTATCACATAGTGATTTGTCTCACTAAAATAACTAAAACTAAGAACTCAGCAATACTTTTCTGGCAGCACAAAGAAATGACAAATGATAAGAGCTACAACACTTAACCAGTGTGCAAGAAACCCAATGAAATTGTTTTTTAAAAGATATCTACCCATAGTACTGAAGTCAGAAAGGCAACGCTTGTTGAGAAACATAGCAAATTTTTCATATTATACCAACAAGTTCTCACTATTATTAACTTTATTCCTCAGAAGTCAAAACAGAATGAGATATGTTGACTTCATCAGTTGGATAATTGTCAGGACATTGGGATTTCTTTAGAACAAGATGCTCTATTGTCATTGGTAATGATAATGATAATAAATATTCAAACAGCCCAAACTAGGACTCAACTAATTTTAATAAAAGTATAAAAATGTTTCTCAAAACAAAAATGCCAGATATGTTACCTAGTTCTTTATGCAATCTGAATGGTATGAACATACCTTGGAGTTAGGGCACCATTATCAGAGGACTTGTGTTGGTTGGTTTTGCAAGTTATAGGAAACACAAAGATGAAATAGCATTTGACCTTGAATGTACTAATAATATGAGAGAGTTGTCCCTGGTTCATTTCTCTGTTTCTTTTTTAAAACCAATTATCAAAGAAAATGTCTAAATTCAGTTATTCACTTTTCAGCTGAATGGTGTGCCATTTAACTTTCAGGTGTCTTTCAGGTACTAAGTGTTATTCTGATGTTGCAGTTTTGAAACATTTTAAAGATAGTCCTTGCCCTCTTAAGAGTTTGCTAGTATCATTGTCATTTCTATTCTTTACATTACTTTATTGCTTACCATGTGCCAGATCACATTAGGAGCTTATAATTATCTTGTTTATTCTTTTTATTGGTGTTTAGTATGTGCCAGCCACTTTACATCCTTGGTGAGAATTAGAGTTTTAAAAATGTGGGCAAGACTTTGGCCCAGTTTCTCTGTTGCTTAAAGCATTGTCCCTGTTATGCCAAGGTTGTGGATTTGATGACTGGTCAGAGCACATACCAAATTCACACAATGAATGCATAAATAAGTGGAAAAACAAATCAGTGTTTCTCTATCTATGTTTAATCATTTTTTAAGTTTAAAAATAAAAAAAAATGTGGATCAGTTTTAAAATAATAGGCCACAAAGAAGTTTGCCAGGTAAAGGGGCAGAACAGTGATGTTAGGCAGGAGTGATATATATTACTAGAGGTCCGGCGCACAAAACTGCATGAGATCCCAGACCCACTGGGCCAGCGGGACCCCAGACCCTTACTTCCATATCTTGGCTATTGTAAATAAATCTGTAGGGGTGCAGATATATTTTCAAATTCGTGTTCATTTTCTGTTGGATAAATACCCAGCAGTAGAATAGCAGTTCTAATTTTACTTTTTAAAGGAATGTCCATGCTAATTTCCACTGTGACTGTACCAATTTACATTCACATGAATAGTGCATGAGACATTCTCTTTTATCCATATCCTTGCCAGCACTTGTTAGTTATTTATATTTTGACTAGAGGCCTGGTGCACAAAATTCATGCATGGGGGTGGGGTGTCCCACAGCCCAGCCTGCAACCTCTCCTATCTGGGACCCCACGGGCAGTCAGACATCCCTCTCATAATCCAGGATTGCTATCTCCCAATTGCTTGCCAGCCTGCCTTCCTGATTGTCCCTAACCGCTTCTGCCTGCCAGCCTGATTGATGCCTAACAGCTCCCCTGCCAGCCCAATTGCTCTCAACGTCCCTCTCCTACAGGCCTGGTACCCCCCAACTGCTCTCCCCTGCATGGCTGGGTCCCCTCCAACTTCCCTCCTCTGCCGGCATGGTCCCTCCCAACTGCCCTCCCCTGCTGGCCATCTTGTGGTGGCCATCTTGGGTCCACATGGGGGTAGCCATCTTTGATCACATGGAGGCAGCCATCTTGTGTGTTGGAGTGATGGTCAATTTGCATATTACTCTTTTATTAGATAGGATGACAGCCATTCTGAGAGGAGTGAGGTGCTACTTCCTTATAAATTTCATTTGTGTTTCCAAGATTAGTGATTATGAGCTATGTGTTTCCATAACTTAAAAAAACACATTTTTATTGACTTTAGAGGGAGAGAAAGGAAAAGGGAGAGAGAGACTAAAACATCAATGAGAGAGAACCATCACATCTATGGGCTGCCTCCTGCACAACCCCTCCAAGGGGATCAAGCCTGTTACCCTGGCATCTGCCCTGACCTGGAATATCACCAGTGCCCTCTTGGCTCATGGGGCAATGGGCTCCATCTACTGAACCACTCTGGCTGGGCCTATGTGTTTCTTTTAAATAGGAAGAAACTGAGAGGCTTGAAATTGACGTCTCTAACTTTTTATAGGCTTGGGTTAATCACATGCTCATCCCTAAACCAGTTAGTGGTAAACTAGTGACTCTGATGAGTTTACTATAATCCTTTGTCTTTGGAGTGGGGGAGGTACCATCTTCTTTGTGTATCAGGACAGTAAATGTCCCAACAGAGTTGTGGTTCTCCTTCAAAAATGAAGACTAAGGTAGGGAGTCAGTATTTATATACTGCAGGATTTATTGGAGTTTTGAGAAGTTGAACAAGATTAGATTTGATAAGGGACCTGTGGGTGTGGTATGAAGCAGGGATCAGCAAGATTTTTCTGTAAAGGGCCTGATTTTAGTCCATGTGGTCTGTTATATCTACTCAAGTCTGCCTTTGTAGTGTGAGAGCAGTCCTAGAGAATCTGTAAGCGAATAGGCATGGTTGTGTTCCAGTGAGACTTTATTTGCAAAGCCAGCTGGCAGCTTGTACTTGGCCTGTGGGCCCTAGTTTGCTGGCGCCTTATGTATAGGATAGATAGAGGAAAACCACATAAAGAGACTGAGAGACTAAAGGAACATTTTGCCTCCTTGGACTAGCCTCAGTCCATTATGAAATTTTCATGCATCTGTGCAGACATGAGCCAGGAAGCTCAATTTATTCCATTTAAAATGTTGGTGTTTTGCTAGGTCTATGTCTCTCTCATTTGTTTTGCCTAAACAAATCTTATTAATTTAAAAAGGACCATAATAGTTGTTGGTATTTTGCCCCCAGTGAGAGCCATCTGTTAAGAGCCTGTGTTTGACTAGGGCAGTTGACAATAGCAAAATAAAGCTGAGAAAGTAGAGATCTAGTTCATATGACTGTGGAGATGATTGCAGGGAAAGAGTTAGCAGGGAGAGAGAAATCTAAGGTGATTCATATGTTTGCAGGTAGTGCACTGGCATTTAGATTGCACATGAAGAATAGGACTTTGTCAGGTGAACAGGAAAGAGCAACAGTTCAACAAGAAAGACCAGTATTTTTCCATACATGTTGAGTTTAATGAATATCTATGAATATCCCTACATTTTGGAAACAGTTTCTTTTACGATTTTACTTTTCCTATCAACAATTGCCTTTAATAGGTGAGCCATCATTTTAGTTTAATATGAAATAAAAAAAAACTGATTAGAAATAAGCAAAAAGAACTCTGTAATCATTAGAACACTTGTATTATATATGATAATTACTTTATTTTTGCAGGTATCCCAGTAGATTGATTCATAACTATTGTAAAAAGGAATTAAAACCTATTTGGTTGGAGAAATTTGTCAGTGTGATGTATTCCTTACCTTTACAGGAACTTTGATACTATAGAACATGTTGTCAATCATTAGGATTCTGTATTTGTTATTCTGACTAAATAGGAATGTTGCTAGTTTCACATAATTTTCTGACTTAATTAATTTACTTATCCCTTTCATGTCTTTATTCCAATTGTTATAGATCTACAGAAAACTCGAAAACAAGCAGGGATCAAAACAAAATCAAGGACAGGTATTCAGTGAAATCAACTTCTGTATTGTACGGGTAATCATGTATAACGCATCAATCCAAAAAATATTTTCACATAATGCAATTTTGTTATAGGTTCCTAAACCAACCCCTAGGTTTGTTTATTCATTAGAAAAATTTACAGGACTCAGCATATAGTTGTTCTCATACCTGAGATTTATTACAGTGAAAGACTGAAGAAAAATCAGCAAAGAGCAAAGGTGTGTGTGACAAAGGGTGGAGGACATCACGTACAACCTTCCAAGAGTCCTCACCCTGTAGAGTTAGCAGGAGGTGCTGGGTTACTCCAGTGTTAAGTTCTGACAACACACGTGATACATGTCACCTACCAGTCTTGTTAGACTCAGTGACAAGGTTTTGAAGGCATGTTAGTCTCATAGGCATAGTCCCCATAGCATGTACCAAATTCTAGATTCCCAGAAGGGAAGCAAGTGTTCAGCATGAATCCCATAGGTTGTACAAAGTGTTTAAGCACAGGGAGCCACATTTATCAGCTAGGGAAAGGTGGAAACCCTCCCCAGATTCAGATTTTCAGATACCAACGGAAGGGTAGCCATTTAAGTAGGACTTTCTAAGGATAGCAGTCTCAGGCATGCTGTATAACATTTTTCTGCACAACAGTTATAGCCCAGACTGAATTTTTGGCATTGACCTAAATTTTTACTTTAAAAGAAAGTAATATGATAATATAACATGGTACTGGTTTCAGTCACATCATCCATAATTGCTTATAATAGTGATTACTTTTGTGACCCTTGGAGAGTATTTCACAGATATTTGTAAATTACTAGGGTGATATTAGGCAATTATAAGCTTTATTTTCTATCCAAATAATGCTTCAAGATAATTTTTAGGTAAAATCAGCTTAATGATTCCGGATTTAAAATTAGAATAAAAAGTGTCCTTGAATCATATGGATGATTCATTTTTGATTTATATTGCACTAAACCTCTGTTAATAATTACAAAGCAAGATATCCAATCATATTTATCAGTTCTTTTCTTGCATTAGTATACACTTAAAAGTACTTCCTTTATTTATGCCTCCCATATGCTTAACTCAATTGCCAGGAAAATACTTATATTCTGATCATTGGATCTTTAACTTAATTTCCAAGGTGACTGTGTTTTGAAAATAGTGTTACTATGTTGATATATGTTAATAGCAGATTCAGGAATTACATTATTTTAAAGGACAATTAATAAGCCTTATTTTTTAGATCAGGTTTACGTGCACATTAAAATTGAATGCAGAGTACAGAGTGCCCATTAATTCCCCAGACCAAACACACACAGTCTTGCTCTTTTTGTCATCCTGCACCAGAGAGGGACATTTATTACAATGGGGGGAAGTGGAATGACTCGTCATTATCGACCGAAGTCCATAGTTTACATTAAGGGTCACTCTTGGTGTTGTACATCCTATGGGGTTTGACAAACGTATGATGGCACATACCCACCATTACAGTTTCATATAGAGTCATTTCACTCCCCTAAAAATCCTCCATGCTCTGCTTATTCAACCCTTCCTTATGCCTAACCTCTGGAAACCATTGGTATTTATTAGTCTCCATAGATTTGCTTTTTGGTGAATGTTGTATAATAGCAGTCATACCATGTGTATCTTTTTGAATGTTGAACAAATGAAAATTTCATGGTAATTGGATGTAGTTATCCAAGATGTTCTGTGACCTTAATGGTTTGTTGTTGTTCCTCATCAGCATAGTATCTGATGACATATGCCACATGAGCTGAAAGAGAATGTTTCTCTAGGCATTTGCCCCCTAATGGGGAGGGATGAGAAAAATGACCTGATGTATGTCTGCAGAGCACTAAGTGTCTCTTCCACCTCCTCTCTGAGGTGGGGACTGATACACTCTAGCAATGGAAGGAAGCAGTCTCCAGGGGTTCTAATTTATACAACTGGAATCACAAGGTCTTTCTCACTTATTTGCATTGGAAATGAGGACAGAAAGCACCTGTTTTCTACTACCTTGTGGTAGAGTGTTTCATTCTAAACTGGCTAGTCTTCACTCAAGAGCTAGAGATGTATTGTGTAACGGTAACAAAACTCTTTTCTTACTGCTGTTAATGGAAGGAGTCCAGAAAACCCATGATATTTAAGTTTGACAGGGTTAGTCTATGATTCTGCTTCTACTAACAATACAATTTTCTGTCAGTCTGAAGGGGTTTGGTTAGGATTATGTTCACTGTACATAGCAGTTCACAGGTAAGTATCAAGATTTGATTCATCCCATTTTTTTTGCATTTGATATATTTAAAAAGAGAAAGTAAATGTTCTTAATGCATTAATGGCCTACCAATAATATTCACTCTAGTAAAGTCTTTAGGTGTGGTCCCAAAGTTATACTTTCTAACAATGCATTAATCTAACAATTTAGAGTCCTGTATTTCTATTGCTTTAAAATGTGTTTTACTTTTTTAAAAAAATAGTTGTTGATACCTCTGAAGAAGATTCTTTAAGCAGGTAGGACTTTATGAATTTTTCAAAATTATATGTTAACTAAGGAAATACAGAGAAAAGAAACTAACATTTCTAGAGTGCTTTACTGTGGGCTAAACATAATTAACGTGTGTTATATGGTCATCACAATAACTCTGTAAAGTTACTGTTCTATTGTATACTATGTTTTATTAATGAGGCAGCTGTGGTTCAGGGAGGTGGATGAATTGACCCATGATTCCATAGTTAGCAAGGGGCTGAGCCATGATTTGACTGTCAACCATTTTGGCTCCCAGATTATTCTGCTGTCCCTCAACATACACTGATAAGTTCCTGTGTAGCTCTGCCATGGAGATAAAGATGCAAACAAGTTCATCCCAGAAAGTCAAATCTGATTGTGTATTAACTCTAATTTAGAGTTTTCCTTAGCAGCCCGGTTTGTCTAAGCATTTATCTTACTTTACTTGACAAATGTAGTGGTAAATAGGACCTTGTTCTTTCCACCAAAGCTTTTAGAGCACATCTGAGTTAGCTATGGCCAAAGAACCAAAGATTTTACCTAAATAAGGCCTAAATAGGCAAGTGTTTTTAGGTAAAATGATATCTATTCTTTTTGAGAGGAATTGTTTATCTGTGAGTAAAGAATATCTATGTGTAGACCATGTTATATTCATTACATTCAGCATCTAAATAGAGGATATTTCTAACAGATTTCTCTATTTACTGATTTCCCAGTCTGGCTTTCCCCATCAAGCTGGTATCTTTGCCTAGTTGTATGAAGGTTTTTTTTTCCTTCTTTTTTCCTAGAGTCCTTTTTTCATCTTCCATTGCTTTCCTTGATTCTTTTACTTTCTTGTCTATTTTTTTTCTGGTGTTTCTTTCATTGTGTTATTTATTTGCTCTTCTAGCATCTCTGATATTCTCCTTTTTCTGTAGTCAGAATGAAAGGCAGGTAGAATTGCAGGCATTTAAGGAAGCCTAGCAATTAATGAATCAAAACACCCTTTAGTACTGCAATCTGAGTTTAACTTACTGGCCAAGTGGTGGATCTTCCTTTAAATCTCCCCCTGTGTCAGATTAGTGACCTCAGCACAGTTTCTTATCTGTTAGAGGACTTTCAATTAGCAATACCCAAGTGGGATAAAAGGTGGCCTTTCCCCCCCTTCATTTAAGCCTTGAAGGTAATTTACACAGATGAACACTTGCGCATATAAATGGTCAATTCTATACAGAAAAACCAGGTATTAACTTGGGGAGCATATCAAGTTAGCTGTTTCAATAACATAATTAAAGATGCCGAGGGTGAAGTGACCTCTGTGTTATATACACAGCCCGCACACTTGCAGGAAATAATGAGTCCACAAATACAGTCAAGCTTCTTTTTTAGCAAGGTACTGATGACTTTTCTCAAGTTTATTGTGGGTAGACTGCAGAAGAATATGCTTTTGTTAGTGGTTTTAATTTGTGTGTTTTTTTTAAATACTAGTTATCACTAAATTAGGTTTAAAATCATTTCACTGTTACATTTTGTGACAGGTGAGATTTCATAGTTTGGGTTAGGTAGTTTGGAGATGCCAGCCAATCTAGGTCATCAGCCAGAAACCAAGGCTCAACTAGTTAGGAGCAATGGGCCAGTATCTTTATCTTAAAACTTTTAAGATTTTTACCCATTTCATTCCAATCGAACTCCTATGCATGGGATTATAAATAAAGTCTCATCTCTGATTTTTTTCTAACTAGTTATTTTTGGTTTAGAAGAGTTCACTGTAGCAGAAAAATCTGTAGTATCTGGGGGTATCTCCTATCCATTCCCCCTTGAATTCTTCAGGAATATAGAGAATTCTCTAAGTTCAAGGGAGACAATCTTCTCAAGTCAGATGGAGAGGTGAAAAAGGACATTCTAACTTTTCTGTTGTTTCCATTGATTCTATTGCTGTTGAGTTACCATAGAAAACATCATACAGCCATGATTGATCTTTGTTTCCTGGTTGTCCTTGCTGATTCAGATTCCTGAGTCTTCATGTTGATTCACACTTGGATTTGAGAGTTACAGCTTTTTTTTTTTTTTTTTTTTAGCTTATACACATATGTTATATGCTTAGCCACTATTACAATTACCAGCACCCTATTCTGGCAGCTGGGCCTCCTAGCTCAAGCCACCCACAGCCCTCCTCCCCCCACTCCCATCCCCCACTCACACACACACTGGAAAGCTTATGTGGAGCTTACATCTTAGTCCAGATCTTTTCAGACTAGTTACTCTTTGAGTTTCTTTCTTTTTTTTTTTTTTCCTGCTAGAAAGTGTTATTTGGAACCATTCTGAGCTGCCAGGGATATTCAAATAATGCTGCAGGAAAGGACCAGATGTCCCTTTCTCATTTGTTACCAGATCTGTACCCAAATGTCACTTTCTATTCTATAGTGTACCTTTCTTTAGGTAGTGGAAGGTCCACATCACTCTCCCAGAGCAGTAGGCACCAACTTGCCTGAGGTTCCATAATTGAAGTTGGTCCCTCAAGTGATCTCTTTGCCATAACAAAGTTTCCCAGGTGACTTAAATTTACTTTAGGTTTCAGAGTATTTTAACTTATGCCTCACATAGAAGCCAGTCAACTGAAAGCTCTGAATCAAAAGTAGGTTATTGGGACTTAAAATTGCTTAGGCCGAATGAATCCATGACTCATAAATATCCATGTGTGACCAATAGGGTTCTATCTTCCAAGCCAATTGGGGGTAGATGTGAAGATTAAGCATCATTTTCATAAAGCTCTGCTGGATCACAGTTTGAATAGGTAGAAAAGGGATAGTATTAGCCCAGGCCAAGACCTGGCTTCTATTAGTTTTCTGTGGTTTGTATGATTTGCTATATAAAGAAGGGAGCATTGTGTTATCTGACTTCATGGGGTAATCTATTTGTACATAAATTGAGTTGCCACTTACATAATAGCTGAGTTACCCTGAAATACAAACCACAATGTAAGTAGAGGTAATAACCCAAATTCAAAACATTTTCACAAAACTGCAACATTTGAATATGGAAAATCCACATTGGTATTTATTTTGGAATATTCAAGAAATAAATGTCATGACTAGATTTTTTTCTTTGGTTTACAGTTTTCTGAGCATATCTTTTTACTGTATCATCTCTTTTAATCCTCCTAACAAACTTCTAAAATAAGGCAGTAAGTCTCTTATTTTGTAGGGAGAACTGAGCCAACGATAAGTGACTTGTTTGATAACAAATAGCTGTTAGTTATAGAACTAGGGTGTCTGAGGTCTAGAAATGTGTGATTATGTCAAGCTAACTCTAATTAATTCACTGAATTATACTGCTCTCAAATCATGAAAGTTACATTTTTAAAAAAATATATTTTATTGATTTTTTACAGAGAGGAAGAGAGAGGGATAGAGAGTTAGAAACATCGATGAGAGAGAAACATCGATCAGCTGCCTCCTGCACACCCCCCACCGGGGATGTGCCCGCAACCAAGGTACATGCCCCTGACCGGAACCGAACCCGGGACCCTTGAGTCCGCAGGCCGACGCTCTATCCACTGAGCCAAACCGGTTTTGGCAAAAGTTACATTTTTTTAAATTTTACTTTCTAAAACCATCGTGGAACTTAAAAAATTAAATTGTATGGTATCATTAATGTTGTAATATTAATGATATTATCTGAAATATCCTAAGAATTTACTATATTTGGAAAATATTTTTATATTAATATTAAGAGAGTAATGCTATTTATCACCATTTTGATACACAGCAATCAACAACTAACTTCTAAATGTAAAGAAGAAAGGAGACCCCAAAAATCTGAAAGTAGCACTCTTGGTAAGACTTCTAATAGTGAATTCCTCTTCATGTTCCTACCATAGATGAAATAAGTGTAAGAAAGTTTGACGATGAAAGAGCAGTAAAAAAATACCGAACAATGTGTAAGTTGCATGTATAGTTTTTCTTAATCGCTTTCATAATAGCATAGTATTCAGTATTAATAACAAAGTTAAAATCTGGGGCAATATCATTTGAAAAGAAATTCATTTATTTAGTCCTGATCCCTAAAATCCCATAAGATATCTTTATTTTTTTTAAAAAAGTTTTTATGTTAGGATTGTGTAATTTCCTCTATATTCACATTATACCAAATTGTACTTATTCTAAAAATGGATCTTTTGTTTAGTTTTAACTGTGAGTGGATTATATAGTAAGTGAATACTTGATATTACATAGTGATTTGTCTCACTAAATAAAAAGTAAGTAAAACTAGGAACTCAACAATACTTTCCTGGTAGCACAAACCAATGGCAAATAATAAGAACTACACCACTTAGCCAGTGTGCAAGAATCTCAATGACATTGCGTCTTAAAGATATCTACCCATAGTACAGAAGTCAGAAAAACAATGCATGTTGAGAAGCATTATACCAACAAGATCTCATTATATCAACTTCAATCCTCAGAAGTCAAAACAGAAGGAGATATGTTGACTTCATTAATTTGATAATTATCAGGACACTGGAATTTCTTTAGAACAAGATGCTCTGTTGCCATTGGTCAGATGATAATTTTCAAATAGCCCAACCTGGGACTCAGCAAATTACCATAAACATACAAAAATGTTTCTCAAAAACAAAAATGCTAGATATGTTAGTAGTCCATTGTGCAATCTGAATTGTGTGAAGACACTTCAGACTTAGTAGACATTTATCAGAGGACTTGTGTAGGTTGGTTTTGCAAGTTAAAAGAAACACAAAGATGAAATAGTGTTTTGACCTTGAAGATATGCATAATATGGGACAGCTTTCCCAGGTTTATTTCTCTCTTGTTTTTTTTTAAAACAGAATTTTCACAGAATACATCAAAATTCAGTTATTCATTTTTCAGCTTAACGATCTGCCATTTAACTCTCAGGCGTCTTTTAGTACGTGTTACTGCGATGTCGCAGAACTCAAATACCATCCCTGCCTCCAAGAGCTTGTTATTATCATTGCCACTTATGTTATTTATTATACTTTATCCAGTGCTTATTAGGTGCCAGATCGCACTAGGTGCTTACAAATATAGTTATATTTTCATTTTTATTGGGTCATAGTATGTGAAAGCCACTTTAAATCCATGATGAAAATTAGAGTTTAAAAAATGTGGGTGATGCATTGGCTGGGTTTCACATTTGCTTAAAGCTTTGTCCCGGATATGCCAAGGTTGTGAGTTTGATGCCTGGTCAGGGCACATACCAGAATAACCCAGTGAATGCATAAATATGTGGAACAAGAAAGCAATGTTTTTTCTCTCTGTGTTTCCCTTACCCATACTCACTTTCTAATCAATTTATTAAAAGAAAATAAAAATTGTGTGGTATTTAAAGTAAGCATGCAGAATATGAAGAAGTTCACCAGGTAAAGAGACAGACAGTGATGATTGGCAGGAAGAACATGTTTTGAGATTACACGTTTGGCAGAATGAACAGCAATGCAAGGGCTGGGATGTACAGTGAACTTTGTGGGATTTATGAGCAGTACAGTTTCCAAGGTGTAAAATGTGTGCTATGGGGATAGTTGGGAATGAGGTGAGTGCCTAGCAACAGGTTTATGAAAGCCTTTAGTACTACAGAAAGGACTAGATATTTTTTCTTTTCTAAATTTTTTGTTAAAATGTAGTTGACACACAGTATATTACGTTCTGGTGTACGAAATAATAATGTGACATCTACAGTACATTCCTTATGATGTGTTCACACTGATAAGTCTGGTAATCATCTATCACCATGCAATGTTATTACTACATTGGCACGTTCCCTGTTGTGTACAGTAGATCCATGTAGCTTATATATTTTATGATTTATAACTAGAAGTTTATACTTCTTATTCATATTATTCTATTTTATCCATCTCCTCAAGTCACTATCTACTGTGAACCCATCAGTTTGTTCTCTGTAGCTATGGAATATGTATGTTTTGTTTGTTTTATTGTTTTAAATTGCACATGTAAGTGAGATCATATGACATTTGACTTTCTCTGACTTATTTAAGTTAGCCTAACACTCTCTCTTCCCATCCGTGTTGTTGTAAATGGCAAGATTCCATTATTTCTTATGCCTGAGTAATATATTCTCTCTCTCTATATATATGCAGTATACTGTATATATCTATAATAAAGAGGTAATATCCAAATTGACCATTACACCCTCACACAAGATGGCCGGTAGGGAAGGGCAGTTGGGGGCAACCAGACCAGCAGGGGAGGGCAGTTAAGGGCAACCAGGTTGGCAGAGGAGGGCAGTTGGGGGCAATCGGGCCGGCAGGGGAGAAGTTAGGCATCAATCAGGCTGGCAGGGGAGTTGTTAGGGGGTGATTATGGTGGCAGGCAGAAGCAGTTAGGGGTAATCAGGCAGGAGATAGGTGAGTGGTTGGGAGCCAGCAGTCCCAGATTGTGAGAGGGATGTCCAACTGATCCCTGTGAGATCGGTCCTAAACCCACAGTCAGACATCCCCCGAGGGGGTCCCAGATTGGAGATGGTGCAGGCTGGGCTGAGGGACACACCCCCATGCACGAATTTTGTGCACCAGGCCTCTAGTATATATATCTTATCTAATAAAGAGGGAATATGCTAATTGACTGCCCTGACCTCAAAGATGGCAGCACCCACTGCCAATAAGGAGGAAATATGCTAATTGACTGCCACACCCTCAAAGATGGCAGCACCCACTGCCAATAAGGAGGAAATATGCTAATTGACTGCCACACCCTCAAAGACAATGGTGCCCACAGCCACAAGGTGACAGCACCCAGTCCCCTCAGCCCTCCAGCCACCCAGGGCCAGCCCAAGGCACAAGCAAGCCTCGAATGGTGACTGCCCAGCCTCCCAGGGCCAGCCAAGACTTGCAGAGGTGTAATGGGGCGTTGCCTTCCCCTGATCACCAGGTGGCCTCCTGCCCGTGAGGGCTCCTGGACTGTGAGAGTGGGCAGTCAGGGCTGAGGAACCCCCCTCCAGTGCATGAATTTTCATGCACTGGGCCTCTAGTATATATATGTATGTAAGGATATATATATATATTATATATAATACATATGTATATTCATATATACATAACATATGTACATAACACATATACATAACACATCTTCTTTATTCATTTATGTATGGAATAAATGAATAGGTTGCTTTCATATCCTGGCTATTATGAATGATGCTGTAGTGAACATAGGGGTGTGAACTGCATCCAGTATGGCCAGTGGTGAAGGAGGGGTGGTGAAGGATTAAAGACAACAGACAAGAGAATACAGTTGGGGCCAGGTGGATCACTGTGCCTGGATGAGGAAACAGTGACTCTGCCTGTAAGCAGAATTTTAATTTTATAGTCAGATCACAGAAAGCAAAACAGAGGCAAAATGCTTACAATGTTCTTAACAATTTCAAATCAGCTTCTTTCCTGTTGTTGCCATTCTCTGAACTCTATCAAGCTTTCTTTAAGCAGCATTTGTTGCATGCCCTGCAGCCCGCATCCCTTAGCTACCTAGAACTGCAGGGTTGGACTATAAGGTCAAGCTTACAACCATAGCCTTTTGGCTATAATTGTGATGGGAGGGCTTTGCCCTCAAAGCTGGAACTTGCATGTGGCTTTTCCACAAGTCAGTCTGAGGCTTGATCCTATCCAAATGCTGTAGCTGCTCTCCACAGGGGTGCACAGATATTTTTTTTTCCAAAATTTGTGTATATATATATATATATATATATATATATATATATATATATATATATATGTATGTATGTATCTGTTGGGTAAATACCAAGACGAGGATTGGCAGTTCTATTTCTAACTTCTTGAGGAATCTCCATGCTATTTCCCACAATTACTGTACCAATTTATATTCACATGAACAGTGTGTGAGGCTTTCTCTCTTCTCCAGGTTCTCAAAAACACTTTCTATATTTATTTTGATAATAGCCATTCTGAGAGGAGTGAGATGGTGCTTCTCTATGGTTTTCATTTGCATTTCCATGATTAGTGATGTTGAGTTATGTGTTTCCTTGATTTTTTTAAACATGTTTTTATTTATTTTTAGAGAGGGGAAGGGAAAGTGAGAAGGAGATAGAATCATCAATGAGAGCGAATCATCACACCCATCGGCTGCCTCCTGCATGCCACTGCTGGGGTCAAGCCTGCAACTGGTGCATGTGCTCTGACCAGGAATTGAACCAGGAACCTCTTGGTGCATGGGACAACTCTTAATCCACTTAGCAATACTGGCCTGGCCTATGGGTTTCTTTTAAATAGGGAAAAAACTAGGAGACTTAGAGTTGACTTCCCCTAACTTTTGATGGGCTTGGGTTATATCCCATGCTCGTTCGTAAATCCTTTAGTGGTAAGCTAGTTACTTTAATGAGCTTAGTATAATCATATCTCTCTTTGGAGCTGGGGATATACCACCTTCTTTGTGTATCAGAACAATAAATGTCCAAATACAGTTGTGGTTCTCCAGCAATAAGCAAGACTAAGGTAGGGAGCCAGCAATACTTACTACAGGGATTCATTGGAGTTTTTGGCAGAAGACTAACAAGATTACATATGATTAGGGTCCTCTGGTTGTGGTCTGAAACAGGGATCAGAAAGATTTTTCTGTTAAAGGGCCTGATTTTAGTCCATGTGGTCTGTCATATCTATTCAAGTCTGCCATTGTAGTGTGAGAGCAGTCATAGAGAATCTGTAAGTGAATATGTATGACTGTGTTCCAGTGAGACTATTTGCAAAACCAGATGGCAGCTTGTATTTGGCCTGTGGGTCCTATTTTGCTGACCCCTCATGTAGAGGATAGATGGAAGGAAACCACATAAAGAGATGGGGACCAAAAAATATATTGCCTCTGGACTAGCATAAGTCTACTATGAAGTTTTCAATCATCCATGCTGAAATGAGTCAGGAAGCTCAATTTATTCCATTTAAAATGTTAGTGTTTTCCTAGGTTTATGTCTTTCTCATTTGTTTGGCTTTAACAAATCTTGTTAATTTAAGAAGGAAAAATAATAGTTGGTAGTATTTTCCCCCCTGTGAGAGCCATCTGCTAAGAGCCCGTGTTTGACTAGGGCAGTTGACAGTAGCAAAATAAAGCAGGGACGGTAGGTTTTGTGATGATTTCATGTAAGAGTTAGTGGGGAGAGAGAAATCTAAGGTGACTCATAGCTTTCCAGGTAGTGCACTGGCATATTTCAGTCGTTGTTCATCCTCACATGAAGGTATTTTTGCATTGATTTTTAGAGAGAGTGGAAGGGAAAGGGAGACAGAGAGAAACATTGATGTGAGAGGGACACGTCGATTCGTTGTTTCCTGCATGCATCCCAACCAGGGTCAGGGAACCTGCAACCAAGGTACTTGCCCTTGACTGGAATCACACCTGGGAAACTTCAGTCTGAGGGCCAAAACTCTATCCACTGAGCAAAACCAGGTAGGGTCTGCACAGGCATTTGGATGGGACACGAAGACTAGGACTTGACTGGTCAGCAGTAAACAGCAACAGTTCATCAAGGAAGACCAGCATTTTTCCATACATGTTTAATTTGATGGTATATCCATAGATATGCCTACATTTTGGATACAATTTCTTTCACTTTTTACTTGTCCTGTCAACAACTGCTTTTGGTAGGTGAGCCATGATATTAGTTTAATAAGAAATTTTAAAAAGATTAGTAATAAACAAAAAGAACTCTGTGTAATCATTAGAACACTCTTTATTATATACTAGAGGCCTAGTGCACGAATTCATGCATAAGTGGGGTCCATCCAGCCCGCCCTGATGAGGGCCTATCAGGGGCAGGGCGGGCCGGGGGTCTAATGTTGGAAGCTATAGCTTTCCTCCAGCTGAATCTAATTATACTTTAAGGATGGCCAAAAGAAAACCCACAACAGAACTGTTTTGCATTTCAAGTGCCATGAGATGAAGTTGTTTATGTGTTGTTTGCAAATGTATATAAAGATGGATAATGGCCCTTTAATGATTTTTGCATTCTTCCTGGGGCTCTACTCTCAATTTCCCAATATGATCTTCATGTCTGTTTGTTTAAAAGTTTTTCTGGTTTTGGATGTGCCTACACTTCCCTATTGCTCCTGGCAGCCTGCAGGTCCTCTTTGCCGCCCCATTTAAAGAGAGATTGAGACCTCACCTAATCTGCAAGGCACTGCAATTTCACTAAACCCCCATGCAGCCTCTCTACATTCCTCAGCAAAGGGCTGCCATCCTGTTAATGCTTAGGTCGCCTTTTTGGCTAACTTGGAAGGTCTCTGGGGGGAGAATTATACACCTTGGCTGCAATATTAGCAGAGACCTCTGGACACCCTGATCGAGATCAGAAGGGACTGATAATTATTTTCTTGTGCTTGCACTAATGTACATGCACCAGGGAGCCAGGCAGTGATTTAGCGGTTTTGGGGGCCGATTGGGGTGGGGGCCGGCCATGGAGAGGGGCCATGGGTGGTAGGTGGCCGGCCAAGTCCCTGATTGGGGTGTTGGGGACCTATCAGGGACCAGGCCAGCTGCGGGGGAGGGGCCGATCCCGGCCCAAATCAGGCTGGTTGGCTATTGCAGTAGGCATTACAAACACTGGTTGTTCTGGTTGCTCTGTCCTAACGGTCACTGGGCTTTTATATATGTATTTAATAATTACTTTTTTTGCAGTTATCCCAGTTAGTTGATTGATTCATAATTATTGTAAAAGGGAATTAAACCCTATTCAGTTAGAGAAATTTGTCAGTGTGATGTCTTCCTTTCCTTTATTGGAATGTTGATACTATAGAACATATTGTCAAGCATTAGGATTCTGTATTTCTTATTCTGACTAAATAGGAATGTTGCTAGTTTCACATAATTTTCTGACATAATTGATTCATTTATCTCTTTCATGTCTTTATTCCAATTGTTATAGATCTACAGAAAACTCGAAAACAAGCACGGACTGAAACAAAATCAAGGACAGGTATTCAGTGAAATCAACTTCTGTATTGTAATCATGTATAACATATCAATCCAAATGATACTTTCACATAATGCAATTTTGTTAGATGTTTCTAAACACACCCCTAGGTTTGTTTATTCACTAGAAAAACTTACAGGACTCACCATACACGTGTGCTAATACATGAGTTTTATTACAGTGAAAGGTTTAAAGAAAAATCAGCAAAGAGCAAAGGTGTGTGAGACAAAGTTGGCAGACATCTGGCACAAGCTTCCAAGAGTCCTCACCCTGTGGAGTTAGCAGCATGTGCTTAGTTATTCACGTGTCAAATTTTGACAACACACATGAAATATGTCATATATTGTTAGACTCAGAGCCAAGGTTTTTATGGCATACTAATCACATAGGCATCTTCCCCATTTTGTACCAAAATTCTAGATTCCCAGAAGGAAAGCAAGTGTTCAGCATGAACCCCATTGGTTGTACAAAGTGTTTAGGCACAGGGAGCCACACTTATCAGTTATGGAAAGTTGGAAACCTCCCCAGATTCAGGTTTTCATACTCTAACTGAAGGGTAGCCATTTAAGCAGGACTTTCTAAGGATAGCAGTCTTAGGCCTACTGCATGAGCATTTTTGGCACAGCAGGTATAGCCCTGACTGAATTTTTGGCTTTGGCCTAAAATTTTATTTTAAAAGCAAGTAATGTGATAATATAACATGGTACTGGTTTCAGTCGCATCATCCAGAATTGCTTGCAATGCTGGCCACTTTTGTGACTCTTGGTGAGTATTTCACAGGTATTTGTACATAAATTACTAGGGCAATGTTAGGCAATGATCAACTTTCCTTTTTATCCAATTAATGTTTCAAGATAATTTTTACAGAAAATCAGTATAATGATTTCTGATTTTATAGAATAAAAAGTGTCCTTTCATTATATGGATGATTCGCTTTTTATTTATATTTCACTAAATTCCTGTTTATAATTACAAGCAAGTTATTCAATCATATTTATTAGTTATTTTCTAGGTCTGGTATACATTTAACACTATTTGCTTTATTTATGTCTTTCCCTATGCTTCACTTCATTATGAGGATAATTCCCATTTTCTGATACTTGAATCTTTATCTTAATTTTTAAGGTGACTGTCTTGAAAACAGCATTAATATGTTGATATATGTTAATAGAAAATTCAGGGGATACATTGTTTTGAAGAAAAAATTACTAAGACTTACTTTTTAGAGCAGTTTTAGGTGCACAGTCAGACTAAGAAGAAAGTACAGTGTGTGCCCATAAACTACACAACCCCAAACCCACAGCCTTGCTCATTTTTTACATCCTGTACCAGAGAGGTACATTTATAACAATGGATGGATGTGCCCTGAAAATGTATGATGGCACATACCCACCATTACTGTATCACATAGAATCATTTCACTATCCTAAAAATACTCTGTGCTTTGCTTATTCATCCCTCCCTTCTCCCTCATCCCTGGAAAACACTGATCTTTCTTAATCTCCATAGATTTGCCTTTTCCTGAATATTGTATAGTTGGATTCATACAGTGGGTATCTTTTTGAATGTTTACCAAATGAAAATTCTAAGGTAAATGGATGTAGTTATCCAGGATGTTTTTTATCTTAGTTACTTGTAGTAGTTGTTGTTTATCAACATAGGATCTGATGACATGTCCCATACCAGCTGAAAGAGAATGATACCTATAGGCAATTGCCACCAAAGGGAGAGGGTTGAGAAAAGTGATCTATGCACTACTGCAGAGCACTATCTGGACCACCCGCTCTATGAGGTGGGAACAGATACACTGTAGCAATGCAAGGAGACAGTTCCAGGGGTTCTACTTTATACAACTGGAATCACAAAGTTTTTCCTACTCATCTTGCAATATGAATTGGGGCCAGAAAGAGTCTGTTTCCTATGTGTAGCTGTGCTGCAAAGTATAGTTTCTAGAGTGTTTCATCTTAAATTAGCTAGTCTTCACTGAAGAGCTAGACAATTTGTATTGTGTTATGGCAAAATAAGTATACTCTCTTCTTACTGCTGCTAATAGGAGGAGTCCAAAAAACTCATGATATTTAAGTTTGACATGGTTAGTCTATAATTCTGCTTCCACTAATGACAGAATTTTCTATTAGTCTGATGGGATTTGGTTGGATTATTTTCATTGCACATAGCAGTGCACAAGAAGGTATCAAACTTTGATACATCCCATTTTTCTGTGTGTGTGTTTGATATATTTAAAAAGAGAAAGTAAATGTTTCTATGTATTAACTAGAGACTCAGTGCACAAAATTCATGCATGGTGTGTGTGTGTGTGTGTGTGTGTGTGTGTGTCACTCAGCCTTGCCTGCACCCTCTCCAATCTGGGACCCCTTGAGGGATGTCTGACTGCCTGTTTATGGCAGTCAAACACCCCTCTCACAAACTAGGACTGCTGGCTCCCTACTGCTCACCTGCCTGCCTGATTGCCCCTAACTGCTTATGCCTGCCAGCCTGATCAACAACTTACTGCTCCCCTGCCAGCTCAATTGCCCCTAACTGCCCTCCCCTGCTAACCTGGTCACCCCTAACTGCCCTCCCCTGCAGGCCTGGTTGCCCCCAACTGTGCTCCCATGCTAGCCTGGTAACCCCTAACTACCTTCCCTTACCAGCCTAGTCACCCCTAACTGCCCTCCCCTGAAGCCTTGGTCACCCCAACTGCCTTCTCCTTCAGGCCTGGTTCCCCACAGCTGTCCTCCCTTGCAGGCCTGGTCCCCCCCAACTACCCTCCTATGCCAGCCTGGTCTCCCCCAACTTTCCTCCCCTGCTGTCCTGGTCCTCACCAACTACCCTTCCTTGCTGGCCTGGTCTCCCAACTGCCCTCCCCTGCTGGCCATCTTGTGGCAGCCATCTTGTGTCCACATGGGGGCAGCCATCTTTGACCACATGGGGGCGACCATCTTGTGTATTAGAGTGATGGTCAATTTGCATATTACTCTTTTATTTGCTAGGATGGCCTACCAATAATATGACTAATGTTCACTCTAGTATAGTCTTCAGGTGTTGCCCCAAAGTTATACTTTCTAACAATGTATTAGTCCAGTACTTTTAAAGTCCTGTATTTTTATTACTTTAAAATATATTTTAAAATGTATTTTACTTTTTTAAAAATAGTGATTGATGTCTCTGAAGAAGGCTCTTTAAGCAGGTAGGATTTTGTGGATTTTTAAAAATTATATGCTCACTAAGAAAATGCATAGAAAAGAAACTAACATTTCTAGAGTGCTCTACTGTGGGCTATACCCTATACTATGTAATTAATCTGTGCTATATGGTCATCACAATAGCTTGGAAAAGTAGCTGTGCTAATATAACCTACTGTTTATTAATGAGGCATCTGTGATTCAGGGAGATGGATGAATTGACCCATGATTCCATAGTTAGCAAGGGCTGAGCCATGATTTGACTATCAACAATTTTGGCTCCCAAATTATTATGTTGTCCCTCAACATACACTGATAAGTTCCTGTGTAGCTCTGCCATGTAGATAAAGATGCAAACAAGTTCATCCCAGAAAGTCAAATCTGATTGTGTATTAACTCTGATTTAGAGTTTTCCTAGCAGGCCCAGTTAGTCTAAGCATTTATCTTACTCTCCTTGACAATTGAAGTGGTAAATAGGACCTTATTTTTCCCACCAAAGCTTTACGGGCCCATCTTGGTTCGCTATGGCCACAGAACCAAAGGTTTTATCTAAGTAAGGCCTAATCAGCAAGGGTTTTTAGGTAAAAATGATATCTAATTAAAGAATATCTATGTGTAGATCATGTTATCTTAATTAAGCGTCTAATTAGAGGCTATCTCTAATTGATTCCTCTATTTACTTACTTCCCAGTCTGGTTTTCTCTTTAGGATAGTACCTTTGCCTTGTTGTATTAGGTTTTTTTCTTTGTTCCTATAGTCTTTTTTTCCTCTTGCATGAGTTCTTGATTTCTTTTATTTTATTCTCTGATTTTATTGGTGTTACTTTCTTTGTGTTATTTTTTTCCAATTCAGCCAGCTATGGTGTTCTCCATTTTTCTGTAGACAGAATTAAAGACACATCAAATTTCATAATTTTTAGGAAGCCTAGCAGTTAATTAAACAAAACCTTCTCTAGTACTTCAACCTGTGTTTGACATCCTGGCCAAGTGGTTGTTCACATGGAGTATTGGAAGCACATTAAAGTGACACATTGATATAATAATAAGTGGTGGAACAGAGATGTAAATTCAGGTTGCTAAATGGAATGCTCTTCCCTTTTTTTCATTCTGTAGGTGAGTTTTCATAATATCAATATAGGGAGTGGGTTATGAACACAGTTAATAGAAGATACGAATGGAACTAGCAGGAAATCCCAAGTTTCAAGCATAACAACACTGGGTTGGGTTTGAAATAAGAGTTTTGTAAAAGAGAGGAAAATATTGAAGTTTATGAGAAGTTAAAAATAAGTTTTAAGAAGAAGGACACTGAATGTGGGTTGTTCTCCAGAAAGGTAGATTAAAACATGGGCTCAGGATGTCCTGAAGAGGTTGCTGCTTTTTTGCTTGGTTGTTTAATTGGAGGAATTAGCAGCATTCAAGGTTTCTTGAGAAAATAATATGAAAAGAATTTAAGTCACTGGAAAGATTCTTTTGATTGTGTAAAGGACTATGGTCTCATCTACCTGAACTTGACTCACAGAGTGGGGCTTAGGTCCCCTTGAGTCCTAGGGAATGGAGATTGCTGAACTACATAGATTTATGGCCCAAGGCAGGTGTCTTCTCCCCTTTACCTGGTTTCCCAATTAGCTGATGTGCATCCCATGTGCATGGAGGGTTGGGCAGGGGCAGGTCTAGATGTCAAATCAGAAATGAAGTTGGGTAACACTAAAACCTTTTTGTAAATAGAGCCCCACCATTAATTATATCAAGAATCATTATTTGATATGCAGATAGCTTATCTTTCACTTAATTTTTTTTGTTGCTTGTTTTAAAGAAATTAATTAACTCATTTTTGTTGTATATTTTACTTTAAAGACTTTGCAGCAAAACTTCCATTGATGATGATTCAAAGCCTACATCACACAATGAAGACTTGAAGGTAAAGTGCTCTCTTGTGAAATTAATTTTCCTGCTGTCAATTTAATTTTGTATGGCACTTACTCTTATAATTTTGTAGCAGCCTACCTATCATTGATTTACATTTGTAATGCAAAATTAGTCTTTTTGTTGTTAAATTCTCAACAGAGATGTGCCTTTTAAAAATTGATTTTAGAGAGAGAGGAAGGGTTAGTGAGAGAGAGAGAGAGAGAGAGAGAGAGAGAGAGAGAGAGAGAGAAAGAGAGAGAGAGAAAGAGAAACATGGATTGGTTTCCTTCCCTGTGAGCCCCAACTGGGATTGAACTGACAACCTGTGTATGTGCCCTGACTGAGAATTGAACCCGTGACCTTTTGGTGCTTGGGGCAACGCTCCAACCAACTCAGCACATAAACCAGCCCAGAAAATAATGTTTATTTTATTGCCGTAGTTCCTTTTATAAGTAATTTCCACAATAAGTGACTACATAGAGACAGAAATCAGAGACTGCAGTAGGGGGAAAGGGAGTTCCTATTTCATGGTAATGAAGTCCCTTCTGGGGTGATAAAAATTTTTGAAACTAGATAGAGGTCATCATTGCACAACATTGTAAATGTATCAAATTTTTCACTTAAAAATAATTTATTTTATTTTGGGGCACTTTACTCATTACAAAAAGAATACTCTCATGATAATAATTAATCCATTGATCGAATTAAGATCATGTTACACCTTTAAAAACAATCCAATAGTCTCATTTAAAACAGGTCTTCTGGGGAAAGGTTACATTGTTAATTTGCTATTCTTTTTGTTTCTTGAGGTAGGCCTGCATTGCTTTGAATTTCCCTCTTAGGACTGCTTTCACTATGTCCCATAGATTTTTGGTTTGTCATGTTCTCATTTCATTTGTCTCAAGGTATCTTTTGATTACTACCTTGATATCATTGTTAACCCATTCACTGTTTAGTAAACAGATTATTTAGCCTCCATGTGTTTGTGTGATTTCAGATGTTTGTGTTTTTTTTTTTTTTTTTGTAATTGATTTGTGGTTTGATATAATTTGGTTGGAGGGTTTTTTTTTTTTTGTAATTGATTTGTGGTTTGATATAATTTGGTTGGAGAAGATGTGTGAAATGATTGCAATCTTTTTAAATTTACTGAGGCTTTTCTTATGGTCTAACATGTGGTCTATCCTGGATAATGTTCCTTTTGCACTTGAAACAAATGTATTTCCTACAGTTTTAGGATGTAATATTCTGAAAATCTCAATGAACTTTATTTGGTAAATGTGTCCTTCAAGGATGATGTTATCTTGATTATATATATTTCAGTCTAGTGGCTTAAATGTAAGTTACATTCCATCGCTCAGCCAATGTGCCTCAGTGGTTGAGCA
Source organism: Cnephaeus nilssonii (assembly GCF_951640355.1). Classification (NCBI taxonomy): domain Eukaryota; kingdom Metazoa; phylum Chordata; class Mammalia; order Chiroptera; family Vespertilionidae; genus Cnephaeus; species Cnephaeus nilssonii. The sequence continues at coordinate 2,635,832 of NC_137094.1, read as the reverse complement.
CTGACCCATGAAACAAGAGGTCTCTGGTTGGATTCAGAGTCAGGGCACAAGACCTGTGTTGCGACTGGATCCCCAGTGGTGGGTGTGCAGGAAACAACCTCTCCTTATTGATGTTTCTCTCTATCCTTCTCTCTTCCTCTCTCTCTGAAATCAATTTTAAAAATACCCATAAATGGCATCCCAGAAACAATAAAATGGAAGGAAATTATGACTGCGAGAAGGGATATAAACAAATATTTCCAGCTAAACTCATCCATTTTTGTGCTATAGTGTGTGCAGTCTTCTATGGTTTACTCAAAACCTTGGAACTTAGAATTTCAATATGATCACATCCAGATATTTATTTATTTATTTATTTATTTATTTATTTATTTATTCATTTATTTAAGGCCCGGTGCATGAAAATTCATGTACTGGAGGGGTGGGGGGGAGATTCCCTCAGCCCGGCCTGCCCCCTCTCACAGTTCAGGAGCCCTCAGGGGTGGGAGGAAACCTGGTGATGAGGGGAAGGGGATGCCCCATCACACCTCTGCTGCTGCCACTGCAGGCAGCACAAGCCTCAGCTGTCCCTACTTACCTGAGCCTCAGGCAGCCTTGGGCAGCTGGGCAGCTGGGCAGCTGCCATCTGAGGCTTGCCTGCACCTCAGGCCTGCCCTGTGTGGTTGGGGGGCTGAGGGGACTGTGTGCCGCCATCTTGTGCCTATGGGCACTGCCATATTTGAGGGCATGGCAGTCAATTAGCATATTTCCTTTTTATTGGCTTTGGGCGCCACCATCTTTGAGAGCAGGGGAGTGGTTAAGGGGTGATCAGGCTGGCAGGCAGGCGAGTGGTTGGGATCCAGCAGTCCCGGATTGTGAGAGGGATATCCAACTGCCGGGTTATCGGGCTTAAACCGGCAGTCAGACATCCTCCAAGGGGTTCTAGATTGGAGATGGTGCAGACTGGACTGAAGGACAACCTCCCTCCCAGTGCACAAATTTCATGCACCAGTCCTCTAGTATTGTAATAAGTATGAATGGAGTCAGGTTGGTATTGAAATATCAGGGGGATCACTTTGTAAAGTGTTTAATTTTCTAACCACTATGTGGCACAACTGAAACCAATACAAATAATATTGTGAACTGTAATGGAAAGATTAAAAAATATAAAAAGCAATAGAATACCTGCCAAATATAAAAGCATGGTGATTGTCATTTTGACATGTCTGATGTAATCATATAGGTTGCGTAAATTATTTGCAATAAGAGCAATATTTGTCTCTAAAGGAGAAAACTGAGTTTTGAGGCGCATTGACTTTTAAAATGGAAAAAAAAATTGAGATATGATGCTCCTTCATAAGAAAAAGTGGATGAGCCCTCTCATTACACTAAGGCATTAAATTACTTTTTAAAAGTTATGCTTAATTTACCTGATTAATGTGATAAAATTGTCTGTTTATTTATCTGATTCAGTATCAAAGAATTATATCCTTTCTTTTGGTGCCATAAAATTCAAGGAATTGCATCCTTACAAAGTTTGGACAGGTCATTAACCTTGGTTTTATTTCTGTTATCAGTAAACATGCGGCTAAAGTAAATAGATAACCTTCTATGTACTCTAGCTATAAAATTGTATAGTGATTGTATTACTCATTTTCCATAATTGTACATTAAACAACAATCCATTGGTTTCACTCTGCTCCAGTGTTGTGGTAAACTTTTGTTCATATGTTTTATGAATATCACCACTTTTTTTTTGATACCTTCAAAGATCTTAAAGAAAAAAGAATTGTAAAAGGCAATGGGGGAAAGAATAGTTTCCTACAGAAAGAGGAAAGCTTCCTACTTGTTTCTGAGGCACAATGCCACATCCTCTAAATCTGGCTGTAATGCACGACCCAGGTGGGAAAGACAGAAGAGGACACATTTGGCATCTTTGTCCTTTTATTTCTCTGTCTCTGCTAGATAAATGGGGTGGGGGTGGGTAAGGGGAATGTTAGGTAGCAAAGAGTGGATGTGATGTGAATAGGAGCACAAAATTAACACAGCTCTTTTAAAATCTTGAAAAATTCTGCTTCTTTACTAAAAACAGAAATGAAGCAGAATTTACAGCTTCAATGACCTATAATGATAAAAACCCAAAATATTTTTATTGGTTAAAGTCATGGCAATTAAACTAAAAGCCTAATGATAAAATTAAAGAAAACACAGTCTTTTTAATGAATAAGGTAATAACAATATCCTTAATATCAAACTTTCATCAAAGGTTGAAGAAGGAAAAAATCAGAAAAGCAGTCAAAGGAAAGTGTCAGGAAACATGTCTAATGCTGCTGCTGATGACAGTGATGGATGGAGTCAGAAAAGCAAAGTTGAACAAACTCATAAGCAGAAGCTTCCTGTTATGGAGAGTGAAGATTCTGAAAGGTAAGCCTACAGCAGTATTTAATAATAGGTAATTATTCTATTCCTATAAAACAAACTCCAATTTGAGCAAATATTCATGACTAACAAATTTTATATTTTTACTAGGGAGATTGATCCTTGCCTGGTAGTCAGAAAAATGTAAATCAAGAAACAATGAGATACCATTTTTTGAATTTAAAATGATAAATATTTTATTAAAAAATAACAACTAGAATTGGCACATGGGAGGAAAAGGCACTCCTGTGTACTACTGGTACATAAAATGGGCACATCTTTTTGAAGGGTAATGGAACTAGTTTTGAAATTTCAAGTATGTCATTCCTTTATGCCAATAGCTTCACTTCCAGAACTAGGTCCTACAGGAAAACATGACTTGGATATACACACACATACATATTCTAAGGACATTAATTATACACGGAGTGGCCAGATTATTATGATCTCTGAACGCATAATAATCTGGCCACTCAGTGTAGAATGACCATAGAGTTGGGATTTTAAAATATGTTTTTTCCATGTGTAATAACTGCATTGTGGGTAGTTAGAAAGAAACAGGGACTTACTAGCCAGAGGCTGGGGGCCACTATCTCCTGGTCCCTTGACATATCAAGATTTGCATGCTTTAGCCCTAACCGGTTTGGCTCAGTGGTGAGGCCAGGTTCGATTCCGGTCAAGGGCATGTACCTTGGTTGTGGGCACATCCCCAGTAGGAGGTGTGCAGGAGGTGGCTGATCAATGTTTCTATCCCTCTCCCTCCCTGTCTATAAAAAATCAATAAAATACATTTTTTAAAAAAGATTTGCAAGCTTTCCCTTATACATAAGTACACTGAGTGGCCAGATTATTATGCATTCAGAGATCATAATAATCTGGCCACTCAGTGTATATTATTACTAGAGGCTTGGTGCACAAATTTCAGTGCTAGTGTCCAGGATCATGGGGCGGGTGGCTTGTCCCTCTAGCGCTTGGAACCATGGAGACCATGGGGCATGCGGCTTGTCCCTCTCCTGGGCCACAGGCTCAGGCGCTGGTGCCTGGGACTGCGGGGATCATGGGGCAGGCGGCTTGTCCCTCTCCTAGGCTGCAGGTGCAGGTGCAGCTGCTGGTGCCCAGAACCACGGGATGGGCGGCTTGTCCGGGGCTGCAGCCTGGCTGGTCTCTGTTCCTCTCTCGCAAGCTCATTTTTGCCTGGCTGGTCCCCATTCCTCTCTCCCCAGTGTTGAGTGTCTGAGCAGTTAAGGCATGAGGGTGTAAGGGCGTTATGATGTGAGGGTGTGACGACTATTTGCATATTAGCTCCTTATTATATAGGATGTATATAAAATATATAGTAGGCCATTATATGTATTTATATATGCTGAGTGGCCAGATTATTATGATCTCTGAATGCACAATAATCTGGCCATTCAGTGTACTTATGTATAAGGGAAAGCTTGAAAATCTTGATATGTCAAGGGATCAGAAGTTAGTGATCCCCAGCCTCTGGCTAGTAAGTCCTCTGTTTTTTTCTAACTACCCACAATGCAGTTCTTATACATGGAAAAACCATATTTTAAAATCCCAACTCTGTGGTCAGTCTACACTGAGTGGCCAGATTATTATGGGTTCAGAGATCATAATAATCTGGCCACTCAGTTTATATACTAGGGACTCGGTGGATGAAGATTCATGCACAGAGGTTGGGTCCCTCAGCCCGACCTGCACCCTCTCCAATGTGGGAGCCCTCAGGGGAGCCCTCTCCAATCCAGGAGTTTCTGTCTGTCTTTGCAATCATCTGAGCGAATTGTCTGAGACCCCAACCCAGTTTGGTTTGGTGCTCACAGAATAATAGAGGTCTTTTTTTTTTTCTTTTCTCTATTGGTGGAGATTTCCTAGAAGTTGCAGGATATCTTCCCTTTAATTTTTCCTCAACACTCTGACTTTACTTATGTCTTTTACCTTTGCTTTCCCTCCATCCCCCACTGCAACAATAACTTGTTCCAGGCTCACTTTGCTCTAGTGTCTGGGATATCCCGCAATGTGTTTGCCACCAGAACTACTATTCTCAACATTCCTGGTGCTCCCCGCGCTATTGGTTTCCACTTCCAGTTCAGGGGCTGCAGAAACCAAAAAGACTTGGGATTCCAGCCACCTACAGGCCGGGCTGACAGGATTGGACACTCCAGTGGTGTCCCCAGGACCCCAGGACCCCAGCCACTCGGCGCTGGCATGTGTGCACACTGCCTACAGGCCCACCATCTTGGTTGGGTTAATTTGCATACTCACTATTGATTGGCTGTGGGTGTCTCGGAGATACGGTCAATTTACATATTTGTCTATTACTAGTATAGAAAATATGAGCGGTTACTTATATATTGTATATATTATATAGTATTTATGCATTAAGGATATCTATACAAATGTTACATGTATACATATATATAAGGATATTTATTACAACATTACAAAAAAGTTGTAGGTAGTGTAAATACCTATCTATAAGGCAATACATTATTATACTCATAAAAAAATGTAGTATGCAGCAACTGGAAAAATGGGGGTAGTTCTGGTCTACAGAATTCTGATTGTCACCCTTGTAGTTAAAGCATTGTGTTTAATGTCATATCTTAAGCAAATTTTGTGAGAATACTTTTAATATCTGTTCAGTTATAAAAGGAAGTTATATGTTACACTGTCACTCTACTTTGTTTCCACCTAAATTGCTATTTACTAGATTTTTGTGTTTTGTTCCTAATACCTGAGTGCTCAAATATTGGGCACTCAAATTAATCTGAAAACTGAAGGATTTCACATGGTAATTTATCCCATATCTATCTACAAATTTCAGCATATTGTGAAAGACCTATTAAAACACATCAAGGGATTTATCTGCTAGGTGAGGGGCTGGCAGACCGTTTCTCTAAAGTGCCAGAGCGTCAGTATTGTGGGCTCTGTGAACCATCAGGTCTCTGAAATCTGTCATAGACACTAGGTAAAGGAGTGGGTGTGGCTGTGTTCCAATAAATCTTTATTTACAAAAACAGGCTCTGGGCTGGATTTGGCCTGCAGGCATTCGTTTGTTGACCTTGCATTTATAAACCAAGGTGCTCCTAATTTAGTAAATCTTCTTTTTGAAAGGTACCCTGCACGAATCCCTTTATCCTCCCTTTTTAAGGAGAATGCATTTCAGTATGCACCACACATAGTTTCTCAACAGGGACTTCATAGTACACAATTGACAAAAATTCATTTTATAAAGTAAGAATATTACCTGCATGCTCCCCCCTTTATTTCTGTTACACAATTTTAATATGACTAATTACAGTGTACTTTGTGCATTTGAGTAGTGTAACATATTATAAGGTTGGATAATTTTCATCTAGCAAGAAATCCTTCTGTTGACTTTATAAGCATGAGAAACATCACAATCAGATTATTAATCTACTGATAGTCTTTCTCACACCCGCCCTTCACGTGGTCTTTCCTGTTTGAGTGAATGACAGTTCTTCAATTGCTCTGCCAAAAACTTGGTGTAATCCTCAACTCCTGTCTTTCTCTGTCTTAAACCTCACATCTAATCTGTGAGAAAATCTTGTCAGAATTCCTTCAAAATATAGTAAAACCTTGGCACAATGGGCCAATTTGGGAAAGGCGGTGTCTTCAGAGTGGAAAGACCATCCTATATAATGATAGAGGAATACGCAAGTTATTCGGGATGCCCTCACTGGTAACGATGGGCAGGAGCGGGTGGGATTGGGCTGCATGCTGCACGAGGCCGGGGGTCTTGAGGCTGCGTCAAATAAAATAAAATGTGTTCACATGCCCTAAAGCACAAACATCCCAGCAGGTAACTCAGTGCAGGTTATTGTGTAATTACAATGATTGCACAGTATTGATTACACAATAAACTTACTTTCACCGGAAAAAAAAAAAAATAACATCTTCATTTAAAGATGCCGAGTAAGGCTGCTGAGGCTTTCATCTGTCCCTTTCTACACAAAATATGACAGGGTTCAAGGAGGAAGGGCTCCGGTTTGGTTTTCTCGGAACCCAGCTAAGAGGCCTCCCTGGGCGGCTCTCCCCTCTGAGCCCTGCGCAGGCCAGGCGCTCTGCTCAGGCCAGGGAGCCCTGAAGGGAGGCGGCGCGAAGTGCTTTCCCTCTGGGACCCCCTCTCCCTGGGAACCCGAAATCCGCCTCCTGGGGCGACTGCACAGCAGCCAGGCCTGGCGAGCCCCGGAGAGGGCAACCTACCCATGTGGATGTGTAGCTGGCGGAGGCCACGCAGCTGCCATAGTTGAAGTCATCCTCGATGGAGGACCGGGGTAGTGGGGATCGGAGTCGGCCTTGTCAGCAATGGAGCCCCAGCTCCCTGCCGGTCCTCAGAGGTCCTCAGTCACTTCCTGAGCAGGAGTCAGCCCGGACCAGGGGATCAAACCCGAAACCGAAGTAGGAACCCTGACAGAATGGAACCCAAACCTTTGCTGTGGCAGAGGGCACGCCAGAAGGTTTTGATGAGGGGCCCTGACAGGCAGCACCCAGCGCAGTGGTTTACAACCTCCTCCCGATAGGGCAAGGTTGTGGGCTGGATCCCTGGTCAGGGCACAGACAAGAAGCAGCCAAAGAGAGCATAACAAGTGGAACAGCACACTGGTGTTTCTCTCGCTCCCTTCCTCTCTCTAAAATAATCAGTCAATAAAAATAAAAATAAAAAATAACACCTCTGGATTTCAGAGTTGCTAAAACAGAAAGCAAAGTCCCATCCCTTCTCATTCATTCAACAAATACTTCATCTGCTCCTTCAGTAATCACACTAGGGATGGGTTTTTGTTTGTTTTGGTTAATCCTCACCTGAGGACATTTTTGCATTGATTTTTAAAAATTATTTATTTATTTATTTATTTATTTATTTATTTTACAGCGAGTGGAAGGGAGGGAGAAAGACAGAAACTAATGTGAGAGATATCAATTGGTTGCCTCTTGCTGAATCCCTGACCAGGCCCTGAATTGAGCCTGCAACCCAAGTAGGTGCCCTTGATTGGAATCCAACCCGGTACCTTCAGTCTGCTTGCAGAAGCACTATCCACTGAACCAAACCAGCATTTTTTTTTTCTTTTTAAGTCCTCCTCTAAGGATATGTTTTGTTTCATTGACTCTAGAGAGGGGGAGAGGAAGGGAGAGGAAAAGAGAAAGAGAAACATCAATCAGTTGCCCAAGCAATCCAACAGGGATGGAACCCACAACCTGTATTTGTGCCCTCACCTGGAATCAAACCCATGACCCTTTGGTGCGCGGGAGGACACTCTAACTACTGATCCACACTGACCAGGGCCTGGAGGTACATTTACAATTTTTTTTTCAGATCTGCCCTGGCCAGGTGGCTCAATTGGTTGGAGTCTTAACCGGTACACCAAAGGATTTCCTGATGGATTCTAGGTTAGGGCACATCCTTAGGTTTAGGTTAGATCCCGGTGGGTCAGCAGGTGCAGAGGCAGACTACTGGTATTTCTCTGTCACATGGATGTTTCTCTCTCTAAAAATCAATTTTAAAAACATCCTCAGGTGAGAATTACACACACACACACACACACATATATATATATATAAAATTTTTCAGATCTAAAATTTTATTTGGTTCTTTTTTAAATTTTACTTTTCATTTATAGTTCACATTCAATATCCTATCCTATATAATAAAACCCTAATATGCAAATCGACTGAATGGTGGAAGGACTTTGCTATGAACTGACCACCAGAGGCAGATGTGCAGAATAGGAGCTGCCCCCTGGTGATCAGTGTGCTCCCACAGGGGAGTGCCGCTCAGCCAGAAGCCGGGCTCATGGCTGGCGAGTGCAGCGGCAGTGGCGGGAGCCTCTGTGGCAGCACTAAGGAGCAAGGAGTTGAGTGGTAGTGAGCAGCAAGCAGGTGGGCAGTAAGGAGCGAAGGGTCCCAGACTGCAAGAGGGCACAGGCCGGGCTGAGGGACCACCTCTAGTTATATATAATAAAGTAGGTTTTTTGAAAGTGTATGGTAAAAAATTGACACATTAGTTTTCCTGTTTTTATGTATGTAGACATGTTTGTGTAATCAAAATTAAGCATTTATGAAAAGTTTAATTTCCCAGAGAAGTTTTCTATAGGTATTATTGCTTATATACTCACCATTGATTTGATACTGTAGTAAGTATGCAATATTAATAGAAATAACCATTTTTCAGAAAACCACTTTAATTGTATTTAACTAAACAAATGAACAATGTTCTAAAAACAAAACAAAATTTAAATTTTATAAGAACAGAAAAAAAGTTTTCCTATTTAATTGTCTTTGGATGATGATATATTCAAAAACTCCTGTTGTGATGTGATATATAATGTTTGATGTTGAGGTGCTTGCTTTAGGTAATCCTGCTTTGACAAAACTATTATATTTAGTTTGAAAGTTTGAAGTCTGCTGTTTTTAATAACTAACTCCCTAATATTTTGAAAATGGGTTAATGAAGCTGAATTTCATTATCTGATGAATTGTCAATAGATATTATTATATCGTGGAAATGGGATCCAAACACTGATAACTTTATGTTTGGGGCATGTTGTTTCTTCTTCCTCCTTATCTTCACTCCCATCCTCATCTTCCCAGGTCATCACCTCATCTGCTATTACACTTTCACTCATAGTCTGGTACCCAGGGCCACCTTCATCATCTTCTAACCACTATAAAACATCTTCCTCAGCTGCTTGTCCACCAATATTCTGTGTTGTCCCACAGTAATCAGTAACCTCCAGCCCTTCTAAATGCAAGTCTGCCTTACTGGTCAAGTAAATTCTTCCAACCAGTTTCCAATGTTTGCACCTTCACTTCTTTTCATGATGCAGCAAAGTTTAAAAATTTCTGATTTTGCACGGTAACTCTTTAAAACGGTAAGTTTTGTAAGATACGCTGTCCTGTTGTATGTTCATCATTGCCTTCATCTGCAATACAACCACTACTTCCTCTAAAAATTTTTGCGTGATATTCATTTGGTTGCCAGAATTATCCCCAGGTCCATGGGCTGGATACATGATGCTATATTATTTGGCAAAAACATACATCTAAATTTGTCATCCTCTGAAGATAAAATATTTTTGGATGGATGAGCAAGAGCATTGTCTAAATGCAATAAACATGTTGCATCCTCTGGTGGTATTCCAAGCTCTTCACCTTGAAACCTCCTGAATGCGGGTACATATTCTTTCAAAATCCAGTCTTGGAAAATGACCACGTTGGGCCATGCCTTTTTAGAGTTGCAATACAAAACAGGCAGATGACTCATTATATTTTTTAAAACTCTAGGTTTGGGAGTTTTGCCAATGATTACAGGTGTCAGTTTATGAGATCCATTGGCGTTGGCACATAGCAGTGCCAAGATCCTTTCCTTGCTGACTTTTCCTCCAAGTGTTGGTTTTTCATATTTGGAGGCTTGTGTGTTTTCAGGCACAGAAGCCAGAATAAACCACTGTCGTCAGCATTGTAAATCTGAGACTATAATAGCATTTCATTATTTATACATTCTCTTATTTTTGCCTTAATGGTTCAATCTCTTCTGTTGGAACACTTAATGCTTCACTGTAAGTTCATTTGTACATAACTCCATCCTTTTGTGAAAGGGCCAAAGCCAGCCATCTCTTGCTTTGAATGGTGTGTTCATAGGATTTGCAAACTTAACTGCTGCAGATTTCAATTCAGCTGCCTGCACTGGGCCCACAAGAACGCTGTTGTGTGCACACTTCAACAATGCTTCCTCAACTGAAGTGCCACCAGCCCAGTTCATTTGCTTTCTGGTGCCCATTTCATCAATTTCATATGCTTTCTGCTTTTCATTGATTTTTTTAGTGGAAGTGGAAGCAAGGATGGGAGAGACAGAAAACTCCATGTGAGAGAAACACGTCAAGTGTACCAGGCCTGGGGATGGAACCTGAAACCCAGGTATGTGCCCTCGATCAGGAATCGAATCCCTGATCCTTTCGGTGTGCAGGCCCATGCTCTCACCACTTAGACACAATGGCCAGGGCCGTCTTTGTTTCTTTTTAATGTCCAATACAGTTTGCTTTTTTAATGCCATGTTGCTAAATTAACTCACTTCCTTTTGTTTATATTTTAAGGTAAGGTTTGGAATGATGTGTTTAATACATAATTTTAAGTTTATGGTGAATAGGTCTAATAATGTGTGCATTTACCAGTCACCGATAATAAGCAAATGCACATGGCTGGGGCACAGCTCAGTGCACATGGGAATGTCGGCTGGCACATGTTAAAACTTCTGCAGACAGTCACTCCACTCGCCAACAGAACCAATTAGCCATGTGCCATGTGGTGTGATCATGTGCTAACCATTTGCCTAACATTGTTTAGGAGCGGTGATTCTTGGATTTAAATATGTAGACTATAGTTGTCAATAAGTAATACGTATTTATGTCAGTGAAATTACAGTGGTTTTACAACATATGGCTTTTTAAAAAAATTGTTTCAAGTAACTGTGAATTAATCACAAAAAATAACCTGTTGAGTATAAGCAAATTTTGGTTAAAAGCATTTTAAAATTAATGGGGTGTTAATTTTCACATATGACATACAGACTGGAAGTTTTAGCCATTAAACCCAATTCAAGGTCCACAAACTCAAGAGTTGACTGTATATCCAAAATCCAATCATATCCTCCAGGCCCAGGTCACCATCATCTGCTATCTAGATTATCTTAATAGCCAATTAATTGATTTTTTCCTTCCTTCCTTCCTGTCTTCCTTCCTTCTTTCCTTCTTTCCTTCCTTCCTTCCTTCCTTCCTTCCTTCCTTCCTTCCTTCCTTCCTTCCTTCCTTCCTTCCTTCCTCTTTCCTGCCACCTTCCTTCTTCTTGCTCTTTCCCCACTCCTCTCTCCTTGCCTTTCCCCCTAATTTTCTTTTCCCCCCATCAATTCTAGTCTTTTGTTCAATTCTAAACATCATGAGCCTATTAAAATATAAGTTGTATTGTGTTTTTCCTCTGGTCAATACATTCAAATTGCCTGACTCACTCAGAGTACATGAGTCCCACAGATGTCCCGACCTGGGATTGAACCTGAAACCCTAGTAGGTGTCCTGATTTGGAATCAAACTCACATTCAAATATAAGGAACAGTGCTTCAACTTGTGAGCCATCTGGCCAGGGCTAACTGAATGTGTTCTGTTTAAAAGTTGCCTTTTCATCAGCTATGTTCAAAATCAAAACTATTTCATATTCAATATTTAGAGACTTATTTTTGAAGTTTGGGTCAAGAGGAATTGTTTAATAATTGCTCTCAGATAGACCCCCCCTTTCTATTATGTTTTTATTAATTTTAGAAAGAGAGGAAGGGAGAGGAAGAGAGAGATAGAAACATCAATGATGAGAGAGAATCAATAATCAGCTGCCTCATTCATGCACGCCCCCTGCTAAAGATTGAGCCAGCAACCTGGGCATGTGCCCTGACTTGGAGTTGATCTGGTGACCGCTTGGTTCATGGGTTGATGCTGAATCACTGACACAAATTGGCCAGGCAATCCCCTGTTGTTGTTGTTTTAGATGTTTAGTGCTAACCAGGAGAGTTATTTGTATAACTTTTCCCAATTAGCTGATGTGCTTCCCAAGTACATTGAGAGTTGGGCAGGGACAGGACAAGCTGTCAAATCAGTAATGGAGTTGGGCAGTTGGTAACACACCTATGTTATGTGTGGATTACTGTGTCTCCATTTAGATTTTTTTTACAGGAGCAGGGAAATGGAGAGCTCCTATTCTTGATCATTTGAGCCCGTCCTTGTTTC